>NW_022107432.1:26197633-26200270 GCF_000313985.2 Echinops telfairi | reverse complement strand
TGACATCCAAAGTTAAGCTGCCATCCTGAATCTAGGATCCGCCCATCTTGCCACATGTATACCCCAATCCCTCCTCTTCCCATTGCATGGATACCCTTAGATAACCCCCCTCCCATTACTGTATTACCAATAGCACAACCCTTTCCTGTGTCATCTGTAATAGGGGGCTTGCATGTCCTCAGAGAATATAAAAGCCTTGGTTAGCAATGAATCTCTCTCTCTCTCTCCACATGGACCACCAAGTGAGGCTGAAATGTGTCTGACTCCATTATTTCAATCTCTCTTCTATCTCTCATGCTCTCTATGACTTTACTATAATCTTTACTTATTATCGCTGTACAATTGCACCTACCAGACCCATGATGATGTGTTAGGGGCTAGTCAACCCTTACACTACTCCAGAGGGTTGTCAACTCCAGTGGCTTGATCTTTGCAAGGGGGATAGGCAGGGCTTCCTTCCCACGGCCCCTCTGGAGGAACCTGAATCTCTATCTCTTTGAGTCAGCTGCCAACCTCATTTCCCAGTTGCACCATCAAGATGGTAAAGCTCCCTCTTGTAGCTTCCCTTGGGCAGGCCCCTGGACCACCCCTGTCCAATTTCCATTTTCCTTGCCAAGACTGCCATCCTCGTGGAGGCCAAGCTCTTCTGTGTTGCTCCTGGCAGTGTCCCCGAGCCAGTGATTGTCCCAAAGAAGACACTCAATGAACAGCTGTCAACTAAATGAGTGAATGAATACACTAACAAATAAACAAGGACTGGTCAGTAGAATCTTGGGACAAGAGTCTGGCTTATGCTGCAGCACCAGAATGAGAAACTATTCAGACCTAGGACCAGGGATCTAATTCAAGACAAGTGGGAAAGATAAGAAAAATGAGACATTTAGGATGGGTGATATAAAAGGTGTTTAATGCAGGAAGAGTGAAGAGGAAAAGCCAAGGAAACCCAAGATCTTAGGGACCACAAATTTAATGACTTTCCCAATGATGGGCTAGCCCACAATCTCCTGGGTCAGGCCCCAGGAAGAGGAAATAAGTAACACGGCTGGGATGTAATCATCCCACCACCTTTGACCTGCTCCCAGCATCCAATTTTAACGGTCACATTTATGTGACATTATTGCAGCATTATTGTGACATGATTGAGAAGGAGCCCTAATGGTACAATGGTTAAAGTGCTTAACTGAAGGGTGGGCATGAGAGAGGGAGATGTGTGTCTCTAAAGATTTACAGTCTTGAGAACCCTCTGGGGCAGTTCTCTTGTGTCCTATGAGTTGAATTGACTACACAGCAATATGTTTTGGATGCTAATGTTTTTGGTGGTGATTGGGGGGATAACTGGAGACAGATCAAAGCCAAAAGGTGAAATGATGACAGGGAAATCCTAGGACAGGTGGGAGTCCACTGGGGCTGAGAGGCAAGCAGGTGCAAAGGAGCAACTCTGGATCTTCAGGGTGGGAAAGAGAGGGCGTGGGTTCATAGAGAAGCAAGAAAATCCTCCCTTCATTGCTCCACTCTCAGGAGGCCCTGCTGCATCTCTGCTGGTCTACCTGGGTCAGGCACCAAGGGGACTGGGTTCTGTGCAATGACTACTTAGTGAGTATGCAAATCAGGTGCTGTGACCCACCACGTGGTTGGACAGCTTGCTACTCAGGCCAATAAGGTGCCGGAAATTCTGTGGGGGGCAAACCCAAACCAAACTCATTGCCATTGAGTCAATTCCAACTCACAGCAACCCTGAAGAGCGGAGTAGAGCATCCCTTGTAGATTTCTGAGACTGTATCTCTTTACAGGAGCAGAAAGCCTCCTGAAGAGCAGCAGGTGCATTCGCTGACCTCACAGTTAGCAGCCCAGGGCTCCTTCTATGGGGGGTGGGGTGGGGGGGCAGTGGGGATGGGTCAGGGGGGCCCTGCCAATGAAATGCATGGAACCCTATTGAGGGGATTGGTCAATTTTGCCATCGCACTAAGCTTAACCTAAGGACAACGGTGGGGATGGTTCAGGCCCCAGCAGTGGTGCTTATTACAACAGTACATAGGGTTGCTCTGAGTCAGAACTGGCCCAGGGCACCTAAAATAACAACCTTTAAAGAGATCCAATCCCTGGGCAGAGGGGGACCTCACTCCCTCTAAGAGAGAACACGTGCACAGTGTACTTTGCTGACAACCTCAGAGAGAGAGAGAGAGAGAGAGAGAGAGAGAGAGAGAGAAACTGTGACACTAGCATAGCCCAAGATAGTGAAGAGCCATGGCAGAGAAACAGCAGCTGCAGAACCAGATTGGCAGAAGACAGCACCATGGGCTTCCTTGCCCATGGAGCAAACTGGATACAATGGATGTGCCAATCCCCAGACCAAGATACCTGAGTGCCTTTGGACTGGAGCCTTACTGGGGGAGTCAAGTGCCTCCAGGCACTTTTTTGGCAGAGCTAAAGAGTTGTAACACTTGCCTGAGTTGCAGAGAGGCCAGGTCAAGGGGCAGAAGGTCCAAGGAGCTAACGAATTGAGGGCCAGTGAGGTGAGAGGCTCTACCAGTGGACATGGCTGAAAAGAAGCTTCCCTGATGGAAGAACTACATTCTGAATCACTCCTGATTCCTGATGAACCCTGAGATCATTAAAGTTCATTGTGCCAACCTGGCC
>NW_022107432.1:26192690-26196391 GCF_000313985.2 Echinops telfairi | reverse complement strand
CACCCATCTGCCGATCCTTACTGTGCTACCTGGGGGCGAGGGAGGGGCAGAGAGGAGAAAGCATCTTCCCTCCCCTGGGTCTGATGGTGGAAGAGCCGGACATGCCAAGCACGGGCCTTCTCCTTCATCGTTCTGAAGAGAGAAGTTGGAGGTCAAGGTCCCCAGGCAGGGCTGCTGAGAGGTGGGCCTCCACTGGGGTCTGCATCATCTGAGCTGGAGGACTGAATCTGCTCGCTTTCCCAGAATCCCTCTCTTCATCAGCAATTCCACCTGGCCCTTTCCTCAGCTA
Organism: Echinops telfairi; assembly: GCF_000313985.2. Taxonomy (NCBI): domain Eukaryota; kingdom Metazoa; phylum Chordata; class Mammalia; order Afrosoricida; family Tenrecidae; genus Echinops; species Echinops telfairi. Next base: position 26,196,102 of record NW_022107432.1, on the reverse strand, counting down.
ACCTTGGGCACCTCGCGAGAACTGGAACCGGGGCACAGGTATTAGGAGGGAGGCGCCCTGGATGTCTGCAGGCTGGAGGGTGTCTGAGCCTCAGTGAGGTTTCTCACCAGCACCGCAAAGGGAGAGGGAAGAAGCAATGGGACTTTCTAGTAAAATTCCCCTGCAAGCACCTACTGTTCCCAGGTCAACAGCAAAGTAAAGACATATCCCAGTGCCCCTCTCCCAGGTTGGGTCTTCTCTCAGGACATGAACCTGCAGGGGGTGCCGGCGTGGGCTTTCTGCACTAAGTAGGGTGGACACAGCTCTGGGGGCTGCCTCTTCCTCTGCAGGAGGGGGCAGGGTCTGGGTTCTGGCTAGCTTTTCTCCCACCTTGGAGCTTAATGTAGACCCACACGGATTCTTGAAAGTGAACTGCGGTCAGCTGTGCGGGGTGGGGCAACAGCTCATTCAAGTGTTCCCATTCACCTCAGTGCACTCCTTAGTCTCACCTGACCCCTGGCCCTTTCTCCAGCAGGGATGCTGCGGCCACCTAGCCACTAGAGGGCATGAGGCCCCAGCGTGGGGACGGGCCTTTTTCTCTTCACAGACCTGTACAGGAGCCCTGATGGCACCCTGAGTGAAGAGTTGTGTCCTTAACCAAAAAGCTCAGTGTTTTGACCCCACCAGCGCTTTGAGGACAAAGGTCTAAGAGACGGTTTGCTGCCAAGAAGATATTACCACCTCGAATACCCCCTGAGTAGTTCGACTCTGTCTTGTTTGGTCCCCACAGGCCCATCAGAGTCCCTGCTGATACCCACGTGGTTGTGGAAGCTTGACTTCTAACCGAGATGATGTTTGGTTCTGCTGAGAGACACCGGAGCTGGAGTCTACATCTGAAACGCCAGCCATGGGAACTGTATGGAGCACAGGTCTACCCTGACACAATGGGGTCGCCATGAGGTAGTGTCCACTCCAGGGCCACTATGGAGTGATGGACCCACCAGAGAGGCCGGAAGGCACCAGCTTCATGCCCTTATGGCTGAATGAAGTAAGTCTGCCCCCAGAGGGCAACCTCTGATGAGCTCACCATGACACAGCCCAGACAAGGCTCTCACTGCAAAGAAGCAGGGGTGGGAGGGGAGAGGAGGAAGAGCCTAACTACAGGATAGACACACAGCCAATGGGGCGACGGGGAAGGCAAGACACAGATGAACGGAGTAAATGCATAAATAAAAATAAGAATTGGAAAAGAAAGAAAAGCAACAAATAGAAGATTCAGGTAGGAAAGCTATGGGGATATGCTAGAACAGTGGTTCTCCACCTTCCTCATGCCAGGGTGCTTTCATACAGTTCCTCATGTGGGGGTGACCCCCAACCATAAAATGATTTTCATTGCTACTTCATCACTGTCATTTTGCTACTGTTATGAATCGGGCGATCCCTGTGAAAGGGTCATTCAATCCCCAAAGGGGTCGCGACCCACAGGTTGAGAACTACTGCACTAGAGGGATGACTTGCGACCATTGAGTTCAGCACTTCATGACATTAAGGTCATCAGTTTGAACCCACCAGCTGCTGAGTGGGAGAACGATGAGGCTTTCTGCTTCTGTCAAAAAGTGTGGTCTCAGAAATCCACAGGGGCAACTCTACCCTGTCACATAGGGTCATTGGACATCACAGAGCACACAGAGGCTAGGCAACAGGTAGAAAGACCTTTTAGGGGCCCCATTCCAGGTGCTGGGTTTTAAAGACGACTGAGACCCACCTCTGTCCACTTCCCATTCTTAAAGGGGAGATAGACAAGGGAACAGGTCACCCCAGGGATCAAGAAAAGCAGTTGCTGAGGGAACAACTTAGGTGGATTTCTTTACCCCTAACTGTGGCAGGGGGCTCAGGGAGGTTCCTGGAAGAAGTGGTCCCAGGGCCCAGGCTTGAAAGGTGGGCTAGTCTGGGGTGACTAGAGAAACAAATTCATGGACACTCATATGTATGTAAGAAAGAGCTTTATATAAAGAGTAATTGTATATTAAGCAAATCTCCAAGCCCAGTCCAGATCAGGTCCATAAATCTGATATTAGCCCATATGTCTGATACCAGTCTGTAAATTCCTCTTCAGACTCACCAAACACATGCATTGAGGCCGAGTTCAGGAAGGTCACGGGCCAGTGGGTAAACAGGCTTGTGGATCCAGTGGCTGTGGAAGCATCTTAGTAATGGCATGGGTCTCCTCATGGATCCTCCAGCTCGAAGGCTAGCTGCCATCAGCATAGCTCCATGTGGCTTGTCAACAGGAATGTCTCACAGGGAGTGTCTGGCCTTCAAGGAGCTATTCATCTCCAGAGCGCCTCCAAATGAGGTCATCAAGTTGCGACCTGATTGACAGGCTAGACTCCAACCCATTCACCAGTTGACAGGAGATTATGTAACCGCTACAACAGGTGAGCAGGAAGTATCAGGTAAGGGGATGGGGAAGAGCATCTCAGGACATAGGAGGAGTGTGAACAGGGCAGAGGTGCCGACAGGCATGCAGGGTAGTGAAAACTGCTTCAGGTGAGACCAGTCCCTGGGGCAGGACGTCATCCTCAGTCGAGCAGAGGGATCAGCTCAAAAGAGGAAGACCGTCAAGGAGCTGGTCTGACACCCTGGCTGCAACGCTCGGCTCAAAGGGAAAGGGTAGTGAGGGCCATGTGGGACTGGGCGGCGTTTTCTCCTGTTGTGCCTGGGCACTCTGAGTCGGAACGGACTCAGATGCACGGAACAGCACCATAGGCTGGGAGCCACACACTGTGCCGCTCCTTCTCCGCTGTTAGGGAGCTTCCCCTCTTAGAAGGCTGGCAGGGCACTCAGGCCCCTCCTCCTCCTGTCTCTGGGAAGGCCCTGGTGTGTGTGGGGGGTCTCATGGGTGCCTTCTGCATGCAGGCTCTGCCTTCACGGGTGATGATGAGTCCCACATTCCTGGTGAGATGCAGTGGCTCATCCAGGATCACACAGCTAGTGACCAAGCCAAGACCTAAATCCAGGGCATCTGACTCCACATTCCATAGATTATGGAGGTGGAGGGCTCTCTCTGGCTGCAGCCACGTTAAAGCAGAGCCTTTAAACCGAAAGTTTCCTCATAACGGACATAATAACTCTCTGCTGTCAACGAGTCAATGCTGACTCATAGCGACCCCATAGGACAGGGTAGAACTGCCCCTGTGGGTTCCCAAGACTCCAACTCTTGACAGGAGTAGAAAGTCTCATCTTTCTCCCTCGGAGTGGCTGGTGGTTTCGAACAACTGCTGGTTCGCAGCCCAGCATGCACTCTGCCCCCAGGGCACCTACGCACGTAACACATGATCACTATTGTAGAATAGGTATAGATCCAGAAATTTACAGTGTTGAAACTCAAAGTCCCTTAGAACCCTACGCTCTTTGCTCGAGGTAATTAGTA
>NW_022107432.1:26190298-26191713 GCF_000313985.2 Echinops telfairi | reverse complement strand
GGAACCAAGCTAATGGCCTTAGGCTCCAGAGAGAGGTAGTCTATTGTCTCCAGCAGCAGGGAGCAGGCCCAGCCCTGCTGTGGGATGAGACAGCAGTCTGGCAACAAGTATCTGACTTCCCCCCACACAAAACCACTGGCCGCTCCGCTCCTCGCTCCTCGGGAGACAAATGGAACTTCCTACTCCCTTAAAGAGTTATAACCTTGGACACTCACGGGGCCAGTGCGACCCTGTCCTGTAGGGTTGCTATGAGACTGCATTGACTCAGCGGCAGGGAGTTGAGAGGAGGGGCAGAGTAGAACTGCTCCATAAGGTTTGGGGGGCGGGGGGTAAAGCTTTATGGAAGCAGGCAGCCTCATCCTTCTCCCAAGCAGCTCCTGGGTTTGGCCTGCTGACTCTCAGTTAGAAGCTGAGTACTTTAACCAGTGCACCATCAGGACTCCTTAAATAATAACATCTTACTGCTGTCGAATAATCCTACAGGACGGTACAACTGCTCCTGTGACTTCTCAAACTGGCAACTCTTCATGGGATTAGAAATCCCCATCTTTCTCCCTCAGCGCTGGCTGGTGGTTTTGAACGGCTGACCTTGAAGTTCGCAGCCCAACACGTAACCACTATAACACCGGGGTTCAGGGTTCTTGTGGTCCTGTTTACCACGGAAGAATCTGGACTCAGGAAGGTAGCGTGTCCCATGCCACGCAGCTCACAAGGGGTAGAGCCAAGGCTTGGGCCAGGTCAGCCCCATAGGATCTGGAGCGGTCAGTGGAAAGCTGTCCCCAGTTCCCCATGCCCATGCCTCCCCCTCTTCACTTTTCTCCCAGGAGCCTGTGCACCCTCGCCAGCTGGGGATGTTTAAGGATGGATTTCAGGGTCACTTGTAATCGATCAGGAATATCCCAGCCAGAGAATCACCTGCACCTTTCAGGAGGCTTTCTGTGGCCTGATAAGCCCTGTCACTTCACAATCTAAGCTCATTGCTCTTCTAGGTAGATGAATCCTTTGCCGGAAGAAGAAGAACTTGTACAGCAACTCCATGTGGGGGTTGGGTCATGGTGGGGTGAAGTGCAGCCAGGTCTGCTGACGCCTGAAATAGTCTGACATCTGGGCCACAGAGGGCAGGCATGACTCAGGACTCAACCAGAGGTCAACCACTGACCTCTGATATCCTACATACGGTGTGGTCCCTGAGCCTGTGGTATCTGCACCTCCTGGGAGCTGGTTCGCAAGGCAGGGCCTCAGCTCCAGTCTGGCCTTCTGAGCCAGGATCTGTGTGCTAATGCTTTGGTGACCTATGGGAAATATAGCACCCACCAGCATGACCAGCCTTTTAGGTTTCTCGGCAAGCTGCGCTCCCGGGTATACTAAGCACTACCCTTGGACAGAGTGCCCGTGACTCTGAAGAAATAAGCCTC
>NW_022107432.1:26182919-26190187 GCF_000313985.2 Echinops telfairi | reverse complement strand
CCATCCTACCACCAGGCTCCACGCGACATGCCCTTGTCGTACATGCTGCCCTGACTCACAGTGACTCTGGGCACAGCAGAACAGCACACTGCTGCCAGGTGCCAGCCTCACAATCACTGCTGTCGGAGCCCGGTGTTGCAGCTGCTGGGTCTGCCTAGCTCATCGCCCTCCTTTTGAACGGCCCTCTCTGTGGCCCATACACTTGTACCAAAAGCCATTATTGCATCAAGAACACGTCCCCCCAAATGTCCGCATGCCTTCCAATGCCGAGAGCACAGTCCCGAGGTCTCTCTCTCTCTCTCTCTCTCTCTCTCTCTCTCTCTCACACACACACACACACACACACAATTCAAAGCAGAAAATAGTTTTTCTGTGAGCAGGTCAACGAGATGCCTGGGGCCTTCATGTGCATGGTCACTTGTGAGTGGTCCAGGTTGGGCTCTACCCCAGAGTCTCTGAGGCCAGCACCAGGCTTCTCTTCTGGACCCTTCATAGATGTGCTCCGCAAGTGATCACTGGGAGCTTTCCATGTGCCAGACTTATTTAATCCTCATAAGGAGGTGAGGAGATGTGGTGTCAGGACTCCACTGGGTTTACAGTTGAAGAAACAGAAGTGCCAAGATGTTCCCTGGCTGGCCTAGGACGAGCACTCACCCACCTGTAGATGAGCAGACTCAAAGCCCGCAGCCCACCTCCCCAAGCCCCTAGCATCCTAACCGCACACCACACCCACTGCTTTATTCAGGCAAAGAGCCCGGCTTGTCTGGCTGTGCTGACAGGTGTCTCTGGAGCAGCATTTCCAAGCGGAGCTTGCAGAATAGGCCTTGCTTTTCTCTCCCCTCTGCCTTCCTCCTCCCCCAAGATGGATCACCTTGCAGAAGCAGGGGGTCCTGGTAAGGATGCTGGGACCCGGCAGTCACAGTGGCACATCACAGTTGCAAAGCCATTTACCACCCATGATCTGCCTTCATCCTCCCCAGAGCCTAGGGAGATGAAACAGGTATTATTATCCCCACCAGAGGAACAGACGCAGAAAGGAGGCCAGACCCACCCAGTGACGTAGCCAAGGTCACACAGAGCTCAGGCTAGCAGCTAGCCCCCCAGGTCTTCCTGGGTTCCTACTTTGTCTTCTCACTCTGCCCCGGCTCCCACTCCTGGGGAGACGACTCCATTCAGGTCTCCCCACCGCGTGGGCAGCCCACATTGCCTTTTGGTGCTTCTGCAGCTCTGTGGGGAAGCCAGATCCCTGATGGTGCCTCAGCCTCTCTCCCAGGCTACCTTGTGCCTGAAGCAATTATAAATCACGGCATTTTCCCTTCATTCCGACCTGATGTTTAATTCATCGCTATTCTGGCTGCTTTAATGCTGAACATTTATTCAGCAGAATGACTTTGTTTTGTCTCCCAAGCTTTCCTCTCCGGTTTAGAATGCCATTGTGCAGGAGGGGCTTGTGGTTGGGGTTAGGGGCTTCCGGGACCCTCCCCCTCCTATTAGCCCAGGAGGGGCCCAGCTCTGCCATTAGTAGGAACCCATCCTTGGGCTGTAAGTCAGTTCCTGGCAAGGGATCCAGGCTTTTCTGTCCCTGGTCCAGGCACCTGGCACATCCCATTTCCTTCCAGGCCCCGTGAGTGTTGTTGTGAGCTGCCTGGCTTCATGTGCCTTGGCTCTCAGCTGACCCATCTAGTTCCCCTGCACGTGTGTGACTCCCTCAGGCCCTGCAACCTCAGGGGGTGGGGCTACTTCTGCCCTGGTCACAGCAAGCTGAAAGGGCCTGGGTGGGCAAAACAGCTGCACTTTCTCCTCTGGGAGCTCCAGCCTCCTGCCAGCCACCAACACTTCAACTTTCCCCAGTCCAAGAAAGTGGAGAACCTTTTCCTCTTGCCTCTGAACGGGGATTGGAATTTCCATTTTCCCGGATCTCAGTGCATGTAAAATCAAGAGAAAGGGGCAGAGGCTGCCAAGTGTCCGCAAGGTGTCCATCATCCCTTTTATAGCAGTAGAGCCCTGTGTGTACCTGAGCACATGGTTGCCCAGATTACAGAGAAAACTACATTTCCCAGCCTCCCTTGCAGCTAGCTATAATCACATGACAAGGATGATCTAAATGGAAGTATTCTATGGGACGCTGGGAAAACCTTTTTAAAAAGTGAGGGAGGGGAGACCCAACTTTTTAAATGTCTTTCCTCTTACTTGCTAGCTGGGCTTATGGGGGCCAAGACTGGAGCTCTACAGCCGTCTTGCATCATGAGACGGAAACCATATGCTTGCTGAGTTTGGGGACGAGACAGAGAGAAGGGGCCCTGATCTCTGACACTGGGAGACCGCTCCATCTATGAATTCGTGTACCCAAGTGAGCAAAGCAGGGGCTCTGGTGTCCTAGGACACTCCTTACTCCTTGGGCTGCTAACCTCAAGGTCAGCAGTTCAAAACTAACAACCACTCTGCTGGAGAAAGATGAGGCTTTAACTCCTGTAAAGAGGTATAGTCTTGGAAACCGGCAGGGGCAGTTCTGTCCTGTAGAGTCGCTATGAGTAGGACTTGCCTCCATGGTGATGAGTTTGGCTTTGAGTTTGACCTTGAGCAAAGCTGTGACTGGGAACTAAGGGGCACCACGCCCGTCGAATTTTCATCCTCCTCACATGCAGGCCAAAGCTGCACAATCCACAAGGAAGGCCGAAGAAGAATCGATGGCTTTGGGTGATGGTGTTGGTAAAGAATTTTAAATATGCCACGGGCCACGAAGAAGTGTAACCAGAATGCTCCTTAGATGCTAGGATGCTAAGTCTTCGACGCATGCCCGTTGGGCATGTTATCATGAAAGACCAGTCCCGGGAGAAGAACATCGCCCTCAGAACAATAGAGAATCGGTGGAGAGAAAAAAAAAAGAGCAAGACCCTCACGGATATGGATTGACAGAGTAGCTACAACCATTGTCAAATCCAGGACTTGAGTTCACATTTACCGGGACTTAACTTACTCTTCCAGAGAGGAGTGGTGCAAACAATGAAGCGTGTGACTGCTAGCCAATAATTGACCGTGTCCAGAGGCACCGCAGCTGCCTGGGTGATCTGCTTCTCAAAACAAAACAAACACCCACCGAAAGGGGTGGAGCTTCATTCTACCCCATCTCCACTCCCCACATGTACGCTCAGCTCTACTTGAGGTGGAGTTCACTCGATGGCAACTGGCTTCTTCCCCACCCCCCAGCCCCCACTACCACTTCGAGGGAACTTGGGAGAACATCAGAGAAACATCCCGACAAGATTTCCCGTCTTGCCCTGGGCTGTTCCTGACTGTGGGAATCACAGCTTGGCTTAGTCAAGCTCAGTTCTTTCCTCCTGCTCTTAAGGGGTGCAGTCATTCCTAAACTGCCAGGTTCCGTATTAACATACAAAGCAGAAGTGGGGGGGCGGGGAGAGTAGCCTAGTTCGAGGAGAGCTCCTTCCACCCTGCCAGAGGCTAGAGGCGGGGCTGCTTCCACATCCCCAAACCCAGCCTCCTCCTTTGAATGGTAGCGGGTGGCCGTGTCTGCTGCGCAGACTCAGAAATCAGACTCTGGTTGGAGCCCCAGCCCCAGGCACTTGGCCACGTCTTGAGAAAACCACTTCCCCTTCTCCGCGCCTTGGATGCTGCATCTGTGAACGGCAGACTCATCATAGCAGTGATGCCCTCCTCCTAGAGTTGCTATAAAGAGTCAGTGAGCTGGGTCAGTTCACGGAGCAGGTATCGGCTCTCAGTATTCTCCATGGAAGCCTGGGTGGCACGCGCAGTTGGCATTCTGCTGTGAACCCCCCAGTGTGGGCCCATCCAGCAGCCGTGTGGAAGTAAGGCCTGCCAATCAGCTTCCGGAAAGATCGCAGCCAAGAAGAACCGAGGGTGCTGACTGAGGTCTACTCTGTAACACCTGGAGTCCGGGACGGACTAACTGCAACAACTAATACGTGAGCATTTCCCACAGGTGCCAGATAAGGACCCTGCCTTGCAATAGAGGCCTGGATAATGCTGGTCTTGGGCTATTTTGCTCGTTTCCCCCTTATCAGATATCATGTTTTGATTGGTAGCAGGCAGTAGGGTTTAGAACTGTTCCAGATTTCAGAATAAGAACACGCTGAATGGCACTGAATTCTTTCCTCATTTTTCCTTTCAGATAAGCAAGTTCTCTCGCTGGCGTTTTCTCTCTTTCTCCCTCTCTCTGCCCACCAGCTTTCCCCCTATCTATTTCACACTCCCTGTGTTCAACTGTTTGCCCTGTTCCGGCTTCAGACTGCTACACCCCTTTCCCAGGCTGCCCCTCCCCTACAGCTAGCTCCCCCATGCCTGCTTCATGCACACGTCCTGGCTCCATCCTGGTTCTAAGTCATGATGTGACGCCGACATTGGGGTAGAACCCTCGCTCTCCCTGTTCCAGTCCAACCTCCTCCGTGTTCAGATGAAGGGGCCAAGGTCCTGAGAAGAGAGGAGATTGTCTCAGGGTCCCCCAACCAGTTTGTCACAGTGCCAGGATCAGAACCCAGGATTCCCAACTCTCAGCCTCTAGCATCTTCACTATGGTGCCATCTGAGATGGAAACATGGCCAGGGACCAGTGGATAGGTGATGAATGAATGAATGAATGAATGAGCCCTATTGGGTAAGGGATAATCCGAACACCATCCTTTTCTTTCTCTGAGGCCTCTCTTGACCTACTTACTCTACGCCTTAAGAGCAGGGGGCCATGCTGGGCAGCTGCTTTGTACCAAGGCATTTTCAAAGCCCCAAAGCCCTAACCCACTGCCGTCCAGTTGATTCTGACTCAGATCAGACCATCCAGGGTAGACTAGAACTGCCCCATAGAGTTTCCAAGGCTGTCAGTCTTTATGGAAGCAGATTGTCTGCCTCCTCTTTTGCCCACAGAGCAGGTGGTGAGCACAAACATCAAACTTTTGATAGGCAGTTGAGCACTTTAACCATGGGTGGTCTCCCCAGGGCTTCCCCACTACTAATATGAGCCCTGATAGTCTTGCCAGGGACCACGTGTTAGTCTGGGTTGATTAGAGAAACAAATTCATAGACACTCGTATGTGTGTAAGAGGGAGCTTTATATCAAAGAGTAATTGTGTATTAAGAAAACATCCCAGCCCAGTCCAGATCAAGTCCCTAAGTCCGATATAAGCCCGTATATCCGATACCAATCTATAAATTCCTCTTCAGACTCACACAACACATGCAATGATGCCGAATGCAGGCAGATCACAGGGCAGGAGGTGGAAAGTCTTGTGGATCCAGTGTCTTTGGAAGCATCTTAAATGTGTAGGTCCCCACATGGCTCCTCCAACTCCAGGGCTCTGGCTCCATCGGCATAGCTCCATGTGGCTTGTCAGCAGGAAGATGAAGCAGAGAGAGAGCAGTAGTGTCTCCCACCTCCAGGGAGGAAGACAGGAGTTCCCAGAATCCTCAGGAGAAGGCCATGCCCACACAAAGGCCTCATTGGCAATGACCTGATTGACAGGCTACTCTCCACCCCTTCACACAAGTTGACAGGAGATTACGTAACGGCCACAGACAACTTGGCCTAAAGCTGGAGAACTTAGAGAGTGGTATTCTCTTTCCAATGGAGCCCTGGTAGTGTCGTGGTTACATATTGGGCTGCAATCCACATGGTCGGTAGTTCAAAACTACCAGCAGCTCTGAGGGAGAAAGATTGGGCTTTCTACTCCCATTAGAGTTACAGTCTCGGAAATCCACAGGGGATCGCTATGAGTCAGCATTGACCCAATGACAGGGAGCTGGGTTCTTCCCTCTCCTTCTGCTAGCCCCATGTATAGCGGTTGTTTCTTGTTTTCTTTGCAGACTGATTTTTAGCGGTCAGTGGAGGTCATGCTGAGACTAAAGGCTCTTCTTAGGGAGCCTGGGCCCCAGCCCTTCCCTGCGGGACTGCCTGTGCCCTCAGAGACCAGTTCTGGCCCACTTCACAGAGGGTTGGTCCTGGGCCTTGGTCGGAGCACAGAATCCCTGTTGGAACCCTGCATCTTGTTGCTGGCTTGGCTGTTTGTGGGGCAAAGGTGTGGCCTGTCTTGACCTCCCATCCTCTCATGGAGAAGAGAGATGGCTTTCCAGGACACCAGCTCCTGTGATGCCCAGCTGGGCTCTCCTTGTAGGCCATCTCCTCCCTCTCTGCCCTCCTCCCTGCACTTCCTGAAGCTACCTGGTGCTGCAGATCCTCCTCTTGGTGCTCTGGTCTGAATTCCATCCCCTGCCATTGGAGCCTGAATAATGAGTCTTTCACAGGAAGATTGATCTGGATACTAGGGTATCGTTTAGTTTGCCATTACAACGGCCAATTTTGGTTACACGCTCAGGCTGTGAAAGGGTAGCACCCGAACTGCTGGAGCCTGGTAGTTAGTGTGGAGTGGGAGGATGGTACCCTGGACTGGAGGCAGAGGGGGCAGGGGGGCAGAGGACAGGGCCTTCTGGCTGGCTAGAGCCCACAAATCTTTATTCTTGGAATGTGACCCCAGGAAAGAAACTTTTAAGAACTGACTAGGATGTCACTTTTTTTTTGGTCAAAAAGGAGCAAGATAAGGATTTTGAGGCTGGAGAAGTTGGTCTTTTGTTAAAAGAACTAGGTGAATGACCTTCACATTAAAGAATGTTCTCAGATTCTTCAAGGTTTCAAGAAGAGCTGAGGATCCCTCATCCACATCATTGCATCAATTCTGACTCATAGCCACCCTATACAGGGTTTCTGGGACTGGCAGTCTCTTCAGGAGCAGACAGCCTCATCCCTCCCCCATCCCAGCCCAAGCTGCGGGTGGGATTGAACCACCAAAGTGGCAGTTGGCAAGCAACACCTAACCCACAACTCTACCAGGGTTCCTTGAGGGCCCCAGCCCTTTCCCACGTACCCCACACTAGACCCAGGTGGAGGATGTTAAGACGCTCTTCCTTCTAGGTCTCCCAGTCTGATGGGGGATACCAGGCACCTGTCCTCAAGGAGCTCCCCATCTGATGGAAGGGGCTATTCTCTCTCCTGTCACCTCTTCAGGGGGTACCCCGCAATCACACACCACTGCATCACATCATTCTGTTCATTTTCCTTAAAGTGCTTTTTCACAATTAAACCTTTCCTTCTTCAGTTGTTATTTTAACTCTCTTCCATATCTTGTCTTCAACTGGACTGGATGCTCTATGAAGGGAGGGAGGCCTTTTCTAGCCTGCTTCCCTCTGTATCCCCACTGCCTCAAATATGCACCCAATAAACATCTACTGGATGGAGAGATGGATGGATGG
>NW_022107432.1:26180070-26182479 GCF_000313985.2 Echinops telfairi | reverse complement strand
GATAGACTGATGGATAGATGGACGGACGGATGGACGGACAGACGGACGGACGGACGGATGGATGGATAGATGGGTGAGTGGGTGGGTGGATGATAGAACGAGCATAAGAAAGGCACTTGCTTCCTGTGCTGGAGGTGGGGGACATGCATGAACTGTCCCAGTGCTTCTTGATATCTTTTCCCTCCTCTCAGCACAGCATGAATGCTGTAGGCCTGCCTCCCCAACCGAAGCAATGTGAATGTCTCCTCTGTGCAAAGACCTCTGGGAAATTCCCAGAAGCCCCGGCCAGTGGAAGCTAGACACTGTCTCTGGCACAGAATGGGCTGTGGAATCTAAAGGCCTGAAGTCGCCCTCTGGACTGAGTATCTCCGGAGCCGGATGTCTCCTGGACTGACATTTGTGGAAAGGCCCCGCGAGACCACTCTGGATCCGGTGGGTTGACGGGGGCTGTAGCAATGGGCTCAAAGGTCACAGTGACTGTGAGCCTGGTGCAGGACAGGGCAGTGCTTTGTTCTGGAACGAGCCTGGGGTCCCAAGGAGCGGGACCTGACTCAGCAGTGCTTCACTGCAGCAGCCACCCCCCGTGGAGCATCACCTGAGTGCTGGTTGACTCCATTCACCACCATCTCCATCTCCATGGACTCTAAGGGGACACCCAGGGGAGGCTGGCTCACCAGGAGGCACAGCTACGCCAGCAGGAAGCAAAGGCAGTCACTTCTGACTCCTTCCCGGGTGCTCAAACAGCCCAGCGAGCAATCTCAGAGCCCTCTTCTAGAGATGCCCCCCGATGCCCCGGATGATTTCCCTGCAGCATTTGGGTACCGGTAACTCCTGAGGTTGAACAGCCTTGGGCAACATTAACCCAAGCTATGAACGTTAAAAACCACTAAACCACCGCAGCTTGCGGCCCATCATCTGCCCCACAGGCATCCAATACAAACCTAACAGCAGCTTGTTAGAACCGAAGGGATGCTGAGACCTGTCCTACCTTGTCTGTGCCCAGCGTTTTTCAAGCAAGTCCCAGACATCGGGAGCATCAACCACCTACATACTGTGGAGCGGTATAAAGGTCCCTCCGAAAGCATCCAAAGAACCACCACAGCTGCCCCCCACCACCCCCAAACACCCCCCCTAGGTCTGAGGCAAATCTTCAGGTCCCCTCACCAGAGGTTATCCCTGAGCCTGGCTGTGACATAGGCGATGGAGGAGGCAGTCTATGGGAGATGCTTTGGGCGTCGGGGTGCACAGGTCACAGTTGGAAGACGCTGCTAACGCTGCAGCAGCCTGGAGGTGGGGGGAGGCAGCAGCAAGTAGAAACTGAGGCCCAGGAATGAAGGAGGCTGTCCAGAGGCGCAGAGATGGACTGCAGATCCCAGGCTGACTGCCACTGCCTCCAAACCGCCCTCCTCCCGCCACCGCCGGCCAGGCTCTGCAAACAGAGGGAGGTTCTGTAAACAGCACAAACGTGCTGTTGCAAAGCGTCAGACTCTGTACACATGGGCTCGCCCTGCACAGAGAGAACCGCGCAGTCCTGGGAGACCTGGAGAGCGCATGGCCGCAGGAGTTGTACCCCAGGATTAAAACCACACGCGAACAGCCATCTGCCAGTGCCCATAGGACAGTGTTTTACAGAGCTAGTGACAATGCTGACACTCCTCGCTGGGGCTCTCCTTGCCCTTGCCCTGAAGGGATCAGGGACCTGGCGGTGGCCCCAATTCCCACCCAGCCCAGCCCAGCTTCACTGGGGTCCATGGTGCAACCAGGCTCCTCGTTGGGACTCTCCGGGGGTCTGGCTGTGCCAGGCTGGAGCATGCATTATTAAGGGGGCGGCTGGCTCCTCGCACGAAGCGGAAGCCGGCGGCGACTTCAGAGAAGGGCAGTGTCTGCCCCTTCTGGTTTACAGTTGGAGGGGACATCCATTATTTACGGCAGCCGCGGCTGTGACCAAGCAGAGACTCAATGAAGATAACATTGTCCTCGCAGAAGCGGTGGTTAAAGCTGAGAAGGTCTTCCTACACACTCTTGACTCCCACGTACACACACGCAGAGACCAGCGGGGAGAGGGAGTTTGAAGAATGTAGAGACAGACACAGAAAGACGGGTTGAGAGAGAAGACAGACCCCAAGCAAAGAGTGAAAGGCTACCTCCCTCCTACCCACCCTCCATGCTGGGGCTCCCCACTCCTGGCTCTCAGAGGTCTCCGAGTGTGCTTCCCCTCTCCCCCCCCTCTTCTCTGCCTTTCCTCTTAGTATTTGTCCCACACCCCCTGTGCTGAAATCCGTGTCCTGTTCCTCAGGGACTGGAAGACATCAGAGAGTGCCCCCCGAAACCCCGGGCATGCCTGGGGGAGAATGGGATGCCAGAGGAAACGTGACGTTTCTGTGCAGAGGTTATGGCTGTGGCCAGGGG
>NW_022107432.1:26149083-26179891 GCF_000313985.2 Echinops telfairi | reverse complement strand
AGCAGGAAGAAAGGGGAGGGTGTGGAAGGGGAAAGGACTAGGATGAGGAAGGGGTGGAATGAGATGGGAGAAGAGGGAAGGAAAGAGACAGAGAGGAAGGGAATGAGGTGAGATGGGGAGGGTGGAAACAAGTGTGTGTCCAAGTTGGCAGAGCCTGTGGCAACAGTGATTATAGTGCCCAAGTGAGAGACCATGGAGGGGACCCTTGCCCAGCAGCTGAACTCACCACCAGCAGCCTTTCTGAGTACAAGAACCACCTGCTGGGTGACAATCAACTCTCAGGAATGTCCCTGGCCTTACAGCTCAGCTTCCTGGCTCCGGGCCATCCCTCCTGGAGCCTCCCATCCCCTTCCTAGGAGGTAGGCAGGAGAGCTTGGCAGCAGGACAGTGGGCATGAGGCCCTGTCCTGGAGAACAGGTGGGCACGCATGTGCCAGGCAGGGCCTTCGTGCCAAGTCCCAGTCTTCTGCCTGTCCTGTTCCATCTCTGCATGCTCCCTCCACCTCCTTCCATTAGGGCCATTTGCTAGGAGCAGAGAGCCCTGCAGACCCCTACTCACCCATAGTCGTCCATCTCCCTCTGCTCCGACTTCTCTCCCTTCCTTTCAAAGCACAGTCTCACGGTTGCCGTCACCACCACCACCATTGTCATCAACATCACCTGTCAGCCGCCTCTAAGTGCGTTGACTGGGAAGATGGCACAGGGCCAGGAGTGCTGGGCTCTGCTGTCCCGGAGCTGCCCCGGAGGCACAGCTAACAGCAAAGTTCCTTGAGAGCTACGTGGTCACGAATCACCCTCAGACCATCCCATCCCTGGGCTCTGCTGCTACAAAGAACCCACCGGTACTGCTCTCAGACACACACTTCCCACTTCCCACTGCTGATCCAGGGCTGTGGAGTCCAGGGCCTCCACCCCTGCTGCCTGCTGCCATTGCTCGTACGGGGACACGGTTGCTCATTGGCTATGCCCATGCGTGCTAGTTAGGTTTTAGGTCAACTTGGCCGGACCAGAATTCTCCCATGAGATGACCTAAAAGAGTGTGGTCCACTTCATGATGGGATCTTCTAGGAAGTAGCCAAGCAGTTGTGGAAGACTAGACCTCCTTCATCTGTTCGCAACCTTGAAATCACGGAAGGGGCTTCATTCCAAGTGAGGTCTACCCTTCGTATAAACTGATAGCACGTGGAAGCTGCCTCACTCCTACTGCTGGATCTGAATCCTGCATCTGGTTCGTTGGCCTCCTTTACATTGCCTACTGGTCCAGGAGCCATCCTCGAGCTGCTCACCTTGGATTCATTCAGCCTGTAGTCTTGCTGCTTTAGCGACCTGCTTGTTGTTAGTCAAATCCAGTAGCTACAGGAGCGGGGAGAAGGGAGAAGCCTCACGCTTCCATGTGACCCATGACTTGAGCCCGACTGGCCTTACCCACTTGTACTACTGGATAAGCCATGTCTTGATATAAATCTCTTTCTTTATGCGTGCAGGTATTTCTGGTTTTGCCTCTCTAGAGAACCCAGCCTAACACAGCGTGTCTGATGCCAAGAGGGGAAAGACATCTTGGTTTCTCAGGGCTCACAGCATGGAAGATTCCGGAGCCATAGATGGCCAGAAAGCATGGCGGACATTCATTCCCTGGAGGTGGCAAGGAGCGTCAGGCTGTGCAGAGTCCAGGAGGGGACGGGGCCAGCACATAGCACAGGGGTAACTTTTCTACCCCCACTCTTAGTGTGAAGAAACAAAGCAGATGCATCAGGCATGCTCCCTGTACTTGTGGGTGGTACACATGGTTAACACACTGGGCCACTGATTCAAAGGCCGGAGATTTGAGTCTGTCCAGAGGCATCTCAGCAGTACCCGCTGGTGGGAGAAGGCGTAGAGAAAGTCTGGCCCATGTGCACATTGGAATACCAGCGTCGCCCAAGAATGATGCTGAAACTGAAGCAGCTCACGATGAGGCTGGCTCTGCAGGATGTTGTGCTGAGTGAGGTCAGTCAATCACAAAAGGGTTGGTATTGTCTGAGACTGCTGATATGAAAACACATACATAGTAGGGAAAGGTGTTCATAGCCCAAAACACAGACTTTGATGGCTACCAGAGGTGGGTGGGGAATGGAGGAAGAGGGAGTAATGGGCTGGTGTCACCTTGGGAGATGGAGAAGTAGGGAGGGCAGGAAAAGGGCAGGTCATTTTGTGACTAACAAATTGTGTAAGTTGCTGAATATAAAAGGATCCTCTGATATGTAGCCCCCGCCCCCAGTAAAACATTTAAAGAAGAGAGAGAAGGGAGAGAGAGAGAGAGAGGCTAATGATCTACTTTTTAAAAATCAGCTCTAGAAAACTCTGTGGCGCACAGCCCACGGTGCAGCACGTAGGGCCACCCTGAGTCAGCGCTGGTTTCCTGCACTGAGAAGGGGATGGCCCTCAGACTGGTACCTCTGTCTGTCCGTGGTGGCTGCTATAGAGCGCATGTTAATGGAGGGTGCGTTAAGATATCACTGAGGGGAGCGGGGGCTCCTGTGAGCAGAGAGGTCAGTGTAGGGGTGGTAGCCAGGAAGGATGAGTCCAGGGACAACTCTGAGCCCCAGCTAGAAACGCATGATCTACCCTTGGTATATTTCTGCCTACAGTGCACCTTGGGACAGGCAGTGAGCCAGTCCTGAAGGAGAGCTCAGGGAAGAGGCTAGCAGGGTGTGACCCCTCTCAGGGGCATTTGCTGGCTAAAAGGCACCCAATTAAGGACATGGAGTATAAACCGGGTGGTGTAGAGAAGAGCAGTCTGTCTGTGCCCCGTGCCACTGTGCTGCTCCCTAAGGAAACCACTTCTCACCCATGTAGCCATGTGTCCAACAGGGCTTCTCCTATAACTATAAGAGACAGGAGAAGCCTTCAGGTGACATTTGACCCCAAACTTGAACCAGACTGGACTTACCCACTTCTACCACGTTGTAAGCCATGCAAGGTTGGCAGCACCGCCATGAAAGACAAGGTCATTCATCGCCGGATTCTCCCGAGTGCAAGACACTGATGTTGGCGCTGTGAGCATCTGGTAGTGATTGGGGCTCTGCACTGTGGGATCCCCTTGCATTAGGCCATGGATCATTCATTCCACCCCAGCATCATGCTGGTGGGTCCCCCTACTAAGTCTCCCCACCCCCAGGCCTTTCATAACATGCAGCAGGCAATCTCCTGGTGTGAATTGCTCCCGACTCCCATTTATCTCGGCAGCTTTCAGCTGCAGGGATCCATGAGCAGCAGGCAGACCGGCCGGCCTAATCAGGCAGGGAGTATGTGCCTGGATTTGTCGCCCAACAGATACAGATGTTGGAGGCTCTCATCCATGGGACTGAATCACTCTTGGGGATTGAGGGGCTCAGGCAGCATCTGTCAGAGGCAGGCCATACATCTCAAACTGGGGACCAAGCAAAGCCCTGTGCTGCAGAGTGAGGGCAGCCGGCCGTTTGTCATGAGTAAGTTGACCAGACATCCCGCTTTTGGGGGGACAGTCCTGATTTTTAAAAATTTTTCCCTCGTCCCATCGCGTTTTTAAAAAGTCCTGATTTTTTGAAAGAATGCACGACAAGCTAGGGTATACGGTTTTCGGCTGCCATGTGGCTATTTCGCCAGGATATGAGTTTTATCAATGGTGTCCCGCTTTACCAATGTTAAAATCTGGTCACCTTAGACTCATGAACCACATTCTGGGAGCCACCAATCTATCCATGAGGCAGTTTAGCACATTGGCTGCATCCGTGGGCCCCAGCATAGCAACTATTTGGGGGATAGAACAGGACCGGGAAGTGTTTTTCTTCTGTTGTAGGGTGACCATGAGTCAGAACTGACTCAATGACACCGAACAATATTCCCTGTTCTGCATAGAGTCTGAATGATCAGAGCCCATTCAACAGCACCAGAGCCGAGGCTTTCTAAGGATGGAGGTCGCCCCTTTTATAATATAGCATTTCCCACCAGTCAATGAGTTTGCCCTGGCTAGTGCAGGTAGAGGGATGCACATAGCTTTGTAGACAGTGGCCTACATTGGAGAGCCAACAGCACTATGTGCTAGCTGAGAGGTCTTGGGCAAGTCACTGGTTGGCTTGTCTAGTCCACTCCTCCTACCACATGGGCTTGCTGAAAGCCGCTCTGGACCTCTCTTGGTGGTTGCTCCAGCGCTGTACTCCATTCAGTGATACAGCCATTCTGTGCTCAACGTCCGGCCCTGTACTTGTGAACTGTGAGATGCTGGGGAGATCGCTTCACCTCTCTGAGACACAGTTCAGCCAAACCAGTTGCTGCCCAATGGACTCTGATTGTGGCCCCCATGCAAACCCATGGTGACAGTGATCAAGGTGACCCCGGGTGGGTCAGAATAGGACAGTGTTCCTTTGAGGTTTCAACAGCTGGTCTTTCAGAAATAGGTCGCCGGGCCTTTCTTCTGTTGTGTCTGAGAGGACTTGAACCTCCAATCTTCCCATGAGCAGATGAGCGTGTTCAATGTCTGTTCCTCCCACCAGGCACTCCAAGGTCCAGCGAGCTCCTGACGATGTGAAGGTGATGGCAGGAATGAGTAATATCTGTGGAGCCCTAGGATGGTCTGCCACAGGGTGAGCCTGCAGGTAACAGTGGTGGTGGAGGACGAGGAAGGAGATTAAATCAGCCTGCCTCTCCTTGGCTTGGAATGGTCCTGCTTGTCCACCTTGCGTCTCCTGTTCAAGGGCAGGGGCTTTATTCAGCCTGGGATCTGACAGGAAGTGGACTGTCTATCCCTGTGTGATGAATCCGTGAGGGAGAGGCTGCCATGCATGTGATAACACACCACAGCGATGTGTACGGGCAGAGTGAAAGGACTCTAGCCACCAGTAAGCCCGGGTGCTCTCAGAGAACTCAAGCCAGTGACTCCTCTCTGAGCCTCTGCATTCCCCACCTTTAGTGCGAGGAGCATACCCTGATTCAGAGAATCCAGCTGCTGGAAGTGCCTGTTATCTGTGGTCTTGATGCTTGATAAGGCTGCTCCAGACATGGGTTTAATGAGTACCGAGCCATTGCCCCTAAGGGAACTTTGAAGGGACTTCATAAAGTTCATGGGGGAAAAATAGAATTCAAAGATAAAAATAAAAATATAAGCTTTATTTCTCCACATCAGGCCCATAAAGTTCAAGACAGGTCTGTAAGGGATGATACTAGCCATTTAGCCCATCCTTAAAGAACTGAAGGTCCTGGGAATTTAATCGTGTCAGTGCAGTCTTTTTTCCACATTATTAACTGAAGAAAAATGAGTGCCCTTTAATATATATATATTTTAAGAGGAGGAGACAAAAAGAAGCCAGAAGGAGACAAATTAGGACTATATGGTGGAGGCCTAATGATTTCCCATCAAAATTGCCCACAAATGGCCCTTGTGTGATGACAAGAGTAAGCCTGAGCATTGTCGTGGTAGAGAAGAACTTTCCGGTGACATTTCCCCAGGAGTTTTTCTGCTAAAGCTTTGGCTCACTTCCTCAAAATACTTTCATCACAAGCAAGTGTTATCACTCGTTGGCCCTTGAGAAGGTCCACAGGCAAAATGCCTTGAGCATCACCCCAAATTGTTGCCCTGACCTTGGTTCTTGACTGGCAAGTTTCTGCTTTGAATGGACCAGTTCTATCTTTTGATAGCCATGGCTCCAATTGCGTTTCATCTTCAGGATTGTACTGGTAAACCCTGATTTCATCCTCTGTGGTCATTTTTTCAGGAAATCTCCAGGATTTTGATCCCCTTGTTTAAAATCCCCATCAAAGACTGCTCTTGAGCGAAACATCTGCTCAACTTAAATTTTTCAGTCAGAATTGTGCAAGCTGACCCAAATGGATGTCTCTCTTTAGAGTCAACGCTTATATCTGACTTTTCATCTTCCTCTGTCCTTTTCAGACAATGGATGGCCTGTCGCCATCGTCTCATCCATTCTTACAATGAGCTATCCATTTGTAAATGAATGATTTCTTTGGAGCGTTATCCCCCTTAACAAATCATAAAGCATCGATGATCTCACCATTCTTTCACTTCCCTCTCCCCCCAAAGCCTCCCTGCCATCAAGTTGATTCCAACTCACAGTGACCCTAGAGGACAAGGTCGAATTGCCTCCATAGGTTTTCAGAACTAACTGTTTATGGAGGTAGTATGTAAGTATGGGTTGACTAGAGAAACAAATTCTTAGATGCTTAGATGTGTATAAGAAAAAGCTTTATATACAAGAGCAATTGCATATAGAGAAAACATCTCAGCCCAGTCCAGATCAAGTCCATAAATCTGATAATAGCCCATATGTCCGATGCCAATCTATAAATTCCTCTTCAGACTTATGAAACACATGCAATTACACTGAATGCAGGAAGATTACAGGCCAGTAGGTGGAAGGTCTTATGGATCCAGTGGCAGTGGAAGCATCTCAGCACTGTCAGGGGTCTCTATGTGGCTCCTCCAGCTCCAGGGCTCTAGCATAGCTCCATGTCGCTTGTCAGCAGGAATGTCTCGCTAGGAGTGAGTGCACCTGGCCTCCAGTGAGCAATTTATCTCTTTCTCTCCTCCAAATGAGGTCATCAAGCTGATTGACAGCCTAGATTCCACCCCTTTGCAAGTTGGCAGGAGTTACATAACTCCCGCAGGTAGGAAGCCTCATCTCTCTCCGAGCAGCTGATGGTGGCAAGCTGCTGGCCTTTCAGTAAGCAATCCAGCACATAAACCCCTACCTCACTTGCACTTCACCCTACATTTGATGCCTTTTCTGGCTTGCATTTTAACAGACTCCGTGTTGCTTTGACCAGGGCTTTTTTACAAAATGATGCCCTGTCCTTCTTGGTGTCTCGAACTAGTACTGTTCAGACAAATTATGACAAGTTAGTACAAGCTTCTTTTTTTTGAAATCCATTCATAGGATTTATGTGTTTATTTTATTTTTATAGCTCTTTCCCCTTATAACTCAACTCTAGCCCTCCCTAAAGGGTAAAATTAATTGTTATAGTTGTTGGTGTTGTTTTTAAATCATTTTATTGGAGGCTCTCATAGCTCTTATCACAATCCATCCATCCATCCATTGTGTCAAGCACAAGTGCATATGTTGCCATCATCATTTTCAAAATAATTTTTTTCTACTTCAGCCCTTGGTATCAGCTCATCCCCCCCCCCTCCCTCCTGAGCCCTTTATAATTTTTTTTTCATGTCTTACACTGACCGATGTCTCCCTTCACCCATTTTCTGTTGTTCATTTCCCTGGGAGAGGAGTATATGTCAATCATTGTGATCGGTTCCCCCTTTCTTCTGACACCTTCCCCTTCCCCTCATGGTATTGATACTCTCATTATTGGTCCTGAGGGGTTTATCTGTCCTGCATTCCCTGTGTTTCCAGCTCTTATCTGTACCAGTGTACATCCTCTGGTCTAGACGGATTTGTTAGGTAGAATTGGGGTCATGGTAGTGGGGAGGAGGAAACATTAAAGAACCAGAGGAAAGTTGCATGTTTCATCATTGCTACACTGCACCCTGAGGGGCTCATCTCTTCCTTGTGACCCTTCTGTGAGGGGGTGTCCAATCATCTACAGATGGGCTTTGGGTCTCCACTCCATACTCCGCCTCATTCACAATGATGATTTTTTGTCCTGGGTCCTTGGGCCTGATACCTGATCCCATCGACACTCCATGATCACACAGGCTGGTGTGCTTCTTCCATGTGGGCATTGTTGCTTCTCCGCTAGATGGCCGCTTGTTTACCTTCAGACCTTTAAGACCCCAGACGCTATATCTTTTGATAGCCAGGCACCATCAGCTTTCTTCACCACATTTGCTTCTGCACACATTTTGTCTTCAGCAAAGGTGAGCATCACAGAATTCTGGGTTATGAGAACAAAATGTTCCTGCAGTGAGGGAGTACATGAGTAGAGGCCCAATGTCCATCTGCTACCTTAATACTTGACATATAAATATATATACATAGATCTACTTCTCTATTGTTATAAATATATTTACATATGTACATGCCTGTGTTTAGACCTCTATAAATGCCCTTTGCCACCTAGTTCTTTCCTGTTTTCCTTTACTTTCTTCTTGTCCCACCATCATGTTCAACCTTCATTCGGGTTACATTAATTCCTCTTGGCTACATTACACTTGATCCAGCCCTACCAGGCTGGATCTATGCCCTCCTTGCCATCAGTTTTAGATCACTTGTTGTTTCCTTTCATAGGATTTTCAGAATGCGTTTTTTTCTGTGAAGAAAAAGTCCCATTCATAGGATATTCATAATGTGTTTTTTCTATGAAAGCTACTCATAGGATGTTAGATTGCTAAAAGCCTCTGGTCACATTTTCCTAAACAGATCAGCACATAACTTTGCTTGATGTGTGCTTCTTCTGTTAAACTGGTAAATGAATAAATGCCAGTTGCTGTTAAAATCAGCTGTGACTCAGGTGACCCCAAGTGTGGCATAGTAGAACTGTGCTTCACAGGGTTTTCAATGGCTGATTTATCACCAGGTCTTTCTTCTGAGCTACCTCTGGGTGGGTTTGAACCTCCAATCTTTTGGTTCTCAAGCATTCGCACTACCCGGGGGTCTCTGGTGTTTCTGTTTAAAGCGATTTACTTAGTGCATATGGTTGGTCCATTAACATTGAGCTCAGGGCAACGACACTGTAAGCCATGCAGCCCGAAGCTCTCCTGACACCCAGATTGTCTCTCGGTGTGTAGTGCACTTAGGACCACAATAGTGCTAGATAGTAGCACAATGCTGGGTGGTGAGTTGAGATAGTGAGATGACCCACAAAAAGCACACACACACCCCCCCCCCCCGTAAGACGTGGCATGAAAGAGATGGCTCAATGGGCATGCCCTTCCAGCTGGGACACGCAGTAGACCGTCACCCTCTTCAACCTCCGCTGGGAATGTGTGTATGAGGTGACACATTTTTATTTGCTTGGCCACGCTGCATCTGTCCACAAATGACCACATGACCTGTTGGGGGGCAAGCCCGTTTCCTGGAGTAGGCAAAGTCACACTCGTGGAAGCTGTGAGTGATGGGGATTGACCAGACCATGTCTCTGAAGCACACAGCACAATGCGGGGCCCTTCTTGGGTCCTTAGAAAACTGTGGCTGGGAGAGCTGAAGTCCAGGAAAACGGTGACATTGACAGGATGTGCCCACTGTCTCTTCGCTTCCCCCGCTCTGCTCCATAACAATGCTCCCCTACACACACACACACACACACACACACCACCCCCAGTGCTCATCCACTGCAGTTGTCAGACGGGCAGCATTTGTTCATTAGTCCCAGGGGAACAGTGCATGGGAATGAGCAGGGGCTTCCTTTCCTGCGGACAATTGCCTTTGCAAGACAGAACTTTTGAGATGGGACTCTTCACAAGCTACTGAGCAGGTAACAGAAATGTTCGGTAGATACACGAGTCACTGGAAAGTGGTGGGAACCCGAAAGGCTGAGAGGGGATGAGGCATCCTAATTCAGTTTTCGTAAGCACCATGTTGGCCACAAGGAACCACTTGCCACTGGGTCCCCTGTGTGCGTCCCCTGAGGCAAAGGCTTATGGGAAAGACAGGATTCTCTAGTGTGGATGGGGTAGCAGTGCTGGCCCTGGTGGTCCATTCTGCACCTGACTCTTTACCTCATGGTAGGGGGTGCAAACTCTGCAGGAAAAGGCTGGTGATCTGTTTCTGTACAGATGACAACCAAGGAACACCCCCTACCACACACACCACCACCACCACCACCACCACAGAGCAGTTCCCTGTGTAACCCTGGGGTTTTTCCAGAATCAGAATGCATTCAACAGCGATGGGTTATGGGCTTGGGCTTTTGTTCCTTAGGCAGCAGGACTTCTGCACCTTCATTCCGGGGCAGCTGGATGGATGTCTTCTAAACCAGCTCCCCCGGCCCTTGCCCCTGAACCAGGCAAAGAGCCAGCCACAGGGGAGCCATGCCCCTCACACTGACCCCTCCCTCAGTGGCACCAGCCCAGGCCAGTCCTCCGACCTTCCATATTTAGAGCAAATTGGGACTGATGTGCCAGCCAATGATACCGGAGCAGTGTGACAGTTACTGGCTTACACTGAAAGAGAGAGAGAGAGAGAGAGAGAGAGAGAGAGAAGCAGCAGCCACTAAGCCAGGCCAGAGGGGAGGAGCGAAGGCTTCCACCTTGAAGTTAACTCCTCACCAGCCTGGTCCAGGTGCAATAGGGGTAGGGGGTGGGGGTGGTGGGGGAAGCGGAGCAAGGCTGGGGGCCGGGGGCACTACAGAGAAGTCTGAAGGGAGCGCTGACCTGGGGTCTCCCAGAGTCCCTCCCGGAGTGACGCAGTTGTGCTTACAAGCTGATGGGGGATGCTCTAGATGGCCCCCGATGTTGACTGGGAGTGGAGCTCGGTGCTTGCCCCGAGCTTCTGAACAGCACAGGCTGGGTTCAAATACCAGCACCCTCACTCACCAGCTCTGTGACCTTGGGCAATGCTCTCCAACCCTCAGAGCCTCAGCTCCCTCATTTATAGCATGGGGTGGATGATAGCTCTTCTTGAGAATAGGATCGCTATTCCTGACAAGGCCCATAGGTCCGCAGCAGGTAGCAAGCCCTCAGCCAACGATGTCCCTGATTTCCACCCTAGCAGGGCTGCTGCCCCACACGCTGTGTCCCATGGTGGCCGTCTGGTGATGGCGAGGCTCCGTGCAGGTAAGAACACTCGGTCTCTGCCACCGACCTCTAATCTCCCGAGGAAGGAACCTGGAGACTGTTCACTGGGCATGGAAAATGGAGAGACAGGGCAATTGTCTGGTTAATGGTTCCAATGATTAACCTTGGTCATAATAGCTTGTGTGATCAGGGCCTTTGCTGGGTCCCAGTTGCTGCTCTGGGCATTTAACATTTCTCTCTAATTCACATGGCCACCTGATTAATGGGTATAATGATGGTACTCTGTGTCACAGAGAGGGAATGTAAGGAAGAGGGAGGGTTACCAATCTTGGAATTGGGAGACCTGGGATTGGAGCCCAGGTGGGCAGTATGGGTCTGGCAGGGGTGAGGGGTGTCCAATATGGAGGTCATCTGGCTCAGGGGCACTGGTCCCAAACAGCGATCTCCAGGGGCCAGGAACAGCCCAGCTCACACCCAACTCCCTCGTTGCTGTTGTTGGGTGCTGTCCAGTCAATTCTAACTCCTCCTGACCCCCCAGGACAGAGTGCAGCTGCCCTGTGGGGTTGCCCAGGCTGTAAACCTGTATGGAAGCAGACTGCCAGGTTGGTACCCCAGAACCAACACCTTAAGCCAAGGCCCACCCACTCACCCACCCCAAACTAGGTTCATGGACCTGCCTGGGGCTTTTGGAATCAAATCCAAAGCAACTGTCCCTGCAGGATGCCCTGGCCAGGGGCCAGCCAGCTCAGGAGGTCTCAATGTCAGCTGTTTGTATGCAAACATCCTCTTTGAGTACCTCCCCTGCCAAAAAAAAACAAAACAAACTCAAGCTCACTGCCATGGAGTTGATGCCAACTCAGAGCGGCCCTATAGGATAGGGTAGAACTGCCCCTGTGGGTTTCTGACACTGTGGTTTGTTGTGAGAGTTGAACATCCCTTCTGTCTCCAGAGCCTCTGAACACTAGTCTCCAGGAATCCAGCCTGCTAGAAGCAGAGTTTTCTAAGCAGAGTGGACATGACTAACCAGGTCACGACTCAGCCCCAGTCCAGAAGGTATGTGTTAGCATGCATGTGTGTGTGTGTTTTTGTGTGCAAGGCTTGGGGGCGGGGGTGAAGTGGAGGGGGGGCGATGTAACTGAGGCAGATAGTAGAGCAGGCCAGGAATGCCCCACCGTCCAGGCAATCCACTCCTTCACTGGCAAGCCCTGCACTTGATAACCCATTCCCTCCCCCAACACCTCCCCATTGACAACCCACCTGACAACTGCCCCCATCCCCCCACTGACCACCTCCCCACTGACATGCTCTGGCCCCATCTGAAAACCTATCCCCAGCTGTCAACCCAGCCCTCACCTGGCAACACACACCTCACTGCCTACCCACCTATTACCAACCCATCCCTACATTTAAAAACCCACCCCCTCTACTAGCAACCCTTCCCCGAAAAGTAAAGCCTCAATTTGGGACTGGAAGTCTTTGAGGCCAGACCAACTGAGGAGCCCGATTCAGGCGGACTAAAGGCAGGGCAGAAGAAATGCACTGGGTGGAGGGGTTTGCAGGGAAATGATGGTTAGTGAGGAGCTAGGACCATATGGAGGAAAAGTCACTGTCCAAGCTGGCCCGGCCCCATCCTGTCCCCTCCTTTGCAGCCTCCTCCCGGAGCAGCAGCAGTGTCAGCCACAGCCGCAAAGGCCAATGAACTTGAGGCTCACATCCAGCTTAATCCGCATCCGCGTGGGAGTGAAGGCCTCGCTGTCATTGGGGATATTTATAACCTGCCTGCCAGGCCCCAGTACCTGAGGGCCACCTGGAAACTAGGCCACAGGGAGCCACAGGGAAGGCAGATCTACTCTCTGCCCAAGCCCAGACAGCTCTTGTGTGGAGCCCTAAACTAGGGGGGTGGGGTGGGGGGGGTGGAGGGGGGTGGAGGCCCCTTTGCCCCAGCTGGATAGCTGGCTGCACCTTCCAGTGGGACTGGGGTTTCCAGAACACACTCACACACCCCCTCCGCCACCAGGGGTTCATGAGTTGTACTCCAGCAAATTGCATCTTCCCTTCTGCTCCCTCCTGACCCTCACACAGCACACAAGCACCCAGGGCCTATGGCATCAAGCCACATGCTAAGATCCACGTGCAAGGTCTTCATGTACCCCTGGCTGTATAACCCTGTGCATGCTCTTCCACCTCTGTGGGCCTCCGTTTCTTCCTCTATGAAATGGGGAGCATTGATCATTCCACACTCTGGGGGTTGTTGTGAGGATTCAAGGAATTAATCCACAATTCTAAGACCAGCGCGTGCCACGTAGCAGGTGCTCAGTTTGTCTTAGCCGTGATGATGCAGGTGAAAGTTAGACACAGAATAGGGAGGACCAGAGAAGAATTGAGGCTTTTGAATGATGGAATGGGTGAAGACTATGGGAGGGACCCTGGGTCGCCCAAAGGACAAACAAATCCGTCTTGGATGAAGTAAGGCCAGAGTGCTCCTTAGAGGCAAGGTGTGGTGAGACTTTGTCTTACAGACTTGGTATACGTTGTCCGGAGAGACCGATCCCATGCTTGGGAAAGTGGAAGGGAAGCAGAAAAGAGGAAGACCCTCAAGAAGATGGACTGATTCCGTGGCTGAACGATGGGCTCAGGCCCAGGAACGACTGTGAGGATGGTGCGGGACCGGGCGGCGTTTTGTTCTGTTGGGCAGAGGGGCCGCTACGGGTCTGAATCGACCTGATGTCCGCGACAACATGACAATGGTCATGATGATGACCATGACAAGGAGGACCATTCTCAAAGAGCCTTCCTCCCTGCCAGGCCACCCTCTCTTTCTTGCCTCTGTGCTTGGGGGGATGGGGGGGTGGGGGGAACCATTCCTCTGTCTCTGCATGCCTTCCTTCGTCCCCAGCAAGTCCACTGCTCCGCTTCTTCAAGGCCCCTCCTCCACACAGCCTTCCCCGACCATTGTGGTGGACTTGGCACTGTCCCCTTTCCCCACCCCCCTTCGGCCTGAGCCCAAATGACAAGTGCCTGTTCCCCACATGAGATCTGCCTCCAGACCCCAAAGATAAGAACTCGGCCCATTTGTCTCTCGGCCCCTGCTCAGCCTACAGCGGCCAAACTCTGGTGGGCAGAATGGCAGACCAGCCAACGATTTCCTTGGTCAGACCTGTGCTTGCTGAGGCTTCTGCTCTGAGACGGAGTGAGCCCTTGCTGTCCCAAGACCACACTCAGCTCACTGGGCTCCTCCGGTCACTGTCATTGTGGCTGGGTTTCTGGGGTGTGACTGGAAGCCCCTCTAACCCTCCTCCCCACCCACCCCACACACACATACCCAATAGACAGACAGGCTATGCTAATGCCCTTTCAGCTCCGTGAGGGCAGAACAGAGCTGTTTTTCAAGAAATAATCCCACATGGCCAATAATACAACCAAAATGTATCTCTGCAGGCCCAGTCATGTTTTACTTTCTCAGTCCAGCCCAAGACAGACCAGCATATCTCCTCAACCCCCACCATCCCAGAGGGTCAGGGCAGGGATGTGGGCTGGGGGAGGGTGTCCTGGGGGCAGACCCCCTGGACACGGGGAGACAGGATCCAGTGTTTCTGGGGCACCAACGCATGGAGCCCCTAGGGACATGAGCTCATCTTGGGGACGAGCTGGTGAAAGGACTAGAGTCCTTCCCGTAGGAAGAAAAGACCTAAGGAGGTGACCTTATTCACTCTGAGACCCCGTGAGTCCTGGCTGTCCCCAGGCCACACTCAGCTCCCTTGGCTCCTCCAGTCACTGTCGTTGTGGCTGACTCCTCACGCCCCATGGCCCAGGCATCACCTCTCCTGAGCTGAGCCCTGCTGCCTTCTAGGGTGCCCCTTCCCCTGTGGGCTGGAGCGGAGAGCCAGGAAGGAGGGCTGGGCAGGACTGGCAGGAGGGGCTTCTCACCCTTTTTATGCAAAGAGGTCTATGGCCAGTGCCTTCCAGACTCCCAGCTCGGCCCGCCCCAATGGGTGAGGACAGAAGGGTCCCCTCATTGGAAACCCAGAGTCCACCCCAGCCTCTTGGCCCTTGGGGCCTCAGTCCTTCTCCCCTGCTCTGGTCTGAGAGGGTCTGAATGCACTATCAGGGTTGCGGGGGGGGCACCCCTGACCAATAACCTAAACAAAATCCTTCTCAAGTTGCTTTGTAAACGAGCCCAGGGCACGGTGCCTTCCCCTGGTCTAAGAGGGATCAGGGGAGGGACAGTGTGCGAGGCCCTATATCCCATCAGGCCTGGGACCCTGCATTCCATCCCCACAAAAGATGAAATTCGGGCATTGTTTCAGCACCCAAAGCAAAAAAAAACAACCAAGTCCCTGCCACAGCAGCCCTATAGGACAGGGTAGAACTGACCTGGAACACTCTTTAGAGTAGTAAAAAGCCCTGTCTTTCTCCCACAGGACAGACTGATGGCTTTGAACTGCTGATCTTGTAAATCTCAGCCCAACATGTAGCCTTTACGCCACCAGGGCGCCTGAGCTCCAGCGCCCCAGCACAGAATGAGTGTGCGCATGCTCCCAACACCAAACTCACTGCCATGGAGTCGATTTCAACTCAAAGCAGCCCTACAGGACGGAGTAGAACTGCTCGTGTGGGTTTCTGAGATTGTAACGCTTTCCAGGAGTAGAAAAACTTGTCTTTCTCCCTCAAAGCCGGCTGGTAGTTTCAAACTGCTGGCCTTGTGCTTAGCAGCCCAAGGGTAATCCTGCCAGGTGGTATTCATGTAGCACATTATCATGATGAGAGGCTTCCCACACCTTTTCACAATGTGCTTCCTTTCTCAGGTCAAGAGGGATGGGAGGAGACCAAACCCAACGTCACAGGGCAGGAGGCTGAGCCGCAGAGCAGGTCCCACAGGTGCTCTAAGCCCGAAAAGGTGTCCACGTAGGTCTCTTTCTGTACCCGGGACACTCAGACAGTGCTGTGGGCTTGCCTCCTGAAGGCTCCTGTGGTAGTTACATTTCAGTGTCAATTTGAGACTTAGGAGTGAAGAGGTGGAGTTTAGTCTCATTTGGAGGTGCTCAGGAGATAAACAGCTCGTTGGAGGTGGAACACACACTCACTCCCTGCGAGACATTTCTGAGGGGAAGCCACATGAAGCTACCCTGATGCAGCCAGAGTCCTAGGAGCAGGAGAAGCCACAGGAGACCCCTGCCAGCACTGAGACGCTTACAATGCCACTGGATCCACAAGACTTCCCACCCACTGGCCTGTGATCTTCCTGCACTCGGCGTCATGGTATATGTTTCGTGAATCTGAAGAGGACTTATAGATTGATATGGGCCATAAGGGCTAATATCAACCTTATAGATTTCAGCTGGACTGGACTGGGATATTTTCTTATGGTTCAATTGCTCTTGTATATTAACCTCTTTCTCATACACCTATGAGTCTCCCTGGATTTGTTTCTCATGTCTACCCAGACGAACACAGTTCCTAACTGGACCTTCTGCACAGGCTGGCCTTCTGCCCACAGGAAGCGCTTTCCCGGAGCTGCTGGGTCAGTCTGCATTCTTTCCCCTCCCTTCACCTCAGAGCAAGCCCTGGAGTGGTGCCAGCTCAGGGGCACTGGTGGGTCCGTGGAAGATTGTCCCACATCTGGGTGGAAGACTTGAGCTTCATTTCTGGCCAGTGGTACCTTGTCCATTCACCACCTACCTGTCTGTCAGGGGAGGCCTGAGTGTGGCTGTGAGGCAGGTTTCGCTGGTGCTTCCAGACTAGGAAGAGAGGCCTGGTGATCCCTTTCAGGAAATCTGCCCGCGGAAACCCTATCCGTCCCATGTGACCGGATCCATGGCTCATCTTGAGGCTGGTGCGGGACTCACGGCACAGGTATTTCCTTCCAGTGTGTGTGGGGTCGCCAGGAGCCTGGCTGGCCCGATGACAGCTGACCACCACAGCAATGGCTGACTGGTCTCAGGAGTGCAAAGCCAGTCCCCAAGAGGGACCAGACATTTGGGTGCCATCATGCCCCTCCATAGTCCATCCCACAGGAAGCAACACCTTTGCCTGGCTTGTGCCTCTGCCCTGTCTTGCTTCCGCCCCCACCTCTCAGTTGCTCCTGAGAGCACCCACTCAACACTTCATACCACCAGATCTCCTGTCTCCGACTCTGAGCCTAGGGACCAGCAACAAAGAGCAGGCTCAAAGCTACCTGGCAGCAAACCCGGTAGTCTTGACACAGTCCCTGGAGCCCTGTGGGTGTCTGTGGTGCTGAGACTCTGGCCCTGACAGGTTCCAGTCCACACACACACACACCCCGCCCCCCCACTACCCCGGGAAGAAGCTGGTTCTCCACACCCTCCTTGAGAACAGAAGGACTGAAGTTGTCTGGGGCCCACGGGGCCCACCCCCCACCTCCCGCCCCAGGCTGCAACAGCCAACACGGTGACTCATACCACTGCGCTGCCACAATCCTCGACTGGTCCCCATGTTGCTCTCCAGTGCCCAGCCGTGGTAAGCTATGCAGATGACAATTAATTTGTTGCATGATGGGAATATATCCCGACCCTCATTATTTCAGGGAGAGGCCAGGAACTGTTAATCAGAGAGGAAGGAAAGATTGCCCAGCAGCCCCTTGCCGGCCCATGCACCTGCGTGGAGGGCTGCGGATAGCTGGGAACTCTTCCCCAGGCAGGTTCCATGGCATGCCTGGGGAAGTGCCTGGGGGGATCACAGGAAGCCAAGCCTTTGTTCCCAGTGCTGCGCTATAAGCTTCAGGACCACATCCCCAAAGCAGACTGTTCCCTGTGTGTTCTCTGATGAATAATCCACTGAAGAATGCTGCCTTCTTCTCAATGCCCTTCAGGAGGATTCCCAGCCAGCCCCCGCTACACGCCCACATCAGTTCTTCTGCCCCAGCCCCCACCAGGGAGCAGGCAGGGTTCCCATTTCCTCCCAGAAACCACTCTTCCCTTGTGCCCCCTGGGAGGTGGCCCTGGGGAGGTGGCCCTGGGGAGCAGGAAAGTGCCAGTGAGAGCAGGCGGCTCAGATAGACAGCGGAGCTTCTCAGGGACTGCCCTTTGCTGTCTTTTTCTTGAAAAGGATCACCACAGCGAGCAAAGGTAATGTTATTCATAGGTTCTTTTATGTACCAGAGTGAATGCAAATGCATAGCCACCCACAAGTTCACATACCTCCATGTCCATCCATGTATGCACACACACACATACATATCCTTCCATACATGTATATACACACATGTCCACACACTTCCACGTCCATCCATCCATGTGCGCTTGTACACATCCACACACACAATGCATATCCTTCCATACATGGGTGCACACCCACACACACCCACAGGTCCACACACACTCGCACCCTTACATTTATGTATACATGCACACACACATGTCCATCCACACACGTGTGTGAGCACCCCCCCCACATCCACCATACAGGTATGTATGCACGCACATACATGTATCCATACATGGATGCATGTATCCACACATCCACATCCATGTATACATGCACACACATCCACACTCACATACATTCTCAGATAGCCCCATACATCCATGTGTGTGTGCACACATTTCTTTATCTAGGCACACATGCATGCACCACACACATGCACACACACTTAAACAGTGTAGTCTTCCGATGCTTGGAAGACCTCACTCCAAATACTCATATTTATGGGCAGGGGATTTGTAACAGGGCCTCTTTAAGCATCAGGAAGTGAAAATGCATTGAGAATACAAGTTGATTTGCATGTAGGTTTTCAGAAGCCTACGCTACACAGGAGTATGGAAGTGTGTTTGTAAATATGCACAACATGTCAGTGTCTCCATGGATCCCGGTGTGGGGAGTGGGGTGCAGGCATTTCAGGTGCAAATCCTCTCCCAGAGCTGCCTGGCCACACCTAACAGGTCTGGTCACAGGTGAGTCTTCTAGCTCAGTCCACAGATGCAAAGGAAGCCAAAGCCTTTATCCCCATGACCCCAGCACACTCAGGGCTCGCCATGCTCCAAGAGCCCCTCCACCCACCCCCGCCCCCATCAGTGCTTGCTCTCCTTACTTCCTCCTGGGTGGTTTGAAGACCCAGGAATTCCTCTATCGGCCACCCGGGCAGAACCTCACACACAATCCCCAGGAGAATCAGTCATGGAGTTAGAGACAATCTTACCAATCATCTCAAACAACACCCTCATATAACAGAGGGACAGAATGAGGTCATGCCTTGTCCGCAGCCCATTGTCCAGGAAACTCGCCTCTTGAATTTGCCCATCCTGGCTCTCCCCACAGTTCGCGGGGCAGACCAGACCGGTGAGGGCTTCTGGGGAAATCCAGCTTCTGCGGCTCAGTTGTCCTCAGCCCCATGCCTCCCCGCTCATGCATTCCACTCGCCTCTTCTCCCAACTCCAGTGATTGGCATATCCTTTGAGCTTTCCCTGGCTGAGGACGCTCTCGTGGATGGGATTTGCATTGCCCTGGGAGTAACAACCTCATCTTCTTCAGACCCTGCCCTGAGAACCTAATCCCACCTCAGACAATTCGCTGGACACAAGAAGGCGAGCAGGTACCCCTGCAAGAGCCTAGACCCCAGGAATTTAATAGGCCTCTCCTAATTTCCCATCAAGATCCCACCGGGGCATAATTCTTAAAATCTAAAATCCCTTCCTTTAGTAAGAATAATACAACCAATCACAGCCAACAGGTTAATAAACATGCCCTGAAAAGGCCATCAAATGAATGGCAACACCGAACCACCCTCCAGGACAGACTGGACCTGCCTCCAAGGGTTTCCAGGGCTGTCCTCCTCCATGGAAGCATCTGCCACATCTTCGACCTGCAGAGCAGCTTGGCGGGGTTGAACCGCCAACTTTAGGGTTAGCAGCTGAGCGCTTCGCACAGCCCCGCCCCGCCCGAGTTCCTTACAGAGAAGAACAGCTGACACTTTAATGGCCCTGCCTGTGCGCCAGGCAGCCTCCTCACCTTTTGCATGTTAACTCACTTGGCTGTCACAACTCCACAAATGAGGTAATAGCATCCCCCTCCTACGACCTGTCTGTCAGTTTGTCTCGCGCCGCGGTGGCTTGCCGATTGCTGCGATGCTCGAAGCTGTGCCACTGACTTTGCAAGCAGAGTCATCCACGGTGGACAGGTTTCAGCAGCGCTTCCTGACCAAGGGAGAGCAGGAAGGAAGGCCTGGAGCTCTCTTCCTGAGCCGGAGCTGAAGAAAGCCTGAGAAGAGTCTCCTACAGAGTGCAGAAATATGTGTCCCATCCCCACCTCCCAAATTGGAAGTCACTCAAAGTACACAGAGGCTGCCATAGTCCTGGGGAGGACACAGCACCAGGCAGTGTCTTATGATGACACCTGGGTTCACCATGACTCAGCCCACTGACAACCCAGAGAGGTTCAGTCACACGCCCAAGCTCACACAGCTATTAGGTGTACTTGGGAGGAATGGTGTCTGGGCAAGCTGTCCCTAGGGTCTATGGTCTAAGTGTGGTAGCATCCCAGCCCTGCTGGTATCTTTGACTTCGGGGCCTAGGACCCTGCCCTCTCCCCCCACACGTTCTTCCCTGGCTCCTTCTCAGGGCCTCGGCCTTTGTTGCTCCCTGTTCCCGGAATAAGGATTCCTGGTGGCATGGCGGTTAGGCATTGGCCTGCTAACGGAAAGGTCTGCGGTTTTAAATCACTAGCTGCTCCTGGAGAGAAACAGTGGGCTTTCTACTCTCGTGAAGAGTGACAGTCTCGGAACCCGCCAGGGCCAGTGCTACCCTGACTTACAGCGGCGCGGTGAGGGGCACCGTGGACTGAACAGGGATGAGTGTGGGCTGAGGGTTTTGGAGCGCCTGGGACGCTCCGACCAGGCTTTTGCTTTCCCTTTCCTTCGTTTGGGTCTTGTTGTGAATTAGCTGAAGGTTTGTGGAGCTGATGTCAGCTTTGCCTCCCACAACTCATCTAGCCCCCGGCTTCCTAAGCTCCCCAGAGGGGCCTTTCCTGGCAGCCTCACTGAAGAGTACCCCCACCCCTCCCTTCATGTGCGATCCGTCTTGTGGATTTCAGTGTGTCTTCCTGCCTGAAATGATTTTGTGTGTTTCCTAGACGATGAATCCCATGCGTGCGTTATCCTGCCCTGCCTCTGGGGTGCGCCCCGTTCTGGCAGGGTGAACCTTCCATCAAGATCTGCTGCCCTGAGGGTTCTCAATCCACTGCCAGACACGGGCACGCTGTTCATGCTGGTCCGTGAGGTGCTGGCCGGGCTGGTGACCTACGTCCGAAGTGTAACCAGGTAAGGCTGTCTGAGGACAGAGTCATAATTAGGCAGCCTAGTCATAATTAGGCAGAACAGAAAATAGCACCTGTGTGGGAGCCCACGCATCCCACCACCTGGTCCAGTTAAGCCCTTTGGGCTGGTTACCTGGGGAAATGGTAACCAGCACAATGGTAAAATGAAATTTGCTTCAAAGGTATGAGAAACTAGTCTTTCCAGAGTGTCCTGAAGGTGAAGGCAGAGGGTGGCCCCAGGGGTTTTGATTATGGAGGTGAGCTTACTAACTATAGTCCTGCTGTAGCAGGTCTCAGACTGCATAGGGAATGAATGCCCCTTCCACACCTGGCTTCCTAACTCTACCTTACCACCTCCAGCCCAGGAAGCAGGTGGCTAGAAGTAATGTGTTCTCGGCCTTTAGCAGGGACACAGGAGAGGGGCTGCTGGAGCCCACTGATGCTTGACCTGACCCAGTACGTGACAGGAGCTAGGGAATGTGTTCTGGACAACATTTATTTGGGAAATGCAGGATCATGCATCATGTATGACCTAGGATGGCTAGGTCCAGGCCAGCTCCGGCAGATGTGAGCCTTGCTCAGTGGCCCTCAGACCCCATCAGTCTCATGAGCATTGATTCAGATCTAGCAGTAGTATGGTGACCACACCACCACCACCACCCACCCAGGGCAACAAGGATAAAAGGCATGGGGTTACTGGCACTGACCCAGGTCCTGAGTGTGTATGCAGACGGTGACCTCAGCCTGCTCAGGAAGGATCCAAGAAGCCATGAACGGATCTGGTTACCCAGGGCTGCCTGGACCGGGCGGTATTCAGAACCTTCCTCCAATCCATTGTTGAACTCTGAAATCTCGCATGCACATTGTTACTGGAGACAAGACTCTTTGGTACAAGTATTGAATAAAGAATTCTAATATCAGACTGAGAAACCCTGGATTCATAGTGATTACGCACTGGAATGTGGACCACAGGGTCAGCAGTTCAAACCCACCAGCCGCTCCATGGGAGAAAGATGAGGCTTTCTATTCCCATAATGAGTTACAGTGAGAGAAACCCACCGGGGTAGTTCTACCCTGTCTTATAGTATCATTATGAGTCAGAATTGACTTGGTGACAGTGAGTGGACTCTTCTTTTAATATCTGATAAGGGGAGCAGGGCTGGAGATACTGTGCCAGGTCAATTATTTGGGACCCCAATATAACCAATATTATCATTCATGCTGTGCTTACAATGTGCTCAGCAATTCATATTGCTAGTAGCACAGGGACTTAATTTCTCCAGCCAAATGCCTATGCATTTAATTACTTTGTACTTCATAGTTGGCTGTTATTGAATGGCATAAAGCCCATCCCAACTCTTCATGACCCTCTGTGACAGAGTGAATTTTGAATTTGCCCTCCCAACACACACACACACACACACACACACACACACACACACACACACACACACACACACCCTGTGTTTTCTAGGCCGTCACCAGATCATTCACCTGCAGAGCTGCTGGGGTGGGTTCAAACCACCAACCTCAAGTTACAAATACATGCATCTCTAAGCTGGTTCTTCCTCCATTGTCACCTCAAATCCCAAGCCCCTCAAGCATGAAGAGGCAGGCTGCCTCCATTGATGTGCTGCAGGAACCCCCCATCACGCTTTGACCTGCAAGCTTTGCTGTCCCGGCAGGAACCCGCCTGTCCAGATCCCCTCAAAGCTCAAGCTTCCACTGTCCGTGCGAGCCTCTCTTCAGGAGCAGCATTCCAGTCCTGGTTGATTTCTGGTGGACTCAGAGCAAATCTTTCCCTTTCACGGCCCTGATCTCTTTCTCTTAGGACCCGACACATCCTTCCAGCTGTTGGAGTCACCTGGGCCTGGGTGAACCCCTGGGCAATTCATCATTCCCCAGGCAACATGTGCCTCCTCCCAAAAGATTCCATCTGAGAAGCAGGTAAAACACCCCCATCCTTCTGAACCAGACACACTCCTCCGGGAGAGGCAGGAGGACCTCAGGGACCTGGGCAGTGTCCACTCATGGCTCACAACATGGGGTGGGCTGAGTCTTAAGTATACAGCAAGCCGTTAGAGTGGGCTGCTTTGATTTCTCCAGCTCCCTCGCACGGCCCTGGCGCTCTGCCTTCTAAAGCTCATGGGCTGTGTGTTAGAACGGAGGGCTTTAAGAATTCAGGAATGTCTGGGTTTCAGGTAGATTCCAATTCAGACAAACACATTTCTGGGAGGCTTTCTCTGCCCTGTCACTGACCTCCCCCTGCCTCAGTTTACTTCTCTGATAAATAGTCACAATATCCACAACAACGTCATGATCTTTTGGGTCAGTTGGTACAATGCTTATGAGGTGCTAGGCAGAAGCTTTAAAAACCAATGTCAACAGTTCTCTCCCTCCCTGCAAAGCTTGTCCTACATGGCTCGGTCTTTGTCTTCAGGGAGCCTCAGAAGAACCGAGTCAGATGAGGGGAGGCTTCATCTCCTGAGGCCCCAGCTCTCCTCATATCCACCATGGGAGGGCCCGCCTGGGAGGGCCTGTCCGGTGCTTCTGGATGGTCAGTCTGTCAGAGCTGCTCCCCTGCACCCAAGCGGACCAACTCCCATGGACTCTAGATGTCCCTGCTTCCCACATGGGAGGGTGTCAAGGCTGGGACAGGGGCCAAGAAAACTTCAAGAAGGTTAGCGACTCATTGTCCCGGCACTCTGCAATTTTCCCAGTGAATTGAATGGGGTTCCTCATGGCAAAGGAAGGAAGGTCACCGGCACAGTCCTCCCCATGGAAACTGTCGAAAATAGATAGATAGATAGATAGATAGATAGATAGATAGATAGATAGATAGATAGAAATGAATATTCATGAAGCAACATCTATTCCCAAAGAAAGATGAGCAAATCGGTGGTATTTAAACCAAGACCACTCCTTCCTTCCCCACCTCCGAGCTCAGCAAGGTGTGCACTCCGCTCCAATCTGTGGCAGCCAAGAACAATGAACGCCACCTTCCATAGAGCCTCATTGGAGGGCATTCTTCCCAAGAGGAGAGGGTGTGAGCTTCTTTCTTCCTGCCCCAATGACTTGTTTCGATGGCTAAGTCGTGAGCAAGTTTTGTTAAGAGGAGAGGGTGAGTACTCTCAGCTACTCACTCAAGGACTCAGGCTCTGAACACCATCGTCCTTCCTCCTGATGTGGAGGCTCCACACCACAGGGGGCAAGTCAGGAGGTCTTAGGTTGCTGTCCATCCCGACCTGCAGCTCAGCTCCTACAGCAGGAACGTCCCCCAGAAAGAATCCTACCATGGTCCTCATATCCACCTCCAGAGATTTGGGTCCAAAGTGTTGCCTTTGGGGGCAAAAATATTCCCTATTTCCTCCCAAAGTTAGTGACTCCCTTGGCAACAGGGTGAAGAAACCTAACCCAAGGGTGCGCTCAAGAAAAGCAGAGCATGCCGTGCAAGAGAATTGGAGGAGATTCAAGATGTGAGCTGGCCACTTGTTAATAGAAGACAATTAAGGGACTGAGACAGGTGGG
The DNA here is from genome assembly GCF_000313985.2 of Echinops telfairi. NCBI lineage: Eukaryota > Metazoa > Chordata > Mammalia > Afrosoricida > Tenrecidae > Echinops > Echinops telfairi. The sequence goes on along the minus strand of NW_022107432.1, from coordinate 26,155,438 downwards.
AAGCAAGTACCTCCTGGGGTTGGAACAAGTATCAAATGCTGATTTCAGAAACCATGCCTGCCAGGAAGACACCATTTGACTGGGCTTGCTTGTAGAGTGATACATGTCCCCGGGGAATGGTTGGAAACAGTTGAGTCATCATCTAGAAATTGCTGTTAATTTGTGCTGTCCGATTGCTAGCAACCCCGTGTACAAAAGAATAAAACATTGCCCATCTAGCCATCAAAGGTCTTTGTCCTTTACCATCGGGGTCTTCTACTTTACCAGACCCTGATGACTTTCTCCAACAATGGCTGTGAAGGGTCATTCAGTTGGTTTCTGACGCCCAGCGACCCTTTGTAGAGCGGAATGGAACACGCCTAGTTCCCAGCGCCTTCCTCACAATGGTTCTTAACCTGGAGCCCGCTGTTGCAGCCATTGTGTCAGACCCTCTCATTGAACATCTTCATATTTTCTGCTGCCCCACCCGTTACCAGGCACGATGCTCTTCTCCAGCCATGAGTGGGGCTTAAAAGCTGGGAGTGGGCAGGAGAAAACAAAACAAAACAAAAACTAGTGTGTTACACAAGGCACTGCAGTCCTGGGGGGTTGTGAACAGGCTTGTACCTGCCTGAGGGGCAATGGCAGATACAATGACCTCACTCAAATGATCCCATTGGTTACTAAACAGATAATAATAAACCCCACAGTTGGGGCGGGGTGGGGGTGGGGGGCCGGAGAGAGGAAGGTTTCCTTAAAGCTATTCCTTGGATAGCAACTCTTTAATGTCTTGGTTATCTTCTTATCTTCAATGGTAGGGTTCTCTTCAAGAAATGGAGTTTGGATTACATGCCATTCCCTGGGAGAACTGACCTGGGGCAACAAAACGAACTCTAATCCCAAACTCATTGTCATCCAGTTGATTTTGAAACAAAGATAATCTGAGAAACCTCTCCCAAATGCAGTCATAGACATACATATTGAATAGATAGACAGATGATACATCAGTATTGTGTTTATATGTATATATGTTTAATACTTTTCATATATATGTTTTCAGTAGTAATGGATTTTATAGCTGTTTCTTCTCAATCTGAGTCATGACCCAAAAGAAATAAGAAGGTCTCAGGAGCTTTATTCCATCTGTAGTATTAAGGTCAACTCTACTTTGAGAAGGTGGTCTTCTCCAGTTATAGTTTGTGTCTTCCTGGTGGAGTAGTGGTTACAAGTTAGGCTATGATACTAAAGGTCAGTAGTTTGAAACTACCAGCCGCTCTGTGGGAGAAATACTGAGCTACCTGCTCTCGTAAAGAGTTACAGACTCAGAGACTCACAGGGGCAGTTCAACCCTGCCCTATAGGGTCGCTATGAGTTGGCATCAACTCATTCATGAGTTTTGGACGGCCAGAAGTACACACAGATCTGCCTTACAAGAAGGACAGCCAGAAGACTCCTTAGAAGCATGATAGTGAGACGTCATCTCATGTTCTTTGGACATGTTATCAGGAGAGACCAGTCCTTGGAAGAGGACATCATGCTTGCAAAAGCAGGGGGAGCAGTGAAAAAGAGGAGTCATCAAGGAGATGGATTGGCACAGTGGCTGCAGCAATGGGCTCAATGGTAACACTGTTTGTGAGCATGGAGAAGGACCGGGCATTGTTGGTTTCTGTGGTACCCGGGCTCGCCATGTGTTACAACTGGCTGAACACGCCTCATAACAGATGCATTTTCATGATCGTTCTCTGGGTTATAAAGAACATGCTTTATGCTTTCTTGACTAAATTATGTTCTGCTTTGAGTCTGTTTGACCGTACCACATGTTTTCAGTGATGAAAGGCATGCTGAAACCAATGAGACATTTTTTGGAGGTTCTACGGATTTTTAAGGTGCCTTGGTAGCTTAGTGGGTGTGCACTGCACTGCTAACCACAAGGTCAGCAGTGAGAAACCACTAGGTGCTCTAAGTGAGAAAGACAAGGCTTTCTACTCCCATAGTTAGTCTTAGGAACCCACAGGGGCAGTGCTCCGCTGTCCTACAGCATTGCTGAGTGGATGGTACAAGTTGAATTATGTTCCCCCAAATATGTGGTGAAAATCACAACTCCTCTGCCTCTGATGATATCATTTGGGAATATGCAATCTTTGTTACATTAACGAGGCAGTTTTACTACGAATCGGAATCCACTTGATGGCAATGATTTTGAATATGGTTTTGATACAATTAAGTGGGACACATCTGCCCCAAGTAGATTCTGGAGACTCCTAGATGAGGCTCATTTATTCATAGCCATGCAGTTATAAAGCCCCCTGACAGATACCAACACATACTACAGCCGGGATATAAGCTTCCCCAGAAGCCTGAAATACTGAAACTGCTGGTGGGTGAGTGGAATATGGGTCACGATGGTGAAGTGAAATCTTTTAATGTGGCTCTTCTATCTATGTCTCTGTAACTCCCAACAAATGATTGGATAGAGCTATGAAGATAGGGTACATGAAACACTAATCAAAGGGTCTGAACGTTAGATAATTTTATGTCAACTTTAGGATGTATAAATGTGTAGGGGTGGAGTCCAACCTGTCAATCATCACAAGCCTGATGCTGTCTCCTTGGGAGTGTGGCCTTCCGATAAGGAGGACCCTAGGACCCTGCCGCTCTCTCTGACTTTCCCTTCCTCCTTCCAGTCCCCCTGATTGCTGCTAGAGGCCTGTCATGTTGCCACTGACCTTGGATCCATGACTCTGCACTCACTGACCTGTGACTTTCCTGCAGTCTGCAGCATTGCACGTGGCTGCATGACTCTGAGGATGGACTTATGGACCAGGATCAGACTTATGCACTTGAGTTAAGCTGGACTGGGATGCTTTCTTTATATATATGTGTGTGTGTGTGTATCATTATAATTCTGATATATATATATCAAGATTTATATATCATTATTTTTTTATATAACGCTCTTTCTTACACACATATATATAGTGTCACTGGATGTGTTTCTCTGTCAACCCAGTCTAACACAAGGGGATTGGTCAGCTCAGATCTATCTTCCAGTCTAGAGTGATAGAGGCCAAGACTAAAGGTACCAGAGGCTACAGCACAGACCGTGGAACAGAGCGACTGTACTATGCTGGGACCACAGGCCAAGTCAAGGAGATCATGAAGCTTGAGATGGAATGGCAGGGAGGCTTCCTGGCCAAAGGAGGCAGATACCAAGGGCTCAGGTGGCTGAGCGGCTGATGACCAAAGAGAAAGACTTGGCTATTGGTTGAGGGAAAGCACTGCTATGGCCCAATGACTGTATCCTTACTGTTTATGGATTCTGACGCATGGTAACCACGTAATTTCCCTGATAAGTCCCCATACTTGTGAGCTTTGCCTCTGACTTCTGTGTGGCCCTTGCAACAAACTATGGAGTCCAGCAGAGAGGTCAAGTGTCATGGGAGAGCCGGTTGACATTAGAAGAGGTACAGAAAGGGGGAAGATTTGAGACATGCCTGAACTCTGTCTCGTGGCAATTGGCCGCGGGCAGTTGGGGGCATGGATTCTCCTCTGCCCTGTGTATCAGACCAAAGGAAGTCTGATAGGACTCCTTGGAGTTTTCCCAGTCAGAAAAGGGTTACTTGTCACAGTGCATTTAGAACCCATCATTTTCTCCTTCACTCGGAAGGTAGAAATCTCACCAGCACACAGGTCCTCTTTGGCTCCCTATTTCATGCTAAACTCACCTTACTTATTACACCAGTATACATTGGACATCCCTTTAAGCAATGATATCTAAGATAGCACCAAAGATTCCTATTATAGTCTATTATGTGAAGTCTATTATAGTAAGGATAATCTGCTATATTAAGCCAATTATTCACCTCTTCTGTTTCCTCTTGCTTCATTTTTGATGTTCCAAGTTTCCTGCTGGTGCTATTTCCCTTTGTCTGGAAAACTCTCTTTAGAAATTCTTTTAGAGCCTATCTGCTAGCTCTGCATCCTTTGTTTTTCTTCACATCCATTTCTGAAGGTTGTTTTCATTGGATAGAGAATTCTGAGTTGGTCGTTCTTTCCTTTTAATCCTATTAAAATAGTATGCCGGCCCAGATAGCTCAGTTGGCAGAGCATCAGGTGTTTCATCTGAGGAACCAGCGTTCAATTCCCTGCTAGGGTCCTGACATTTCATTTAATTGTAGAAAGACACAAATGTTTATTATGGCTACCAAGGATAGGAGTGTGGGGGGTGGGTAGAAATATCACTTTGATTAAGGTAAGAGGTACAGTCAATAATTATCATTGTTTTTGATAAGCTATAAACCTCTAAAAGGCTGAGTTGACCGAAGTTGTGTAACAGAGCAAACCAACAAAGGGCAGCTGCCTAGGCTGCTTATGTATAGTCAAATACCTGAAGATATTTGCTTCTTTGGTTTAGAAGTTTACGATCATGTTTCCATGGGACATGCCAGTAGCAATTGACCTTGCTCCTAGGCCATGTTCTTTGTACAGTGCTTCTGTTTTACCTCCTACTCACTGCATAGTGCTTGGGGTCTTAAAGTCTTGTGAGTGGACATTTGAGGCATAATTGGAAGAAGGAGACTTTAGAAAAGGAGGGTGATGGCATGTGTGGCTAATTGACCCCATGAGCAAGTGCCTCCTTTGTTTTGAGACCAGAAAAACCGGATGGTGCCCAACTGCCATGATGGAATATTTTGGTCCCAGATTCCATAGAAAGATCCTTATCAAAAGAGAGAAATGTAGAATAGAATTTAAAACTCTTATGAACTCTAGACCAAAAACAATTTATATATATAAAATATATATATATAACAATTATATATATATATATAATTTAAATATATAACAATTATATATATATAAACAATTTATACATATAAGGAAAGCAGCCATTATATGTATATATATATGTATATATAATGGCTGCTTTCCTTATAGCCATCTGATGCCAAGTGGAAATCTACAGATATTTGAAGCATTGCTCCCCAGTCAGTAAGGTATTGTTTGGCTTGGGGTGCTATTAAGATTATTTTGTCTATCTTGAATTGAACGAAAAGTTTGATTATGATGTGTCTAGATGTAGGGGGTCTTTGAGTTTATCCTGGTGCCATTAAAGTTGGATGGACCCCTGAAAATACTGCTGTGAGGTCATCTATAAACCTCAAACCAAAAATATCTCCAAATCCATCTTAAATCCAAATAATTTGACATGTAAAAAAAATGCCTGCCTTACGTGCTTCTGCGAACTACCTATGCAGGATCAAATCAACAACAGCAACTTGACAGTAGAGAGGCGCCTTGGGGAATAGTGCATCTGTTAATGAGGGTGGGGAGTGGGGTGGGGAGGGGAGGAACAACTGAAAAAAGGTGGGTGAGAATGGTCACGCAATTTGAAGAATGCAGTCCAGAAGTGACGCCCTTTGAAGCATGTCCTCAATATCATTGAACAGTGCGTGTAGAGTTGGTGTATGCTTTGTTAGATGCATAAATCCCCAACGACCACAAAGCAAATGAGCTGAGATTCTTTTATCAAAGGTGACTTCTTCTTCTGGTCTTTATGGTCCCTAAGCATCTACCATTATTTGAATCTTGGTTCCCTTAGAGTAAGGTCTTGTTGGTCTTTGGACGGTGTAAATATTTTTGTTTGTTTGCATTGGGTTTTCAGCAGTTTCATGATGGTGTGTCTACATGGATTTCTGTACCGGAGTCCTAATGGTATAATAGTGTTTACACATCGGACTGCGATCATCATGGCTGGCAGTTCAAAACAACCAGCAACTCTGTGGGAGAAAGATGGAGCTTTCTACTCCTGTAAACAGTTACAGTCTTGGAAACCCACGGGGAGGTTGCTATGATTCTGCATTGACTCAATGGCAGTGAGCGTGGAGCTTTGAGATAGGGAGTTCATTGAGAAACTCACTGAGTTTCTCGAAACTGGACGTTTCTCCTTTGGCCAAACTTGGGACATTTTCAACTGCTGTTTCTTGACTCTTGTTTCTGTCTTTCAGGGGCGCTGATGACTGACACAGGAGCCATTGAGGTGGTGCAGAAGGTCTTTGGAGTTCTGTTCATTATTTTTAATCATTTTTCCTTCCGTTGTTCAGACTGGATAATTTCCATCTACCTTCAAGTTCACGGATCCTCCTGTTGTCTCCATTCTGCTACAGAGTCAACCCAGTAGGCTCTTCATTCTTTTGTTCTTAGCTCTAAAATGTGCATGCGGAAATTCTTTATCGTGTCTCTTTCCTTGCCAAGATTTGATTTATTATTTTTAAAATCTGTTCCAAGGATGTTCACAATTATTTGTTCAAGTCCTTCAAAAATATTTGCTTTAGTCTTTGTCAGGCAATCCCAACATTGTCGTTGAAGGTATTTTCCC
>NW_022107432.1:26142798-26147881 GCF_000313985.2 Echinops telfairi | reverse complement strand
AATAATAATAAGTAACCTACCACCAGTTTGGAATTCTAATTTTCTGTCCCAGTCTAGTATTTACTCTTTAGAAACCTCAAAGAAGTGGACATGCATTCGTCTCAATTTTATAGTGGCTAATGATCTACTTCCAAAAATCATCGCTCATTGAAAAGCTTATGGAGTACAGCTCCACTCTGACAGGTGCAGAGTGGCCGTGAGCTGAAATCAACTCTATGGCAGCTGGGTTATCAGTGGGAAGCAGAGGTCAGTATGCCGTTATGATGTCGTATCGAGAACTATGATGTAAGAAGGCTTTAAAGCACTCTCAAATTCTAGTACTTGATCTTTCTCTTCTGCAGGCAGAAGGAGACCAGCCCTAATTGATTGTCATCTTCTCCTATAGCCCCACAAAATCCCAATCTCATCTAGTCATTCGGTCATTTAACAACTCTGTCTTGACCACCTGTTGTGTGCTAGGCTCTTTCTAGACACCAAGGATGAAGAGGAAGACAGACAATGTCATTATTAGGTAGGACAGGCAGAATATAAACTCACACATATATAATCTGTAAATGACGCTTGCTATTGGACAGGTCACTTTTGGTGTCTCTCTGTGTGGTTTCTGCTTTGAGAATGAAGACTGTTCTCAGCCACCAGACTGTCTACATTCCAGAAAATGTTGACATTTCCCTCCAGGGGCAAACACTTACTGTGAGGAACCCTGCAAAGGGACTTCAATCACATCCACTTAGAACTCAATCTCCTTGGTAAGAAAAGGAAGAGGCTCCCAGTTGACAAGGAGTGGAGAAATGAAACAGAATTGACTACAGTCGGCACTATGTCATGAACAGAACACAATCTGGGTGCTACACTAGGCTTGAGATGCAAGATAAGGTCTGGGTAGGCTTGCTTCCTCCAGGTTGTTATTCAGGAGAAAGGGTCTCTTGTTGAAATCCATAATTTCTTGGGTGAAAAATAATATATCCAGGGGGGCAGATGGAGACTGATGTTGCTCGTTCTATGTCTCAGGCCCTGAAAGAGGAGTTAATGCTTGAAGGAAATGACATTGAACTTGTAACAAATCGGGCACCTTTTATTCAGCAAGCCACAGCAGCTAAAACAAGGGCATCTTAACATTTCTGGATGTTTCCGTTCATCGGGCTGATGAGTAAGATCTAAGTGGTGTCCTCCGATGCTTGGATAAAAAAGCCCATATATCTAATAAAAATTAAATAAAAAATGGACAGGTAGAGTCTCTTTAGATGGACTCAAATAATGGTATCTGAGCAGAAAGGAGAAAAAAGTGGACAATGGTCAAGTGCTGGACTTCTAACTAGAAGATTGGCAGTTCAAGCCCACACGGTACCACTGCAGTAGGAAAACTTGTTGTTTTGTTTCCATAGAGATTACAGCCAAGGAAAGCCCATGGGGCAATTCTACTTGGTCACAAGTTGCTATAAGTCTGAATTGACTCACCGGCACCCAGCAACAGAAATAACCGTGTCAAAGGCATTCCAGGATAAAGAAATTGCACAGGCCCTTTGAAAAGGGAGAAAGACTACCTGAGGTGCATGAGGAACTGCCAAGGTCAGTGCAGCTGAGAATTAGGTCAGAGAGAATGGCTGGGACCTAATGGGCCACGTGTGCCTGTGTAAACCTATAAAATGGTGTGGGGTAAGCACTGGACCTCCTCTAACTTCACCAGGGGATAAAGAATGAGCCCCAGAGTCAATCCGAGGCTGGTTCCTAGGAAGCCTGGGTTAGGCATTCCTCCTCTGAGATAGTTAAAGTTTATTGTGCCAACCTGACTGATAAACACATGTGGGGTTAATTGAAGGGCGGGATAAATGGCTTGGTGAGCCTCGTCTTTCTAGTTCTCGGGTCTCTTGCTTTCTGATGGTTGGACCAGGGTTCAGCTGTCTTAGCCAGTTTCCTGCTTCAGCTGGCAAGGCTCACTTCCTGTAAGACATCCCCGAGGAGAAGCCACATGGACCTACCCCGTTGCAGCCGTGGGTGCTGAAGCAGCTGCGTGGAGACCCCTGCCAGTGCTGAGATGCTTACACACTCACTGACTCAGCTTTCCTCCTGCAGTCGGCGTCATTGGTGTGTTTTGTGAGATGGAGGAGGACTTTGTGGATTGGTGTCAGAGATATGGGTTAATATTGGACTTGTGGGCTTGGGCAGCACTGGGTTGGGATGTTTTCTTGATGTGCACTTAACCTTTATATAAAACTCTCTCTTACACATGGATTTCTGTGGGTTTGTTTCTCTAAAGTCCCCAGAATAACACATCCTCTTTGCAACATTTTTTTTTTCTTTTTGGCATATGCAATCTTTTTTTTTTTTTTAACATTTTATTAGGGGCTCATACAACTGTTATCCCAATCCATACACACATCAATTGTGTAAAGCGCATTTGTACATCGTTTCTCAAAACATTTTCTCTCCATTTAAACCCCCGACATTAGGTCCTCATTTTTCCCCTCCCTCCCCGCTCCCCCCTCCCGCATGAGCCCTTGATAGTTTATAAATGTAATTTGTTCTTTGTCAGTGGCTTGATGTTGTTGCTGTTTTGTTGTACATTGTTGCTTGGTTTTGCTCTGTCTTGTTTTTGTGCATGTTGTTGTCTCCGCAGGTCTGTCTGGATAGGACAGGCTGGATGAACAATCTGGAGGAGAAAACAACGGGGCTGACAGTTCCGGGGGAACATGGGATAGGGGGAGGTGGGGGGAAGGGAAGAGGTGTTAACAAACCCAGGGACAGGGAAACAACAAGCGATCCAAATTGGTAGGGAGGTGGGTGTGGGAGACCTGGTAGGGCAGGATCAAGGGGAACGTAACAAAGAGGAAGTGCTGAAATACTGGTGGGGACTGAGCATGATAGCGGGACAGGAGGAGAATCAAGGGAAATAGAGGAAAGAGCTGGGAGGCAAAGGGCATTTATAGAGCTCTAGATAAAGGCATGTACATATGCAAATATATTATATGAGGATGGGGAAATAGATCTATGAGCCTACATTTATAGGTTTAGTATTAAGGTAGCAGAAGGACATTGGGCCTCCACTCAAGTACTCCCTCAACACAAGAATACTTTCTTCTAGTAAATTGGCATTCTATGATGCTCACCTTCCCGACACAACCGCTGAAGACAAAGCGGGTGAATAAGCAAATGTGGTGAAGAAAGCTGATGGTGCCCGGCTATCAAAAGATATAGCAACATTTTTTTTTAACCAATTCTGACTCCCGTTGTCCTTCCCACAAGAGTCTCTACTTCTCTGCTGGGTTTGAGATTTCATTGCAATGGCTACCCAAAATTCAGGCAATGCTGACCGTTACGGGTTTATTAAGGAAGTAACAAGTTATAGTTCAGGCTAGAAATGACCCAGGATGCAATTCTTCAATCAGGAGAGTCCTGGCCTCTCAGATCTCTTGCGCCCTTTAGGCTGACCTCTGCCTTTCTCAGACCGGTGTCACAAAGCTCTTTCACTCAGCCCCTATGTGCCGGGATGCACCCGACTGTGTCAGTAAGCCACAGCCTGAAGGTGCTCAATGCTCACTCCCCAGGCTGGGATAACCACTGAGTCATCTCCTACACCTGTCTCCAGGTTCTGTTTCTTCTGCTGCCCCTGTGTCTGAGCCACAGTTTCTGGCAGCCTCTCACTGTCACTGGTATTTCAGCTCTCTGTCTCCTGGGTGTAAGAGGTTCCCAGGAGGGACCCCACACCCCATGGATGTTCTTTCCTCCTCCCTCTTTTGGGTAGTAGGCATGCCCCCCACCTTTCTTTCTATGAGATGGCTCATTTTAAGCCTTGAAGGACAGTGAAATTGACCAATCTCTTCATTAGGGTCCCATACATTTGATTTACATGGCCCCACTCCCTCAGGATCCTATGCACCTGTTTGAATTGTTATCCAGCTGTCTATTGCCTTTGGTGGGTCAGAAGCACTTCATTTGCTTAGCCCCACCCAATCATTGGGGGGAGTTGCAAGAGCTAAACTGGCAAGGGCATATAAAAGTGACCTATTTTACCACAAAGTCGTGGTTAGGCTTTTACTCCCAGTATTTGGTGAACGAGTCGCCGCATGGAGCTCTGGCAGAATCATTCATCTCCATCCTTCTCTTGGGGTGGGAGGAGTTTAAGAGTTGTATGAGCCCCAATAAAATGATTTAAAAAAAAGAGTTAGTTTACACTGAGCCTCCCGATCACTAAGAAAACCAGAGCAAGGAAAAAAGCTAAGCACCCACCTGCCCGTCTCCTCACGTCTCAGCCTCCTTACCCACCCCCTCTGCTTTCCTGATGATTATGCTTAAAGGAACTAGGTGGGCTTCTTTCTGACATGAGTCCCTCCACGTTTGCACTCCACTCCCTGCCTTCTCCCATAGTCAACATCAGTGTCCTGAAAAGTCTGCAGGTGAAACCATGAAAGGCCTTTTGTTTTTAAAGCGTCATTTGAATTCAAGTCGTTTCTCGAAGTAAGAGGAAACCTAAACTTACATAGGGGCCACGAAGATGCATGTGAAAACTGACTGAGAACGATCCACTCTGTGACCTAGTGTATACTGTTAGATTTCAAAGACAAAGCAGCCTTTCTCAGGCTTCAACGAACAAGGCCCATGATACCTACAAAGAAATTTAAATTATATTGGTATCAGGATTTTCAAGACAGACATGCAAAGCAAAGCAAAACTAAAGCACTATTTTCAAGGAACAAGATAGAAGGAAATCAGTTGTGAGTCAAGGACTTTATATGCAGCAAAGCCATCATTCAACAGAAAATATATTCAGTAAATAAATTTTGTATGCAAAGAGAAAGCGAATTCTGTACACATGAGCTCTTCTTAGAGGATGAACTTTACACAACAGAGGCAACTGGGGAAATTTGGGCAAAGCAAATGAGAGGGATGTGTAGCATCTTTACGTATACCACCAAGACTTAGACAAGATTGGAAAACCTGGCTGGGAAATGGTTAGCCAGTGATATATGTTCTGACAAAATGGAAGCCTACAGCTCCGCCTGTCAGAGCAGAACAGAAGTAGAAAGAGGAACCAGCTAGGAATCAAATGATATCACTTAAAATGGACAGGATCTACATGTGACCT
>NW_022107432.1:26140148-26142162 GCF_000313985.2 Echinops telfairi | reverse complement strand
AATCAGGTCACAGCTTGATGATCCCTCCCTGTGGGCGTGGCCTTCTCATGAGGATTCTGGGAACTCTCTCTTGGTTCTGCTGTCAGAAGAGGCAGGCCACTCTCTCTCTGCTAAATCTTCCTATTATCAAGCCACATGAAGCCATGCTGATGGCAGCCAGAGCCCTGGAGATGCTTCCACCACCACTGGATCCACCCACTGGCCTGTGATCTTCCCACATTCAGTATCATTGCATGTGCTATGTGAGTCTGAAGAGGAATTTATAGGCTAGTATCAGACATTTGGGCTAATATCACACTTACGGACTTTATCTGGACTGGACGGGGACGTTTTCTTACTATACAATTACTCTGTGGTATAAAGCTCTCTCTTACACACATCTGAGCGTCTAACCCAGTCTAACACAGCATAGTGCATAGTGAATTACAATATAAAATGTTGTAAGACATGGACACTGAATTTTTTAGCTATACCAATAAATGTGAACAAGCTCAACTCGCAATAGTACAAGAAACAGATTTTCAACCTATCATACAAAGCAAACCTCAAGTCTAGGTCACAGATAGGAAATACACTGAAAGCAAAGTTCTTCAAAAGTCAAAAATTAAACTGAACAGGATTGGGAAAAATTATGGCAGCTACATGGGTACAATCACAAAGCGATTCCTGTTGTTGTTGTTGTTGTTGTTACCATAGAGTCAGTTCCACCTCACAGGGACTAGGACAAGGGGATGAAACATGGCCCTGCCCTCAGGTGGTGTTGTGTCCTCCAGTCCATGGTTGCAGCCACTGCATCAGTCCATCTCTTCACCCTTCTACCAAGTTGTTGTTGTTAGGGGCCATTGAGCCATCTCTAAGCCAAAGCAGCCCTCTGCACAACGGAGCAAAACACTGCCCAGTGCCGTGCCATCCTCACGATGGTTCCATTGATGGAGTCGCGGTGTCAGTTCATCTCCTTGAAGGCCTTCCTCTTTATTGCTACCCTTCTACGTTACCAAGCAGGATGTTCATCTCCAGGGATTGGTCTCTCCTGACAATAGACCCAACACGTGGAAGACAATGTCTTGGCCACCCTTGCCTCTCAGGAGCACTCTAGCCTTACTCCCTCCAACCCAGATCAGTGTGTCCTTTTAGCAGTCCATGGCACCTTCAATATTCTTCTCCAACACCACAATTCAAGTGCATCAGTTCTTCAGTATTCTTTATGCAATGTCCAATAGGAGGCAATGGAACTGTGTCAGTCCAGGTAGACTAGAGAAACAAATTCATAGACACGCATATGTGTATAAAAAAGAGTTTTATATACAAGAGCAATTGAATATTAAGTAAATATCCCAGCCCAGTCCAGATCAAGTCCATAAGTCTGATATTAGCCAATATGTCCAATACTAATCTATAAATTCCTTTTCAGACTCACGAAACACATTCAATGATGCCAAATGCAGGAAGACCCCCATGCCAGTGGGTGGAAAGTATTATGAATCCAGTGGTGGTGTAAGCATCTCAGTGCTGGCAGGGGTCTCCATGTGGCTTCTCCTTCTCCAAGTCTCTGGCTGCCATCAGCCTCTCTCCATGTGGCTTGTCAACAAGAATGTCTCGCAGGGACTAAGCATGTATTCCGCCTCCTGCAAGCTATTTATTTCCTTAGTGCCTCCAAAGAGGTCTTCCAGCTATGATGGAATGGACAGGCTAGACTCCACCCCTTCACTCTGAACGCTCAAATTGACACCAGATTATGTAACTACCACAGAAACATTCCATGGCTTGGATCAGACACACCTTAGTTCTCAAAGTAACATCCTTGCTCTTCGATACTCTAAAGAGATCTTGTGCAGCAGATCTACCTAATGAAATATGTTTTTTGATCTCTTGACTACTGCTTCCATGAGCATTGATTGTAGATCAAAGCAAGACAAAATCCTTGACAACTTCAACCTTTTCTCCCTTTATCATGATGTTGCCTTTTGATCCAGTTGTGAGGATTTTGGTCTTCTTGACATTGAATTGTAATCCA
>NW_022107432.1:26137120-26139531 GCF_000313985.2 Echinops telfairi | reverse complement strand
GATTGTGGAGTCAAATAAGATGAAATCTTTTGACAAATTCAATATTTCCTTCATTTATCATAATGTTGCTTTCTGGTCCAGCTGTGAGGATTTGGGGTTTCTTTACATTGAGTTGGAATCCAAACTGAAGGCAGCCATCCTTGATCTTCATCAACAAATGCTTCAAGTTCTCCTCATTCTCAGCAAGCAAGGTCGGGTCATCTGAATATCATCGGTGGTCAATAAGCTTCGCTGCAATTCTGACATTATGTCTTTCCTCATAGAGACCAGCTTCTCTGATTATTTGCTCAGTATACAGATTGAATGAATGTGGTGAAAGGATGCATCCCTGACACACACTTTTCCTGATTTTAAGCTATGCAGTATTCCCTTGTTCTGTTCACACAACTGCCTCTTGCTCCATGTACAGGTTCCACATGAGCACAATGAATATTCTGGAATTCACATTCTTCTCAATGCCATCCACAGTTTGTTATAATACACACAGCCGAATGCCTTTGCATAATAAATAAGTGAACATCTTTCTGGTATTCTCTGCTTTTAGCCAAGATCCATGCCATGTCAGCAATGAAATACCTGTTGCACATCCTCTTCTGAATCTGGCCTAAACTTGTGGCAGCTTCCTATCAATGTATAGCTGAAATTGTTGTTGTAGAATTGCCAAAACAATTTTACTTGCATGTGATCTTAATGTTATTGTTCAATAATCCCCACCGTCTGTGGGGTCACTTTTCTTTAGAATGGACACAAATATGCATTTCTTTCAGTCAGTTGGCCAAGTTGCTGCTTCAAAATTTCCCGACATAGAAGAGTAAGTGCTCCCAGTGCTTCATTAGCTTGTTGAAACCTTTCACATGGTATTCTATCAATTCCTAGAGATGTTTTTCAATAATGCCTTCAATGCAGTTTGAACTTCTCCCTTCAAGAGCATTGGTTCTTGATCATATGCTGCCCCTTGAAAGGGTTAGCCATTGACTAGTTCTTTGGGGTCCAACATCTCCGTGTGTTTCTTCCATCTACTTCTGATGCGTCCTGCATCATTCAATAATTTGCCTGCAGACTATTTTCATATTATCTATATCTCAGGGCTTGATTTTTTTTTTCCTTCGGTCCTTTCAGCTTAAGAGATGCTGAACATGTTCTTCCCTTTGGTTTTCTACCTCTAGGTCTTTACACATTTCATTAGAATACCAACGTGCTCTGTCTTCTGGAGCTGTACCTTGACATGCGCTGTTCAGTTCTTTTACATCATCATTACTTCCGCTTGATTTAGCTGCTCAACTCTTAGCCAAGTAGGTTCCTGGCAAGTTCATTGATCTGGGTATTCCGGCTCTCTGTTGCTATGCAAAGGGTTCCGGGTTGCACAGTAGTTAAAGTGCGTGGCTGCTCACTGAAAGGTCGGCGAGTCCAAACCACCTGCCCCTTCCTGGGAGGAAAACAACAACAACAACCAGGGAACCTACTTCTGTAAATATTTGCAACCTAGGAAATACAGTGACGGAATCTTTACTCTTTCCAATAAGGAGCCAATGCGGCAAGTTTACCTCTGTCCTTAAGAAGCCCTTGGTGGCCTGCTGGGCTGCTCACTGAAAAGCAGATTGTTAGAACCCACGAACTGCTCTAGAGGAAAAAAGACGAGGCAGTCTATTCTGTAAAGACTGGTAGCCTCAGAAACCCGGTGGACCAGTTCTACCCTGTCCTAGTCCTATACAGTCACTCTGAGCCAGACTCAACTTTTATCTTCATGTGTTTGGAATGAACTTGTTAGTCACGAAAGACTCCAAGTCCACTTCAGTTTTCCTTTTCCTCACTTGTTGGTTGGTTTGTTTTTAGCCACTCAGACCAATATTTAGGTCAGAGGGGTAAGGAATCTGGAGGCATTTGTTTGTTTGGGGTTTTTTTGAAGTTAGCACACTCTAATATAGTTCAATAGCTCATCTCAACAGATGAAATAAATAACAATATTCCATTAACCCCCCTATAAGTGTAGCTCTCTTTTTCCCCACCCCTATCCTTCCTCCCTCCCTCCTCCCATTGCTGTCCCTTCTCTCTTCCTGCCCATCAACACCCCGCCCACCCCCGCCCTTCTCCATACCCACCGTCCCTGGCCTCCTAGTAGCCATCAGTCTTGTCTTTTGGTGTAAAAACACATTTCTTTTTCTTTATAATAATGGGGTTATTAAATATTCATCTTTGTAAGATTGACTAAGTTTGCTCAGCGTAATGTTTTCTAGTTTTGCCCATGTTCTCTGGTGTTTAAGAGAGTTGTCACTGTCTTTTATTGATGCATAATATTCCATTATATGAATGTACCAGAGTTTGTTTATCCATTCCTCTGTAATCTGAGCCAGAATCAACTTGACGGCACATAACAATAACATAAAGTAGAGGTAGCAATATTGATAGAAGCC
>NW_022107432.1:26100559-26135091 GCF_000313985.2 Echinops telfairi | reverse complement strand
GTTATGATTCATAAAGTTAAATGCCTTTTCACAGTCAAGAAAACACAGGTGGTAAACATCTTTCTGGTATTCTCTGCTTTCAAGCAAGATGAATTTGAAATCGACATCAATTATCCATCCCATATCCTCTTCTGAGTCTTGAATTGCAGATAATTCGCTGGGCACATATTACTGCAAACATTTTTGAAGTACATTTATTAAAATTTTACTTTTGTGTGATATTACTGATATTATTAGATACTTTTTTTTTACATTCGGTTAGCTCAACTTTCTTTAGAATGGGCACATATATGGATCTCTTCCGGTTGGTTGGCCAGGTGGGTTGCTGCCTTCCACATGCGTTGACGGAGTAACGGACACTTCAAGCACTGCCTCCATTTATTGAACCTTCCCAATTGGCCGCTCATCCCTTTCTGGAGCCCCATTTCCCTTCATTGCCTTCAGGGCAGCTGAGACCTTTTCCTTCAGTGTCATGGTAACCCATTCTTTTTGGTACAATGACAATGTATTCCTTCCATTAAAACAATGTTTCCATTTCTTAAACTTTCTACCCATAAACCCTGAGCCATCCAGATCATTTAAACTCATAGCGACCCCATAGGAGAAAGTAGAATTGCCCCTTTGGCTTTCACAGCAGTATAGTTTTACAGGGACTGCATTTTCTCCCACGGAGGGACTGGTGGGTTTGAACTTGGCTGTTAGCAGGGAAAGTCATAACCCGTGATTCCATGGAGGCTCCTTTATTTAACACATAGAATCTCAACGTGTCCATTGTACTCATGTTGTTGTTTTGGGGTGCTAACGAGTCAACTCTGACTCATAGTGACCCCTTGCACAACAGAATGAAACTCTACGACCAGGTATCCCATCCCTTCCCCTTTAATCACTACGTGACCTCCTTTTCTGGCAGAGGGTGCCAACCCATACTGGGCGCCCTCTACACATTTCTCCTCACTAGGCCTTGTCACCTCTCCCAGTTGTCACCTGCTCTTTCTCCTGTTCCTTTCCTTTCTCTCCTCTTGTTTTTCCCTTTATATCTCTATGTTTCTTTGTTCTTTCTTCTATTCCTCTCTTTTCCTCTTCTCTTATTTTTCTTTCTTTTCTTGCTTACTTTTCCCTTTTCCGTTCTCTTTTTACTTTCTCTCCTTCTCTGTTGTTATTGTTGCTGCTCGGTGCTTATTAAAGCATTTCAGATTCAAGGACAACATTTGTACAACAAAAGGGAACACTGCTTGCTTCTGCACCTTTCTTATCATTCTTCTTATCTTTGAGGTCATTGTTGCCGCCCCTGTGTCAGTCCATCTAGTCGTGTATTTTTAAAAAAATTTCTATCCTTTTTATCATTCCTTGTTTTTAATTTGTTTTCCTAATTGCTTAGTAATTAAATTATTTTATCGCGAGTTTTGCTAATTTTCCTTTGCTCTTTTAAAATTATTATTATTTTGTACTTTTCTAGTTTTTGTTTTTTACTTATCTCACACAGAAGGAGACAGCAACTGTGCCCACACGTGTACCTCCTGAAACCCCGTGCACTTTGTTTCAAGGGCTACTATTCACTCCTGTGCCAACTAATCAATGATAGACAGTGCCTGGCACCAGCCCGAGCCACCATGAACTGCAATTACAGGCATAGCAAAGAGAACCGTGTATACACACACCCTCATCCTCCGTCACACCACCAGAAGACAGGTGGCAAATGCCCACTAGCACAACAACATACATGCATTAAGTACGAATACAAAAACACCACAATGCCTCGAATGACAGACTATTTTATTTCATAAAGAGAAACAAGAAATAGAGAAGCACCAGGAACACTTTCTGGAAACACTTTCTGAAGAAATGGGATTGAAGCTACCTTAAAGGAATTCAAAATAGTGATATTTAGGTACTTCAAGCAGCTTCGGTGAAAGATGAAGAAAGTTGTAAGTGAAAAGAAGGAAATATGGATGAAACTTTAGAATAATTTAGGTAAACAGCAGGAAAAATAAACCTGACAAAATAAATGAAAATTTAGAAATCATAGATAAATAGCCAACAGAAATGCAGAAGATTAATGCTAAGATTTGAGAAATATATAATGCATCAAAAGGGAAAAGGAATAGAAGTGAACAAATAGAAGATTGATTTAGTGAGATTGGAAACAAATATCTAAAGACCAGTCTGCTAAAGGAACATTCAGGATAAAAAGAAAAAAGTTTAAGAATTACGTGGGATACCATAAAGAGGAGTGGCATGCGTAACTGGAATTCAAGAACAGGAAAAGAAACACACACACACACACACCCCACAAAGAGACATTTTTGAAAAAGCCATTGCAAGAACACTTCCCTATCGCCATGAAATATGAGGAAAAATTCATTAAAGAAGCTCAACAAACCCCAACTAGGATTTACTCAAAAAGAAAATTACCACAATATGTTATAATCAAACTTCCCAAAACTAAAGACAAGGGAAAAATACTGAAGGGAGTTCAGGAAAAAGGGAACGTTACCTATAAAGCAGAGCCAAATGAACTAAGTGCTGATTTCTCAGAAGAAACCATATAAGCAAGAAGGCAACAGGGTAACATATGTAAAATTGTGGGGGAAACAAAACAAACAGCCAAGAACTATATACCCAGCAAAATTACCCCCTAAAGACAATGGGAAAATGAGGACTTTCCATATAAGTAGAAATTAAGTAAATTAAAAAACAAAATGAAAAACAGGCAACCCCTACAAGAAATCCTTGGGGATTCTTCAGGCAGAAATTCAACATCAGGAGCGTACAAGCTAAGATGAAGATGCAGCTGAGAAGTCAACCCCGATACACGAGTATCCAAAGGGAAACGAACCCACAAGACTGAAAGAGGAAGCCAGAGATATCAATTTTTAAAGAAGACGACAAACAGAATAAAAAGAGAGAATAAACAGCAAAGTTATAGAACTTTCAAATGAAGAAGAAGTTAACTACATTCCATGACAGAATAGACTGTTTTAAACTTGGAAAGTAATTAATAAATTACAGGGTAACTGCAAAGAAAATGATTAAATCTTATCATCAAAACAAAGAGGAAAATCATAAAGATTTCATAAACCCTAAAACAAAAACAAAGACAAGAAAACCTGCAAACAAAACTAACTCAGTCTAGAAAGTTATGAGGGACAAGGAAACTATCAGCAACACACACACACACACACACACACACACACACCATAAAATGACAGCAACAAATTAAAACATCAATAACTACACTGAATGCAAAAGGATTAAATATACCAGTCAAGCAACAACAAAGAGTAAGAGAATGGATTAAAAGTTCAAATAGACTAAAAATAAAGTGATGCAAAAATATACCCAACTAATGGTAATCAGCAGGAAATATTCATTTCTTATAAATGGACTTTAAGACAAACAACAGCTTATGAAACCAAGAAGGATATTATGTAAAAATTATTAAAAGGTCAATTGAATAAAAGGGTGTAGTATTACTAAATGCCTGTGCACCCACCCAATAAAAGAGTCTTAAAAATACATAAATCAAACTCTAACAGAATTGAAGAGAGAAGTAGACAACTCTCAATAATAGTAAGAGACTTAATAAAACCACTTTTGACATTCTGGAAAGAAATTTAACAAAAATACAGAATTAAACAACATAATCAATTTGACCTCATCACCATATGTAGAGCTTTCTACCCACCAAAAACATATACATTCTTTTCCAGCACACATGAACATTGTGTGTTGCTGACCATAAGATGTCAATAGAGTGAGTTTCAATAAATTTAAAAGCATTGAAACACTACTGAACATCTACTCCAAACACAATGCTATTACAAGTGGAAATAAAAAATAGGATGATTGAGGAGGAAGATTATAAATATAGAAATTAAAAAGCATCCTTATTAAAAACTACTGGGTAATAGAAGAAAATGAATTAATTCTTTGAATCAAATAAAAATAAAAACACAAAATATCAAAACCTTTGAGACGCAGCAAAAGCAGTGCTCAGAAGGCAAGTTATAGCAATAAATGACACACCCAAAAATGATAGTACAAACCAATACCCTAATCCATCATCTCCAACTATTAGAAAACGAGTAGAAAACAAAGTCTGCTCACCATAAGAAGACAAGTAATAAGATTAGTGCAGAAATAAATAAAACAAAATCAATAAAAAGCCTCAATACAGCTAGAAGTTTGTTTTTAAAAGATATTTTAAAATCAACCAACTGCTGGCAAATCTAACAGAAGAATATGCAAATAACATAAATAAGAAATGAAGTGTGTAATGCCACAACAGAACCAACTGAAATTAAAATGTTATTGGAATACTATAAAGAACTGCACTTCAACAAATCTGAAGAACTAAAATACACAATTTAAAAAAATACATTACCTACACAGATAGGAGTCAAAAATTTGAACAGATTCACAGCGAAACAAGACATTTCACAGGTCACTTAGAAAGTCCCCGCCACAGCAACAATAACAATGCCTGGGCTCAGTTGACGTAACTGGTGAATCCTACAACATATACATAGAAGAACTGACATCCAGTCTACTCAGAGACTTTGAGTGTAGAAAATAAAAGAATACTCCTGAATGAATGCTATGAAGCAAGCGTAACAGTGACACCAAAACTAGGCAGAGACATCACTAGAAAGAATATTATACATCAATATCTCTCATAAACATAGAAGTCAATCTTCTCAACAAAACACTAGCCAATAGAGTCCAACAGCATATTTGAAATATAATAACATCTTGACCTAGTTGGATTCATAGTCAGCACACAAGAATGTTCAATATTAGAAAAACAATCTATGTAATCCACCACATAAATAAAACAAATGAAAAGAATAACATGATCATATCAGTTGATACAGAAAAAGACTTGACAAATATCATTTCTAATAAAAAACCCTCAACAAAATAGGAATATAAGGTAAATCACTCAACAAAATTAAGGACAGACATGCAAAACCAATGGCCAAAATTAATCTCAATGGAGAGAAATTAATTGAAAGCACTCATTTGCAAATGGAAGCAGGACAAGGATGTCCATTATCATCGTCACTTCTTACAAACACTTTTTGTCAACAACACAAATGGCAGTGATGCACATGGACTTCTCCAGATTAAATCCACAGAAATCAAATTGACTGCATCTATTGGAAGAAACAATGGAAAAGTTCAATGTCTGCAGCTAAAACCAGGCCAGGGGTTGATTGTGGAACAGACCATTAATTGCTTATATTTAAGTTCAAGTTGAAGCTGGAGAAAATGAAAATAAGTCCATGAGAGCCACCTGAATTTCCAGAACATCTTTAATAAAAGATTTGATGCATTGAATACTAATGACAGAGGATCTGATGAGCTGTGGGAGGACATCAAGAAACTCAGGCATGGAGAAAGCAAAAGGTAATTTAAAAGGCAGGAAAGAAAGAAAAGATAAAATCGGATGTCAGAAGAGACTGAACCTTGGTCTTAATCATAGAGTAGCTAAGGCAAATGGAAGAAACGACGGAGTCAAAGAGCCGAACAGAAATTTTCAAAAGGCAGCTTGAGAAGAAAAAGTATTATAATAACATTTGCAAAGACCTAGATTTAGAAATCCAAAATGGAAGAACTCACTCATCATACCTTAAACTGAAAGACCTAAAGAAAAAATCCAAGCCTTGAGTTGAATATTGAACGGTTCTATTGACAACATATTGAATGATGCGGGAAGCATCAAAAGAAGATGGAAAGAATACACAGTTACTGTACTACGAAGCATTAGACAACACTCAACCATTCCAAGAGAGAGTATATATTCAAGAACCAATGATGCTGAAGAAAGCTGTCCAAGCTGCACTGAAGGCACTAGCAATAAACAGACTCCCGGAATTGACGCAATGCCAATAGAAATGTTTCAACAAGCTGATGAAGCACTGGGAGCCCTCCCATGTTGTGAAACAGGATTCTCTAGAGAAACAAAACCTGGACACATGATTAAATATATATATATACAAAACCTGGACACTTATGATTAAATATCTATATATAAACTGCACATAGTTGAGGCAAAAGACTAGCTCAAGCAGGAACATGCTTGTCTAATCACCAGGGAGAAAGAGAGATGGGCGGCCAGCCTTGGAAAGCATTTACCTCAGTCATCCCCCAATCAAGCAGCAACCTTGTAGTATTAAATTAAAAAATTGGCGCTGGGGGGTGAAGGGCCAGCCCCACCCGCTGCTTGAACTCACTGGTTCAGTAAGTACAATTGTACGGTTGAGATATATAAGTATTATATTAAAGTCATCGAGAGCATGAGAGACTTTACAATAATACAGTCAGGCATGTTACATGACAACATTGCTCACCTCAGCCCAGCTTGGTGGTCCACGTGGAAAGAGGGGGAAGGGAAGGAGGGTAAGGGAACAAGGGAGAGGGGAGTGACCAGGGAGTGAGCAGCAAGGAGCTCTGAGTCAGAGAGAGAGTTATCTATATTGCTGACTCACACCTGTATACCTTTTGGGGGCAAGCCAGCCCACTAATTACAGGTAGAGACATATGTCACAGGGAGGAGCTGCACTATAGGTTACACAGCAATGAGAGGGTGGTCTCTGGGTTTCTATAGGAACCCTTATCAGTAGGGTGTAACTCACTCCTACAAGAACCAAGCTAATGGTCCCAAGCTTCAGAGAGAAGTAGTCCATTGGCTCTAGCAGCAGGGAGTAGGGCTAGTGCAGCCTGGCAACTGATCGCCCTCAGGGGGGGAAGTGCCTGCGCACCTGACCTCCCCCCACACAACCTGATTAAACTCCAACCACATGTTCCTATAGAGGCCTCGTCAGCACAATCAACCTAACTATCACATATATCTGTGCTAAGGAATTTGAAAGACAGCTGCTCAGTCAACTGACTGCAAGAGATCCATATTTGTACCCATTCCAAAGAAAGGTGACCCAACAGAATTCACAGATTATTTAATATCATTAATATAACATGCAAGTAAATTTTTGAAGAAGATAATTCAACAATGGTTACAGGGCTACGTCAACAAGGATGTGGCAGTTACATAATCTGTCAACTTGTGAAGGGGTGAAATCTAGACGGTCCATCAGTCATAGTCAATGAGGCCTCTATGTGGGCTTGGCTTTCTCCTGAGGTTTCTGGGAACTCCTGTCTTCCTCCCTGGAGGTGGGACGCACACACTGGTTTTCTTCCTGCTGACAAGCCACATGGAGACCCTGGATGGAGACAGAGCCCTGGAGCTGGAGGAACCACGTGGAGACCCGCACCAGCGCTGAGATGCTTCCACCACCACTGGATCCACAAGACTTTTCACCCACCGGCCTGTGATCTTTCTTTCTGCATCTGGTGTCATTGCATGTGCTGCATGAGTCTGAAGAAGCTTTTATAGACTGGTAACAGACATATGAGCTAATATCGGATTTATAGACTTGACCTGGACTGGGCTGGGATGTTTTCTGACTGTACTATTGCTCTTTGATATAAAGTTCTCTCTTACACACATATGAGTGTCTATGAATTTGTTTCTCTAGTCGACCCTGACTAACACAAAGGGGCTGCCAGCAATTCAAGCTAGATGGAAAAAAGGGATATCATTGCTGACATCAGATAGATCTTGGCTGAAAGCATAGAATTCCAGAAAGATGTTTACTTGTGTTTTATTGACTATGCATAGTCATTCGACTGTGTGGACCATAACAAACTACAGATAGCCTTGAGAAGAATGTGAATTCCAGAATATTTCATTGTGGAGTATGTAATGGATTGAGTGGCAGTTTAGCAAACAGAACAATGGAGTTCTACATGGTTTAAAATTAGGAAAAAATGTGCCTTAGCATGTATCCTCTCACCAAACTTGTTCAGTCTGGGTGATAACCAAATAATCAGAGAAGCTGGGCTATGTGAGGAAGAATATAGCATCAAGTTTCAGGATGGTATATTAACAAAATATGATATGCAGATGATACGACCTTGTTTGCTGAAAGGAGGGCGGACTTGAATCATGTGCTGAGAAAGATCAAGGATTGCAGCCTTCACTTTGAATAACAACTCAATTTAAAGAAGACCAAAATCCTCACAACTAAACTAATAGGTAACATCTTGATACGTTGAGAAAAGATGGACGTTGTCAAGGATTTCATCTTGCTTGGACCCACAATCAATGCTCATGGAAACCATAGTCAAGAGGTTAAAGGAGGTGTTACATTGGATAACTTGGGTGCACAAGACCTCTTTCAAGCATTGAAAAGTAAGTAGTCTCCTTTGGGGATTAAAGTGAACCTGACCCAAGCCATGGTCTTTTTAAGCTCCTAATTTGCTTGTGAAAGTTGGGCATTGAATAAGGAAGCTTGGAGAAGAATTTATGCTTTTAAATTGTGGTACTGTTGAATAACATTGAAACTGCCATGAACTTACCAACCCCCACACATCCGTCCTGGAAGAAGTACAGCCAGAATGCTCCTTGGAGGCAAGGATGGCGAGACTTTGCCTCATATACTTTGGACGGGTTATCAGGAGAGCCCAGTCCCAGGAAAAGGGCATCCGATTTGATAAGGTAGAGGGACCGTGAAAAAGAGGAAGTCCCCAATGAGAAGGATTGGCACAGTGGCGGCACCAATGGACTCCAGCACAGGAGTAACTGTGAAAATGGCCCAGGACCGGACAGTGTCTTGTTCTGCTGTACATCGAGGGACTATGAGTTGTAACTGAGTAGATAGCATCTAACAACAAGAAGAAATGGAGAAAAAAAATCAAAGTTGTCAATATTTCATCTTGCTTGGGTCCACAGGCAATGCTCATGCAAGCAGCAGTCAAGAGATCAAATGATGCATCTAAACTGTCGAAAACCAGGGAGGTTACTTTGAGGTCTAAAGGATGCTGATCCAAGCCATGGCATTTTTAATGGCCTCATGTGCATGTGGAAGTTGGACATCGAGTAAGGAAGACTGAAGTAGAATTGATGCAATCGAATTGCTCTACCGGTGAAAAATATTGAAAGTACCACAGACTGCCAAAAGAACAAACAAATCTGTCCTAAAAGAAGTACAGCCAGAATTCTCCTTCAAAGCAAGGATGGAGAGAGTTCGTGTCGTGTGCTTTGGACATGTTGTCGGGAGCGTCCAGTCCCTGGAGAAAGACATCATTCTTGGTAAAGCAGAAGGGCAGTGAAAGAGGAAACCCTCAGTGAGATGGATGGACATACAGGCTGCATTAATGGGCTCAAAAATAACAACTGTGAGGGTGGTGTAGGGGTGAGCAGAGTTTCGTTCTGTTGTACGCAGGGTGGCTGTGAGTTGGAACTCACTGGATGGCACTTGACAACTACAACAAATTAACTGATAAAGTAGAAAATTAAAAAGAGATGATTTTTGACAACACAGTAACCAACTTTGACTAACACTCCATTTTTCTTCTTAAGTATAAATGGTACATACACCAGGCTATTCTGGTACATACAATAAGTCTCAATATGTTTAAGAGTTAAAATCAAAGTACATTATCTGAACACAATGGGACTATAGTAGAAATCAATAACAGAAAGTTCATAAAAACCTCCATGTATTTGAAAACCAAACACCAGACTTAAGAATGATGGATGGCTTAAAGAACAAATTTAAAGAAAATTAGAAAGTGTTTGATCTCAATGAAAGAGGAGCAAAAAGTAAAAATTTTGGAATGTTTCTAAAGTATTTCTCAGAGGAAAAAGTGTAGTTGTAGATGTAGCTCTCTCTGTCAAAAAGAAACATGCCCTTAAATCGATAAAACTTACCAGACTGAGAGCAGAAATAATAGAGAAATACATTATAATGGCAGAAATAATAGCAGTGACATCATTGCCGATTCTATGTATACGAAAAGGATAATGGTGGACTATTTTAAGCACATTCATGTCATTAAATTGGACAGCTTAGATGGCATGGAAAAATTTATTAAAAAATTAAAACTTACAAACTTTATGCAAGAAGAAAAAGCCAATCCAGAATAATCTACACCAATGAAAGGAATTTAACTTGTAAAGTCAACGTTTTATTAAGATCACTTCTTGCCTGAAACCTTCGAAGAACCCACTGTGGCTCTGTAGCAGAAGCACCTGGCTGCTACCCAAAGGTGGACGTTTCGGATCCATCGGCTACAGCTTAGAAAGATGTGATAGCGTCCGTCCGTAAAGATTACAGTCTGGCCCACCCCATGGACCAGTTCTACTCTGTCTTACAGGTCACTGAGGTGTAATGGACTAAGCAGCATTGTTTGTTTGTTTTTTATTTTAATCTTTAAACAAACAAAAGATCTTCAAAAGTAGCTGTTTTCACTAGTAAATTATACTATGCTAAAACAAATAGTACCATATTGAAATGACAAATATTTTCTTATATTTTTATCACAATTCTAAAAAGAAAGGATGCTAATCCAACACCAAACTTTTCCAGAAAATTGAAGAGAAATCAATTGCCAACACGTTTTGTGAGCCAGCATTACCTATAATTTCACCATGTTTATTCAACCTGGCTGATGAGCTACATGAGCCTGGTCTATATGAAGAACAACACAATTTAAGGCCTGTAATAGACTGATGACACAATCCTGCTTGCTTAAAGTGACGGTAACTTAAAGCACTTGCAGATGAAGGTCAAAGACTGTCGCCTTCAGTAGAGTGACATCTCAACATAAAATAAAATCCGCACACATGCACAATAAGCAACATCATGATAAATTGCATAAAGATTTAAGTAGGCAAGGATTTAATTTTACTTTGGTTTCACAATCAGTGCTCATGGAAGCAGCAGTCAAGAAATCATCTAACACATCTCGTTGGGAAAATCTGCTGTAAAAGACTTCTTGGAAGTGTTGAAAAGCAAAGCATTGAGAAATAGTGTTGGGACAAACCACGGTAATTTCAAAACGCTGGACAATAAATAAGGGAGATAAAAGAATGGATGAATCTGAATTATGGTGGTGTTGAAGAAGATTGAATATACTATGTTGTTCTTGTCGTTAGGTGCCATCGGGTCAGTTCCAACCCATCGCGACCTTATGCACAACTAACAACACATTGCCCACTCCTGCACATCCTCTCAGTGGTTCCTTTGCTGCAATCCATTGTTGCAGCAACTGTGCCAATTTATCTCACTACAGCCCTTCTTCTTTGATGTCCTTCTACTTTATCAAGCATGATGTCCTTCTCCAGGGACTGGTCTCTCCTGACAACTTATCCAAAGTATGCGAGGCAAAGTCTTGCCTTTAAAAAAAAATACTATGCTGTGGAACATACCATAGATGATCACAAAGAAAAATACATCTATCTTTGGAAAAGTTGGCAGGACTTCATCTCATCTACTTTGGATATGTTATCAGGAGGGACCGATCCCTAAAGAAGGACATCAGGCTTGGAAGAGAGGGAGTCAAACAGAGGGAGACTCTCTAGGAGATTGACACCATGGCTACAATGGGATCAAGCATAGCAACATTGACTTTACTGGTTGGCATATAATTTAAATAATATTTCGTCTGATATTCATTGTAAATGTATAGACATTATCTTATTATATTCAGCATTATACTTGACGATAAACTTTGGAATATTATTTTTGACAATGAAGTCAAGGTCATTCCTCTTGAATTTGTCATTCCCCACATGATAGACCACACGATTATGCTATTTATACTTGCCAGTACCAATCCATTTCAGCTCATGTGTTCCATTCCACTTTTTGTTGACTTCTAATTTTTCTATATTAATGCATCATGTGTTCCATGTTTGTAGCCTTGTTTTCTCATTTTTGAATTATACCTAATTGTGATACTAAGATTTTGTGTCAACTTGGCTGGGTCAGGATCCTCAGTAGTTTGACATTAAATCCTTCCCCATAATGTGATCAGCTCAACTCCTTACTAAGGTCACAGCCTGATGATGTCTCCTTGGGAATGTGGTCTGTTTCATATACATAAATAGATGAAATATCTCTGTCTCCCTGTCTCTGTTTCTCTCTCTCTCGCTTGCTGGTGTGCATCTTGCATCTGTTGCATTGATCTTTGAACTTGGGATGGTGGCCACCATGCTGCCTGCCAGCCCTGGGAGCTGTCACAGCCTGCCATGTTGCCTCTCATCCTTGGAGTCCCTCTGCTCTGTCTCCATTAGCTAATGGTCTTCCAGCCTCCTGGTTTGTCTTCCTACTTCTGAATTATTGGTACCAGCACCTATGTAAGTCAAAGAACCTGCATCCAATCCATGGACTTGAGCCAGCCTGGGCCTGCCTTGTCTGCAGCTATGTGGGCCACTCTCTTGATATGAATTTCTTTCATACACACGTATGTGTCATTGGTTTTGTTTCTCTAGAGGACATAGCCTAACACACCCATTAACAAATGAAGATCTCAAAAGCTTATCTCCATCCACGTCATTAAGGTCAACTCTACTTCGAGGAGGCAGCTCTTCCCCCGTTATATTTCAAATGTCTTCCATGCAGAGGGGCTCAACTTTTGTAATTATATATTCTGCTCTATTCATATTGTCTCCAGTGATCAATCCCTCAGAAGTGACTAGCCTGTTCCTTCCTTCTAGCGTGTTCTGAGTTCGGAAGTTCCACAGAAACCTACTCACCATGCTCGTCCTCAAAATACCAGCGGCATAGCTTCCAGCATCACAGCAACACAAAAGCCACCACAGTACAACAAACTGACAGGTGAGTGGAGAAGATTACTCTATCTCCCATACTGGTCATCAGGTTGCAGAAGGGAGCAAGAGAGAAAGCAGCACCCCTTGAAGGACACGGGCTCCCCTGGGCTTTCTGAGCCTTTCCAAGCCTTTCAGAGATGTCTTCTGTTGATGGGAAACAGAAGCTAAGATGTTGGCGTTAGGAGGGTCTGAATTACAACCCCACTGCTAATTCCTGTGTAGTCCCAGGCCAAGTTTCGGGATGACACTTTCTTCTAAGGTCAATGGGAATGTAGGCCTAAGGAATCACATGCTTGTTAATAGGGACCATGAAGTCTATTCTAACTCCTAGTGACCCTATCTACAACAGGTGTAACACTGCCCAGCCCGGGTGCCATCCTCACAAATATGTCCAAGCCCGCTGCTTCCGCTACTATATGTCAATTCATCTCATTCGGGGTCTTCTGCTTTATCACAGACCCGCCATTTTACCAAGCACAAGGCCCTTTCCCATGGACCGGCCTCTCCTGATAACATGCCCAAAGCATGTACGATGGTATCACCACCCTAGCTTCTAAGGAATATTCTGCTGCACTTGCTCCAAGACACATTTGGTCCACAGTAATTTCAATATTCTTCACTAACACCATGTTTCAAGTAGACCATAACTCACTGGAGTGGTGACGTGTACAAAGGGGAGGGGCTGCTATCACAGCCTACACAAAGGCCTCTCCTCTTAGAGGTCAGGCCATGCCTGAAACATACTCCGAAGACATAAACCCACACTCAGGATCAACCCCACATCCTCATTAGCTTGTCCAACAGGTCAGGGCTTGGGTTATCAATGTCTACCTACCCACTGCCATCTGAGTAGCTTCTGCCTTTCAGTAACCATCAAAGCCTATCGATGTCAGGACATTTCCCAATGCTCCATATCTTCACCCCCTTCAGAATCCAGTTTATGATTATTAGAAACTTTGAAACTTTCTCTAAGGTTCAGGGCTCCTGCCCTCCAGGTAAAGCTACAGGGTCAGTGGGCAGAACTGGGGCTCAGGGTGGAGGAGGCTGGCTTGGTGGGTGGGGCCAACCACAAGCATGACAGCCGTTGGCAATTCATTTACTCCCAAATTAGAAAAAAGTCTTTGAAATTTGACTTCCTAGACAGCAAACCACCAGAGGCTGTTTGTGAGGACCGGCCAGGCCATCCCTCTTCCCCGAGACTTCTTGTGGAAGATGCTTCTAGATTGTGTTCCAGGACCACTGCCCTGCCCTTCCCATCTTGCTGTGGCGTATGGACCTCCTTGCTCAGGCTGTGGGTGGGGCTTCGGATAGGAGTCCCCCAACCCCCCAACACACACTGAACCGCTTGTCTTCTCCTTTCAAGCTTTCTCCTTCCACCGCTTTATGTTTTTCTCTCGTAAAGAGAACTGCACTCTCCCATCCCAAGGAGGACAGTCTCCTGATCTCAGGGAACAAGTACGTGCCTTGACTCTCCTTGTGCTTGTGGGTATTGTCCTCGAAGATGCCTCTCTCACTCCCCTCCTTCTTAACCTCTGCTCAGCTCTGACCCAAAGGGTTTTCCATTTGCCATCAACATGGAAACATGGCTCTGTACATGAACCTGCATCCCCTCTTTTGTGTATCATCTTGCTCCTCAAAATGGTCCTTCTGTGCAGGGGACCTGTAGGACTCAAAGACCTGCTCTGTCTGTTACCCTGGCCCCAGTGAAGCCCCTTATATTTCAGGACTCGGTGGAAAAGTTGCTTTAATAAAGATTTCCTTCCACTATTTACTGCATGGCTTTTTGATTGGTGTGGTGACTCAGAAATAAACACCCAAGTCCCCATTTTCCTTCCCACCTAAAGCTGGTGGCTTTAGTTGGTTCCACAGGGAAATGGGCAATGCGGGAGGATGGCAGGGCTGGTATAGGTACTCCTTCCAGGTCCTCCCACCTCTTCCTTTGAGTGATGCTCGCTACCATCTACAGGAGGGGCTTCTGATCCACATTCTGTTAGCAGTCAATTTACCAGACAAATGGAAGCTCCTCCTGAGCATGTATATTACTGTAGGATAAAAACAAAAGGAGCAACTGTGTCCACCGGGAGGTAGATCATTCTGAAGGACGTGAGAAGGGATAGTCATCCCGAGGGACTGGTACTTTCATTACTCTCTTCACAGCTCAAGCGTTCTTCTCTGACACACATGGGGTCGCTATGAGTCAGAACCAACCCCGTGGCAACTGGTGGGAGGTTCTCGGTGGTACAAATGGTTAACTAAAGACTGGAAATAGAGTTGAGCCCATCTACTGGTGCCTTGGAAGAAAAGCCAGCTATTCTACTTTTGGAACATCGGACAACATTGACAATCCATAGGAGCAGTTCTAGTCTGATTCACATGGGCCACTATGAGTTGGAATCAACCTGATGGCAATTAGACTGTGCTTTTAGAACTTAGCTCATCCATACTTTGGACGAGGGCAATAGGAGACGGTGGTGGTTACATAACTTGCTGTCAATTTGGGACTTGAGAAGATTAAGAGTGAAGAGGTGGAGTCTAGTATGTCAATCGGGTCATAGTCAATGAGGCCTCTGTGTGGGCATGGCCTTCTCCTGAGGATTCTGGGAAATCTGGTGCTTCCTCCTTGGAGGTGGGAGACACTTCTCTCTCTCTCTTTCTGCTCACTCCCTGAGAGACGTTCTACTGACAAGACACATGGCGCTACACCCTGGGAACTAGAGAAGCCACACGGACCTACCCTGACGCAACCAGACCTCTGGAGCCAAAGAAGCCACATAGAAGCCCCTGCCAGCACTGAGATGCTTACAATGCCACTGGATCCACAAGACTTCCAACCCGCTCACATGTGATCCTCCTGCATTCAGCATCATTGCATGTATTTCATGAGTCTGAAGAGGACTTTATAGATTGGTATCAGACATATGAGCTAATATTGGACTTATGAACTTGATCTGGACTGGGCTGGGACATTTTCTCAATAGTCTACCCAGACTGACACAGAGACTTATTAGGAAACAAATTACTCATGGGAGGGAGTTGCTTTCATTACAATGTGCAGGAAAGAGTGCTGGTATCCTATCGTTGGCCTGAGCTGGGAACCTGGGAGGTCCTGAGCGACTCTCTGAGACCTCTCAGTTGGTAGTGAAAGAGTAGAACTCAAAGCATCCACTTAGGAGGGCTTCGGTGGTTGCCCAGTGACCTTGTCACCCTTTCACTTTTTGCTTCTTTTTTCATGTCCTGGCCATCATAATTGGTTTGTCAAGAGAACAACAGACATCCCTAAGATTTCCAAGACTCCCCAGGGTGCTCACAGAGGAGCTAGATAGTTGCCTTTTGCCATGGCTCTGCGGTCTTCAAAGAAGCAGTAAGGCTGGCATCGGTAGCACAAACGTAGGTCCACAGTCATGGATGCTTTCGATGCTAGACCCTGAGAACACCCTCAAAGCGCTCCCTTCTTCGGAGGGATGGTGAATTCAAGCCAGAGAATCATCCGTCAGCAGAATAACACCTCTTGACTGGGCTGTGGATGCTCATTTGGAGATCATTGATCTATTTCGATCCCTGAGACTCCATGGGTGTCACACATGTAGAATAAGCATTAATGCCCTGTCATTTTTTAACAGTGTTATCATTGATTCATTACATTAATTGCCATGAGTCAATGAATTCTCAAATCCAGTCTCAAATCCTATGAGTTATTTGTGTAGCTACAATAGAGCTCTGTAATTTATAAACACGATGAGAGAGAGAGAAAGAGAGAGAGAGAGCCACCCTGACCATTTACGGAGAAGGATACGGAATCAGGAAAAGACTTTCAACTCTGGTGAAGGAGAGGCTATGTAGAATGGTGGCCTTGGCTGAGGAGGGAATTCCCATTCTGTGCAGCTGTATTTCTGCTCCCTCTGTCCTCCTCTCCTGCCGACCTCTGCATTCGAAAGCAAACCATGACCCCGGAACTATGTATTGCCCAGTTTGTCAGAACACATTTAAAGCGTCTCATCACACAAGGTAGCACGGCAGGAAGAGGGATGTCATTAAATATTTGCTCAATGCATTTCTTCCTTCTTCTTTGCTTATGGAAGGCTGGATCTTTTATCATCGTTCACCTCACGGGCTGTGATTCCTTCCACAAAACTCACTGACATCTCACTCTCCTGGACCATTCTTTAGGGAATTTCAGGGAAACTCCACTTATTGGCCATCCTCCCACTTTCCCCTAACTAGCCATGCGACCTTAGGAAATTACTTAGGCTCTCAGTCTCAATTTCCTCAGCTGTAACATGGCCGATGAATTCGGATGTCCCTGAGATTGGTGAGGATGAGGAAGAAGAGCACATCTAGCATTCATGACATGCTTACCACCGTGTCTGGAAAATAGCACAGGTGCCTTTTCCCTACTTAATTGGCTCTTTCAATCAAAGGAGCTGTGCATACATGGTGCCTCCCAAG
Organism: Echinops telfairi; assembly: GCF_000313985.2. Classification (NCBI taxonomy): domain Eukaryota; kingdom Metazoa; phylum Chordata; class Mammalia; order Afrosoricida; family Tenrecidae; genus Echinops; species Echinops telfairi. Next base: position 26,117,966 of record NW_022107432.1, on the reverse strand, counting down.
CAAGAGGGGGAAGAGTCAGCCGTCTCTCATAGATGGCTCCTTCCGTGTCTGGTGGCAGTTCAAGACCTATCCAGATGCTATGAAAGTTTCTGAAAAAATCCTACACCACCACCACCCATGCCCTCCCCCTCCCCACCACCATCGTTGTATAACAGTCTTCCTCTCCAGAGGTCTGAATGTGGCAAATGGGTGCAGCCTGCAGCAAACTCGAAAGCTGGAACTGCGTCTTGTCTGTAACATGATAAACGGGGCTGTGTCCTGAGCGCTCCAGTATTCTAGGAGAAAATCTCTATCGGCTTTGAAATGCAATGGGCACACCCCTGGCTTCCCAGCGTGCTTCCTCCATGGAGTTGAAAGTCTTTGCCTTCCTGCAAGGAGGAACTAGAGTCTCAAAACAGATGTAACAAGGAGGTGGGCCCTCCTTGTCTCTTGACCTCGCCTACTGGGACTAATATGGTCCAATCCTGCCTATGCCCAACCCTTCCCCAGCACTCTGCCCTTACTTCTCCCATACAGATGTGGGGGATAGGCGGGTTCAATTCACATCCTGCATCTGGAGAGCTTTGGATTCTGCTCCTGGTACCTGGCCGATTTATTCTCTGCTGAACCTCTCTTTATTCCCATTTTGCTGTTGTTGTTTTTGTTTTCTGCATAACCAACAAGGGACCATGCTTTTTGATCTCTGTTATAGCTGGACTGGTCCTGAGAGCTGAGAGATCCTGTGTCCGTGGAGAGCTACGGGCAGAGATGCCCTTCTCCACCTCCTCTCCAAACCCTCCAGGCTGTACCCTGTGCTTCCCTGACTGCCCTGTCCCGCTGTGAGGCTATTTTCTTTCCTAGTTGGGTGCTGCCTTCTCAGCCTCATTTCCTGCCTGTTTTCCTACTGTGGTAGTCAACCGTGGCAGTAATGGCTGCGTGCCAGGGGGCGGTGGTAGTGATAGGGCTCCAGTCCTGGAGCCAGATCATTGAGACTCACTTCTGCCCCATTAGTTCCAGAAGGACTTCTAAAATAAATCAAATGACCAACCTTGATCTTCAATGGGGAAACCCTGTAAACTAGGGAAAGCAGTATTGTGTAAGCCGCAGAGATTTGAGGAAGGAACGGGATGAAACCATTTTTAATTCTAATTTTAAACCATGCAAGGTGGTACAATCTCTCTGACTCTGCCGCTGCCTTCCAGTTCCTCTGGTGTCTTTGTTTACGTTCCCCTCAGGAACGATGCACGCACACCCCTCTGTAGAGAAGGCAAGATGGAGGGTGACATCAGTTGACCATCTCAGGACACCAGCACTCTTGCCTGAGCTCTCTATCCTCAGCCTAGGGCAAGCAGTATCCTGGATTACCTCGTCTCCTGCCTGGCACAAAGTCCCATTTTCTATAAACCCAGTGAAGGATAGAAAACCCCAAACCCCAAGAGAAAAATCCCAAGAAAATCCCCAAGGCTGTACAAATGTAAAGCCAGTTCTCTGACTCTCAGGAGGTAGGCTCTCAACAGGTCTCTCACAAGGGTGGAGACCAGTGAAGAATTGGCCCTGCTTCCTTGATGGCTGTTGATGGCTTTCCCACCTCTTCCCAGTCCTCAAGAGCAACCTCACCAAACCGGACTCACTGCCATGAAGTTGATGCCAACTCATCGTGACGCTCTAGGACAGGGTGGAATGTCCCCCGAGGCTTTCCGAGACTGAAACGCTTTATGGGAGCAGATAGATAGTCTTGTCTCTCTCCCTCAGAGCAGCTGGTGGATCCAAACTGCTGACAGTGCAGTGACCAGCCCAACCCTCTCTATTCACCTGCAGCACAAAACCCAACACATTGCATGTGCCGCCGTATTCTCTTCACACATCCTGGTTCCCTCTAGCTCTAAACTCTGAAGGGTCAGCTCCACCCAGAGGACCCAAAGAGACCTCTTCCCCCATGTGCACTCCAGCAGATGGGTGCAAAAAGGTTTCCCTCAGACTCCTTCTTCATTTAAAGTGGAATTAGTGAGAATGCAGACACCAAGCTGGTGCCAATTGCGACCTTCCCATTGCAAGCAGGTAGGTAGTCTCGGAGTGAGGCAGCTTCTGGGCAGGAGCGGGGGCAAGAAGGACTGATGCATGGACTGCCTGGGCTCTCCAACACCATCAACCCCTCCCCAGCAAATGCTCACCTCCTATCTCAAGAGGGGGGGGCCTCTCACCCTCTCAGCTCTCTGAGCAAAGTCTGACTCTCACGGGGTCATTTGTTTGTGCCTGCAGTCTTTCCAAGCCCATTCTTGGTCCAGCAGAAAATAAGTTGTTCACTTAATGGAATGAAGTGAAATTATGGAAGGCTTTGGGTATCAATACTGCGTTGACCCCAGAGTCCTGGTTGCTATGTGTGGGCCATTGGATTGGTTCCGGAACAAGGTTGAAGGTTGAGCATGTATTGGGGGGGGGGTGTTGTCTGATGAGTTAGGGGTTGTTGTCTTCAGTGTGTGACCAGGAATGTATTGATGTACAGTAGCTATCCTCACTACACCCATTGTGAAGCCTGTAATTTTCCAGTACCTGGCACGGGGACTGTGGTTCTCGATAAGCACAGGCATGTCAGCAACTGCAGATTTTACCATGCACTATCTGGCCCTTCTCTGGCTCCTTCCTTCTCTGGGCATCATGGTGGTCAGGGCCTCGTTGCCATGACAACAGCAGAGCCCCTGGCTTTTCCCAGCCAACTTGGTGCAGTCTCTATTGTTGAGTGAGAGCGATCTCTAGGAGCTGAGTCCCACTTGGGTTCTGGGTTTCCTCTGCAGGGCCGAATGATGGGCCCACCCTGATAGATCCAGGGTCCCCAGAAATGTGAGGCCATTACCATCAAGCTTTGGTATGGCTGCAGCACGGGGCGTCACTCCCTGCCCCGAGTGAATGTGAAGTTCATCATGCACAAGCCTGCCCGTTATAAGATTAATAACTGTTTTCATGGATATTGAGCAAGGGATTGATTCTAATACCCATTGAGGGCGGCTGGAGTGAATGACCTCGGAGATCTTTTGTCAGCTCTGAGATGATCTGAGCCTGACATACCTAATAAGTACCATTAATATGCCATCATTTATAGTAATGCTACCAATGATGCATATCATTGATAATAATGACTATTATCACCCTGCCTTTTCCTTTCAGATGTGTGATCTGCGCTGCAGGCATAGTTATTAAAGTGGATACTGACCAGTCAAAGTGATAAGTAAACTAAGACCAGGAAACAAGCTCTTCAGCCCCTCCTCCTACTGAACAAGGTACCTGCCTTGAACTCCTCACGATTCTCCAGTTCTCTACAGCCTCCCCTCTTTCCCAGTGCACCCCCCCAAAAAATCCTCCTTGGACAGCTAGAGTTATTTCCTTCAGACCCTGCTTGTCCAAGTACAGAATTTCATTCCTCACAGGGCCCCACAGCCAGTCAGTCCCTTGCTCATTCCAGTTCTTAATTCCCACCTCTGTAGCATGAGTCAAGACCCCTTGTGAACTTAGAATCCAGTGATTTCTTCCAGGTAGAGGTACCACCTTGGGCTGCATGGCTCCAGTTGACCTCTCCATCCATCTCTTCCCAGAGAGCGGGGCTTCCCAGAGTCAGCACTTACCTTAAAACAAACGAGAACATGCCTTTTGGTGCAAAATGAGGCACTAGAACTCAGTTTATGTTCTCAGGGCTCAGGGAAATTCAGGCCCTCAGAGGAAGGCAGTGTTTTCTGCTTTTGTTCTTTTTTATCCCAACTTTAGGCATGGGGTTGGGGCCACTGCAGCTCCAAACTTCATGCTGAATAGGCCACCACTGGCTTCACTACCTCTCCCCCTTTTCTGCCAGGATCAGTCAGCTCATCCCATATCAGAACACAGGCCTTTGACATGTGACCCCAAATGGCCTGCATGCCTTATGTATCTCTATATGAAACGTCAGAGCCAATTTATTCATTGAGTCTTTACCCAACTCTGTTACTAATCAGCTGTGTGGCCTTGAACAAATAACTCAACCCCTTTCTACCCAAGCTTCTACCCAGTGGGGATGGTCATTATAATACCCCCCCTCCTACTGTTGCTTTGACAGAGATACTCCACAGACACCCTAATAACTGTGCATGACACACAGGGAACTCTCAATAAATGTCAGCTCTGATGATCAGTTTAATTTTGTAGTTCCATATCCACCTGGGAAAGAAAATATGCCCACGCAAGGGATAAGAGAGTTCCCATAAGTCGATCTGAGTCAACAAGGCAACTTGCTTCTTCTTGGTGAACAGACAGAATTGTGTCCTCCAGGGACGAGCAGAAAGACATGACAGGGATCCCAGGAGGGAAATATTAGGATTGATGGGTAAAACGGACAACTTCAATCTCCTCTTCTTGGTACCAATCCTTCTCAACTGGCAAATCAGATACCTTTCTGTCCCAGGACTCACGGAGCCAGTGATGAAGAGAACAGGAGTGAGGACTGGGGAAGGCGTCAGGAGTCTGTTCACAGAGAGCCCTAACTGTGGTTGTGCGAACAGAGGGCATCGTTGCTGTCACACAGACCATCTGACTCCTGCCATCGAGCAGATGCTCACTCACAGTGACACGGCAGGACTGCACCCTGTGAGTTTCAGGGCCTGCAACCCTTCACAGGAGTAGAAATCCCCATCTTTCTTCCATGAAGCAGCTGGTGGTTTCAAATTGCAGACCTTTGGGCTAGCGGTCCAATATGTAACCATCACACCACCAGTGCTCCGACAAAGCATACAGCATAGGGGATGCAAGGGAAAGGCCCTTAGGATCTAGAGTTGTCACTGTATGGGTCAAGATGAGGGACGAAGACAAGGGGGCATGTTCATCATCACCTAGCCAAATGGGCAGGTGGGAGACAGGGGCTCTGACTGGTTGTAGACCAGAGAGACGTTTGGGGATCCCACGGGGGTGGGAGAAATTCCAGCTTATCTTTCTCACCAGGAGAGAAGCAAGTGGGCAATTGCAGGATCGATTTGACTGTTGCTAAAATGATGCAAAAAAAATCAACGGTCTCGAAAAGCATGGGCAAATGGCATGGGAAGCTGGGTATGCTGCGGGATGTGGGATGGCTCAGGATGTTAAGGCCGGCCCCCTCGCCGGTCTGTGGGGAAGCCTGTCTATTTCCTTCTGCTAAGAGAGTTCCTGGATGCCTGGTATTGTCGTGTTTATGCACTGGACTGCTAAGATGAGGCTTTCTACCCCTGTATAGGCTAACAGTCCAAGAAACCCACAGGGGCAGTTCTACTCTGTCCCACAGGGTCGCAATGAGTTGCCATCAACTCGATGACAGTGAGTTTGGTTTGGAGTTTGGAAGAGAGTCCCTGGGTGGTGCAAACCCTGAAGCACTCTGTCGCTGGTTGAAAGGTTGGAGGTTTGAACCTTCCCAGGGGCATCTTGCAAGACAGGCCGGATGCTGCTTCTGCCGTTCTCTCTGTACTACATGAGGTCACAGGCGGGGAATTGATTTGAGATGACGAGCAGCAGCAGCTGCTGCAGAGTAGGGAAACACGGGGGCCTTGGGGTTGACGGATTATCAGACGGGGACCCTAATCAGGTGGATGGCAGGTGAGAGACAGAGATAGTTGGCTTAAAGGCTGAAAGCACAACTACTCATAATTTTTCTGCTGTGAAAGGGGCAGCGTTCTTTATAGATGCAGGAGGTGTCACCTGGATGATGCTAATCCTATTAAGCAGAGGTAGAAAACTCCAGCATTTGCCTGAGAGAAGACTTTTTGTCACAGCAAACTGCTGCTGCTGCCAACTGGCTCCCATGGCGTGGCTGGGCCCCGGGATGGAGAGGTGATATTTAACACAGCCTGTTCTTTATGACTGGGGCTGTCCATAGAAACCCCAATGGAGGCAAGTGCAGAAGTAGCCCCACGCATCTGGCTGCACGGCCTGGAGACAGACCTTCCCCAGGGAAATGCTGAGAAGTCAAGGCCGGATGCTCAGACGGTACTGATGAAAGATCAATAGCCACAGACTTTGGGGAGGAGGGGCTGCCGTTCCTTTCCATTCGGGAAGGAGGTAATCTGAAACACTGACCTTTCTCTTAACTGGCTGAAAATTATATTCCTTAAATATAACGTGAAAGTCCTTTGGGAATTTCAGAGCTGTCACAATGGCAAATAAGAAACATGCCCTTGAGAGGAAACCAGAGGGGTGTATCATTTCTAAGATGTTGGGGTGGGGGGTAGCAGTTACGCTGCTCCCCAGAACGCTTTAACAACTGGGCTCAGAATGTATCCGGAAGACACCCCTTTTCTGCTGGACACTGGCTTCTATGAAGAGAGAGGGCCTGAGGTGGGTAAGTCCCTCTTCTGAGGACAAGGGTTTGGGTGTGAGAAGAGGTGGGGTTGTGGGTAGGTTGGGTCATTGAAGGAGGCTGGTGGGAGGGAGAGAGCCTAAGGAGAAGTGGCAGGCTCTCTGGACAGAGGGGTCAGGAGTGAAAATGATCCTGAAGAGACTGGGGCTGGAAGCCCCACTCGACAAGGCCCTTCTAGAGATCACAGGTGGCCAGCAGAGGGACTGCGCTCTAAAAGTGAGATGGGCCAGGAGCTGAGTCAGTCTGAGGTCAGGAGAAACTGCTTAACCCAGGGGCCATCTGTCTGGGGTCAACACCCCAAGGGTTGTTTCAGACCTGGAGGCCAAGCCAAGGTCTTCCAAAATAGCCCTTCCATTTGAATACAGCCAAGTGTTCACTAGACAGGGGGTGAGGGAAGAAAGAAAGGATGCAGGAGGCAGAACCCAGGCTCTGGAGCCAGACTTACTCTGTAACCTTCAGCGAGTTACCTACCCCTCTCTGAGCACCACTCCTTTCATTTGTAAAACAGTCCTACTAGCTACCTTGAAAGGAACCCTGGTGGCTCTGTGGACCAGGCACTGACTGTGCTACTGCCTATAAGGCCGGCAGTTCAACCCCAGTAGCACCTCCATGGGAGAAAGAGGAGGCAGTCTGCTCTCCTAACCCCAAACACACTGCCATCAAGTAGATGCAGTGACTCATGGTCCGGGTGACATTGTGGTCATGTGTTGGGCTGCTAACCGCAAGGTCAGCAATTCGAAGCCACCAGTGGCCGCATGGGAGGAAGAGCCGGCTTCCTACTCTGATTAAGAGTTACAGTCTTGGAAACCCTCAGGGGCAGTTCAACCCTGTCCTAGAGGGTCACTGTGAGTACGAGTCGCTAATGATTGACAGCCTTGGAAACCCTAAGGAGCTGTTCTACTCCACCTTGCCGGTCCTGTGAGTCAGAAGGCCCTCGCTGGCAGTGTATGGGTGGTCGTGCTGGTGGTGAGATTCGTGTCGAAAGCACCCAGTATCTGGAAACTGCAGTTAGCGTCCCTTCAAGTGTTATTGTCCTTTCCCTTCCAGGCCTGTATGTCTAGAGTTGTGCTCTCACAGATGGCCACCCGTTGTAGCCACATGGGGCTCAAGCCCTTTAAAGGAGGCCTGGTGGTGTGACGGGTTAAGTGCTTGCCTGACAGTCAAAAGGTTGGAGCCCACGCAGTGGCTCCATGGGAGAGAGATCGGGCCACCTTCTCTCATGGAGTATAGCCTGGAAAGCTTTCGGGGCAGGTCCACTTCATCACATGGCATCGCTGAGAGTGAAGTGACTCAGTGACACGCAGCCACTGCAGTGGGAATTGAAATGTGCCCCCAAGTGCCCACTATACACCAGATTTCTAAAGACTCTGAACAAGAAGAGGAAAAGAGAGAGAGAGTACTTTCTAAATGACTCTGTGATGAACTAATACTATGTGGCAGTCACCTAATCTGGTGTCAATTTAAGGATTAAGCGTGTAGGGGTGGAGTCTAGGCTATCAATCTGGAGATAGTCAATAGACTTCTGTGTGGGTGTGGCCTTCTCCTGAGAATTCTGGGAAATCTGGTACTTCCTCCTTGGAGGCGGAAGACGCCTTTCTCTCTCTCTCTGCTACTCCCCGGGAGACATCGCAGAAGACAAGCCATATGGACACAACCAGACCTTAGAAGCTGGAGAAGCCACAGAGAGACTCCTGCCAGCACTGAGATGCTTTACAACACCACTGGACCCAGAGACTTTCTACCCACTGGCTTGTGATCGTCCTGCATTTGGTATCATTGAATGTGTTTCGTGAGTCTGAAGAGGACTTTATAGATTGATATCAGACATATGGGCTAATATCGGACTTATGGACTTGATCTGGACTGGGCTGGGATGTTTTCTCAATGTTCAATTGCTCTTGTATATAAACCTCTCCCTTATATACATATGCGTGTTTATGAATTTGTTTCTCTAGTCTATCCAGACTAACACATACTATTTTAGATCTTCTGGGTTACTTTAAATGCATTGTTGAGATAAATGGCAATTAGCTCTCCATATTTGTGTGGTGGTGGATATGCTTTGAGCTGCTAACTATGTGGTCAGCAGTTCAAAACCAGCATCTGCTTCATGGGAGAAAGATGAGGCTTCCTAAGAGTTACAGTCTGGGAAACCCACAGGGGCAGTTCTGTCCTCTCCGATGGGGATGACATGATGTTGAGTTTGAATTGACCTGATGACAGAAAATCTCAAGGGCCAGTGAAGCTTCTCACGTTATTTTTATTGGACAGCTACTGATCTAGCCTTTAAAGGTAGGGCCCGGAAGACATATTCCGGAAGCCCGTTGCCTTCTAGACTTTGTGTGTTTTGGTTTGATCAACCAGGGTTCCCGACTGAAGGGTCCTTTTGAAAATTGCCAACTGAGGCTCCACCGAAATAGGTGGCAGATACCCGCGTGCCTCTAGTGGCCAGGTGGGGTGGTGGCCACAGCTCAGGAAAGGAAGTAGAGATCAGGCACTAGAGACTTCCGGAGGGACAATCAGGGAGATGACGAGGCTGGGCTGTTTCCGCCTCAACCTGTAGATGGCGCTACCATTTTCTACTCGGGTGGACAGTCCCCTCCTCTCTAGTTCCAGAAGGTTCCTTCACCTTATGCCCCCACTTGGGAAACAGGCTCCCACCCGCGAACTGACACAGGTGCACAAGCAAATGCCACTGCAAAGCCATCTTTAGCAAACTCTAGTTTCCAGAGAAACAGAAGCATGGACATTCACAGACATGAGAATGCTCTTCCCCGCCTCCCTCCGGCCCGCCAAGAAGTGTGGTCGGCTGTTGTTTTACAAACTGTATATTTTACTGTCCTTCCCCGCCGCCCCCTTCTCTTTTTCTCTTCCACCAAGGTGGGGATTGGGATGTATATTCTAACCACAGGGACGTTGTTGCAGCAGACACAGGAGCACGTCCATATCCACGTCCCGACAGTGTGGCGAGCTGCCGAGGAGCAAAGTCAGGGAGAGGCTTCATCCCTCTCTTCTCTGCTGTCTGTCTTGTTCCCTCTAGGGTGCCTGGGCCCACGGAGGAGAGAAAGACAAAAATGAAAGAGAGAGAGAGAGAGAGAGAGAGAGAGAGAGAGAGAGAGGGAGAGAAAGGGTGTGTCTGGAGCGGCTTCCTCCGTGGCTATATTTATCAGGATGATTGGGAAAGGTGCAGAGGGAGGGGGGAAAGAAAGACGGAAGGCGGGGAATATTTTCTTGCAAGCTCCCCAATTCTGCAAAATTCACCTGTGGTCTCAGGTTCGAGGCCTTGTCAGGCCCCCAAAGGGTAAAGGCGAGGACAGACAACCGCAGGAAGGAGAAGACAATGAAGGCAGGATAGTGGGAGAGGTGAGGGTGGAAGGGAGGAGCAGCCAGGGGAAGCAGGACGGGGGAGGGAGCAAAGGGCATAGGCATTGGGTTTGCAGGCTCCTGAGCTGGAGCCAAAAGGCAAGCTGTCTGGACAGTGCCCCACCCTTCTCTGAGTGCCCCTGGAGGCCAGCCGTGCGGCTGCCAATACGAGTCCACTGGGACGCGTCCGGGTTCAGCTGTGTCTTTGTAACGTGACAGAGAGGAGGCGACCCACAAGAGCAGATGCTTGAGAAAGGGCAGGAGGGGCTGGGAGGACCGAGGAGGAGGTAGTGCGTTGACAATGAGGTGACGCTGAGAAGAAGGCAGAGCAGGAGATGCCTCCGAAGAAACTTCTCCCAGGACCCCGGGGGCCCTGGCCTGTCTCCAGCCATGGCTTGGGAACTCGGAGACTAATCATCGGTCCCTAATCTGCGTCCCTTCCCCACAATCCCCACCCTCTTATTACCCTGGATGGGGATCCACCTTCAGGGAACCCTGCTCCACGCTGAGCCACCCTTCCCAGAAATCACACAGACCGGCCCTCTCCGGGATGGAAGCAGGGAAACGCATCCCAAATGCTGCCTCCAGGAATAGGTGTCCTGACTTCCTGACCAACTCGTAGGCACGTTCCTTGTGGTCTCTCTCTAAATAAAGGGGACAAGGAGGGAGCATTGAGAATGGGAGGACGGGAAACTGCTCCCAAGCATTGCCACTCTTAGATTCGAAAACAATTCTGTGCTTCCCCCTCCAAAGCCTCTAGAATTCTTGGCTGCCGAACATTGGAGGTTCAAACCCACCAACCGCTCTCTGGGAGAATGATCACAGTCTTCTATCACACAAGACTGCATCCTGTTGCCAGGCCCATTCTGAGCGTAGCAACCCCAGAGGACAGAGTAGAAAGGTCCCGTAGGGTTTCCAGGGCTGCAAGCTTTATAAAAGCCGACTGCCGCATCTTTTCCCCACAGAGCAGCCCATCTGTGGGGGAGCAGCTGAGCGCTTTCTGAAGCACCACTAGGGGTCCTGCATAAATGATTACAACTCTTGGAAACTCTCTAGGACAGTCTTATTCTATCCTCCTCTGGGGTCAGTAGGAGGAGGCTACTCAACTGGCAGTGGTTTGCGTTGAGTCCGGACCAGTCAGAAGGCTAGGAAAATGCTTTTCCACTAGCTTGCCCCCCAGGAAGCCCTGAGCTGGTGACCACAATGTTCAGAATCAAGAGGAAGTTGTTACTTATTGGAAGGGAACTAGAGACCCTCTAGTACAACCTCAGTATTTTCTGAACTGGGAAACAGAGGGCTTAAGAAATGAACCTTACCCAAGTTGTCCATCTGGTTAGTGAGTTGAGGCTCTGAATCCCAACTTCTGAGCTTTGACCACAAATACAGAGCTCTCTCTGTCACCCCCCACAGCTTTTCTTGGCCTAGCGCACCTGTCCATGAAGCCACCCTGTCCCTGCTGCCCATAAGAGGCGAAACTCCATATGCAACTCCAAGCCCTCAGCTCCCTTATCCCTATAGTCCCCACCCCAGGAAGTCTTAGGTCTTCTCCTTCCGGTGAAGCTGATGGGATGACTTAGGGTATGGTTGAGAAGCAAAGGGAACTGAGCCAGGCATCAGGTATGTGGGTGGTTGGGAACCACAAGGGGTCTGGGCAGGGGTGGAACCAGTACCATCCCCGTCCTCTGTGCACTGGTACCCACTGGGAACGGACCTTTCCTATGTGGGGCAAACTCTTGATTACCTGTGTGTGAATGAAGAGGAGTCCAGGAGATGGAAAAAGAAAAACCAAAATAATTATGAAATCAAACAATACTGGGACCATCAGCAATCCGTAGCCACTTGCTCATCAGCTCCATTTGTGGTGGGAAAGGCAGGCGTCTGGCCTTTCCAAACACTCGGGGGTCAGTCCCACATTCCAGCAAGTCCACTTTCCCTGAGTGGTGGGTGGGTGGTGGTGGTGATTAGGGGGGTTTGGGGGGGAGGGACGGGCCAGGGAGGGTGCTGTGGGTGGTATGTGGGCAAAGAGGGTTTTGACAGGGAGAGGAAGCTGTACCTGGATGTAAACATCACCATGGAAACCCCACAAAGACTTGCCAGTAAGGACTCTTTCCCCTTGTCCATCCTAGGAGGATGGGTGAGAGAGTGTCCACCCGGCCCCAGCCCCCAGGCCTACACAGTGCTCTCCATGACCCACTCAGAGCTGCCGAATGTCCCCCTGGCCCCCACCAGGTCACTGTCCTCAAAAGGCAAGAGCATGCCATTGACAGAGAGGCTGCGCTTTGTCCAGATGTTCGAGACCCTCCGAGGGGGGCTGTAGCCACCAGGGGCAACCCCTCCAGCTGCGGCAGCTGCGAAGTCTCCCATGTCAAAGGAGTGGCTGCGTTTGGTCTTGCCCTCCAGGGGCAAGGGGAGCAGACTCCTGGCCCGGGCTGCGGGGGGACCCAGCAGGGGCTCTCGGTCCGAGTGGTGGCCCCTGGCAGCTGTGGCCGACCCGCTCCCGCCTGGAGTCCTGGAGTCCAGCAGCTCCTCCTTTCTCTGGCTCTTGAGGTCCAGGGAGGCAAAGGCCCCCATCAAGCGGTCAAGGTTGGGCTTGGGGCGCGTGGCAGGAGGTGGGAGCCTCCAGGGACCCCGTCCCAGTCCCGTCGGTTCCCCGCTGCCCAGGGAACTGGAGGAAGAGGAGTCGCTGCCCCGGGCCAGGCTGGCACTGAACTCGACCAGCTCACTCCGCACCACCACCTTGGGCGGTCCTGGCAGGGGTCCCCCACCAGGCGCGCTGCCCATGGGGGGTGGCTGGGCCCCGTTTGTCTGCGAGTACACGTTGCTGACGGCGGCGGCTGCCATCTTGCTGGGGGCGTCGTGGTTGCAGACCTTGTAGCGCACCATGAGGATGACGATGAACACCAGCAGCGTGGCCACGATGACGCCCCCGATGACCAGGATCATGGTGCCGCCCAGGAGCTGGCTGTGCATAGACTGGCACTGCGGGTAGTCGGCCTTGGTGAAGAACTGGGCACAGCCCACGATGTTGGTGGCCGTGAGCGTGGTGGCCGTGTCATCCCACATGGCCAGCACGCACAGGTCATAGCCAGTCCCCGACACCAGGTTGTTGACCACGAAGGCCTTGCTGGACGCTGGGATCATCCTGGGGGAGGAGGGGCCGGGGGGAGGGGCGGGCAGAGGCGCGGAGGGTGGGGCCGGATGGGGTGCGGTGGGCAGAGTGATGGGTGGGGGTAGAGAAACAGAGAGGCAGAGGCAGGAAAGACAGAGGGTTGGAGAGAGAGAAACAAAGTCAAGGACAGAGCAGCAGAAAGGGCAGCCCAGGTGAGGAGACACACAGCAGGGGGTGGGGTGGGGAGATTGGAGAAGGAAGGGCCCCCAGGCAGGCCGTAGGAGTAGGGCATCCGATATGGTGACAGAGAGGAGCAGAAGACCCACATACGTGCAGCAGAAAATCAGGGTGGAAAGTACGAGAGATGCCAAAGGCAGAGAGAGGTGTAGAGCCGCAGAGCAAGGTACATTGTGAGCGGATGCGGAAATCAAACCGTTGTCAGAGAGGGAAGGAAAGAGGGGGATTAAAAGCGGGAGGGGGCGAGGTTTAGAGGTGAAGAGGAGGATGGGGAGAGGCTCAAGTGGGAGATGAGAGGCAGGAGGAGACAGGGAGAGGCAGAGGGAGAGGCAGAGGGGAGGGAGAGAGAGAGACAGGTTAAAGCGTGGAGAAGCAGAAATGATACAAAGGGCACACCCCTCCCTCTGTGTCTGCTGCCAATAGTCCCCGGCTGGGCAGTGGGGGCTGGAGTCAGGTAGGCACTGGTCCACCCCTGCCTGGACCCTGTGCGGCTGAGGCCCTTCTCTGGGCCAGGCCTGTGCTGCGTCCCTAACAGGTCTGTCCTGAGGAGCCAGCATGCTCAGGGTCTCCACAAGGCTCCCTCAGGAGGGTGGCCATTTGCTGCCCAGACTAGGGGAAGAGGGGCATGAGCTGGAGCTACACAGAAGAGGACTTGCGGCAAGAGGCGTGCAGGTTGCTTGGTGGTAGGGTGGGGCGGACAGTACAATTTTGAAGACTGGAGAGATATCGCGTATCCCAGAGGGAATGGTTGGGGCGTCCCTGGGTCCTCGCAGGCCAGGATCATTCAGAGAGAGCTGGGGAGAGTTCCCAGGGTGTGGGAGACCCTGATTGGTGTCTATCTCTGCCGTGGGGAAGGGTCAAGTGGAGCAGAGATTGTCTTGGACCTCCAGGCGATGTGGCAGCAACCTTGCTAGCTCCCTAAGGCCTTTTTCCGGGGGGTCCTGGCTTTTGCTGTCTCTAGAGGTGGCATGTGCACCCCCCACAAACACTCCTGCAGAAATAGGAAGCAACTTCAAAAAAAAATCCATTCTCTTCTAACTTCATTTTCTTTCTCCAAAGGTCAACAAAGGAACACGATTTAAAGGTGACTGGATTCTCCCCACCCACTTTGTGAAGCCCCTTACTGAAGCATAATGGTACCACAAGCAGCTCTACAAACATGGAGACCCGACCTCCCTGACTTCACCTCCCAGCAGAGAACATGGTTGTCCTCCCTCACACCCTTCTAGCACTACTCACTCCAGAGGGCTCTGTCCAAGGTGCAGCCTTGCCTATTGGGGCACTCACTTTTTTAAAATTTTAAATCATTTTATTGGGGGCTCGTACAATTCTTATCACAATCCATCCATCCATCCATCCATTGTGTCAATTACAATTGTACCTCTGTTGCCATCATCATTCTCGAAACATTTGCTTTCTACTTGAGCCCTTGGTATCAGCTCCTCATTTCCCCCCCCTCCCTCCCGGCTCCCCCGTCCCTCATGAACCATTAATAATTTGTAAATTATTATTATTTTGTCATATCTTACACTGTCTGACGTCTCCTTTCACCCACTTTTATGTTGTCTGTCCCCCAGGGAGGAGGTTATATGTAGATCTTTGTAATCGGTTCCCCCTTTCCACCCACCCTTCCTCTACCCTCCTGGTATTGCCACTCTCACCACAGATCCTGCAGGGATCATCCGCCCTGGATTCCCTGTGTTTCCAGTTCCTATCTGTACCAGGGTACATCCTCTGGTCTAGCCAGATTTGTAAGGTAGACTTGGGATCATGCTAGTGGGGGAGGAAGTATTTAAGAAGTAGAGGAAAGTTGCTACCCTGCAACCTGACTGGCTCATCTCCTCCCTGTGGGTCTCCACTCTGCACTCATCCTCATTCACAATGATAAGATTTTTTGTTCTTTGATGGCTGATACCTGATCCCTTCGACACCTCGCGGTCACATAGGCTGGTGTGCTTCTTCCATGTGGACTTTGTTGCTTCTGAGCTAGATGGCCACTTGTTTATCTTCAAGCCTTTAAGACCCCAGATGTTATATCTTTTGATGGCCGGGCACCATCAGCTTTCTTCACCACATTTGCTTGTGCACCCATTTGTCTTCAGTGATCATGTCAGGAAGGTAGGGGCACTCACTCTTCAAGGGCTAACTGTGGCTGCCAGGAGATGGCAGCACACAGTCCCAGCTCCTCACAGCAGGGCTCTCCCATGCCTTTTCATTGAACCCTGGACCAGGTGTCCCCTCACCACATTGCTACCATCCCACCCCCACCCCCACCCTCTGTGTCTGCCCACAATCTTAAAAGTGTGCTGAGGTGCAAAAGTCCCTCTGGATCAGTGAAGGGACTTTCAGGAGCACAAAGTACACTCACAGTGCGATAATTGAAGGAGACTTTATTGATAATTGAAGGAGGACTAATTACAAAGAGGCTAGTAGGGCCTAGGGGACCCAAAAGGGAAAAGGCATAACTCAGGGTGACTAGTAGCAGCAGGGAATCCCTGACCATGAACCACAAGGTTTGCTGTTCAAGTCCAAACAGGGACACCTCGGGGAAAAAAAGCTGGGAGATCCACTTCCAAGTCCCAGCCATCGGAAACTCTATAGAGCATAATTCTGCTCTGACCCATGTGGGGGCATCAGAAATCAGAGTCAGTCACTCTGATGGCAACTTGGAGGCACAGCTAGGTCCTAGAACAGCCAGGCAGGTGGCTGGACCCAGGAAGGTGAGAGAACCATTTAGGATCAATGCTGCTCAAAGTCTTTGCCACAGCCGGCTGCTAGCCCGAGATCCAGTTGTCCGTGAGCAGACAGCGCGGTAAGTGTGGTAATTATGAGTAAGCAAGAAAGTTGTTCAGCCAATTGGCTTTCATTGTGACACCCAAGTGTGTGATCATTTTTCTGACAATCAATTTTTATTGTTTTCTTATAACAGCACGGGCCTATGATGGACTGGGAGTCAATCCAACTGCCCCTCCATTATGAAGAGTTCAAGAAACAGTGGTCTAAGCAGTGTTTCTCTACCTCCATGCTATTGATCTTGGCGGGGATCACTGTTTGTAATGGGGGCAGGGCGGTTTCCTGTGCATTGTAGGTTGTTAGCAGCATCTTCGACCTTTTACTCACCGGGTCCCAGATACTGCCAACTGCCTCCAAGGGGGGAAACCAAACACTCACCCTGCCACCTTCCCACCCCCATCGGAGAAGCACAGCACGGGACGTGAGAATTTGGCTGAACACCAAGCCAAAAACCCACCTCTCGGCCGAGTTAAGGCTGATTCACAGTGTCCCTGTGTGGGGTTCTGAGGCTGCAACTGTTTACGGAGTAGAAAGCCCAGTCTTTCTCCTGCGGAGCTGTTGGTGGTTTCGAACTGCCGGCCACTCAGATCGCAGCCCGGCACGTAACTACGACGCCACCAGAGCTCCTTGGTTGAACACAGAGAGGAGCACTCGCCGATAGGAGTCAGAGCATGCGCATCCTCACCTTGCTCTTTCCCCTCCATCAGTCTTTGTTGCTTTTCTCACGACTGAACCTGACCAAATGCCAGTGCTCATGGGAACACGCTGCCCAGCCTTCCAGGGCCCAGAGCTGGATGCAAGAAGCGGGAGGGAGGAAACCCGAAGATCAGAAAGCCTCATCTTCTTGGGACACCCGTCCATCCTAGCCGCACTGGGAAAGACCTCCCCGGACCCCTGATAGATGGCTTCCCAGCATCTCAACTAGCATCAACTGCGTGAGCAGCGGACACGGATTGCTATTTTAAGTTAAGCCACTTCGCGTGAGAAATTTAATTAAAACCACGTGCTCCAAGACCCTCATTAAAACCGCATCCCCAAGCAATTACCCAGGAAAAACAAAGTCAGTGGAAGGGGCCACCTCAGAGCTTGGGTTTTATTTCCCTGCTAATATGTGTTTGGCATTTGTTCACTCGGTCAAACACTCACAAGCAGCTGACGTCTACACAGCTGATAGCAGAGGCTGACGAAGAAGGCACAGAGATGCAATGTCATTTCGCTGTCCTCCTTTCTTCTGCCCCAGGGGTACGGTGGGAAGAGGTCCCCTGGGCCAGGCCCCTGGGCCCTTGGGTTTTCAGGCAGAGCTGGCCAAGGAGGCGCTGGGGAAAGACTGGAAGGAGGGGCAAGGCCAAGGCATTCTTCTTTGTGCCCTACAAGTCCTGGCTCCCTGTCCGCATTTGGGTCTCCCCATGGATTCCAGCACTTCCAGGGACGTCCCCACGGGAGTTCTAGCTCCATGCGGACAGCCCTGAACCCGAGCCTCTGGTCCCTCTTGCTCCTTCAGCCTGTTGTAAGGGGGTGGACGGGGGTGGGAGGCAGCAGCTCCAGATGTTGCATTGACTGCTGGCTGACCCCTAGCCATTCCA
>NW_022107432.1:26098136-26100238 GCF_000313985.2 Echinops telfairi | reverse complement strand
ATTTTAAAAGAGCATGATGCTCAAGGCAGAGGATCTTAGCAGTTATTGTTTGGCTTTAAGAAGACTCATCTCGACTCTGAAACTCGCTGTCACCCAGTCGAGAGTGACTCATGGTGAGCCTATAGGACAGGGTAGAACTGTCCCTGTGGGTTGCCAGGACGGTAACTCTTTCTAGGAGTAGAAAGCCTCACCTTTTCCCTGAAGAGTAGCTGGTGGCTTCAAACTACTAACCTTGCAGTTAGCAGCCCAACCCTTAATCTGCTAGATCACTAGGGCTCCAAGAAGACTTCAGGGGAATTGGAGGTAGGGTTCAGGGCTTAAGGTTGAAAAGATAATCTTCTGGGTAATAGTTTCAGGGGTTCATTCATCCCCCATGGTTCCAGCCGGTCTGGAGTGGATGAGAATTTGAAATTCATTCCAGAATTTCCTCTCTCTTGATTAGGATCCCTCTCTAGGATCTTTGGTATCAAAATGTTGATTAATGATGGCTGGGTACCATCCAGTTCTCCTGGTCTCATGGCAAAAGGAGGCAGTTGTTCCTAGAGGCACTTAGCCACACATTCCATATTCTCCTCCTAGTCTTGACTCGCCTCCTTCCCCTGTTACTCCAGGCAGATAGAGACCAATGGTTGTGCTTTGGGTGGCTGACTGCAAGCTTGTAAGACCCCAGGCTCTAAGCAACAAGCTAGGAGATAGAACAGGTTATTGGGCTGTTAGGCCAATTAATTGGGCTGTCCCAGGAAACCATATTCCAAATACAATGAAACAAATCCCATACTTGTTTTTTCTGGGCTGTCCTTAAACCACCTTAATAACTACTCTTTTATTTTTGGTAGAGGGGCATTGCTATAAATATGAAGAGTGCTCAAAAAGTCAGTGGAAAAAACCCCTTCACTTTTAATTTCATTTTCCCACAAACCTTTTGGAGTCCCCTCATATAGCCATCACACAACTTTTGTTAACTATCCCTAAACAGCTAAAGCAATGTTGGAATAGGAACACAAAGTCCGAGGACCCACCCACACTGGTTTTAAAACATCGGCTGCAGTTTCAGCGATCCAAACAGGCGAGCGCCGGCATAGCAAGAGACACAAAGACCAGAGAAATAGAATCGAGAATCCAGAAGTACATCACTCTCCTGGGGTCAGCTGGTTTTTAACTAGAGTGCCAAGTTCATTCAATTGGGGAAGAGAGAACCACTTCAATAAACGGTGCTAGGAAAATTGGACTCACATGCAGAAAAATGAAGCTGTATCCATGCCTCACACCACGAACACACAACAAAGCGATTGGAGCAAACTAAAACAATGAAATTGTTAGAAGAAAAAGCTGGGGCAATGTTGACCACCTAGTTTTTAATAAGGGCGGATTAACTAATATAATAACAAAAGCCCCAGAACCAAACTCACTGCCATTATGTCCGGTCCAAGTCATAATGACCTATAGTACAGGGGGGAATTGCCCGTGTGGGTTTCCAAGACTGTAACTCCATGGGAGTAGAAAGTTTCATCTTCCTCCCAAAGGGCACCTAGTGGTTTTAAACTGCTGACCTTGAGGTCAGCAGCCGGATGTGGAACCTACTGCGGCCCCCCGGACTCCTGCAAACAACCAAAGACAAAATAAATAAATGGTATTGCATAAAAATGAAAGACTTTGCTCATTACACTGTACCAGAAAGGGAAAGTATTTAACCAAATATTTAATGAAAACCTAATAACCAAAAGTTATATAAAACTTAGACAACTTAACACAAAAAAGATAATAACGCAATCATGAAGTGGGCAAAGGACTTGCATACCTATTTCATTAAAGAAAGCATTCAAATCGCACCAAACACATGGGAAGAGGCATGGTGTCATTAAAACCCAAACCAAACTCCCTGCCATTGAGGCACTTCTGACTCAGAGCCACCCTGAGGGACAGAGTAGAACTGCCTCTAGGGGTTTCCAAGACTCTAATTCTTTATGAGAGTAAAAAGCCTCATCTTTATTCCATGGAGCAGCTGGTGGCTTCAAACTGCTGACCTTGTGGTAACAGCCCCATACGTGACCCACTATACCACCAGATAGCCACTAGATAGATGCAAATCAAAACCACAAAAA
>NW_022107432.1:26091406-26096010 GCF_000313985.2 Echinops telfairi | reverse complement strand
ATGTGTCTTGTCTCAAAAATATCTCAAAGGGAGTGAGCCTGTGTCCCGCCTCCAGTGAGCTATTTATCTCCTTAGTGCCTCCAAATGAGGTCACCAAGCTGTGACCTGATTGACAGGCTAAACTCCACCCCTTCACGCTTCAGTCTCAAACTGACAAGAGATTACATAACTACCTCAGTGTGTAATGATCTTTGTTTTACAACTGTTCAGCACCCCTTTTCCTTTCCACAGTTGCTTCTTATACCTGTTTCACCCTGCTGTGAGCTATCACAGCTCCCAGAAGGTGAGACATGCATGTCTGATGTAGGGGCAGTGACAGTCATTTCTAAATAACTTCACACAGTGGACGTTTGACCAGAATGAATGACCTGATCAGGGACTTAGGTCTTCCCAAAGAGTCTTTGGAATGGCTTGCCTCCAGACTACAGAGAAAGAATATACTTCAGCCTGGAACAAAAATCCACATTTTCTCAAAGAAGAGAAAAGGTTTTACTGCCATTCATGACCGAAGACAAAAACGTAGTATTCTGCAATGACATTGGAAATGTTCTGAAGAAAACTGGTCTTTCAAAATATGAGCCAAGTGAGTGGCATCTTTTCATCAGTAGTTAAAAACGTAGTTTGAAATATGTCCTTTTAAATAATGGCAGCAAGTATGCTTCTGTTCTAATCGGTCCCTCCACCAGGATGAAAGAGGAGCACAAGGCCATCTCTTTAGTCTTGGAAAAGATAAATTACCAGGAACACCAATGGGTGGTGTGGTGGTTACATAATCTGCTGTCAATTTGAGATTTAAGAGTGAAGGGATGGAATTTAGCCTCTCAACCAGGTTGCAGCTTGATGACCTCATTTGGAGGCAGGAAGGAGATAAACAGCTCGCTAGAGTTGGGACACACACACACTCCCTGTGAGACATTACTGACGACGAGCCTGATGGAGCTACAGTGATGCAGCCAGATCCCTGGAGCCGGAGGAGCCACGTGGAGACACCTGTCAGTGCTGAGATGCTTCCACTACTACTGGATCCACAAGACCTTCCACCCACTGGCCTGCGACCTTCCTACACGCAGCGTCATTGCATGTGTTGCATGACTCTGAAGAAGAATTTATAGATTGGTATCAGACATTTGGACTAATATCGGACTTATGGACTTGATCTGGACTGAGCTGGGATGTTTTCTCAATATTCAATTGCTCTTGTATATAAAGCTCTTTCTTATACACATATTAGTGTCTATGAATTTGTTTCTTTAGTCAACCCAGACTAACACAGGTGGTATGGCCTTGAAGATGGGTAATTTTTTTCTCCTGGTCAACATAGTGGCTCCACAAAGTGCCCTTGTTTTGTATGCTTTTGGGACAGTACAGCCAAACATAAACTTTGAGCAAGACAGGATTGACCTCTGAGGGACTATATTGTGGTTGAAGGACAAAGTGTAATTGATGAAACTTTGGTAGCAATGAGATAGAATCATACTGCCACCCCTACATATAAAGCTAGGCCTAATGAAAATATTCATAGAGGTTCTGAATAAAGACAGTCTGTACATTGAATACACAGTGCATGCGTTTCCTGGACTTACTGTGGAAACATTGAAGGCAGGGGTTTTGTTGGGCCACAGATCAGAGAGCTTATACAAGACTCACATTTCATAGCATCAATGAATGAACTCGAATCCTGTGCCTGGTCTTCACGTGTGCTTGTATAAAACTTCCTTGGCAACAAGAAGGCAGACAACTACACACCGCTGGTAGAGGAACTGTTCTTTCCTCTCAAGAGGCGTGGCTGGCCCATGAGTGTTCGGGTCCATTGTCTGCACAGCCACCGAGAGCGCTTTGCTCAGAACCTCAGTGACTTAAGGGAAGAGCTAGGTGAAAGGGTCCCCACGACATTCAAACAACGAAAAACCAGACACCGAGGAACACGGGTGCGCACAGGGTGACAGGCCACCATTGGGATGTTATGCGGGATTTTCCAGGATCTGCGCTGGATCCCACTCTTGGAAGTTTTACAAAAGACTCACCTCCTTGTGCGCCGAATGGCTGGGGAGTTTGCATCAGACAACTGTGTTTTGGGCATGAAATAAGCAGATTTTCATGCAGTGCAATTTTCCTCTTCTTTTAAAAAATGCATTTCCTTCAAGCTTAAAGATATTTATTTTAACACTACATTGAAATATCCTGATTTTTTCCCGTCTTTTAAAAATACTGTTTCAAATACTTTTATTGGGGCCTCTTACATCTCTTATCACAATCCGCACATTTGCACATATATTGCCATCATCATTTTCAAAGCATTTTCTTTCTACTTGAGCACTTGGTATCAGCTCCTCATTGTTCCTCCTCCCTCCCCTGCCCTCCCTCCCTCATGAACCCTTGATAAGTTACAGATTACTATTTTCATATTTTACATTGTCGTCTGTCTCCCTTCACCCACTTTCTGTTGTTCATTCCCCTGGGAGGGGATTATATGTTGATCGTTGTGATTGATTTCCCCTTTCTAAACAACTAACACTGACACAGGTGTAAAGGTGGGATGAGCTGATGGCTCTGAGCCACCAGTTCAAGAATCTGTTTAAAATTCAGACTTTTAATGTTGACAAACAAAAGGTCTTATTGCAAGAAAAACTTTCTTTTTTTAATGGGCAAGCAGAGTACAACGTGATTGATGGCACATGTTCTGTATCTCAAAAATGAGAGCGGATAGAGGAAAAACGGGTCCACAGGTCAAATACACCCAGAAACAAACGTTCATCTTCCAGCCCCCAAATTCACGCTGGCTGGTTTTTAGCAGTTGCCAGACCCAAGAGGGCGGGAAGGATGGAGGAAGAGCAGCTGGTGATGATGAAAATATCACACTGATTCAGAGCAGGGTAGCCCCGCCGTGCATTGACACTTCTATCAGTAAGCTGACCTATAAAAATGCGAAGTCCTTCTTTGCCAAGACCAAGAGTGTTTATCTTTTCTTTCATCCTTTCTTTCTCTGTTGTGTGGAACCCTGACTGATAGATGGCGATAACCTTTACATGGACACGCATCTTCTACCTAACTTATCATTGTCCCCTCGTCCTTTGGTAAAGGACTCTCATGACATCATGTCATACCCTGGCCTTAAGTCGTGGAACTCCGGTGACAGATCACAACTTGCCATCTGCCCAGATCACTGATAGTCTCCTCAGCGACGCAGCCTTGACCACTGTGACTACAGTATTCCCTTTTCCCCAGAAACCTGGTCCCTCAGGTCCCCACAGCCTTGAAGCCCTGGTCACTCTCCCCACCATTATCACCTCTGACCCCACCCAGAACCAGGTCTGTTTGTCCTTCCCTCATCGCCCACTCCCAGTCCCGTCCCCGGTGAGAGATCCTTGCACTGTGGGATTGCTTGTTTACGTACGTCTCTCTCTGGAGGACAGCGCTTCTGTTCATTCATTTCTGTGTATCGTCACTGCCAATCAAGCTATCTGGCGAAGAGAGCCCAGGCTGAGTCAATATTTACCGTATGATTGAGCAGTAAATGAAAGAGGGCGACCACGAAATGTTAGGGCCCTATACAACGGTGAGGTCGTCTCATTGAAATGCACTGGCGGGCGCTTGGTGCGCTCCCAGACACAGCGGCTGGGGCTGAGGTGAGGAGCCTTTTCTGCAGGCGGCATCTTTATCTCCTGTGGCCTTGCCGTGTGGAGAGGCCCACAGAGACAGGTGCTGCTGGAGTGTTTGCGTGCAGGTGCTGCGGAGGATGGGGCTTTGTGAAACCCAGTGCGTGGGAGCTGAGGACAATGCTCTTTGGAAGTATACATGCATATACCTGCCAGGGAGTCAGACTGTCAGCGGTTAAGCATGTGGTAAGTGAGAGGCTTTTCGCTGTTCCCAGGGTGCAAAGGGGTGAGCACTGGACCACTCACCGAAAGGTTGACCCCTGGAATGTCCCAGAGGTGCCGGCAACAAAGGTCTGGAGATCAACTCCTGAACACGCCATCCTTGAGGACGCTGTGCAGCAGTCCCACCTGCACACGTGGGGTCACCGTGAGTCAGCCCTGACTCAATGGTAACCGGTTTGGGGTGCTCCCTCATGAGCTCGTGTCCCAGGCAACATTAACGACAGCTGTATTAGGTTAGGGTTGGGATGCTAACCGCAAGGTCAGCTGTTCAAAAGCCTGAACCGCTCTGTGAGGAAAAGAGGAGGCTCGTCTCGGAAACCCAGAGGGGCCGTTCCCCCTGTCCCACAGGGTCACCACGAGTCTACTTGACTTGGTGGTGAGGCATTCGGCGTGTTGGTTTGGGGTACTTCTTCCACTTGGTTCTCGGCCCTCCCTCCACAAGTGACTCTGTCTACTTGTTCCCTGTGTGACCTCTTCAAGAGCCACTTGGAGACTCAGCCTGTCTCTCAGGTCAGAAGGTTAACAGCACATTATAGGTGTTTGAAAGAGCCCCTGGATAGCATGAATGGTTAGGCACTAGGATTCAGCTGAAAGGTTGGATGTTAGACTCCACCCAAAGGTACCCCAGTAGACAGGCCAGTTCCCCTGCTGTGGAAGGTCATGCGCTTGAGAGCCCTGTGGCCCAGTTCTTCTCTGCAGGCCCCATGAGGTATTTAGTTTATTGTG
>NW_022107432.1:26081685-26090662 GCF_000313985.2 Echinops telfairi | reverse complement strand
CAGTGTGCCATCTCTAAGGCAGGCCTTCCATATTCAGGGGCTGCCTCCCTCCCCATAATCCCCATTGCCTTCTGCTGGTGGTCCATGTGGTGATCTGGCCTTGACCATGAAGGTGACAAGATGGCACTTGGGGGAGATGGCACCCAGGAGCTTAAGTCTCCGAATGAAGGAGATGGGCTGACCCACTGGTGTCCCTGCCTGAAGCTGTCCTGAGGGGGAAATGGAACTCATTCCCAGGGGCCTCCCTTGGTCTCTATGGTCTCGCTTACAGCCATTAGCAGCAGCTCCAGCCATAGGGCTCCCCTCCCATAGGGAAGAGGGGTACGCCTGAGGAGCTTATGATGCGGACCAAGGAAACCCCACCATACAACCTTGCCGTTGAGTCAGTACCAACTCATAGCAACCCAACAGGACAGGGGAAGAACCACCGCCATGAGTTTTCGAGACGATAATTATTTACGGGAGGGGGGAGCCTCATCTCTCTCCTATGGAGCAGCTGGTGGTTTCAAACTGCTGATCTCCAGGATTGCAACCTAAGGTGACACCACTAGGCTGCCACATGGAGGCATGTAAGCAAAAGAGAGAGAGTGAGCGTGATTGGGTAGCGTGATGGAAGGCATG
Organism: Echinops telfairi; assembly: GCF_000313985.2. NCBI lineage: Eukaryota > Metazoa > Chordata > Mammalia > Afrosoricida > Tenrecidae > Echinops > Echinops telfairi. The sequence goes on along the minus strand of NW_022107432.1, from coordinate 26,090,041 downwards.
CGTCTGCTCGTGCAAACTTGTGTGAGAGGAAGAAATGGGTGCTGCTGTCCACCGAACACACCTAAGTTCTGTCGGCAATTGCCCTCTCTGTCCTGGGCACGTTTCCTCAGCCTCTGCTGGTCTCTCCATCCCCAGGCACCAACACTTCTTAGGTGCCCCCCACCCCCACCCACTGTGGCTGCCGGCTGAGTCCCAGTACTAATTTGAAGAGACCAGTCACGCTTCCCCAATTCTACCTCCCTGACCCTGCACCCTCATTACAGGCTCCGCACCCTCATTAGTGGACCTTCAGAGAACCATGGACCTGCCAGCATCTCTGGCCCTCACCTTCCTACACGCCACCCCCACCCCCCCCAGAGATCTCAGACCACATGACAGATCCTCATTAAACTGAGGCAAGCAGACCTGGCTCTCTGGCCTCCCCTTCTTTCTGTGAGCCCCAGAGGGGCCTGTTTCCTTCCCTGCACAAACTTTAAGGGGGTTTCCAGGGAGCAGAGTGGTGGATCTAGTGTGTGTACATGTATGCGAGTTGTGAGCAGCTATGTCAGGCTAGGCACTTGGGAGGCAGGGGCTCTGTTCACATGCACACTGACGCTCGGAGGTAGGACTCATCATCCCCATGTTAGAGACGAAGGAAGGGAGACCTGCAAAGGGGGTCACCTGCCCAAGTTTGATCAGATGCTAAGGGGTAGGGCCAGTGTTGTATGCCAGGCCGGCCAGGCCACTAAGTGTGGTCTTCACTATACTGTGGTTGCTGTGAACTTTCATTTTCAACTCATGGTGACTCCACATGGGCAGAGTAGAGCTGCCCCATGGGACATTCAAGTCTGTGACCAATCAGGGACTCTCAGTCAAGGCAATCTGAATGGCCAACCTTTCGGCTAGTAGTTGAGTCCCTAACTGGTTGAGCTACCCAGGACTCTTTTCCTACATTGTGTGACCTTGAACCACATTGAACAGGATCATATGATAGGAGGAGGCAAGTGGAGTCAAGGTGTTGCGGGTTAGCAGACTGTGATAGTTACATAATCTGGTGTCAACCTGAGAATATTAAGAGTGAAGGGGTAGAGTCTAGCCTGTCAATTAAGTCATCACTTGATGACCTCATTTGGAGGTGCAATGGAGAAGACTAGCTCACTGGAGGCCAGGCACATTCTTGCTGCTTCATCTTCCGACTGATGAGCCACGTGGAACTATACTCATGGAGCCAGAGCCCTGGAGCTGGAGGAGCCACATGGAGACCCATGCCAGCACTGAGATGCTTCCACTGCCACTGGATCCACAAGACTTTCCACCCACTGGCCCATGATCTTCCTGCATTTGGCGTCATTGCATGTGTTGTGTGAGCCTGAAGAGAAATTTATGGACTGGTATCAGACATATGGGCCAATATTGGATTTATGACTTGATCTGGACTGGGTTGGGATGCTTTCTTAATGTTCAATTATTTTTTGATATAAGGTTCTCTCTTCTACACATATGAGTGTCTCTGGATTTGTTCCTCTAGTCTACCCGGACTAACACAGAGATCAGTGCTTAATCCACTGCGCTAGCATGGCTCCTATTACTGAGCCCTTATTGTTTCCCAGATGCTCTTCTGAGTTCCTCCCAGGTATGAACTGATTTAACCTGCACAGAAAGCCTAAGAGGGCGGGACTGTGATTATCCCCATTTGGCAGATGAGGAAACCGAGACCCCAAGAGGTTAAGGGCCTGGCCCAGGTCTCACAGAGAGGGTGTTTGCATGCAAAAAGTGCAGACTTGGACCTGGGACTATGACATCCCCTCAGTCTATGCTTCCTGTCTCAGGGAGGGAGCTTAACTGGACTGCGCTGTATCACATAGCTGGTCTATGGTAGCGATGGGACTCCAGCAGTGAAGAGGGATGAGGGCGGTCACTGCTCAGGTTGGACGCCATGAGGGAGCCGTGCAGATGGGAAGAGTCTCCAGGCTGGTGGGGCTGCCGCTGCAAAAGCCTTGCGGCAGCAACAGAGAGGGGGGCCAGTGCAGAGATAGGTGTGTGTGTGTGTGTGTGTGCGCCCATGTGTTCCTGCGCATGAGAAAACCAGGTCGCCAAGGTAAGAGCTGGGAGCCAGGTTCCTGGGGAGTTGCAGCTACTCTCCCTCTGTCTTCACTGGGATGCATTTGCTGGGAGTCATGATGGAGACGAACTCTGAGGCTGTGGGGCCAGAAGATGCTGTGTCTCGGGTAGTAGAGCAAGGGCCAGCACTTAGGAGCAGCCACCACTGGGGGACTTTAGACCTGGTGCAGGTAAGTCTGATGCTTTCCCAACTACTCTGTTCTCTAGGTCTAGGGAGACCAGGGACAGTAAACCCGAGACACAGTTTTCTCATGCGCAGGAACACATGGGCACACACACACACACACACACACACACACAAGGTAAACATGGGCCAGCGCATTACAGGAAGGAGCATGGGCTTGAGAATCAGGCAGAAACCATTCTTTGAAAGCCAGCTCAACGACTGGCCAGCTGTGGAATCTATCGCAGCTCTTTCTTCTCTCGCATCCTTGGTTTTTCTCACTGAGAATCGTGGGACTGCTGATGTCAACCCTCTGTATGAAGCACGAGATATGGAGTTCAATAAGCCTTGACACCCCTGCACTGCCCCTACCAGTGCCCTTCTGGGTGGTGTCCGTGATGAAGCTGATGGCAATGACTGCCCCGTTGGCTGGAGGAGTGGAGAAGAGCTTGCTGCTGCTGTGTGCCCTCGGGTCTATTCTGACTCACAGCGTCACCACGTGGGTGACAGAGTAAGAGTAAAAGCTTCCCCATACGGTTTTCTTGGTTATAATCTTTATATCACTCTGAAGGCTATGGTGGGCCTGATCCAAGCCGTGGCATTATCAATCGCCTCATACGCACGAAGGAGGAAGACTGGAGATAAATCGATGCGTTTGCAATGTGCTGTTGGCAAGGACCGTGGACTGCCAGAAGGACAAACAAATCTGTCTTGTAAGAAGTACAGCCAGATGCTCTTTGGGATCCAGGATGATGAGACGCGGTCTCATGTACTCTGGGCATGTTATGAACTGAGACCAGTCCCAGGAGAAGGACATCGTGCTTGGTAACATAGAGGGTCAGAGAAAAAGAGGAAACCCATCAATGAGAGGGACCAACAATAGCAATGGGCTTGAACATAACAGCTGGGAAGATGGCAAAGGGCAGGGCGGTGCTTCTTTCTGTTGTGCACAGGGTCACGGCGCGTCAGACCTGACTCACAGCACTTGACGATGTCAACAACAGCATCAATCATTATGAGAACAGAGATTCTCACAGAGCTGCTGGTGGGCCAGAACCAGCACACTTCAGTTAACAGACATGCATTTAACCACGGAGTCACAGCTTGCTCATTAATAAGTCATCGCTTGCAGAAGAAACACAGGAGACAGGTATGTGTCATTATCAAACCAGGAGGCTACAAAATGAACAGTCCCCACCAACCACATCCACACCATGCCAGATCAACCAGCAAATGCCAAGCCCCCTTCCTCTGATGATAACGCTGAGTGGAGAGCCCACTGTGGTCGTCAGCGCTTTCATTTCTTCGAGGTCTCACTCAGAACAGGCTTCCACAGAGCACACTCTGCTGGTTGGGCTGGATGGCGAGAGGACAATGGAATGTGTCTTGTCACCTCAGCATGGTTGGTGCACACTCAGGGATCCCCACTGGCAGGGGGTGTCTTGATCCTGTGGTTCAGGGGCTTGGTTGGCCCTGTGAGAGCTAAAGACTAGCAGCCTATGGGGAGGGGACACGGAGAGGAGAAAAATAGCCTCTGTCTATCACATGTGTCCTGTGGCTTGGGAAATGAGGCGGCTCCCAGAGAAGAACTTGGGAGGAATCAAACGCACAAGATAAACATGGTGGACGTGAACTTGGGCAGACGATCTAACCCTCTCTGCATCCATTTCACAGGAATACAAGTACTTACTTCACAGCAACGGAGGATGGTGGTTCAAGGGTAGCATTTTCACCTTCCGGGAGGTTTATGTTCCTAGCCAATGGCACCGCACGCCTAGCTGCCACCTGCCAGTCCATCACTGTGATGCTGAGCAAGCGTCAGCAGAGCTCCAAGACTAAGGCAGAATACAGGACAAAAGGCCTGATGATCTATTTCTGAAAAGCCACTGAAAACCCCATCAGTCCCAACTGATCTTGGGGATGACACAGGACTGAGGGGCGTTTCATTCTCTTGGGGACAGGGTCACCATCAGACCGCGACCCTTTAATACAGTTCCTTATGTTGTGGTAACCCCCATATGTGGGCATACCTGCATGTGGGCAGACCCCCCTGGAGACAGATAGAGGAGCAGTGTCTCGGTTCCTAAGAGCATCGGAAATATGATCTTAGGTGACCTCTGTTGAGAATCACTGATCTAGGCTTTTTGAAACTTGACCAACAAGATGATGGCCACAGGAAAGACTGAAGGTGTTAAGGATTTCATCGCACTTGGATTCACAATCGATAGTCATGGAAGCGGCAGTCAAGCGATCAGACAATGCATGGCCTTGGGTAAATCTGCTACCCAAGGCTTCTTCAAAGTGTTGAAGATCGAGGCTCCTAACTTTGAAGACTACGGCGCACCTGACCCCAGCTGTGGTATTTTCAGTCACCTCCTATGCATGTGAAAGTTGGACATTGAGCAGGGAAGACCAAAGAAGAATTGATGCATTTGAATGATGGTGCTGGGGAACAATATGGAAAGAACCATGGGCTTCCAAAAGAACAAACCAATCTGTCTTGGAAGAAGTGCAGTCAGCATGCTCCCCATAGGCAAGGACAGCGAGGCCTCAGCCCACATCCATGGGCATATTTTGAAGGGAGACCTGGAAAAGGCCATCATGTTTGGGAAAGTAGAGGGGCAGCAAAAAGAGGAAGGCCCTTGATGAGCTGAGCTGACACTGGCTGCAACCATGAGCTCCAACGGAAGAAGCGCTGTCAGTCTGGCACCGGAACGACGATATTCCATTTTGTTGTGTACAGGGTTACTAAAGAGTTCGAAATGACTCAGCTGCATCGAGCAGCAACAACCAGATGCAAGGCTATTTGTGCAGGACTCAACACAGTGCTTAGAAAGTCACGTGACAAAAAGCAGCCATGCTGGCATCCGTTGTCTGAAGACCAGGTTCCATCCTGGCCCACCATCCAACCAATAAACCCGTTGCTATGGAGTCGATTCTGAGTGATGGCGATCCACTGTGTGTCGGAGCAGAACTATGTTCCATGGCACCTCCAGGGACTGACTTCTCAGAAGTTGGTTACATAGATCATCAGACCTTTTTTTGAACTGCCTCTGGGTAGACTTGAACCTCGCACCTTTGGGTTAGCAGCCAAACATGTTGGCCATTTGCCCAATTCAAAGACTCCAGCTCCTCCATCGATGAGGTGAGGAATTTCAAGTGAGGACACATCACTGCTTCCTTCTGTGTCAACAGACCTGACCTCCATTGTGTTACTGGGAAGACCCACTAAGTTGTGTGTCTACGACAGGAAGCAGTCAGTAAGTGGTGAAGCATTCACACACTCAAGCTGTTGTCTCTTATACTAAGGGCACTCCATGCCCACCTGTGAATGCATGTCCCAGGATAGGACTGGCACTTCCTTGGGGATGTTCCAAGCTGTGCACCCGGGGGGCTGGACATGACCACGACCTGGTGCCCGGCTGGACATTGAACTTCCTGAGCTGCAGCTGTCATTCTGCCTGCTGCCTCACCCCGCCCAGATGTCTTTTCCACCTTGGCTGGCCAGTCTGCTCCTGAGAGGCAAAGGATGTCCAGTGAGGGTCAGCAGAAACGCAGCCTGAGATGTGCTGAATGGGCTCTGCCTGACTCTCGCTGGACACCCTCTGCCTCTCAGGAGCAGACTGGCCAGCAAAGGATTAATTTAGAGCAGGCCGAGAAGCCAATTCTGGAAAAAGCCGAGAAGCCAATTCTGGAATGGGACTAGAGGAGACTGGTGGGGAGAACCTTCTGGCCAGCCAAGCTCCTAGTACCGGAGTCCAGAGGAGGGAAGATGGGGGAGCAGAACTAACCCGAACCACCAGATATCCAAATGTCAGGTTGGATGGTGGAGTCTCCCATGGATCCACTGTGTGGGCAAGTTTCTTTGCTTCTCTGTGGTTCAAGATCTAGTGGAGACTCTCGAGAATTCCCCAAGAATATCGCCAGAAGAGGGGTGACAGAACAAGGGCAAAGTAGGAGGAAGACAGGGGGGAAAGAACACCAAAGGGCTGGTGGGGTGTGTACACCAGCTCCCAAACCTGAAAGCACCCAGGATTTGGCATCAGAACAGCCTTGGGTTCAATGCAGATCCCACATGTGGCTGGCGAGAGACTTCCATGTACTTGGCTGCTTATAAAACCGATTTGCAGACCTAGTTCACAGGGTCATGGGAAGATCAGAAAACAAAGACAAAACTAGCTACATATGCAAAGCCAAGGCATTTAATATAAATGCACACAGTGAATCTGCTTTATATCTGCCAATCATCTATTTTTCTTTCTTTCTATTTTTTGTTTTCTGTGGTAAATATTTTTTAACTCATTTTATTGGGGCCTCATACAACTTTTATCACAATTCATACATGCATCCATTACATCAAGCATATTTGTACATTTGTTGCCATCATCACTCTCAAAACATTTTCTTTCTACTTGAGCTCTTGGTATCAGCTCCTCGTTTTCCCCCTCCCTCACCCACCCTGTCTCTTCCTCATGAACCTTTGATAATTTATAAAGTATTATTTTGTCATGTCTTACACTGTCTGATGTCTCCCTTTGCCCACTTCTATTTTTCATCAGGCATCCTCACCTTCCGCTGATTTTATAGAAAATACCAACCCATGCACCAGGCTGTCTCTCCATGGGCCCACTCACAGAGGCTGAGGTGGGCTACCTGGGGCTCAGGTAGTCGCTGCACTGAATGAGAGGATCGGCTTCGCTATGGGATCCACAGGCAAAACCCGTGTGAGCAGCAGTCAAGAAATCCAATGACCTTTTGCATTGGGCATCTGCCCATGACCTCTGTAACATGTTAAAGAGCAAACACGTCACTTTGAGGACCAAGGTGCAGCTGGGTTAACCCATGGTGTTTTCAGTCCCCTCAGATGCATGTGCAGGCTGGACAATGAAGCAGGGAGATGGGTGAAGAAACGATGCAGTTGAATGAAGGCACTGGCGAAGAGTATTCAAGACACCATGATCTGCAGAAGCCTACACCATGGATTTCCAGACATCTGCGAGGTGGCGAGACTTCATCTCAAGTATTCTGGATGTTATTACCAGGGACCAGACCCTGGAAAAGGACATCGTGCTGGTAGAGACTCAGCGAAAAAGAGCAAGGAGCTGGACTCACTCAATGATTGCGACAGGGGGTGTAAGCATAGCGGTGATCGTGAGGCTAGATGGTGTGGGACCAGGCAGGTGTTTTATTCTATTGTGCACAGGCTTGCTGAGTCGGAACTGTCTCCGCAGTGCTGACCACCCACAGTACTTGATTTATGCATTAAGCAAGAGCTTTGAGACGGGGCGGCTTGGCTTGGAGAGGCTCCATCCTGGTTGGTTCTAACTGGTAATGTCAGCAAGCAGCAGTAGCACCACCCTTCTTTCCTCCTACCTTACCCAAGGAGGACAGCCATCTCCCCCAGGTCAGCAAACACAGAATAGATCCACTAAAGGCACTGCGGCATCCCTGGAGGATGGCCACACGGGCCCCTGGTCCTCCTAGTAATGGAAGCAATCGTGTGAGCCCATCACGTTGAGTAAATCACAAATGCATGCCTGTGTCTCATGGGGAGGTTCTCCAGCACTGTTTATTGAGCGGCTCAGTCTGGGAACCTGGAAATTGGTGTGCTTTCCTCCCTCTGCTGGTCCAGCTGGGGAGAAGCCAACTTGGGGCGGTCGGCGGGTGTGGGCAGGGGGGTTGAGGCAAGGTGAGGAAGAACTGCTCTTGTCCCTCACACTCTGCGGGGTTGGGGGGTTGGGTGGGGGGATGGTGGGAGGGCAGCGTGGGGTGTGAATGGTGCGTGGGAGTGTGATTGTCCACCCATGCTGACCTGGCTGCCTTGGACGCTCCAGATTAAGACAGAGGAGGAAAGGCCTGGTGATCTACTTCCCAAGAACAAGCTACGGAAAGGCCTGTGCGGGGAGATGAGCCTCCAACGCTGAGGCTGGGAGGCATTCGGCATACACAGTTACTGTGACAATGGACCGATGGCCACAAGAAGAGCACCATAGCAGACGACACTTTGCTCCATTGTGCGCTCTCACCGAGTGTTGGAGCAGCCATGGCAGCGCGCAACAAGCCCATGTCCTGGTTTATTTGTTGACTTCTTCC
>NW_022107432.1:26061484-26081547 GCF_000313985.2 Echinops telfairi | reverse complement strand
CCGTCAGCTAACTCCTGGGAACCCAAGGCCAGCGGAGGCATAGCCTGCAGGCTGTGTTTTTTTTCACAGGAAGGGAGGGAGGATGAAGGTTGACCCACCCCTCCTTCGGTGTGTGTCCTACGGCAGGGGTGACGTGCAGGGAAGAAGAGTTTTAGAATCAGACAGACCCAGGCTCAAATCCCAGCTCGGCCGTGTCACTGTGGGGCCATCACGGAACCTCTCTGTGCGTCCCGTTTCTCAGTTGTAAACGTGAAGGCAATGGCTGACATGACCCACTCCACAGTGTGGCTGGGAAGACAGGACCCATGGAGACCAGCAGGCTTCCTGACCCACGCTGGGCGCAGCTCCATGGTCAGGGTGGGCTTTGCACTCCGGTGCAGCGTGGAGGCGAGGTTACGTCACGGACCCAAGCCCAGAACTGAGCACAGTGACCGTCCTAAGAGGGGGAGATGCTTCCGAAACACTTCTCATCTCATTTCCACTACCCCCACCCCTCCTGCCAGGGAAGGAACACTCTCGACTTCTTTCCCTCGCAGAAACCAAAACAGTTTGTCGAAAAGTTTCTTGATCTTCCGATATTTTTTTTTCCATGAGCTTTCAGAAGCCTCTCCTGTTTGGGGCTCTTTGGAGGGGTGGTGGTCATGAGCTGGTATTGAATTGGTCCTTGACTTACAGGGGTGCGGAAGGAAACACTGCCTGGTGCTGCCATGCCCCACGATCACTTGGATCACTTGGGGAAGGGGCCATCATCATCCATGGGGTTTTCGTGGGCTGGTTTGGGGAAGCAGGTCCCCGGGTCTTCCTCCCTAGTCCATCTTAGTCTGGGTGCTCTTTGGAAACCTGCTCAGAACTGTCGTAGCACATAATGCACCCATTGTGAGACAATGGGTGGATGCATTGGCTGGGGCTTGAACCTGGGTCTCCTGCATGGAGGGCAAGGGTTTTACCACTGGGCCATTGCTCTTCCCTTTGGGTCAAGAGTTCGCTGCTGTGGTTAGGTGTGGAGAGTCAGTTTCCCTCCTAGTGGCCTTGTGCAAAAGAGAAGGAAATATCATTCTCCTTCCCCTCATTGGTGTGTTTTAACGCCCTGTTGCCACCACTATCTCCCACCCTCTCCATGAGGCTCTTTCTATTGTGCTACTTGTTGAAAGTATATTTATTACTATTTTTAAATGAAGGGAGAAAGCAAGTGACCCCTTCCTCTCACTCCTCCTGGACTCCCCAGGTTCCCGATCCTAGATCTCCTTACCAGGATGTGATTGGCAAGGATGAGAGGATTTCAGAAAAGTCCATTGAGCCACGGGAGGAACTGATGGTGGAATTTTTCCACCAACTTTCGGAAGCCCCTTCATCCATCCCTGGATGGGGGTGAAAACAGCCCCGAATTCCAAGACCCAGAGCACTGACTCAGGACTCCAGACCCCAATTTGCCCTGAAATTGAGAACAAGTCACTCTGCCCCCGCACCTGCACCCCCCTCCCCCGCGTCTCTGCTCCTCCCTGGCCCGCTGAGGAGGTGGGATCAGAGCCCCTCTCAGGTCTCAGCGTGTTCCCTCATGTGAGAAATGTGTACGGGGCGGGCTATTTGCCGGGCACTGCTCTAGGCACCAGGGCCACGTAGTGACCGCAACTGACAAACGACCCTGCCTCCCGGAGCTGGGGGAGGTGGGGAGGGAGAAAAAAACCCTCATACATGGTCAATAACTTATTGAGCGGGTGAGAACGAGGGACGTGCCTTGGGAAAGAAGTATCCGCAGACCGAGTTGGGAGGGAAGGAGAAAATGGTAGGGGTTAGGGAGGGCAGGCTCAGCAAGGGGGCGGTCTAGAATGGCCTCATGATGAAGGTGGCATTTGTTAGTTCTCTCTCTCTCTCTCTCTCCCTCTCTCTTTCTCAGTTGGGATTTAATACATTGAAGGAAGGGAAATCTTACATTCTAGGAATCTGGATCTCTTGGGGATCCTCAAAGACCGGTTAGAGTTGAGTGGACACCCGCTCAGGGTGGCCCAGGGTGTTCCCTAGGGTTGGCAGTGGCTGGCTTTTAAAGACGTAGATTGCCAGGCCTCTCTTCTGAGGCACAGCCTTGACTCTTGAGGGAAGAACTTTGCATCCTCCCAGTGAGTCCCAGCCCTGCTACATTCCTGAGACATCACTATCTTGGGGGTCCTGGAGCTCCCCCTGCCCCCCGATCTATTCTCCTTCTCCATCTATGCTCACACAGACACCGGCTGGCCCAGCGGGCGACAGGGCCAGATGACAGATCACCCAAGTTCCCAAGAGGGCCGAGTGATTTACCACCACCTTTCTTCACACTTGGATACTTCATGGCTCCCGTGGCTCTGATGGAATAAATATGACCTTTTATTCTTCACTTTGCTTAAGACTCAAGGTCAACAGCCCAGCGGTGATCTATGGCTGCTCCCTCCGCTGGTCGCCTGAGAGCTGGAGCCCCTTGCCATCAGAGATTCATGGTGCTGTCCTCTGGGCCCCACCACCGCCTGCCCTGGGCCAGGCCTTGCCAAGCGAGGAGGCAGTGGCCAGCCACAGGGGATCTGGGGGATGAGACTCATTGAGGGCAGAGGCAAAGCCATACATCTCCTCCCTCTCCGCCAGCACACCCTGTCACTAGGGTTGAACCCATGACCCGGGCTTCATTTCAGTCCGAGGAGAAGGCCACGTGGGGAGGAAAAGCAGCCGCAGTTCAAATGCCAAGTTATAAATTAAACCACCCCAGGACACGACCAGCCATCATGTCTTTGGAGAAGGGGCGAGGGGCAGGCATCGGCTGACTTGCCCACATGGAATTCATCTGCCAGGCCCTTTAGCTGAGGCGTCCTCCTGCCTGCAAGCTTCAGGCATCAGCAGGAGCGCTGTCGGGAAGTTCTTCTTTTTGTCTAATTGAGAGTCCCTCCTGCTGCACCCACCGAATTCCTCTGCTTATCACACAGTTCCTGAGTGGGGCAAATGGCCAAGTGGTCCACGACCCGTCCAAAAAGGAGCTCTAGTGGTACAGTGGGTTAAGAGTTGGGCTGCTAGCCTCCAGATTGGCAGTTCAAACCCACCTGCTGCTCAGAGTGAGTAAGATGAGGCTGTCTGCCTGCATAAAGATTCCCAGTCGCAGAAACCCCAAGGAGCAGTTCCCTCCCATCACAGAGGGGCTCTGTGAGTTGGAATTACGTCGAGGGGGAGTGGGTTTAGTTTTCTGAGTTGACTCGCCAAAAGGCAGGGAGCTGAAACCCGCCCAGAGGACCCTCAGAAGGGTCCGACTGTAAAAAGGTCACAGCCATTAGCAACCTTTGGGAGCAGCTCGACTGTGCACAAGGGGTCATCATGAGTCAGAAAGGTCTCTATGGCAACAGTAGCAACAATAACTCTGTGCATCTGCAGGTGGGGTGGGTGGAGGTATGCTCATCTGGACCTCCCTTCCTCTGTCACTTCAGGGGGCTTCTGAGCCGCAAGGAACAGGCTCTGGGTTTGTTAACAGATGAGGGGACTGAGAAAGGGGATCATCTAGAAGTAAAATGGGGTTCAGGGCCTCTCTTTTGAACACACCACCCATAGTCCCAAGTCACGTATTTCTACCCAATTCACTCCTATCTGCCTCAACCCATGTTGCTCGAGGAAACAGGACAGTTAGAAGTTTGGTGGAACAGCAGGGTCCTGAGTTTGAATTCGGACTCTGAGACCACTTAGGTGCAAGACTCCAGCAGCTCACCCACCCTGTCTGATTCTCATCGCATCTGTGGGTTCTCATCGCATCTGAGAAGCGCACTCTAGTAATAGCTGCCTCCCTGGTGGCAGGTTCTTGGGGCTGTGGGGGGCACAGAGAAAGCACTCGGATGCTACCTGCACCTTGCCTGGGTTCCAGTCCTAGCGGGGACAAGGCAGGCACGTTTCCTAATCTCTCCATGCTTCTGTTTGCTCATCTGCAAGGCCAAGATGATCACCATGCCTTCTTCCAGGGGCTGCGTGAGGATTCGGTGAGCTAATCAATGAAGGCATAGTGGCAGTCCAGAGGGAGAATCCTGGCCTTCCATGTGGGAAACCCAGGTTCAACTCTGAGCCAATGCACCTCCCGAACAAGCACCACCCATCTGCCCATAGAGGTTTGCAGATGTTGGGCTGCCAACCATAAGGTTGGCAGTTCAAAACCACCAGCCACTCCATGGGAGAAATACCAAGCTTTCTACTCAAGACTTATAGTCTCTGGAACTCTCAGGGGCAGTCCTACCCTGTCCTAGAGAGTCACCATGAATCGGCATCAACTCAGTGGCAGGGAGGTTGACTTGTGTGTTATGCTGCTGAACAGGTTTCAGCAGAGCTTCCAGACTGAGAAGGACTAGGAAGAAAGGAATGGCAATGATGGAAACCCTGTGGAGCATGGAGGTCCGCTCCTCTTGTGCATGGGTTTGACCTGTGACCTCAGCCCCCTGAGCAAGCTGTGCCTGGGGTACAGCAGACATGGCACGGGTCCTGCGCATCCCTTGAGGGTGGCGGTGGCACCCAGGAGCACAGTCTATTGGCAGCACAGTCTCCATTCCACGGCTGGCCGGTTGTGCGTGTGTGCGCGAGGGAGAGATGTTTCAACAATTCAAAACACATCATCAAAGACTCTATTTCCTGTAGATAAAGTCACAGGTTGGAGGGGGGGGGGGAGTTCCAGGGCAGCTACGATGACAATAAATGGAAACCACTTAGAACCGTCCCTTTCTCAGGAAGGTTAGGTCTCATTACGATCACCGTTGCCAGCGAAGAAACCTAACTGCATTTACTTGGCACTTTGACCCAATTTCCATCAATTGGTTTTGTGATTTACAATCCACTTACTTCTAACAAAAGAGATGAGATGACTCACCGCATAAAAGCATGGATGAAAGGAGACAAGTACAATTGTGAAAGTTTTATGGCAGATCAAGAATTCAGGAGGAGGCTTAAGCCGGAGGCTCTGGGCCCCAGGGTGGCTCACCTCCCCTTACTTGGCTCTGGTCACTTCTAGGGTCCCATCCACTGCTGGACTTCACCCAGGAAGAGGATGTCACAAACCTGGGACGGACCAGGGGGGTGTCCCATAGAACACACTTCAAATCCTCTCCTGCGCCAGGTTGGTTCCTTTATCTACAAAGCCTCCGTGTGATGTCTCTTCACTGATTGACCTTCTGAGTCACCTCCTCCAGGAAGCCTTCCCTGACCACCGTGGTGTGTCAATCCCCAGGACACGCTGCAGCTACCAAATCGGTAAATGGCTCCCAGGAGGAGTTCGTTATGTCTGTCTCCCCAGGAAATGTGTACCGTGGATGGCAAGCGTGTCCAGTTCATGATACTATGTCCCCTGAGTGACTGACACCTGACACCCAGAACATAAGGCACGGATGAAGGACAGGCAAGGAACATATGATTAAGGCCATTGGCGAGGGAAAGGAGTAGGGGATCCACAAGAATTATCTTGGGAACTGTAAGCGGAGGTACTGTGCAGTGAAGGGGCAGCGAGGAGGTGCCAACCTCTGGATGAGACGCATCGACACCGTGGCTGCAACAATGGGCCCGAGTGTAGGGACGATTGTGAGGGTAGAGCAGGACTGGGCAGTCTGTCTTTCTGTCGGGCATAGAGTCGCTATGAGTTGGAACTGACTTGATGGCACCTGACAACAACAACATTGTAAAAGCAAAACTATTTGTCTCATCCCTGTACAGAGACCAAGAGGTCTGAGTCACCCGTTGGGACAGAATAAGGAGGGGGTGCCTGGGTTAAAATCAGGGAAGGTCTATGTCAGGGTTGCATCCTTCCCCCTCCCTACCCAATCTGTATGCTGAGCAAACAACCCAGGAGACGGAACTCTGTGAAGGTGAGCGTGATTGGAGAAAGGCTCTCTGGCCACCTGGGGTATGCAGATGGCACAGCCTTGCTTCCGAAAGCATCACGGATATGTCACACTTACCGATGAAGACCAAAGATTACAACCTTTCGTCAGGAGAACTCCACCACACGGAACTAAAGTCCTCGCACAATGAGACCAATAGGCCGAGTCATGGTGCACAAAGAACGGCGGAAGCCGTCAAAGATTTCACTCTCCTTGAAGCCGCAATGAACCCGCGGACAATCAGCACTCGGGAACTCAAATGAGATCTTGCCCTGGGAAGCATCGGTTGCACGGACCCATTTAAAGTGGTGAAAAGCAAAGACGTCAGTGTGCGTGTGCGCCAAGGCGCCGAACACAAGCCAGGGTATTTTGAATCGCTTCATACACACCGGGAAGCTGGGCGGTGAGCAAGCAAGACTGCAGAAGAATTGATTGATGCATTTGAATGACGCTGTCGGCCAAGAATCCCGCAAGTCCCGTGGACCACCAGAAAAAGAAACAAATCGCTCTAGGAATCAGGACAGCAAGAACGTTCCTTAAGGCAGGCCTTCATGTCACGTGTTTGAAGATGTGATCTAAAGAAACCAGTCCCTGAAGAAGGACATCGTGCCTGGGAAAGTGGAGGGACAGCCAACAAAGAGGAAGACCCTAGGCACGATGGATTGACACGGTGGCTGTCACAAGGAATGGCAACAGGGCAACACGACCACTGTCATGCGAGGATGGTGCATGTCCAGGAGTGTCCCGTGCTGTTGTGCACAGTAGGCCCACTATGGGTCAGCACCAAGCCGACAGGACCTAATAACAAGAACACAACGTTCTAAAACAATAGTTTTGATCCCTGGTGAAGATAAAGACAGAAACTCAGGCTCGCTCGGGGCTGGAAGGCGGTGGATTTTGATGCATGCGAATGCTAGACCGTGAAATAAGAGCACATGAGAAGAATGGTTGCATTCAGCAGCATGGCGTTGGGGAGGAATATTGAACACACCACAAACTGCCGGAAGAGCCAACAAGTCAGCCTAAGAAGAACTATACCCAGGCTCTCTTTCGAAGGGAGGATGGCGAGACCCAGGCTCACTCACTGGACGCCTCGGGACTAGGAAAGGACACTGCGTTTGGTCAAATGGAAGGCCCGTGAGAACCAGGGAAGCCCTCCCTGAGACATACTAATACAACAGCCCCAGCAATGGACTCCAACCTGCCAGTGGGTTCACAGGTGGCCCCCGCCCTTCAATTATCACGAGCAGGAAATGTGATTTCACTGGGGACCCCCAACGGTGACGGCTTAAACCATCTTCTAAAGAAAGAGGAGGGCTGCTTCCACCCTCTCCACAATGAGCCACCTTCAGCAGCATCCTAAAAGTGTTGGGGTGGGGTGGGGGGCAAGGGGGTAAGGGGAGGAAAGGGCCGTGAGCGGATTGATGAAAGGGCATGGCTGCCCTGCACGACCTTCATCTGTCCTTTTCTCGCTCTGGGCCAATTCCTGTTGATGAGCGTTAACAAGAACAGGGTCCCTTTAAAAGACAGAAGCACTGAGTCCAAGGGAGTTGTGATGAATCAGCGGCCTCCTTGGTCCCAAGGACCCTGCCTTTGTTCTCTGCAGCCCTGACAAAGTTGTTTACACAGGGAAACAGGGCACTGAGGGTCTTTTATGCTCCCTTCTTGGCTGTCTGCCTCGGTCTTCCTGCTGCCCAGAGCTCGGATATAGTCCTCCATCCCTTCCCTAGCACCTGCCAGCGGGTCTCAGAAAAAAAACATTTTAGCATCGCCCAGGTTCCTGAACATTACACACACAAAGAAAGGGCTCTCTAATGGTGGAATTCCAGGCCCCCGGGGTAACTTGTAAGGGGAACATTCTGGGATGGGATTTTGCTGCCAGACCCATTCATAGTAGGGTAAAGAAGAGTGAGGGTTGGGGTCTGAACCTGGCCCCTCCTCCATGAGGTGGGCCCCACCCCAGCTCCCTTTTGCTACGGAACTGAAGCTGAAGCTCGGTCCCTGGCCCAGCCAGCCAGACCAAGAACGTTCAAAGCCTCCCTCTTTCTACTCAGACTATCCTCAGCACGAGCTACAATCAAAGCAGACTTTGGGGGAGGCGAACGCCGCAGCACTAGCAGGCAGCCCTTGGCGCGCGCTCAGACGTGGTGGCATTTTGACGGGTGGTAAAAATATCCCCCTGGTGTTTGGTGCCAGCTGCCGCCGCTGCCACCATCTCAGCTTCCCAGCTCCTGCCTCCATGCCCAGTACCTCAGCGGCCTCCCACCAGGCCATGCACATCCTGGGAGAAGGGGCACAGGCCAGGAGGCCCCTGATCACTGGCCACCTGGCACCACACAAGGGCAGCAGCCATCGCCACGGCCAAGCCCCAGGCGCCCAAAACTACAAAAAAAACCCAAACAACAACCTCAAAACCCGCACGTAAGAGCCACTAGAGAAAGGGATTCATCACCAGAAATACTGCAGCACGCGCCTAATGAGCTAATTAAACAAGAGTATAAATAATTACTCCGTATCAGAGTACACCGATGGACACGGGTGGAGAGCCAGGAGGAAGGTAGCTGGAGGAGGAGCCCGGATGCTGACGGTGGAGGGAGGGATGCTCTGGTCTGCAGCCTGGGGTCACACAGCCTTCCCAGTGTCCTAGGCTGGGGGTGAGGGCGGTGCGCTTCAGCGTGGTTCCCCAGCTGGCCAAGAGATGGCCCCCAAATTCTGCCCACCAACTCGTGTTGCAAACTGCTGAGCGGTTGGTTCATCCTTCCCTGAGTGCTTCCTGCTTGCCCAGCAAGCCCACACCCTGCCATGCCTCTGCAGGCAGGGCCAGGCTGGGGAGGGAGGAGTCGGCGCGTCCATTTTGTGGGCATGGACATGGAGCATCAGGCGGGGCTGGAGAACACCGCTCTAGCCCCCAGCCAGCATCCTCTTGCTGCAGTGCTTTCGATCCCCAGGAGCTCCTGCTTTCAAAGTCAAAGCCCTGACCACTCACTGGAACCCATCGCTACTGCCTAGCCCTTCTCTCGCCTCCATCCCCCCAGCTCCCCGCCAGGCCCTTTGCCTGGTGATGGTGATGTTCCTCTGCCTACCTTGGCTTGGCGCCAATGTCATGGCACACAGGGGCCTTCCTTGAGTACCTGCCCGGGTCTCTGTCCCCTAATAGCACTTGTCAGGGCTGATCTCCTGAGTACACGCGTTTGCATGTCTTCACCTGCTCCTCCCCCAAAGCAGGTAAGTTCATTGAAGGCAAGCATTGGACTTCTCTGGTTCCAGACCTCGACGGGAGGCAAGCTCAAATCAGATACTCAATGAACATTTGTTGGTTGACTAAATGAATACTAGGGGGTTTCAAAAAGTCCTTAGGAAAAAAAATGGAATTACTGATAGTGGGAATTGTCCACCAACGTTTGAAGCTCTTCCCACCACTCCCCACGCCCCACCACCTCCTATTCAGCTATCAAAGGTCAAAGTGTGGCTTCTCCCCTAAAGACTGGAGTCCAAGACCAGAGTTTTCTGTAGCACGGGTCACCGCGCTGCACAGCGCTTGACCCCAGCTTTCTAACTGCCCAGGGGGAAAGCTGGGGTCACCTGGTGGGGCCTTGGGTTCGTCCGGGTGACAGCCCACTGGGGGAGTGTGAGCCACTGCTGGCCAGATTTCATGTCAACTCGTACCTGCGTGGGGGTAGATGAGGAAGCTCACCCATGAATCACGTCATCACTTAGTGACGCCTCCTTCAGGGTGTGGTCTTTTTAGGAGAAGTTGTGGAGAACATCTTGATCTCTTGTCCCTCTTTGACTTCAGGTGTCTCTGATGTCGAGTCGGGCTTGGGGGTGCCAATCCTGGGAGGGGCTGTCTCGCCATGTGCCTCTCAACCATAAATCCACCCACCTCTGCACTCACAGGCATGGAATCTCCCCATTTCCTGCCTCGTCAGCAGGCAGCTGTGTGAGTCGGGAGGGAAGTCTAACTAGCATCTGATCTGTTGACTTGAATTGGACTAGACCGGGCTGCTTCCTTGGTCTACATTTCTTTCTTGATATAAAGTTATTTCTTATGCACATGTGAGTGTACCTGGTTTTGTTTCTCTAGAAAACCCAGCGTGACACGGAACCAAGGAAGACATGGGACACCTTTAGGTGGGCACCTGTCATGTAACTACCAGGTCTTTGAACTGGCTCAGCCTGGTCTCCATCCCAGCTTCAGATTCCAAACTCTATATTTATACAAGCCTGCCAGTTGACTCTCTCTATACATCCCCAGGGGATTCTTATTAGGATGGAAAGTCTGATTCCATACATCTTGGAGTGGAAATGCAAATGTTCGGCAGAGTGGAACTGGGATGGACTGGTTTGAAGCCCTAGCAGTAACTGTTTAGAAAACACAGCTATTGTGTGTGGAATTCAAGGCCATCCAAATCTTATCTCAACCTCTGCCGTTTATTATTATTTCCCATTCTGCATAGGAGCACCTGAGGCAGGAGAAGGAAAGAGAATGTTCTGGAAATAGCAAAGGCTCACACGCTCACTTTTTGGTCTTCTTCCCCTCTGCTTCCAAACATCAAACCTATTTCCATCGAGTCAGTTCCTACTCATGGTAATCCTATCGAGGGTTTCTGAGACTCTCAATCCTTATGAGAATGAACAACCTCAACGTTCTCCCCAGGAGGGGCTGGTGGATTTGAACTATTGGTGTTGGAGGTAGTATCCAACACCTAATTCACACCACTACCCGGGCTCCTTAAAATCTCACTGCCATTTGTTGAGGTCTGTCCCGATGGGGCTTTCTCTGTATACCCACATCGTGGGAAACGCCTCATAGAGTAACTCTGTGGTTTGCTTTACTCGCAGAGCTGCTGTTGGTTGGATCTGGAGGAAGAACTACAAGACAACTTTGTAGGTAGTAGGAACAATCTAATAGGTCCTGGGTTTTGATCCTTAGGTATTGGCGTAATCTGCACATTTCTTAGGGACTGCAAGGGATTTCAACTCAATGTTGAAGATATCTGAAATGCAGAGGAATGCAGAATGCACCAGATCCAAAGTTGGCCCTCAAGGGAATAACAGAATTTTCAGGCATGAAATGTTCGACGTTTGTCCAAAATGGAGGTTAAAGTGGTGTGACCAGAAGAATCATGACCGATCTGAGATTAATGCCCACTGGACAGTATCTTGACAGCCATGGATTTAATCATGGCTCCTTAGAAAGGGCTTTCTTGAAGGTGAACTTTTACAAGATGTAGAGGAACTAAATAGTAACCAGTGGATGAAAAAGGGAAGACGTGGAAAATTCCTTAAGTAAAATTTATAAAATAAAAACGTTTACAATGTAAGCAACACAACAACAACACCTCACTGCCATGGGGTCAGTGCTGACTCATCGTGACTCCGGCGGGTTTCAGAGACTGCAACTGTGAACAGGCGCGGCAAGCCCAGTCTTTCTCCTGAGGGGTTTGTGGCGGTTTTGCACTGCCATCCAGACAGATCTCAGCCCAACATGTACCCACGACACCAGCAAGGCTCCATCACTCTCTACTTGACCCAAACCAGACTCATTGCCACGGAGTCCATTCTGACGCAGAGCAACATTCTAGGACGGGGTAGAGCTGCCCCTGTGGGTTTCTGCATTGGTGACTCTCCCTGGAAGTAGAGAGCCTCATCTTCCTCCCAGAGAGCAGCTGGTGGTTTTGATCTCCTGACCTTGCAGTTAGTAGCCCAACATGTAGCTACTACAAGACCAGGGCTCCCCATTGCTGCAGAGGCCTAGGAAAAGTTATTCTAGTAACTAAAATGCATGTGGAGTTTTAATTTCTCAAGTATCTATACAGACTCTGTATTTTGGGCAGTAACCTCATATAGAAGCAATTTTTATTTCATTTTGTTTTGGACATTTTATTGTGAATTTTATTGTCAAGGTTTACAAAGCAGATCATCAGTTTCCCATTCAACAATTCACACAAATGACACACATTCAACAATTCACACTTTCTTTCATCTCATTGCAATCCTCCTTCTTGCTGAACCCTTCTGAATTTTGTCCTTGGGAAAAATACTACCCTTCTGATTATTATTCTAAGGTATGCATCTCCACAATCCTGGCTATTTTATCACTAAAACTTCAGTTACACGCGGGAGCTGATTCCCAGGCTTGAAGGCTGCTGAACAGCCTCTTCTCAGGGATTTCCCTAGCCTCTATCCCATCAGTAAGCCTGCTCTTAGGATTTCAAGTTTGGCTCCACATTTTTCTCCTGCTATGTCCAGGACCTTCTAACGTGATCCTTTCCATAGCAGTTTGTAGTGGTAGCTAGGCACCCTCTAGGTCCTCTGGTCTCAGAGCTTTAGAGACTTCATACATTGGACAAACTGTTTCCATGATTTTCACCACCTTAAACAGACAACAACAACCAAACCAAATTCAGTGCCATGGACTTGATGCCCACAGATGGTGACCATACAGGACAGGATAGAACTAGCCCCTGTGAGTTTTGAACTGCTGACCATGCAGTTAACAGCCCTAGGCATGGATCCAATTAAGTCTCAGAGGGGTGACAAGCCTGCTGCATGGGGGAGGCAGGATGGGAATGCAGGCCTCCCTAGATTCTTTCTGCACCAGAAGCCCAGAGATCAAAGCCTGGGCCATCAGAGTTGCAGCTGCTCTGCCCACTAGCGCTGCCCAAATCATGCAGCTTGCACCGCAAATGCACAGGAGAATCTCCTCCGGGCTTTAAAGCACTGACGCCCCAGTGCTACCCACTCTGATGCTGACTCTCCTGGCAGGAGAAAACCAGTCCCCAAGGATTCCACTGTGCAGCCAGGGTTGGGGAACGGTCGGATGGAGAAGCCTCCTTGTGGGGCAGGACCCCCGGGTTCCCCTGCACACCCTGGACTGTCACCTCAGCATGTGGCAGAGTCTACCTGTCAGTGAGTGCTGGCTCTCATGCTCAGGACTGCCCCCATGAGCACCATTTCAGGAGTCCCAGAGGCTCTGCCCAGGCCAAGCCCCCATCCCAGTAGTAAGCTGCCTTTGGGGTTTTCCTGGTGGGAAATAAACAGCCCTCCCCACGCCATCAGCTCACCAAACCCATGGAAGTCACAAGGGACTGGTTCTCTGATTCTGTCCTAGAGGGAAACCGCCCCATCTCAGAAAGGAGGCAGACAGACAGGATGTTCTCTACAATCCCTTTACCCCGCTAATGAGTCTATCTGCAGAGATGTCCCCAGCCAGCGCCGTTTGAAAGTGAGGAGGGAATGACATGTGGAGAAAGTAGTCCCCTCCGAACAGATGCCCTGAAGGGTTTGACTCTGACGGCTGTCACCTGCTTGCATGGAGACAGAGGAGCAGGATGGGAAGGCAGAGAGATCTGCTTCGAGACACCCAAGGAAGGCACCCCTGGAAAATGTCCCCCCTCTGCACCAACCTGATGTTCCTTTTGCAAGTCTGTGATTAGAAGCCCACTCCTTTGGGACCCCCAGAAATCCCACCAAACTGCAAGTATTGGGAAAGGAGTGAAACCCAGCCTATGTCTGGATCTCTTCCAACCTCGTCATCTGGTTTTCCAGCTCTGTAGCCTTATGGAGTGAGGTCTCTAAAGAGGGGGAGGACTTCAGGTAGGACTGTGGCAAAGCCCTCTTGGGCCTGTGCCCTGCTGCTTCGCATCTCTCCTGCGTCGTCAAGGGAGATCCGGTCAGTGGAGCTCAGAACCTTCTTGCAGGCCTCAGGGACAGGAAGCTTGTGGTGAGAATGATGGTGGAACAGAAAGCTCAAGGAGCTGGTCACCTGACCGCCATGCTGGCCAGAAAACCCGACCTGGACTCGCTGCCCCTGAATGTCTTTGCTATGAAAGCAATATAAGCCTTTGTGAATTTAAGTCACATGATGTTGCCTTTTCTGCTCATCCCTGTTGCTCCTCTGGAATCTCACTGCAGACACGTGTTTCTCTGCGAGTCCTCCACCCCTATCTCACTGCATGGCAGCTGGCCTGCTGAAGTGGTCCCAACGACGTTGGCGACTTTGTCATTCCAGTTGTGTTACTCATTGCAATGGCTACCCCAGCTCACAGCCAATGCTTCCTATTCTAGGGCGTCTTACAGGTGTTCACAGGTGGCTTTGGCACGGAGAATTGCTCAAGATATAGCTCTTCATCAGGACATGGCACCGCGTCCTTTCGGGTCTGCTAAGAAAGGCCCAAAGTGTATGACGCGCGGCTGAAAATCTCAACCTGAATGCATTCAGTGCAAGCCCCGTGGGTCAACAAACCCAGCTCCCTGAATGATGTGTCCAAAGGGACTGCATCCAGTAAACCACACTCTGCAGATCAGCAAAGCTGTCTCCCCCAGTTAAGTGCCCAGAGGCACCCCACTCCACAAGCCAGCTTCCTGCCCAGAATCATGAAGGTGTACTTGTTCTGTGCACTTGTTCTTCTTCATGTTCCGGTTCCTGATTTCGCTGCTGTGCTCCTTTGATGGCTTAGCTATCTTCCGGATAAAGGAGATTCACTGCACAGGGATCTCATGGTCCAGGGGAGACACTCCACTCATGGGTCTTGCTGTTAGTGAGATCCTCCCTTCTGCTTCTCAGAGGGTTCATTTTACACCCAGCAGGATGGCCAGTCAAAAGAGCCTTTTAGCAACTGCCCACAGGTGAAACCTCTCGGTGCCCTCCTCCACCCTCTTACCAGGACCCCTGTAAGAAAAGGTCATTTGGGTGGGAGTTACAGAGACCTCGGAGAGAAGAGCAGGTTAAATCATTCACTGCCCTGCATTAATGCAGGTGAGTGTTTCTGGGTAAGAACCCAGGTTGTCTCTGGATTCCTGGTCCTTCCATCCCAACACTGCTGGAGCATAGAGACAGAAGGGCACCATAAAACCGAAGGAGAAATTTCCAGAATGCTCCCAGGTGTTTACCCATGTCTTTCTGTTTGGTGCCCCCACCCCATGTCTCCACCTTAGCAAACCCTCCTCTGAATGTTAATGAGAGGTGTCACGCACAGTTGGACAAGGAGACCACCGTTTTGGTCTGGGCTTTGTGTAACCTTGAGGCATCTGCTCAATGCATTAGAGACATGGGTTCCTCATGCATAAAATCGGTGCAGTAGTCTTTGACCTGCGTATCCCCAACGGAAGATGTCAGCTGTTAATAGTCCAAGACTCTAAAAACATGGAGAACTTGGTAAAACCCAAAGCAGACTCTGACCAGGGAGCTGTGGCCCCACACCCAGCCTCATCCCATCTTTATAACTTTCCCCATTCTTCCCTTGCCCCTCAGGAGACCCTGGGTTATCTGGGCCAGACTCTGAGTATAAGCTGCCCCGCCCTTCTCGGGGGACAGGTCTGTACCAAGCCTGTCCCCTTCTTTTGGACAACACCTCTGGGTACCAGCCTCTCCTCCTGTCCTCAGGGTGCCAGCATCAGTAGCGAAGTTTCCTCATTGCCAAGATGACTGTATTTTCATGATGGCAGTGGGGGCAGATCTCCACGACGGTGTTGGTTGACAAGATGCCGATGGGGTGGGAACTCACTGAATCTGCCCTTGTGCCCTTTCCCCAGATGGGAAACAGAGCAGCAGGGGGAGATGCCCACCTTGCTCAGCAAAACTCAATGGGATGGCCCACTCTCCCAGGGTTCCCAGTGGCTAATTTGCAGAATGCCTTGATGCCCAGGCCTCTCTTCTGAGTCTGTCCTCTCTCGAAGCTCTGAGGAAGCCTGCTCACCCTGGTGGACCGGGCTGGTCTGTGAGAGGCTGGAGGCCTAGTTCGTAGTATCACAATGATATGCATAGTGCGACCCAGAGTCAGGAGGTGGAAAACCTGGAGCCTCTCTGGGGTCAGGAACAATGGGCCGGGCCAGAACAGTCTTCACAGCCATGGGACAGCTCTGGGCAGCAGCATCTCATTGTCACACGGGGCCTCTGCGAATGGCAACCAATTCTACATCCGTTATCATCTCAGGGGAAGGGTGGGGGGTGTCAGGTGTTATGGGAGACTGTCATAGGGGCAGGGGGGGGGAGGGATGGGAGCTGCCTTCCCCTCTACCCCGCCCAGAGTCTCTCTCATACCCCACCCCCTTTCCCTACCTGGAGATGATGGAACCCTAATGATCAACAGGAAGAGGAGGCTGCCTCCTGGCTAATTCCACACTGTGCTTTTAAAAGCATGCTTGCCATTCCCCTGGCTCTCCTGGGGACTGTTGGAACATCATGCTGGTGACAGATGTTCTTGATGACTCTTGGAAACAAGTGTTTGTGAATGTCATTTGGGCTGATAATGACATGCAGGGCTCTTCACTTTCCGTGTCACACCAGGGATGAGGCCCAGCTGTGAGGGGCTGTTGGCCTCTCCAGGTGAGGAGGGCCCCTTCTTTGTAGTATCTGCCATCCTCTTCCCCACCCCCATGCCCTCTCGCTGATGAGACTGCAGCACTAACTAATGCCAGCCGCCTCCTAAAAGGTCAGGACCTGGGCTTGAGAGATGGGGTAGCTCCCCCACCCCCCTCACCCCCCACGTGATACAGGGCAAAGGCTAGATCCTGCCCCGGTGCCATCTTTGAGCAGCGTGAGGTCAGCCAGGACCATCAGGTGATACTGTGCCTCAGCCAAACTCCAGCCCTTTCTAGTTACCTATGAGGTGGGGTCACCGCTGCCTCTGCTGTCCCCCAACCCTGCAGTGGAGCCTCAATCCTGAAGCTGTCAGACCTGGCTCACAACTTCCCAGGGCTTCCACAGGACGCTGGAGTGGTCAAGGGGGACCTGTCTCCAAGTGCAGTTGGTCTTGGGGAGGCTCTAGAGAGGTCCCAGGTGCTCACCTCAGCTCCTGGGACTGAAACTCCACAAGCCCACTACCCACGGCCATCAAGTCCATGCGGACTCACAGAGGCCCCGTAGGACAGAGAGACTGCCCCTGTGGGTCTCAGAGGCTCTAAATCTTGATGGAGGCAGAAAGCCTCATCTTTCTCCTGGAGGGTTCAAACAACTGACCTTGGGGTTACTAGCCCAACAAGTAACTACTGCACCACCCGGGCACCCCTTGCCTTTGGGTTCATTTCCAACTCAGGGAACTGATGTGGCCTCCAGGGCTGTCAGTCTCGGCAGGCGCAGACAGCCTCATCTTTCTGCCACAGAGTGGCTAGTGGGTTTGCAGATACCAGGCCCATGCCTGCCCGGCATCTCCCTCAGGGCTCCGATCCACTTTCGTAAGACCTGTCTTACAAGATGCCATTGTGACCCCAGCTGGTAAAAGGAAGTGGATTGTGCAAGAGTGGCGGCCATGGTATTTTGATCACAGGAGGACAAAAATCTGAAGAAGGCCCGTCGATTATCAAGAAATGGCGTGTCCAAGTGGGATGATCCCACTCCTGCCAGAAGTCCATCTGCCCTTCCATATCCCTGGCATGAAGGCAGCACTGCTATGCTTGAAACGTGCCCCCCAACCCTACCCCCACTACTTGGGGTAAGCTGTTGCTTCTGCTGTGCTGGGCGGCTCTCTGAGGCCCCTTTCCATCCTGTTGTGTTCACCAAATGCTGGCTGATTGGCCTTTACGGGCCAGGACTTGCAAAGGGCTAGGGCTACAGAGACGCGTGCACATAAATAGAATGTACCACAGAGGGAGAGAGGAACGAAGCCAAATTACTTCCCTTCCAGACAGTGGAGGCCACCACAGAGGTATGCAAGGCTGCTGCCCTGAGACTTTTTAAAAAACAAAGCCCTGATATTGCTTTGTCTGGGTGTGGTTTCCCTCCTCTGCTTATCAATTATTCAGCTATGTGAAAAGCAAACCCATGGCTCCCGGGTTGATCCTGACTCATAACGACCCTCTAGAGCAGCGGCTCTCCACCTTCCTAATGTTGCCACCCATTCATACAGTCCTCACGTGGTGGTGACCCCCCAACCATAACATTATTTTCATTGCTACTTCATCACTGTCATTTTGCTACTGTTATGAATAAGGCGACCTCTGTGAAAGGGTCATTCAACCCCCAAAGGGGTCACGGCCCACAGGTTGAGAACCGTTGCTCTAGGAGAAGGCAGCACTGCCCCTGTGGTTTCGGAGAACGGGAATCTTTAAAGGGGCAGAAAGTTCCACAGGCTCTCCTCAGGAGGAAGACATGACTCAAACAACTGAGCTTGTGGTTAGCAGTCCACAGTGTAAGTCACGATGCCGCCAAGCCTCCTTTAGATAGGTTAAGAGAGCGATAATTCATTGTCTAAGGGCCCTCATCTCCAAGGTAACCTTCACCCATCTCACACACACTTCCAGAATCCCACTCATGCCAACTGGCAGGAGTGTCCATGGCAGTTCAGGAGCAGGACTCTTCAGACTGCGGGCCCAGATGAAACCTATTACAACGCTGCAGGAGCCAGCCCAGATCACTCAGTAGAATCATAACCTCCCATGATCCGAGTACTATACCTCTACTAACACCACCGAAGGCAATATGAATCTTTTGACCGCTCTGTCATGCTGTTCTTGACACAAAACAAAAACTCACTGCGATTCCGACTCAGAGTGATGCATTAGGACAGGGGAGAATTGCTCCTGTGGCCTTTGGAGGCAGTAACTGTTGTTGTCTGGCGCCATGGAGTTGGTTCTGACCCATAGCGACCTATGCACAACAGAACGCAGCACTGCCCGGTCCTGAGCCGTCCTCACAATTGACCCGATGCCCGAGTCCGTTGTTGCGGCCACTGTGTCCATCCATCTCCTTGAAGGCCTTCCTCCTTTCGCTGTCCCTCCACTTGACCAAGCATGATGTCTACCTTAGAAAGCGTCGCCTTTCTCCCAAGGAGTTGGCTGGTGATTTCAAATTGCTGATCTTGCAGCTAACAGCCCAATGGAAAACCACCACACTCCCAGGGTTCCAGGCTAATTCTTAGAACCCGTGACCCATATCTTTCCAGTCAGGCCCAGGTGTCCTCCCCTTGAGCTTATGTTCTTGAGTCCTCGAATCGCAATGCATGACACTGGTTTTAGTTCAGGGGACTAGTTTATCAAGATCATTTAAAGTTTTGTTCTGCCATTGATTAGATCGGTCTGTGTTCCTAGTTTTGTAGAGATGCCAATTTCCCAAGCACGTCTCCCCGAGTCTTTATCCATGTCGATATGAAAACGTATCGAGCAGTCCAGAAATGGAGAGAGATGTTGGGGCACAAGCTAGAGGTTGTCTTGCATGGCCCCACCAATTGATTAAGCATTCAAGTTAGCCAACCGACTACAAGTCCACTTCCTCAGCCCCCTTTGCTCCATTTTGCTCCTAAAAAGCTCTGGCTTGTGTCAAATATCCTATGCAGCTGTGGTATTCTCTCACCAATGGAAATCCGTGGAATGTTTTCAACCAGATGGGCCACCCTGGAGATTCTGACCAAGCCCCAGGGAAATGGGTGGGAGAGGCGACAGTCATAAAGAATGGATGTGTATGGAGGGCGGTGACTGGGGAGCCCCCACCTCCCCCTCCCCAACAAGAATGACGAGGATCAGAGCAAATGAGGTCTGAGAACAACGGGCCCACCGTGTCTCCTGTGGATCTGATACAATGATTCGCCTCTCTCGCGCGGACCCATGTTGGGTCCCGGCACTCTGCTTTCTCTTCCCAGGGCTCCCAGCCATCTGTTGAGAAGTCCTCTTTGGACATCTGTGGACCTCCAGGCTCAGCCTAGTGATGGATGCTTTATGCTTCTCCTGTTGACCCTGTCCCAGGCTTGGGCTTCGCTCTTCTGCCCATGTTGTCTCAGGGTCAATACCACAGACCTGGGGAGCCTTCCTCTACACATCCCTGCCATCTGGGGACCAGAACTGAAGCAGGGAAGTGCAGTGCACCTTGGTTGGGCTTTAGTTTCCTTTCCGGAATATTGGTCTCTGTCTTCTCAGGTTGAAGGAGCCCTAGTGGTATAGTGGATATACATTTGGCTGCTATCTGCAAGGTCAGCCGTTTGAAATCATCAGCCACTCCAGAAGAGAAAGACTGGGCTTTCTACTCCTGCGAAGAGTTCCAGTCTCGGGAACACATGGGGACAGTTCTCCCTGTCCTATGGGGTCGCTGTGAGGCAGCATGGACTCGAAGGCAGTGAGTTTGGTCTGTGGTTTCTTCCCAGGTTGGGGCTCTGCTCAAATACTCAGGCTGCCTGGATTCAAGTCTAAGCTCTGCCACTGACCCTGTGTGTGACCTTGGGCAAGTGTATTCATTGTGAAGTGGAAGAATAGGCTCTCTTACTTCCAGATGTTTTC
>NW_022107432.1:26048469-26060622 GCF_000313985.2 Echinops telfairi | reverse complement strand
GTGTCTGAGACAGGAACTCTTTACAAGGGCAGACAGCCTCATCTTTCTGCACAGAGCGGCTGGTGGGTTTGAGCTGCCAACCTTGCAGTGAGCAACTCCACCTATAGGACCTCCAGGGCTCCTTGAAGCTTGGGTTCAAATCAGAGCTCTGCCATATATGGTGTGCAAGACTGCACCACTGCTCAATTCACTCAGCCTTAGGATTAGACCTTGCGATGTGCATGCTATGAAGGCCTAGTAACATAGCGGGCTATGTGTTGGGCTTAGGTCTAACGGTTAGGTCAGCAGTTCAAACTCACCAGCCTCTCTTGGGAGGCTGTTTCCTTGGAAGAAAGATGAAACTTTCTGCTCTTAGAAAGAGATACAGTCTCAGAAACCCACGGGGTCAGTTCCACCCGGACCAGGTCATTGTGAGGATGTTAGTGATTGTGTGGGTTGTTGTTTCTGTGTGCGATCAAGTCCCTTTCAGCTGAAAGGAACCCTCTGTGACGAAGTAGAATTGCCCCTCTAGATGAGGGTCTCAATGGGGCAGATTATTGGAGATCTCTGCCAAGAGCCACTGGGTGGCAGCTGAGAGCCTCCCTACAGTGCCACCGAGGCTCCCTTGGCTCTTCAGTGCCATTGAGTAGATTGACTCATTGTGACCCCGTGTGGCACAGTAGAATTAACCTGTAGTGGGGGTTGAGGCTGGAATCTTCATGGAAGCAGATTCCCAGGTCTTTCTCATTTGGAGCGTGTGGTGGTTACATCATTTCATGTCAACTTGAAGGTGTGTAAAAGGGTCGGGGTGGAGTCTAGCCTGTCTACCAGGTCACAGCCTGATGGTGCCTGGAACCACCCCCACTTTCTCTGCTTCACCTTCCTCTAGTGAGCAATGCTGAGACCTGCATGAGTCCTGTGATGACCCCCGTTGGCGCCACAGCACGCTGCACCCACCAGCCTGTGATCTTCTTGCATTCTGCATCACTGCATGTGGCTGCGGGAGTCTGCAGAGGGACTTGTGGACTAGTCTCAGACTTATGGACTTGAGTTGGACTAGGCTGGGATGTTTTATTGATGCACGATTGCTTCTTGATATAAAGCTCTTCCTTATACATAGATGAGTGTCTCTTTGTTTCTCTAGTCAACCAAGCCTAACACAGAGCCATTGTGTGGGTTCGAACTGACAACCTCTAGGTTAGGAGCAGAGCCCTTAAATGCTTGTCCAAGAGGAAAGTACAAAGAAACAGAGGAAAGAACTAGGACACAAAGGGTACTCATAGAGATATAAATACAGGCATATAAGGATGGAAATATATATATGATGAGGGGGAAATAGATCAATGTACACATATTTATAGGTCGAGTATTAAGAAAACAGATGGACAGTGGGCCCCTACACAAGTATTCCCCCAACACAAGAACATTTTGTTCTAACAATTCGGCAGTCTGAGATGCTCACCTACCTGACATGATCGCTGAAGACAATGGGTACACAAACAAGTGTGGTGAAGAAAGCAGATGATGCTTGGCTACCAAAAGATATAACACCTGAAGTCACTGAAGACAATGGGTGCACAAGCAAGTGTGGTGAAGAAAGCTGATGGTGCTCAGCTACCAAAAGATATAGCACCTGAAGCCTTAAAGACCTGAAGATAAACAAGCACCATCTAGCTGAGAGACAACAAAACCCACACGGAAGAAGCACACCAGCCTACCCCTACTCGATCACTGAGGACATAGGGGATGCATTAACAAAAGTGGGGAAGAAAGCAGATGGTGCCTGACTATCAAATGATACAGCATCTGGGGTCTTACAGGCTTTAAGACAAACAGATGGCCATCTAGCTAAGAAACAACAAAACCCACAACAAAACAACAAAACCCACAAGAAAACAACAAAACCCAGCCTACCCCAACATGAATGCTGAAGACAAAGCAGGTACATAAGCAAATGTGGTGAAGAAAGCTGATGGTGCCAAGCTGTCAAATTACACAGAATCTGGGGCCCCACATGCTGGAAGATAAACAAGGGGCCATCTAACTGAGAAACAACAAAGCCCACATGGAAGAAGGACACCAGCCTGTAAGATGACAAGGAGGTGAAAGGGTCAGGTATCAGGCATCAAAGGCCAAAAAAATAAAAATCATAACATTGTGAATGAGGGGGAGAGCAGAGTGGGGACCCAGGGCCCATCGGGGGGAAATTGGGCATCCCCTTGCAGAAGGGCTGCGGGGAGGTGAGGAGCAAATCGGAGTGCAGTGTAGTAACAATGAAATATGCAATTTTCCTCTAGTTCTTAAATGCTTCTTCCACCTCACTGCCATGTTCCCAATCCTACCTTACATATCTGGTTGGACCGGAGGATGTGCACTGGCACAGATAGGAACTGGAAATACAGTGAACCCAGGACAGATGAACCCCCCAGGACCAGTGGAGAGGGTGGCAATGGCAGGAGGGTGGAGGGAAGGAGAGGGAGGAAGGGGGAACAGAGGACAAGGTCTACATGTGGCCTCCTCCCTGGATAAGTGGGTGAGGGAGACGTGGGATGGGGTAAGATATGATAAAATAATAATAAATTATAAATTATCGGGGATTGGGGGGAGGGAGGGGAAAAATGAGCTGACACGAGGGGCTCGGGTGGAAAGTGGGTGTCGTGAGAATGATGAAGTCAACATATGTACTAAAGTGCTGGACACAGATGATGTATGTACAGATTGTGATGAGCTGTATGAGCCCCTAATAAAATGATTCTTTAAAAATAAATAAATAAAATAAATAGAAGGAAAAATAAAAGCCTGTCCAACTCAGGGGCAAGCACACAAGTAGCCCACACTGTTGCTCGTTATTGTGACTGTCACCTTTCCTTGGAGATTCAGTACTGTACACAGGGCTTCTCTATTCCTCTGCACACCTCCCTATTGAAACAAAGAGCCACTGTGCGTTGGCTATACCCTCCGTTTCCTTGGTGGGGAAGATGGATGAGATAGTGGCCTGACTTGACTTACGGTGACTCCGCCTACTTGCCTTCCTTGTCCTTATTGCGACTCCCACAAAGTCTACTATCCCAAATAATCAGTATTCCTTGAGGAGTCCCTGAGTGGCACACATGGTCACTGTGCCCAGCTGCTACCTGGAAAGTTAGAGGTTCTAGCTGGCCCAGAGGTGCCTCGGAAGAAAGGGCTGGCATTCTACTTCTGAAAAATGAGTCACTGAAAAACCCTATGGAGCGCCGTTCCACCTGGACCCACCGGGGGTTGCTGTGAGTCAGAGTGGTTCGGATGGTTGCTGGGTGTTGGTGTTCGTGAGCGTGAGCACGTTCTATGCGCCTGCACTATTTGGAGAGCTAGGCTGAGTGAGCGTGAGTGGAGGAAGTCACCATCGCTACCTGCGTCGTTTTCCTGGCTTCCGTTTTGCGTGTGTATTTATAAACCTAGTGTCTCCAGTCTCTCAATCAGCAGCTAACAGCCATTTGAATCACCCTGTGGAATGACTCAGCGCACAGTCCCTCTCTGCCCCTGCCCCTCACGGTGTTTCTGAGATCCACCAGGGCGGGGTGCCCCTCGGGCCTCCTCAGGAGGCTGACATCTCCTGTGGCTTGTGCTCTGCCCGTGCCAGCCTCAGACCTGGGAGCATTTTGCCTTTCCAGTTTTTCTCAATAATAAATCTGCAAGCGCAAAGAAATATACTTATTTCCAAAAGGTCAGCTTCACAAGTTATAAAGACATGCCGATTAAGCCAGGTTTCATTTTCCGCCTATCAAATTGGCAGAGAAGAAAGCAAGTACATATTCAATATTGGTAAAGTTGTGGTCCAAGTGAGTGCTGTCAGCTCCCACTGGTGAGAGGCTAAATTAATACCCAGATGTCACCTGTAACGATTATAATTCACTCGTTAAGGTAGTAATTCCAACCCTAGGAAAATATGCTAAAGAAACTAGTGGCACCGCACAAATCCCTTTGTGTGCCTAGATATCCTTCGCTGTGTGATTCTTAGTGTTGAGAAACAAGAAACCAAATAAATATCGAACAGTAGAAGATTGGTTAAATAAATTAGGTTACAAAGACATGAAAAACATTTAGTGTCATGGGAACTAAGTAGGGTATAATGTTGTACGGCAAGAATTATGATTCAGACGTGTATTCCAGATGGATGATAAGATGTTTGGCATTCCAGAAAGACTCACTTCCCAAATGTTTCAGGGTTCTCTGGACTGGGGAGATTACGCGTCACTTTCATTTTCCTCTAATTTTCTCAGCTTTTCAAAATTTCTATCTTCAATACTTATTACCTTTATAATTAGAAAAGTACAAATCTTATATAGATATTCAAATTTTATAATGTATGTGTTCAATTTCTCATGTAGCTTTTTAGATTTCCTTCGAAGACTATACATGTAAAATAAGTATATTTTAATTTAAAATAGGTGTGTCTTTAAGTTCTACCCCTGGTTTTCAAATTTCCTACAGATTATATTTTATAATTGCAATATACATTAAACTATATATATTAGGCTATTCTTTCATCTGTAATTTAATTGTAAACTATACAGAATGAATATATATTTGAATTAAACCATGTATGGAATTTGTGTTCCCGTGCACCCATATTTGTGTATATTTAGGGTTTAATACTTCTTTTGACATTTGCTACGGAGACTATCATTTTCATAATTACAAAACTGCATGTATATTTGTGTTTAATATTATGTGAGTGGGCAGCAAGGGAATGAATCTTTGGGGCTTTCCAAGGCTCCATGGGATATTTACATATTGTGCAGGCATGTGTGTGCCTATTTAAGTTGCAAAGCTGTGTTCTGTACATCTTGAGCATAAGAACTACATCTGCACAGGCCCAGCAGATGCCATGGTAGGAGAGGTTTCTGTGTCCCGTGACAGTAACAGTGCATGGCCCGCAGCCTCTACAACAGTTTCCACAGAGCATGATGCTCTGTCAATCACATGGGCTCCATTCAGCAAATGAATGTCTTCCTTATGTGTGCTCCTTCATCCGTCCATCCCCAAGACTTACCAACTCATAAATTCAAAGCTGGAAGAAATGTCAACCTTGATAATTAGGTTATACGGGTTTATAAATCAGGTTATCCATTAGGCTGTGGATGCACTGGTTCTTAGCCTTACTTCCACGGAAGCTGTCTAGGTTTAAGCTCTTTCCTCCTAGCTTAGATAACCCCTTGATCCTCACAACCGCTTTACTGGGCCAACACTCCTGAAGGGGACACTGGAGCCCAGAGAAGTCAGGGCCGGTGAGCTGGATGATGTTCCCTTTTGGATTCAGGGGGCTCATGAGACCTGCGTTGCTTACTGAGAACTCTGTGGGACCAGGTGGGATGGGAATGCTCGCCACCCTCTAGGCCTAAGAGGGCAGAAGGTGCGTGAAAGTAAGACCAACTCAGACCAACTCAGAGGGGAACACCATCTAGGGAAGGTAAGAATCTCTGGCAAAGAATACTGAGCTTGCACGGACAGCTGGGGGCACAGACAAGGCTGTATCAGAGGACAAGTAACCCCAGAATGCGCTTTCAAAACATGAGAAACAGCTCACTGCCCATGAGTCAATGCTGACCCGTAGTGACTCCTGGGTTTCTGAGACTGTAGCTGTTTTCAGGAGTAGAAAGCCCAGTCTTTCTCCCATTGAGCTGCTGCTGGTGGTTTCAAACTGCCAACCATGGGAGTCGCAGCCCAACGAGTAACCACGCCATCACAAGGGCTCCTCGAGTGGTCCTTAGAAGTGAGTGTAGGGAGATGTCATCTCGTGTGTTTGGGGTGTCATCAGGAGGCCCAGTCCCTGGAGAAGGGTCCCTTGCTTGATAACGTGGAGGGCCAGCCTTAAAGAGGAAGATCCTCAAGGAGATGGGTTGACACAGGGCAACAACACGGAACTCAAACACAGCGACTTTAGCAACAGAGCCAGCGTTCTGCTGCACATGGGGCCACTATGAGTCAGAATTGACAGCTCCCGACAAGAAACTCTGGGAGTCCCTGACTGGTGCAAAAGGTTAAACATTGAGTTCATCTTCCAGCCAAAAATGTGCTGTTCAGACCCAGAAGAAAGTTCTGGCAAGCTGCGTCTGAAAGATGAGAGCCTTGAAACCCGACGGAGCAATCTCCATGAGTCAGAATCAACCCCATCGGTAGCTGGCACAAGCAAGATACTCAGAGACCAGACATTTGCATGGGTGGGGGTAGGGGCGGGGTTTAGAATCAATTGTTCCTGAAACAGTTCCCCAACTTTTTAATTACATGAACCAACACGTTTTCCCCCAACCCACTCTCTCTCTCTCTCCCATTCTCTCTTTTTGTGGTTTATTTTTAAGCCTCGGATATTGTATCCAAACTAAATCTAGTTTATCCTCATGTTGCAGAGGAAGAAACTGAGGCCGGTAGAAGCATGAAAGGACCAGCACAAGGCAGACCTGGGATTGGAAGTCGGCTCTTTCCGACCTCAAAGCCCGAACTGCGATCGCCTCCGAATCCATCCCTGCCCAGAGAGGAGCCCGGGTGTCACAGTGGCCATGGTGTTGGGCTGTTAACCGCATGATCAGCAGGTTGAACTCACCCTCTGATCTATGGGGAAAAGATGAGGCTTTCTTTTTCCTAAAGGTTTGCAGCCTCAGAAAACCAGAGAGGCGCTTCTCCTCTGTCCTGTAGGGTCACCCTGAGTGAGTGAGAACATGCCTTGGTGCAGTGAGCTTGCTTTGTTTGTTTGGGAAGGGGCAGCTCCTTCGGCTACCAGGTACTGCTCATTGCTCTTGTGTCTCCCCCAGGTGGGGTTCTAAATAGAACGTCTGACCTCACAGCCCCACACAGAGCCCTCCCCTCCCACTGCCCACGTATGAGTTGTGTTGTCCTTAAGCCTGTGGTTGATGTTCGATCCCCTCTTACCTTCAGGAATCCTCTGGATCCCCACATGCCCCTTTGGGGTGATAGGCCGGTGGGAACACCTCAAAGCCCTCCCCGTGCCTGCTTCCTGCCGGTCGTGGCAGCCCCTGGCTCACCTGTAAATCAGTACCTCATCGTCGGAGCAGTTGTACTGCAGCTGGTACATCTTCACCCGCGGGGCGGACTTGCTGACCGACCACTTGACCAGGGCGGAGGTGGTGGTCACTTCGGACACCAGCACAGCCCGCTCCGGGGCGCTTTTGGGAGGCTCCGCGGCCCCACTGCCGCCCCCTGCCCGGCTGGTCTTACTGGAGCCTGTGATGTCCGAGAGGCGGGACTTGGGGGGCGCCACGCGGCTGGTGCCGTTGCTGAGGTGCGGCAGCTGGACAATGGACACCTCCACGGCGGCCGTGGCCTCTCCGGCCGCGTTGGCGGCGATGCAGGTGAAGGCTCCGCTGTCCTGAGACGTGGTGATGAGGATGTCCAGGGTGCCGTTGTCGTACACGGCCGTCCGCGACGAGTTGCCCACCAGGTGGTCATCGGGGGCCACCCAGTGGATGAGGGGGCTGGGATCCCCGATGGCCTTGCACTTGAGGGTGGCCGCCTGGCCCTCCAGGACCAGGAGCTTGTGCGTGTGCTGGGTGATGAGTGGCGGCTCGCACACGAACTCCTCCTCGCGCACGTGCCAGAAGTAGCGGCCCTTGAGGCCGCCCGGGGAGCCGCACGTCTCCAAGTCGTCCTCGCGCTCCAACCTCCGCAGCCAGAGCAGCTCACAGTTGCAGTGCAAGGGGTTCCCCCCAAAGCTAAAGGACAAGGGTGGGGCAAAGGGGGTGGCGGTCAGCAGGGAGGCCTGAGAGCGGCCGAAGATGGGGTCCGGTGGCAGCTTCTGCAGCCGATTGGAGGTGAGGTCGAGGCGGGCCAGCTTCTGCAGGTCGGCGAAGGTGCCCTCGGCGATGTGCTCCAGCAGGTTGTGGTCCAGGCTCAGCTGGTGGAGGTTGACCATGCGGCGCACGGCGTCCCAGGGCAGGCCGTGGAGGTTGTTGTAGGAGAGGTCCAGGTCTTCCAGCGTCAGCAGGACGTCCTCGAAGGCCTCGTCGGCGATGGCGCTCAGCTGGTTGTTGTTGACAATGAGGTGCTGCAGGTTGGCCAGGCCGCGGAGCGTGTCCTCCCCGAGGCTGGGCAGCCGGTTGCTGTCCAGGTGCAGGGAGCGCAGGCTCTCCAGGTCCAGGAAGGAGAAGGGCTGGATGTGGCTGATGGTGTTCCGCGACAGCGTCAGGTCCACCAGCCCCGTCATGTTGGCGAAGTCCTGGCGGCCGATGTGGATGATGAAGTTGCCGCCCAGGCGCAGCTCCACCGTGCGCCGGTCGATGTCCGGGGGCACGAAGAGCAGCCCCTTGGAGGGGCACAGGGTCCCCAGTGACTCAGACAGGTTCTGGCAGACACAGTACTTGGGGCAGGCGTCGACCACAGCAAACGCCATGCCAAACGCCAGCAAGCCACCAAGCAGGGTCTCCATGATCTGGTCACTCAGGCCACGGCGCCTGGAAGAGAGGGACACAAGGTCAGGGCCGGGAGGTGGCTTCCTAACGCCCTGGCCTGGAGGGACCTCCCACACCCACTCTGCCTTAGGGAACAGCCACTGCCCAGTGGTAGACCATTACTGCTTGGGGAGGGCTGGGGTGGGAGTGGGGCTTTCACATGAAGGGACTTTTAGGGGATGGGCCTCTAGACCGGGCAGTTCGGTAAAGATCTTCGTGTCCCCCAAACTTCCCACTTTCTCGAATTCCCAGGTTATACCAGCGGTGGGCTCTGTTTCGGCAGCACTGAAAACAGCCAGCTGAGTTGGACTTCTGAAAATCCTGCTGATTGTGCATCGCAGGGCAGACCAGCCTTCTCCAAACGGCCTTCGAGGAGGGCTAATTAGGGTTCTGCCAAAACTAAATAAATAAGACTTCTAAACCCAAGACGTTGGGGGAGCATCGCCTAGTCCCTGCTGTCCTTGGGAGAAGAGAGACCCTAGAAACGCGAGCAAGTTCAGGAGGGGTGAAGAATTCTCCGTGGGATTCAGTTCTAGACTGGATGGGTCTTTAATTCTGCATGACTGCCCCATCCTTCCCCCTACCTTTATTTATTTATTTTTTAAACGAAAGGCACTCCTATTTTGAGCAATAGCTGTTAATCGTTTGAGGAAGCAGAGCACCACAGATCCAAGTTGGAGGAGCACCGATAAAGACAAGACAACTAGCTAATACACACACACACACACACACACACACACAGAGCCCTGATGGTATAGTGGTTAGTGATCAGGCACTTCTGTGGAAGGAAGATGTGTGTGTTAGTCTGGGGACTTTAGAGTAACAAATCCACAGAAACTCATATGTGAGAGAGAGTTTTATATAAAGGGTAAGTGCACATCAAGAAAACATCCCAACCCAGTGCTGCCCAAGCCCACAAGTCCAACATTAACCCATATGTCCTACACCAATCCACAAAGTCCTCCTCCACCTCACAAAACAGACACAATGCCAACTGTAGGAGTAAAGCCGAATCAGTGAACCTGTAAGCATCTCAGTGCTGGCAGGGGTCTCCACATGGCTGCTCCAGCACCCAGGGCTGCATCAGGGTAGGTTCATGCGGCTTC
Organism: Echinops telfairi; assembly: GCF_000313985.2. Lineage (NCBI taxonomy): Eukaryota > Metazoa > Chordata > Mammalia > Afrosoricida > Tenrecidae > Echinops > Echinops telfairi. Next base: position 26,051,096 of record NW_022107432.1, on the reverse strand, counting down.
TCCTCGGGGATGTCTTGCAGGAAGTGAGCCTTGCCAGCTGAAGCAGGGAACTGACTAAGGCAGCTGCACCCTGGTCCGACCATCACAAAGCAAGAGACCCGAGAACTAGAAAGGCGAGGCTCACTGAGCCATTTATCTCTCTGCCCTTCAATTAACCCCACATGTGTTTATCGGCCAGGTTGGCACAATAAACTTCAACTAACTCAATGTGACAATCTGCTTCAATTCCGACTCATCATGATCCTATAAGATCAAGGACAGTTGCCCCTGTGGGTTTTTGACCCTTTAAACCTTTACAGAAGTAGACAGTGTCATCTTTCTCCCACATGGGTAGCTGGTGAATTCATACCACTGATTTCGCATTGAGCAGCTCAATGTATAGTCCACCAAACCACTAGGGCTTCCAGGGACTCTGCAGGTTCGGAGCATTAATATGTATTTCACGAGGAAAAAGGTGTTGTTCTCAAATAGTGCTACCCAATCGAAATATAATGTGAGGTCAAAATGTAATTTTAAATATCTAGTGATCATGTTTTTTGGAAAATTAAAGAAACAGGTGCAATCAGTTTTGATAATATAGCTTATTTGACCCACCAGCTCTATAACATTACCCTTCCAATGTGTTGTCAATGTAAAAAAAATATTGATCTATATAACTTTTTTGGGTGCTAATTTCTTAAACATCGGTATGTATCTTACACTTACAGTCCATCTAAGGTGGTCCTTAGCCACATATATTGGGGCAGGGATTGTCTAAAGCTGGATTGGGCCTAATCCTGCCTTGAGGCTGTTTTCACAATCACGTTTCATTGGATCAGAGGCAGGCTCATATGATTCCATATTGTCTAAGAGCTCTTTCGTGGTAATATGGCACAGCTGGGTACCCGTGACGGATGCCCCTGGTTCTCCATGCCTACAACACTTACTGTCTGTGTCTTTACAGAAAACATTGACAGGAGCTCTGCTCTACAAGACGTCCTCCTTTCTGTTTGTCTTTTCATCTTTATTACTGCCGTCCAGTGACAGGCTTCTCTGAAGCACCAGTTACACACTATTCCTCTATGCCCCTCCCACCCCACACCCCACCCCCAACCCCCGAGAGCACCCACCCACCCAGCTCAGGCCCTGCCCTCCCCACGCTCCTACCTGAGAAGGAGCAGCCACCCTGACTCGACCCATGAGTGCCAGCCATCCCAGAGGTGCGTACAGATGGAAGCTTTCCACCTACACCGTTCTCTGTTCTCCACCATGTTCTGGCCATGTCCTTCTGCACTTAACTGGGACCTGTTAAGAAGCGTCCCCATCTGCAGGAGCCCCTTTCTTACTCCTTCGCCCAGACCCAGGTTCATAGGCGCTGGCTCTGCTCTAGCCTCCAGCTTCTCCCTCACCATCCCTTTGCTCTCAAGGCCAAGCCACACCGGACCTGTCCCTCCTCCTTAAATGCCAGGCTTGCCCTTCCTCCAGGTTTCTCCATGTTCTCTGCTCTGCCTGGCTTCTCCCCTATCTCTATGCCTACCTTTTGCCTCCAGGTCTCTGTTCAGAGGAGTCCTGGGGGTGCATGGTTGTGGATTGAGCTGCCATCCACAAGGTCGGCAGCTGGGAAGCACCAGCCGCTCCGGGGAAGAAGGAAATGGGCAGTCTCAGCCACCACAGGGGCAGTTCTACTCTGTCCACAGGGTGGCGATGCGGCGGGATTGACGTGACGGCAGTGGGTTTGGTTGCTCTGAAGCGATGTGCTCTCTATCGGCCTATATTGGCCTTACTGAATCCTCAGACTCAAAAAAGCCCTCACTGCCCACCCTGCCAATGCCGACTCATTTATAAAGACACCCCTGTGGGGTTCGGAGACTCTCCTGGTTTACAGAAGTAGAAAGCCCCTTCTTTCTCGTGCAGAGCAGCTGGTGGTTTCAAACTGCTGATCTTGTGGTTTGAAGCCAAATGCTTAACCCCTCGAACACTGGGGCTAGGGTGGCACAAATGGTGCAGCTTGATGGCAAGACGAAAGACTGACGATTCCAGGCCCCCCTGAGGGGCCTAGGGCAGCCCACCCTGAGGGGCCTGGGGCGAGAAGTCTGATAGTCTGCTTCCGAACTGCCACCGCCTGTGCAGCTCCTCCTCGGCCCGACAATCACACTCGCTATAGGACACTCATCCGTGGTCTCTTCATTGTTTTCCCTTGATCGCTTCCCTCCCTGCCTTGCTAGGCTCGAATGGCAACAAGGTAGGGACTTAATCTGTCTTGTCCACTCACCACTGGCCCTCCAGCACCCAGCACCTCACCTGGTTTCAAAGAAGTGCCAAGGACATTTAGACAGAATAAATGAATGGAAGAAATGCTAGAAGAAGTTTCTAACATTGTCACCGAGTTTAGGAGTTCTGTGTCTCACACGGTTGGGGTCTCACTGGGCTGGCCGGCTGAGAAAGCCATCTTTGCTGAGTGGCGGGCTGCCACCAGAAGCATTGAGAGCATCCCCTGGCAGCCCTGTGGATGCCTGTCCCAGCTACACCACCCATGACTCATTGCGGGCCCCAGATGGAAGGAGGTCCAGAGACACCCGCGTTTCTCCAGAGACACCCGTGTCTGTGCGAGGTAAGAAATAGCCTTGACTCCCACAGAGGAAGAAGTT
>NW_022107432.1:26045183-26046742 GCF_000313985.2 Echinops telfairi | reverse complement strand
TGCCACCATCCGGAAGGCGCCCCATGCCATGCAAACGCAGCATCCCTCTGGCTCAGCAACTTGGGCAGTGAGTTACCTGCCCTAATGTACCAAATGGACCTACGTATCGCCACGCCCATTTTAGAAACCAAGGAGGTGAGGGTCTAAAAGATTTAAGGCTACCAGGCAAGTCGATGTGGAATCGATCATGACTCCAGGTGACCTCGCTGTGTCAGAGTAGAAATAAGCACGATTGGGTGTGTGTTGGCTGATCTTTGGAAAGCACTGGTCACCAGGCCTTTCTTCAGCTCTGCCTTGGGGTGGACTCCAAAGACCAACTATTTGGTCGGTTGCCCAATGACTGTTTAACTGTTTGGGACACCCAGGGATGTCTTTGAAGAGGTTTGGCTCTGCCCCATCTTTGAGTTAGCCTGCGAAGAACCGTGATTTGAACTGAAGACCATCTGGGTGGTTTCTGGAGTAGAGGAGTTCTAGAAGTTTCTCTGTGCCTGGTGCCCACAGAGAACCAGCCTCAGTCACTAGAGGTTGCCTAGTAACTGGTGATGGCCCAAGGGTTCCTATAAATGTGGGGTCTTGCGTTTCTTGCAGAAAACTGAAAACCGAACTCGATGCCAGGAAGTCGATGGGGACCCTATAAAGCAGGGTAAAACTGCCCTCTGGGTTTCCAAGACCATAGCTCTTTACGGGAGGAGAAGCCCGGTCTTTCTCCTCACCTTCTCACCTCAAAAGTAGAGGCCAAAAGACTGACCTGTTCAGAACCCAATGGTGGTCAGCCAGTCTCTCTCTCTCTCTCTCTCTCTCTCTCTCTCTCTCTCTCTCTCTCTCTCTCACACACACACACACACACACACACACACACTCAGAAATATCCTGGCAGCAAATCAGAGTAGTGGGAACCAGGCTTACACTCTGTAATCAGTCTCCAGATGGGATTTTATTTTTAAAACAAAAGGAAAGGGAAAGGGGAGGCCAGCAAGCGGGGAAGGAAAGGACATGGCCACAGGAAAGGAAAAGTCCCCTCCTTGTTGGAAGAAGACCTCCCCATGCCACCCCCCCATGGCCTTCCTTCCCTTCCCTGCCCCGGCCTCCCTGTCAGACACACCTCTGCGCTGTTCCAGGCAGAAGAAGCAACATTTAGCAGATGGCTGGCTTGATACAAGTGACTTCCCTCCACCCTGATTTCCATTTAAAAGATACCTTAGCAACCAGCCCAGGCACCACCAGCCCCTTGAGCCTGTAGATCAAGCAAGATGTCTGCCTCTGCTTCAGGTAGAGCGAAATGGCCCCTCCAGGGTGCTCTGGGCCAGGAGAGTGTGAATTAATGGGTGCGTGTAGAGGTGGTGGTGGTGGTGTGTGTGGGGGTGGTGTGATGTTTGGGATCTGCAGTGGGGAGGTACTTCCCCTTCATTCCTCACTGCCCGCCTCCCTCTCCCTGCTCCCCATTAATCATCCTCTCAAGACAAACCCTGGTGGGATGGCTGTGGACCCGAGGAAAGGAGAATGGAAACTTGACTTTCCTGGCCTGACTTGGCCAGGTGGAGAAAATGCCACCAGCGTAG
>NW_022107432.1:26043469-26044840 GCF_000313985.2 Echinops telfairi | reverse complement strand
TTATTTTGGAGACCCCTCCCCAATGGCCACACTGGGGCTGGACATGGCATCCACCATCCAGGTCCCTGGGCTGGTATCCTCCTGGAATCTTGAGCAAAGAGAGAAGGGACAAGCTCGCTCTCTCTCTCCCTCTCCCCTTACCCACCCCCAGCCCCTCAGGAACTAGCTCCTCCCCTCAGAGCTCCTCATCCCCCAGGGAGCCTCTATTTCTATGTGGGAGTCGCAGTGTCCAGGGAGCCCCCTGTCCTCAAGAAGGTGCTAGCTGCCTGCTTGCAGAGAGACACCCACACATGCTGAGCAGGCACGTTTCCCGTGTAAGCAAAGTCAGGGGAGCCCCCTTAGCCAGATCACAGGAGGGAGGCATGCGGAAGCACAGACCATGGGCAAGCAGAGAAGGCAATGATGGCACAAAGATCGAGGGGGTAGCCGGCGCCCAGTTACATGCTATTCAAACGTCCATGGTGCGTGAAAAGCAGTTGTTACCGTGAGTAAGTTATTAACACCAAACTGCTTCAGCTGTGGTCTCCATGACAGCCTTATGGTTCCACGTTAAGGAGGCCACGGTCGTTTGGATGATGTGGCAGTGGAATACGTGTGTGTCTGTCTCCCACCTCATTCACCTGGGAGAGAGTCCCTTGATGGAGGGACTGTGGGCAGATCAACACAGACTCCCCAGTAGCGTGGCCAGTGTCTGCAACAGAGTGGGCACCCGGAGTCTGCTGGAGGGAGGAAGAAAGATGTGAATGAATGTGTGAAGTCCAGCTATAGTGTAAGCAACTGCCCGCCACCTTTTGACATCCTATATCCTCTTTCTCCCTGCAGGGCAGTGCCTATCCCTGCGGGGAGTAGGTTAGGTCTGCTGGGGAACCGATGCCCTGAATCAGAGCCAGAACCCGAACTGCCATCGAGTCGATTCTGACTCACAGTGGCACTATAGGCCAGAGCAGAACCGCCCCTGTGGATTTCTGAGACTAACTGCATGGGCATTGAAAGCCTCATCTTTCCCCTGTGGTGTGGTGGGTGGTTTCCAACCGTTGACCTTGTGATCACCAGCCCAAAGTACAACCCGCCACGCCACCAGGGACCCTGAGTGATGAAAAAGAAGATTACAAAAGAAGATTGATACTTTAACTGCCTCACCCCTTGGGTGAGGTAACACTGAGACACCTTCCAAACAACCTCCTTCAGGTCCCCAGGGAGAATAAGCCCACTTGCCCACACTTTTTTGGCACACTCTGAGTTGGCCTCCCTAATGGTGCTGTGGGCTGAGCATTGGGTTCAAACCCACTGGCTACTCAGCAGGAGAACTAGGAGGCTGTGTGTTTCTGACAGTCTGGGAAAGTCAAAGGGACAGTCCTCCTCTGTCCTATG
>NW_022107432.1:26029358-26041773 GCF_000313985.2 Echinops telfairi | reverse complement strand
GCCTGAATGGAATGGAGGGTTGAGTGGGGAAAGGAGGAGGTGCTTTTCCCGAAGGGGCCCCCTGATGTGCACGAGGCAGCATGTGAGGAAGGAGAAGGGGGCACAGTTTGTTTGTCCGGCTGTGGTGGGCACAAATACGATTTTGCTGCGGGGTTGTCAACTTCAAATGGATTCATCCCCAGGGCGGCTTGTGATCGGCCTTGCTTTGGGCACACACACAGCCCACAGGCTAACAGCTCTCAGCAGCGAGTGTAGGCCTTGGCCTTCCTCCCGGTTCCTGCCTGCCAGCCTGCACTCCAGCCTCAGGCAAGAGTACAGGGGCATTCTGATGTCACACAGCAAGACGTTTGCTCTGAATCAGTCCTGACTTCAGGATCCTTCCTCTAAAATCTTCCCTCCACTATCTCAACCATCTTCTAGAGTCGATCTCCTGGTGCCTCAAAAGAGGGTCCACCTCTGGAAACGTCATCGTGTCGTTCGACTATTCCCTTCTTATCTCAGAGGGAGAATGAGGATACCTGGGGGCACCTTTCCAGCTCCCCTGCCTTCCCAGTCCCTTCTCCCTCTCTCAAGCTCTTCCCTAGCAGCTCCACAGCTAGGGACCGGCTCGTGCCACCTCAGGCTCTTACACAAGCCTACTCTTAGATTATAAAATATTTCCAGGGTTGTTTTTTTTTACTCACCAGCACACTGCCCACTTCTCTGCGGGCCCTCTTTCCTTTGGCTCACACCGACACTCAAGGGGGCCACGCAGTGCTTCGTCCTCCCTAGACCTGGGCTAATGAAGGGAGCAGTGGGGCGGATAATTCAAAGCAGCAGATAATCCAAAACTCATTTCCATTTGGCTGGGGAATGTTCCCTCTATGATTTACGCTCCTCATTATGTTTGGCTCAGGCTAAAATTAAAATTGGCTTTCTTTTTCCAGCCACCCAGGCTGGAGAGTGGGCAAAGGTTGGCTTAGCGTTAAAGTTCAAGTTCACTTTGCCTCGAGGACATAGACATTATGGCTTCATAGCTGAGCCCAATCTCAAACTTGAAGGTCACGAGGGATGGGGGTGAGGGTGGTTATATCTCCCCCAGTTGAATAGGGTGTTCCTTTAGGAGAGGGGCTATCTTTTTTTCTGTCAGACTGGGGCTCCCAGGGGCAGAGCTATGTCTCCTACTCTGGCTGAGGCTCCCTGAAGATAAGACGGTGTCTCCTCTGTTAGACTGGGGCTCCCTGAGGGCAGGGCTGGGTCTCCTCTATTAGACTGGGGCTCTTATCCCTGAAGATAAGACAGTGTTTCCTCTATTAGACTGGGGCTCCCTGAGGGCAGGGCTGTGTCTCCTCTATTAGACTGAGGCTCCCTGAAGATAAGAAGGTGTTTCCTCTGTTAGACTGGGGCTCCCTGAGGGCAGGGCTGTGTCTCCTCTATTAGACTGGGGGTCCCTGAAGATAAGACGGTGTTTCCTCTATTAGACTGAGGCTCCCAGAGGGCAGGGCTGTGTCTCCCTCTCAAGCTGGGACTCCTTGATAATGGGACCAGTGTCTCTTCTGCCAATCTCAAGGTTCTGCGTCCTGGGATTGAGGTGGATATTATTGGTGTCCGCCTGCCCCCTTGCCTGGCCTGCTAGCTACACAGTACCTTTCTCCCGGAGGCCCCTGCTTCCGGGAGTGCTCTCCTGAGAAGCCCTTTCCAAAGCCTCAGCGGGGCAGCCCCTGCCGAGTGTCATGAACCCTTCGAGGGGCTCTGAGAAGGACACCATCTCATTACACCCGCCTGCTGTGTTCCTGCTGCTCTGGCATGACACATTTGACAGGACACCACACATGACGTATTTACTCTTGGGCTCCTAATAACACCTCCGATTATGACAATGAAGAGACCCGAGAAATTCAAATGTGCTTCTTGCTGGCTTCAGTTGGCTTGTTTGTGGGGACCAGGGAGGACGATGTTGCAGTGGGGAGCACAGTTACCTATGGAATCGAAGGGCATACCCTGAAGAGTGGGATTTTAGAACAAGCTCTTAGAACAAGATCCTCACCTGTTAGGCAATGTGGGCTTATAGAAAATCGAGACACGCATGCAAATGGGAAGAGGACTTTTCAGCTGGGGTACCCATGACAGTATTAAGCAATTCCCCCCAGCAGAGTGAGGCACAGGGAAAAGGCACAGGATGGCCACTTTGTGGGGTTCCACAACAGGCCCCTCCATTTTCGTACCCCAGACATCTCTGGGAATACGAAGACATATTAAGCAGCCCCTAAAGGGGCAGAAAGAGATATGGAGCAAGTCTTCAGGTCTTTGGAGGAAGACAAGTGTGGTGCAAGGAATTACTTAGTATGGCCTTTAGCCCTAGTCTTCATTTTGCAATGTATTGCCAATCCTAGTCTCTACGCCCATGCTTGCGGTCTCATTGCAGAGTGAGTTGTCTGTTATATGAAGGAGGCGGGATCAGGGTGGGATGTCTATGACTAGGCTGTGTGGCTCATGTCACAAACCTTTGTTTCACTGAGGGTACGGTGTGCATTCAACATATATGAATGCACCAGCACAGTGTTCTCTCTCTCTCTCTCTCTCTTTCTCTCTCTCTGGATCATGCACCTTGCATTATCCTCTGACCTCCGGTCTGGAAGCTTCAGCCAGCATTCTGTCATCTGACATGATCTGCAGCCCTGGGAACCTGTCGTTTGACCTGCCACCTTGGGCTCGTCAGCCCCTGCTGCCGTATGAATGAGGAGAACCCTCCAGAGCCATGGACCTGCCAGCCTCTACAATCTTATAATAAGCCATTTGCTGGGCTATTCATGAGTTCCATAAGCTGTTACAGCCCATTGCAGAGCTCTGAGATGTTAGGTGGGGGAAGAGGGCGACCGAGGGGAGAAGAAGTGGATGTTAGAGACAAAGGAGTAGGCATCGCAGTAGCAGTTGGGAAAAGTTGGACGTTCAGGAAATCTTGAGTCTCCAGCTCACAGGAACCAGCCTGCGCTGGTTCTTCAGAAAGAAAGTGTCTACGGAGGGTGCTACGCCAGTACACCACCCCTGTTTGCTGTGCCCACAACGACAAACACTTCCCGCAGACCAGAGAGAGCAAGTCCCCCTGCTTCTTCTTCCTCTTCTTCTGTTGCATCTTCCCCCCCAGGGCCTCCAGTTATGGGGAGAAGAGTCAGAGAGACCAATGATCTGTTAGAATCCTGGGAGGCAACAGAGGACAAACTCCAAAGAGTCTCTGAGAGAAGCTTCTTGAAGGGTTAGGTATAGAGGACAGGCAGGGTTAGGGGAACCCCAGAGGGATGATGCAGCATCCCACCAGGGACTGGCACCAGAGAGGAGACTTTCCCCTGAGGGCTGAAGGGGTGAAAGTAGAGAGTAGTTTCAAGAATCAAACCCAGGACAGAGCCTCGGAAGAAGAGCTCTCTGTTGGAGGCTGTAGATGAATACAGCCCAATGAAGCCCAATGGCAAGTGTTAATGCAGAAGCAGCCACCCAAGGGATTAAGTGCCTTTCTTGGACCTCTAAGATGCCCTTGGTGGGGCCAATGGTCCACACGCTCACATGCTAACCAAACACTTCCAGATTCAAGTCTGCCTTGGAAGAAAGGCCAGGCCAACCACTGATGAAATCCACCATTGATAACGCTAGGAGCTCAGTTCTACTCTGACACACATGAAGTCACCATGGGTCACAATCAACTCATGGCAACTTTTTCACTTCATTTCATACTTTTGTTCTTCTTTTACCCTACGCTCTTGCCTCCTGCTGGTGTCTCCCATTGGTCAAAGGCCACCAGAAGCCACAGACCTTGCAAGCTACTGTCCACACACTTGGGCACAGTATCACGCACAGTTGCACAGATAAAGGTGGGCCACAGGGAAAGAACCCAGCAGAGAGAGAAAGAGAGCGAGCCTGCCTGGTGGCGGTTTTCCCAATGAGCCCTCAGATAATAAACCTATGTGGAAATAACAGAACGACTTTAAAGAATTTTTTTTTGAAAGGGGGTGGGGGGTGGCGAGGAGAAGAGAGAAGTTATTCCACTGGAAACAATAAACCCCACAGACTCAAGGGCAGTAAATATGAATTCGATTTGGTTTTGCCATTTACAAAACCTAGCCTTCTTAAGCACTGACAAGCTGATCAGATAAAAGCCGCTGTTGCCACCAGGATGGCACATTTAAATTTTTATTGCAAACACCAGGCTCCATTACCCTGGGGTTTGCTCCCTGCATTCCTAAGACAGTCTTTATTCATGTCGTATGCCAGCCCCTTGACTGACTCTCACCTGCAGCGTGAGGCAGTGGTAAGAGGCGGACACAGGTGTTCTGTGATCGGAGGCCATGACCTTAGACTCCAGCAAGCCACTTTCCGCCACTTTCCTCCAGGGAGCCTCAGTTTCCCTAGCTAAGGAATTTGGGTAGATGAGGAAGGTGTCAACAAGTCAAATCCACTTCCCACCCCAGTTTGATGTGAGCGAGTAGGGCACAGGGAAGACTTGGAACACCCCACTGCACTGGTCCACCCTCACCCAGCCTCCCAAGCATGGGGGAGTGAAAGCTGAGCCGACTGCCCTCTCTGTCCCCAAGTCTGAAAAGTTCTCTCGATAGCCTTGTCCATCCTGGTGCCCATTCCTCTCCACAATCTTCAACCTTCTCCGTTTTCCTCTGCCTTTGTCCTTGACTTGATCTTTCTGGTTTCTGCCTTGGCCTCCACCCTCGGGACTTTGGAGTCAATAGCTGGGACATTGTGAGTGCTCGCTGCCCTCCTGAGTCCCCTCTTCTCCCACAGATGCATGGACATGCAACAATGACTCTGTTGAGTCCCTGCTCCACGTGGGCACCGTGAGGGGCAGGGAATGGACAACTGGATATGATATCTCCTCTCCCTTTAGGGGGAGCTGACAACCTATACTCAGAAAAAATGCAATCTAGCAGTGTGTTGGGTACCTGACACTCATGCTTGCATTCAAACCCTTTGGGAGAGGGATGCTATCTGCTCATTTTACTTGCAGAGACACTCGGGCTAAGGGATTATGACAAAAGGCATCTCAAAGGATATTCTTCTCAAGGTAGAGAGAAAATAAAAGGACGACAACACACTACGGGATTTTGCAGAGAGCATTCTCCACTCTTCCAGTGAGGACTCTGGAAATCTTCTGAGAAGGTGGTGCTGACTGTGGCCTCAAAGGGTTGGTAGTAAGGTTTCAGCAGCAAGCGCTGTTTGTCTTGAAGAGGGTGTTCCAGCAAGAAGCACTGAGATTCTGTAGGAGACCCACCAGTAGTCTGTGTGCTACAGACTGCATTTATATGACCTTTCTCACCTTGAACTTATAACCCGGAAATGATTGAGCGGGACTATGCCAACCAGTTGGGGCCAGTTCCTGGAGAAAGAGGCCATGCTTGGGAAAGTAGAAGTGCATTCAAAAAGGTGGCAACTCCTAATGAGATGGGTTGACAGTGGAGCTGCAACAAGAGGCTCAAACATGACCATTGTGAGGATGGTGCCGGAATGGACAATGTTTCAATCTGTTATACACAGGGTCACTGGGAGCTAGAACCAACTTGATGGCACCTAACAACAACAACTTCCAAATAAAGAGCATGGAACCCTATGGTGATGGTTCATGCAAATAAGGTGCGTGGAACCCTATGGAGACGGTTCTTGCAATAAGGTGCATGGAGCTGTAACAAAGGGATTGGTTAGTTTTGCCATCCTAGGCTTAAGGGTTTCTATAGGCAAAGAATTAAGTTTCTGTAGGCAAAATACTAAATGATGCAGGAAGCATCAAGAGAAGATGGAAAGAATGCACAGTCACGGTACCAAAAGAACTAGTCCACAGCCCACCATTTCAAGAGGTAGCATACGAACAAGAATAAAAGGTGTGGAAGGAAGACGTTCAAAGAAGATGTCTATAAAACTATTTAACTGTGTATGCTTTCACCCAAACCACAATCAATAAAAAAATGTTAACATTTTTAAATGATAAAAACAAGGCTCCGGGAATGTATGGCATTACAATGAGTACATTGTAAGGTGTCAGAAAGCTGAAGAAGCACTGGAAGCACTCACTCATCTGTGCCAGGAAAGTTTGAAGACAGCTACTTGGCCAACGGAGTGGAAGAGATCCATATTTTTGCTCATTCCAAAGAAAGGTGACCCAACAGAATGCTCAAACTAGAGAACTTGAATGATATCACACACAATAACATTTTGCTTAAGATCATCCAACAAAGGTTGCAGCAGTACATTGACAGGGAACTGCCAGAAAGTCAGGCCAGATGTAAAAGATGACCTAGCACAAGGGATTTCATTGCTGATGTCAGATGAATCTTGGCTCAAAGCAGAGAATACCAGAAAGGTGTTTACTTGTGTTTCATTGTCTATACAAAGGCATTCCACTGCGTGGACCATAAAAATCTGTGGATCACCTGGAGAAGAAAGAGAATTCCAGAACACTTCATCGTGCTTATTCAGAACTTGTACATGGATCATGAAGCCATTATGCAAACAGAACAAGGAAATACTCATGGCTTAAAATCAGGAAAGGTGTGCATCAGGGTTGTATCCTCTCACTATGCTTTTCAATGTACATGCTGAGAAAATCATGAGCGAAGCTGGATTTATATGAAGAAGGGTGCAGCATTAGGTTTGGAGGAAGGTTGATTAACAACCTACAATATGTACTGAAACAACCTTGCTTGCTGAAAGGGAGATCTTGCTGATGAAGATCAAGGATTGTAGCCTTTAATATGGATTACAAATCAGTATTAGGAAGACCAGGATCCTCACAACTGGACCAATAGGTAAGATCATGATAAATGGAGAAAAGGTTGAAGTTGTCTAGGATTTTGTCTAACTTGGATTCACAATCAATGCTCCTGGAAGCAACAGTCAAGAGATCAAAAGACATATTACACAAGGTAAATGTGCTGCACAAGACCTCTTGAGAGTATTGAAAAGCAAGGATGTTATTTTAAGGACTAGGATGTGCCTGACGCAAGCCAAGGTATAGTGCATTGCATCATATGCATGTGAAAGTTGGACATTGAATCAGGAAGACCGTAGGAGAACAGATACATTTGAATTGTGGTACTGGAGAAAAATATTGACTGTTACAAAGGACCAAATGATCTCTATAGAAAGAAGTAAGGCCAAAGTGCTCCTTATAGGCAAGAATGGCAAGACTTTGTCTTACATACTTTGGACATGCTGTCACCAGAGACCAGTCCCTGGAGAAGGACATCATGTTTGGTAAAGTGGAGGGGTGGTGAAAAACAGGAAGGAGTCGGATTGACACAGTCGCTTTATCAATGGGCTCGGGCATAGGAACAATTGTGAAGGTGACCCTAGACCGTGCAGTGTTTCACCCTGTCGTGCATAGGGTTGCTATGGGTCAGAGCCAATCCCAGGGCACCTAACAACAAGAGGGTTAAGGGAAGACACAGAGAAAGGAGATATATTTGATCTTCGCCTCAAAGTGACCGGTCTTGAGTTACTGTTGCTGATCAGGACAAGGTCTGATGATGATCTCCATTTCTACAGCTAGGGTCAGGAGTGGGGTCCACTGCCACGGCTCCAAATTCATGGAAGCATGAGACTTTGTAAGCGAAATAACAAAAGGGTGCGGGTAGTGACACTATTGATTCTAAGATGGTGGCTTTAGTTGCTATTCCCTGGAAGAGTTGAAACAAAGGGGTGTCATGCTACAAGTAAGAAGAGAGGAATACTCATCTCGGTGTGGCTTGGACAAGGAAGCGGATGGATAGTCTCATCTGGAACAATAGTCAGGAACAGGAGGAGGATAGGGAAAGTGTGGCTAACTGCTTCCATGAGCAAGTGCCTTTTTTGCCATGAAACCAGAAGTGGATTGTGCCCAGCTTAACTATTAGTTAACGTTTTGATCAAAGATCTCATAGAAGAATCCTAATTAAAAGGAAGAAAATGCAGGATAGAATTCCACATTTTTATTCACACTAGACATTCTGGAGGCACAGAGGGTGGATGAAACCCTAAAATCATTGCCCTGAGATCATCTGCAAACCTTCAACAAAAACATCTCTTGAGATCTTAAAATCAAACTATAGTTTTGCTTAAGTGGTGGAAATGGTCTGCTTTGAGCATTATGCTCTTTCATGAACTATATGTCTGAAATCAAAATGACAAAAGAATAATTTGAGAGATTAGATTGGAATCTGAGGGTGAAGTGAGTCTTTGTATCCTAATCAAACTAAAGCCACTGCCATTGAGTAGATTACAACTCATAAGGCTCCTGAGACTATACATCTTTTGGGGAACAGACAGTTTCATCTTTCCCCCGAGGCTCAGCAGATGAAGTTGAACCTGTGTAGTGAGGCTGCTGGTTTGAATGTAGTAGCCCTGTGTACAGAATATTTCTTCCGGGGATGGGACAGAGATCTGAAGCCTGAGTCTGACCCAGAGCCTTCAGAAGTCAGGACAGTCACATTTGAAAAGGCAAACAGGTCCATCCGGAGCTGCTGGGAGAGGGGAACATTTGCATTGGCAGGAAGGACCTGCAAGGGATGAAAAAATAATTGTTTTGATATTTGAAGTTTGAGATGTCTTTATTGTAAACATGATTTACAGCATACGTTCTCAAATGGATTTGACTTACCACCCCCTTTTCAGGGAAGATATATATATATATTTATATATATATCTTATATATATATAAATATATATATATATATATTTTTCCCCCTCAGGGTTCCCTTGGCAATTAAACCAAGATAAAGTGTAGGTATCTGCTTTGGCTGCCTCCTCTGATCATTCCAATGCCCCTAGGTGATGGTGCCACTCACTTTGGGAACACTCATTTAGAGGCAAAATGGCTCTCAGACTCTGGACCTGGTCACTTCCTAGAGTTAAAACTCACCAATGTTTGAAACCTAGCTTTACTTCTGATGAGCTGCATGATCTTAGGCACATTGCTTGACCTCTCACTACCTCAATTTCCACATCTGTAGACTAGGAGAGTCTCATAGCATGGTTTTGAGAATCAGCTGAGTAAACATCAGTGAAATGCTGGGCACAGAGCATATTCTCAAAACAATGCCATGCATTGTAATCATTCTGCAGACTGGCTTTAAGTCATAGTATCTATTCTCAACGCTAAGTGGTGTTCAAGAATGGAGTTGAGATTGCTACTGAAATCAAAAAGCTAAAATATTAAACAGACTTGCAGAAATCAAGACACCCAGGAAACCCTGGTCACTGGTTTACGAAATTCTGTTGCCAGTCATAGAGGAGGCACTAGTATCTTCCATGGTAGAATTCTCAGCCTTCTGTGAAGGAGAGCTGAGTTCTAATCCTGCATAGTACACATCTCATATGTAGACATCACCGATCTGTCAACGAAAGCCTGCCTTCCATGTTGAACAAGCGGTCCACAACCAACCATTTTATATCGTCTTACCCAAGTATTCAGTGGGATTTGCAAGATGATGTTGAGAAAGGCCACATACAAGTGACCCGTTGTACAACAGATACTAAGGTTAAAATAAAGCTGCAGTGGAAGCAACCATTGACTCCTCTCTGGCCTGGCTGCTCCTGCTTAGGCCTGGGTATAATCTGTTGGGGATGCCTTGCAGCTAGGGGGAGAGGTAGCTGGATGTGAGGAAAGAAACTCTCAGGTCAGGACCAACTGATCCACTAAGCTCTGGGATAGTTAGATTTGCTGTGAACTTGGGTGGGCGAGGCTTCTCCTGTGGTATGATGTAGCCTGGTGTGGTCGACTACATGGAGAGATAGCTTCTATGAAGCAGCCTAGCAGTATCTGGTGAAAGTCTCGGTACGATTGAGGGAGGTTAATTCAAAGAGAGGTCTGTTCTCCTATAGATTGACAGTGTGCAGAGGTTAGCTCATTTCTGGTGCTGGATCTGGATCTTACATCTGTTTGGTCAACCTTCCATTTTTGGCCTGAAAATCCCAAGAGCTATCAACTGACTGTCAGTCTTAAGAGTCACTGGGCAGACGTGGATCCAATCAGCTCTGTATCCACCAGCCTGTGGTCTTCCTGCTTCATCTTCCTGTTTCCTGTGCCTCAGCCCTGGCAGCTCCAGGAATCAGGAGAAGCCTCCAGCTGACATCTGACCAATGGACTTGAACCACACTGGACTTGCCCACTTCTCCAATGGTGTGAGCCACTTCTTGAGATAAATCCTTTCCTATGTGCATACACACACAATGCCACTGGGTTCGCTTCTCTAGAGAGCAGTCTGGTCAAACATGGGCACCCTGGGCCCAGGACCCGGGACCCACCATCCTTTGAGAAGCACACCAAAATCTGTTAACTTTTCAAAATCATTTTGGTTAGATACTGCCAGTTGTTCCCAACTCCCAGTGGCCCCATGTGACAGAGCAGAACTGCCCTGTGCTGTGTCTTTTGAGGGGATCATCTTGAAGGGGACAGATCACCAGCTTGCTCACCTATGGAGCCAGTGTCGCTCCTGCAGAGGTGACAGTGCCGACCTTTTGGTTGAGTGCTTACCCAGTGCACCACGAGGGCTCGATATTTTACGATGAGAAGAAAAAACAATATCATTCAGACTGGATCACATTTGTCTTTATCCCAAAATCATTGCAAACTAGAATTTTTAGGATGTTGAGGAAAGGAAGGGCCCATAAGGGCAAAGTGCTGAGACAACCCCCTGCCACCCATGAAATTCATAATCTGGTCTTACTGAGGAGCCCTGAGGGTTATGTGTCAGGTTGTTATGTGTTATGTGGTTATGTGTCAGGTTGTTAACCACAGGTCATCAGTTCGAAACTACCAGCTGCCCCCTGGGAGAAGGAAGAGGTTTTCTACTCCTATAAAGAGTTATAGTCTCAGAAATCCACAAGGGCAGTTCTACCATACAGGGTCTCTGTGAGGCAGAAAAGACTCTATGGCAGTGATTTATTTATTTACTTAAACGTTTTTTTAATTGGGGGCACTTTCTGTCCATCAACTATGGGGATGATGGACGAGAAAAGTGCCCCTCCCCTGCCTGGTCTCTATAGGGTTTTGATGAACTTCTTTTCAGGTACATTCCTCACCACCAAGGGCCCTGCGGGCACAGCTGCTGTATGCTCTGTCCATTAAGCTTCTGTCGCTTGAGTTGTGTGTCTTTAGTGTGCTAAACCATCTGCATCTATCAATGTTGATTGAGCACCTGCGGTGCTGGGCTCTATACAGAGCCTGAGGAGATAGTCCCTTTCTGTCCACTGGGAAGACAGAAAGACCCTGGACATGTTGAAAACACACACAATTAACTTCTTCCAGAGGGAGGGGGAAATGTACAGGGCAGCGGACAGATGCCAGCAACCAAATCTCCTGTCTCCTCCTTCAGACTGCAACTCCCTGAGGGCAGGGCTGTGTCTCCCTCAGACTGGGAAGGACTTGAACAAGACCTTATCTTCTTTCCCCACCATCTCCTACCAGCACACTCTCTTTCATCATCTGCTGTGAAATGGGTGAGGATCCAACCGGCTTTCTAATGACCTTCAGGCAAAACATGTCCCCACCTCATGCTTCTGTTTTCCCTGTGTCAATTTGGGTCTTACTCCGTCTCAAGGGTCACATGCTGCTCTGAGGAGCCCTGGTGGTGTAGTGGTTCAGCATCGGGCTGCTAGTGGTAAGGTCAGCAGTTCGAAACCACCAGCCACTCTGCATAAAGAAGTACAGTCTCAGAACCTCACAGAGGCAGAAACTCTGTCCTTCTAGGGCATTGGCTTGATGGTGGTGCGTTTGGGGTTTTGGTCTAGTGACGTCATGATATTGGCCACAGACCCAGACGTGGTCTCCCACAGATGCTCAGTCTCCCCATTTTCCCCAAGTTTAGCATCACCACCGGCAAAACTGTGCACTGAATGGTGATGTCTTCTACCTGCAGAGCTCTGTGCGATCTGCACTGGGAATGTGAGATCAGAGATCTTTAAACAATATGCCCCAAATCCTTGTTCTTCTGTGAACCTTGTAGGAAGCAAAGGACTTGGATTTGACTGGACTAATTCTCACTGTTCCTTTCTTCAAATGCATACGACTCTACCGTCAACATCTAAGAGTGAACAAAGGTTGAGCAACTGCTCTGTGTTAAACATGTTAAGCTTTAGCCTATTTGATCCACCGCTGGGCCCTGGTGGCATAGTGAGTTAACCACTGGTTTACTAACCACAAGGTCAGAGGTTCGAACCCACCAAATAATTCATGGAAGCAATGGAAGGCTTTCAGCTCGCCTACAGATTTACAGCCGCAGAACCTCTACGTTGTTGTTGTGAGGTGTCATTGAGTCAGTTAGGCCCCACAGTGGCCCAACAAAGAGTAGAAGGAAATAGTCCTGCAGCACACGCTCAATGATTCTTATGTGCCAGCCCAATGATGGTTGCAGCCACTGTGTCAATCCCAGAAACCTTTTGGAGCAGTTCGTTTTTTTTAATTAAA
>NW_022107432.1:26019488-26028107 GCF_000313985.2 Echinops telfairi | reverse complement strand
CAGCCCCAGTCTTTCAGAAGGCTTATCTTGCTGCAACACTTAAAACAGTCAGATACATTGATGGCTAAAATATGAATGGCTGATTAGACGAATTGAAAAGTCTGCATTGCCTTAACCCAGGGACCCAGTTGCTGATGAAACATTCGGCATATCTCCTGATTTGCCGGGGTGATATTCAGAGAGACTGCCAGGAGAGGGAGAGTCTAATAGTTCCTCCTAATTCATACCATGTAAATGGCTCCTGCCTTTTTACAGACAACGGAACCGGGGAAGGTAAATGCCTCCAGCTTACATGCTCTTGAGGAGCCCGGGAGATTGGCTGGAGACAACATACATACATAGGGAAGGAGGATTGACCCCTACTTGCTAAAAGAAGAGCGAAGGACCACTTCCTGTCTGTGGCAGGTGAGGAAGTCAGGTGGGAGACTTGCGGTCTTCAAATCTATTAGCTGTACTTCGATACCAGCATCGCACTCTTCCTCTTAGGAGGATTGTGCTAAAGCTCCTCCTGGTTATCTCTGAAGATCCATTCTCCGCATGGTCCCCAGTAAGAATTCTCAAGTGTTCTTGGTACACAAGTCCATCCGGGACAAAGACTATGTTTCCCAGCCTCCCTTGTCTGTAAGCACAGTCATGTGACTAAGTTCTAGCCAATGGGATAGAAGGAAACCTGTAGGGCCCCTAAGGTGCCTGGATGGGTTGAATTGTGGCCCCCAAGCTATGTGTTGTAAATCCCAACTTGTGGTTTTACTCCCCTTGAAGACCGGGTGTCTTTGTTATGTTAATGATGCAGTACTAGTGTAGGTGGTATATCTGAACCCATGTGGCAGCTGCTGGGTCAGTCCATCTTGTTGAGGGTCTCCCTCTTTTTCACCACCCTTCCAGTTTACCAAGCATGCTATCCTTCAACAGGGACTGGTCTCTCCTAATAACATGTCCCAAATGCGTCAGACAAAGTCTCATCTCAGCCTCGTTCCCAAGGAACATTCTGACCTTCCTGTTGCATGTAGGGTCCCTGTGGGTCCCTGTCTCTTTTGCAATAAGAAGGAGGACATTAAACAAGCAAGCACAAGTAGAGGGGAAGATGGACAGCACATGGGCATGTCACCAAGAATTTAGAACTATTAGTTGTTAGGGATACAACTGTGCCCCCAACCCCACCGCCCAAAATGTGCTATCCATCCTAACCTATGATTACAATCCTACATGGGAACTGGTTGCCTTTGTGATGCTAAAGAAGCAGGATTAGTGTGGAGCACTTGTTGAGCAAAACTCTTAGGAGATCAGAAAGGGGGGAGACCAAACACTTAGGAGATAAGAAAGGGGGCAGATCAAACTCTTAGGAGATATAAAAGTGGGGAGATCAAGGAGGTATTGCTGAGGAAAGAGACCAGTGGCGGAATTTAGTGCACTTGCAGTGGTTCGGCAAAACCAAGACCTCATTTTTTGTTGTTTGGTTCACCGGTTGTTAAAATGACATTTGTGATCAGGGTTCTCTCTAAGATGGGTGTCTGGGCATCCACCCAATGTGGAAATCGCACATTTACATTTCTGACTCTTTTTTAATATTCCACCTTGCACACCGGACATGGACATTGGTCCTATTCTGCAAACTCAGATGCAGGTTGTACTTCCTGCACTTTTTCCAGGAGAAAGCTTTGTAAAGCCTGTTGCTGTTGAGCCGAGACTGACTCCTGGAACTCCCAGGTGTTACACAGTAGAACAACACCATGGGGTTTTCTTTCCCTCAGTCTTTCTGGAAGCTGCCTGTAGCAGTTACATAATCCCCTGTCAACTTGCGAAGGGGTGGAGTCTAGCCTGTCAATCAAGTCACAGCCTGATGACCTCATTTGGAGGCATGAAGGAGATAAATGATTCACTGGAGGCCAGATACACATGTAGACACTCTGCTCGTCTTCTTCCTGCTGACAAGCCACATGGAGACCCCTGCTGGAACCAGAGCCCTGGAGCTGGAGGAGCCACATGGAGACCCATGCCAGTACTGAGATGCTTCCACCGCCACTGGATCCATGAGACTTTCTACCCACTGGCCTGTGATCTTCCTGAATTCTGCATCATTGCGTGGCTGCGTGAGTCTAAAGAAGAATTTATGGACTAGTATTGACATATGGGGTAATATCGGACTTATGGACTTGATCTGGACTGGGCTGTTTTCTCAATGTACAATAGCTCCTTGATATAAAGTTCTCTCTTACACACATATGAGTGTCTATGAATTTGTTTCTCTAGTCTACCCAGACTAACACACTGCTGCCTTGTTTTGTCCCAGGATGCTACTGGGTGGGTTTGTACTTCCAATCTTTAGGTTAGTAGTTGAGCAAAAACTATAGGGACAATCCAGGGATTTCATTCTTACATGAGAGAGAAACTCTGCTTTATTTAAGTCACATCATTTGTTGTTGTTTATCATTCACAACAAAATCTATTTCTTTCTTTTTTTAAAATCATTTTATTAGGGGCACATACACCTCTTATCACAATCCATACATACATCAATTGTGTAAAGCACATTTGTACATTCATTGCCCTCATCATTTTCAAAACATTTGCTCTCTACTTAAGCCCCTGGCATCAGCTCCTCGTTTTTTTCCCCTTCCTCCCCGCTCTACCCTCCCTCATGAACCCTTGATAATTTATAAATTATTTTGTCATATCTTGCCCTGTCTGATGTTTCCCTTCACCCGCTTCTCCACTGTCTGTCCCCCAGGGAGGAGGTTATATGTAGATCCTTGCAATCGGTTTCCCCTTTCCACCCCACCCCCCACCCCCGGTACTGCCACTCTCACCACTGGTTCTGAAGGGATCATCCATCCTGGATTTCCTGTGTTTCCAGTTCCTATCTGTACCAGTGTACATCCTCTGGTCTAGCCAAATTTGTAAGGTAGAATTGGGATCATGATAGTTGATGGCGGGGTGGGGGGTCGGGGGAGAAGAATTTAGGAACTAGAGGAAAGTTGTATGACAAAATCTATTTCTAACTGACACAATACCGAATAGCATAAAGTGGAGTATAGCTCCAGCTCTGAGAAATGTACCTTGGAAGCAGTAGGAGTTGGCACAGAGGCAAGAAACTGCTGGAAAACCTTTAGGACAATGCGGACAAGCGTGGTGTGAGGCACTGGACCTTGGAGTCATCTTTCCCTTGTAGTGGTGTTGGGAACCTAACTGTTCTGTTCTACTACCTTGTTCCGTCTCTAACCTCTGCACCCTCCTCCCGCCATCTCTAACTGTGCTCATCCCTCTCGGGCTTGAACCACCGCTGAACCTACCTCTCACCTCCCCAGAATGCGATTCCTCCCTGTTCATTAACGGAGACTTAAGATGCTCATTAGTGTTGCCTGTGCCTAGCCCATCAAAGTCACATGTCGGGAGAGAGGAGCGAAAGTGGGTGACATTTGTTGGCATTTTCAATTCGAGTGAAAACAAACAAATTGTACTAGAGTTAAATGTCAAAAGCCCCTGAGCGGATTCTGAAGGAGGGAGGGAGCGAGGCAGGCACATCTCTTGGCCTGGACCGTCTTTCCTGGGTCCCTGAGTGCCTGTGAGTGAGAGGGGTAGGGGAAGAAGGGAGGGAGGGAGGGAGGGAGGAAGGATGGGATGGGATGAGACTGTGTTGGAAACCTACAAGGAAGGCCAAGTGCCTGGTAACTGTCCAATATCCAGATATCCAGCTTCACCAGACTAGTTACATATGGGCAGTCTCCAAGTGTGTGGGTAATACTCATTCCATATTTATCCATCCAGGAAACATTTACTGAGCAGTTCGTCAAAAGGGGGTCAAATAAAAAGGAGCTCTGTAAGACACTAAGGATGAAAATAATGCAACAAACGTGACTGGCCCCTGCCTCAAGGGATGAGCAATTTTAGACAGCAGATAAGCTGTATACGGTATACAGAGATGAGCTATCATCTAAGGAGAGCATGATGCCTGGATTTTCAGCCAAAGTAGAGACAAAGAAGGAGGTGCAAAGAGCTTTTGAGGTCTTCCTATGAGCCCTGAAGAATGGACATTCAGATGGACACAGATGTGGACTAGAGATGCCATTTGTGTGCAGAAACGCATCGTTACCCATGTCAGTGTTGTTGCCGTCGGGGTTACGTGCAGTTGAGTTGGCTGCGACTCCTAGTGACCTCACGTATATCTGAACAAAGCCCTGCTCACTCCCGTTGGGCACTCCTATTAGCTTTACTGTATTGCCCTCCCCAAACTGGAGGGACGTACACCTAAGGGACCTAGATGTTTGATTCAATCGAGTAGAAGTGAGGATTTCACGTTGTCCCTGCTCCTTCATCCATGGAGGGGGGCTCTGTGACTCTGTTGTTGTTGTTGTTAGGTGCCACTGCGTCAGTTCTGACTCATTGTGACCGCCGGTCCTGTGCCATCCTCACAATTGTCCTTCCCCTTGAGACCCGCAGTTACGTCATTGTGAGCTGGAATTGACTGGAGAGCACTGGATTCGGGTTTGGCTGTGGTTGTTGCTGCAGTTGTTGTTTGTAGGTTTTTATACATGTATTGAGCTAGTGTGCAGAATCATGTGTGATTCTCCACTTTCCTGGGAAGGGTTTCCAGAGCTTTCTCCAAAGTGGAAGTGATTTCCTCAATGTTCAGAAACTCTACTCTAGTCCTTGGGGAATATTAATAGTTAAGGTGGTTAGCTGCTAACTAAAAGGTTGGAGTGTCCTGTCCACCCAGAGAAACCTCAGAAGAAATCCTGGTGATACTTCACAAAAACCAGCCCCTGAAAGCCCTATGGGAACGCAGTTCCACGCTGACACTCACAGGGTCACCCTGGCTGGGGATTGGTGAGCAACGACTGGTATTCTCGAAGCAGAATTAGCAACAAGTGGGGGCTTCGCCGGCTCTTGCCGGAGTGCATCCACGTCATGAAGAGCAGGCGGCATTTCTCCGTGCACCGAGTCCTACACAAGCTGTGATCCTGGAACCCTGAGTTGCAAGCCTAGCCTGTGGAAGCTCATAACCAGCTGCAGTGGCAGAGGGTGGGATAAGTGGAGTGACAGGGAGAAGGGCATGACAACCTCTCCCCTGGGGAAGGAAGCAGTGTCTATCCTCTGCTTATGTCTGGCCTGTGGTGATTAAATTACCAGCCCTTTAGTTAATGAGCGTTTCTCTGGGCTGACCACGCAGCCTGTGTAGGGGAGAGCTGGCAGTCCATTATCAGGCATCAGCGGCACCGTGTTGATCCTGGTTTCCTGACCATTAGGGCAAGGAGTTGGAATACCAAGCGGCACCCTTTGTTGGCCTTGCCTTGTTGGAAACATACAAGCTCTCTCCCACGTCCTAGTCACAAATGGGGTTCTACGTGACCAATAGAGGGGAGAAGACGCTCTGGCAGATCCTAACCATAGCTCATTTGCATGCTCCCTTGAGTCCGGACCCATCGAACTGTAGTGAGTTAACATGCAGGAGAACCATCATGGCTCGCTCACAGATTAGAGTGGGCAAAAGTCCCACAGGTGACTGGTATACAATGTCCTTGGGACACTGCTCCTGCAGCTGGGCATTTCCAAGGGCAGGTCTCCCAGTGAAACAACCTTATCACTAAAAAAACAAACAAAACACAAGCTCATTGCTATAAAGGGAGTCACAGTGATCCTGTAGGACAGGGTCGACCTCTGCCCCTGTGGGTTTGAGACTGTAAATCTTTATGGGAACCGACAGCCTCATCTTTCTCCCTCGGAGCAGTTGGTGGATTTCAATTGCTGACTTTGAAGTTAGCAGCCCAATTCCTAATTGACAACACCACCAGGGCTCTTCCAGATCAGTATAAACAAACAAACAAGCAAACAAACTCACTGCCATAGAGTTGACGCTGATTCATAGCGACCCTATAGGCCAGGATAGAAGTTCCCATGTTGGTTTCTGAAACTGTAATTCTTATGGGAGTAGAAAGCCTTGCCCATTCCTGAGGAGCAGCTGGTGGTTTTGAACTGCTGACCTTTCGATCCCAACCCAACTCGTAACCATTACACCACCAGGGGCTCCTTCCAGGTCATTATGGATCACCACTGGTTTCCCCTCCCACACAAAGGAAAAGGAACAAAGGAATAAACAACAACAAACAGGGCATCAGTAGGAAGACTCTGAGAGGGACTTTTCAAAGATTCAATGGCACACTCCAGTGAAGACTTCCGGGGAATGAAGGATTCAGTAGGGACCAGAGTTGTTACATTCTGTGGCAACACATGCTAGGCCATCATATTACACATCCATGGCGTCAGGGTCATGGCTGCTCAACATGGTTGCTCAGAGTCCAAGCCAATCAATTCCTGCCAACCATGCCAGACATTTGCTACTGTGATCCTGTTGACAAGCCAAGTTAACAATGATCCAACCACATCCTCTAGCAAAGCCACAATAGCCTAAATGGTATCACAAGTCTCAGTTTGACTACCACTGTCTGCATTGATGACTTTTGGCTCATTTAGATTCTTACCTCAGGGTATATTGATCAGAGAGAGAGTGTGTGTATCAGTCTGGGTACTTTAGAGAAACAAATCCACAGAAACTCACGTATAAGAGAGAGTTTTATAGAAAGGTTAAGTGCACATCAAGAAAACATCCCAAACCAGTGCTGCCCAAGCCCACAAGTCCAACATTAGCCCATATGTCCGACACCAATCCACAAAGTCCTCCTCCATCTCACAAAACGCACACAATGACACCGACTGCAGGAGGAAAGCCGAGTCAGTGAGCATGTAAGCATCTCAGCACTGGCAGGGTCTCCATACGGCTGCTCCAGCACCCAGGGCTGCATCGGGGTAAGTCCATGCGGCTTCTTCTTGGGGACGTCTTGCAGGAAGTGAGCCTTGCCAGCTGAATCAGGGAACTGTCTAAGACAGCTGCACCCTGGTATAACCATCAGAAAGCAAGAGACCCGAGAACTAGAAAGGTGAGGCTCACTGAGCCATTTATCCCTCTGCCCTTCAATTAACCCCACATGTGTTTATCAGCCAGGTTGGCACAATAAACTACCTCAGAGAGATGTCTGTCCCTCCCTAGACTCTCCACATTGGGAGTGGGGGAAACCATAAGGATTGACCCTAGCTGAGAGTCCTTGGGTAGTGCACCAGGCCCACCTACAGGCACCTCAGAAGAAAGACTTGGTGATTTACACCTGAAAAAGTAGCCATTGAAAACCCTATGGAACCCCGTCCTATTCTGACACACACAGAGTTGTCATGAGTCAGAAACCACCCCATGGCAACCGGCTTCATCAAGTCCAGACGATCTCAGTGACAGTGATGTGGGAGCAGCCCAGAGACAGCACAGCCAACCGGGACAGATAGCTGACCGTGGGAGGGAGGTTCCCATGGTGCTGGTTATTAGAACATTATGGGATTCTTCTCTCCTGATACTTATCCCACAGAGAGGAAAACGCTCAGCGAGAAGGGATGGGCAGAGAGAATGAGAGGGAATATGTGGAACTTCAGATGCAGCCATTCATTCCAGTATTTCATATCCGCCCCTTAGAGCAAGAAAGCTGGTTGTTGCCGTGTGCAAAATAAGAGGGACCCGTTGCCAAGAGGGGGCAGAGAGCTCCCTTAAGCCCTGCTGAAAGAGTAGGCCATTCCCCGTGGGCCAAGTTCTACAGTCCTGCTACAGACCAGAGAAGGACATCATCACCAAGCAGAGGAGGGCTCCAGTTTTCCTCCCATGCCAGTCATGAAGCAGAAGAGGGGTGTGTGTGTGTGTGTGTGTGTGTGTGATGGAAGGAACTGTCACCCTGAGAGTGACCGAGGAGGAAAATGGGAAGAGATGAAAAAGGGGGTTGGGGGAGACGTTGGACAGGGCAGGATATGATAAAATAAACAATTTATAAATTATCAAGGGCTCATGAGAGAGGGGGAGCGGGGAGGGAGGGGAAAAATGAGGACCTGATGCCGGGGACTTAAGTGGAGAGCAAATGTTTTGAGAATGACAAGGGCAATGAATGTACAAATGTGCTTTAGACAATTGATGTATGTATGGATTGTGATAAAAGTCATATGAGTCTCTAAAAAAAACAATTAAAAAACCAGAAACAATAACAACAGCAACAATAATAATAAAACACCTGACAGTGTGATAATTCTTTCTAAAAAAAAAAAAGAAAGAAAAGAGCCACAATGGAAGAAACCCCAAATCTACATATAAACCCATTTTGGATTCTTATTTGACTTGACAACTACATATATGTTGGAGAAATCCAAAGTAGTCAGGCAAAAACATTTAGAGGTCCAAACAAGATAATCAGATATTTTCAATCTGCAGAGGTGACAGAGTCTGAAATTTGAGTTCTATCAAACTAGACGGACTTAGAAATAACACAAATTTTCCACTGAAATCCCAGAAAACACACACATCTTAAAGCAAAACTGTTATCCCAGGAATCAGAAGTTTGTTTTAAGATTAAAATAAAAACCAAAGAGATTCTTCCTTTCAAAGTGTTTAGGCATTACAGGTTCAAGGTAATTTATCTATCTGCTAGGATAAAAATCAACATTTAAAAAAAATCATTTTATTAGGGCCTCATACAACTCTTATCACAATCCATACACACATCGATTGTGTAAAGCGCATTTGTACATCATTCTCAA
>NW_022107432.1:26010426-26019388 GCF_000313985.2 Echinops telfairi | reverse complement strand
TGCTTTACACAATTGATGTATGTATGGATTGTGATAAGAGTTGTATGAGCCCCCAATAAAATGATTTAAAAAAATGATAGCGCTAACCTCCTGTGGTGGTTGGGGGATAATAATAAAAAAAGAAAAAGAAAAGGGGAGTTGGAGAGTGAGGAGGTGGCTGCCTGTGGATGAGAAAAAGCCTCTGACTGTCAGGCATTGACAGTCCCATCTAGCCCATGACCCCATGATGCAAGCATCTCTCCCTCCCACTTTACCAACATCATTACCACAGGGACCTCCCCCAACCACCAGCACCATCCTCCTACCATAACCCCCACAGAGTGGACACCCCCCCCCTCAATCTCAGCCCTTGGCACTCACAGACACACACAGCTTTCTTATACTTAGGTTTGATATCAAGATTTTTTTTTTAACCCTCTGGGTTCAAAATACAATTCCCTTCCCTGAAGACATTCCCCCAAGGCACGTATGGTCAGGACTGCATGGTTTGCAGGGCTGTTTGGAGTTGACTTCCATTTGCCGAGGGCATGTTCTGTGCCCAAGATCAATTCACTCCCATACACCATGATCCACAGCAAGCTAATTTTGAGGTCCCCTCAGACATGTCAAAGTCGAAAGCACAGTGTTCCCACAAATGCCCAGCCCTGTCTGTCACCCAGCAGATTCCAAAAGGCCTCCTGGTCTGTCCCCTAATCTCTCTGCGAGGCATGGACTCCCCAACCCCCGGCGTGTTTGTGGGGATTAATGTCTCTCTGCTCTATTTCGACCCATCAGGGTTGACCCTAGGATTACTGAAGTAGACCCCCTTGTGTAACTACGATGCTCCAAACTCAAATGTCACATGGTCAGACCAGCCAGAACAGGATTATTTAGAAGTGCTCTTGATGTCCAGCAAAGGAGTCCTGGTGGCTTAGTGGTTTGAAGTTGGGCTGCCAACTGCTAGGTAAGCAGTTTGAAACCACCAGCCGCTCCTCTGAAGAGAGATGGGAGATTTTTACTTCCCTAAAGAATTGCAGTCTCAGAAACTCACAGGGGTGGTTCTGCCTTGACCTCTAGGGTTGCAATGAGCTGCCATCGATGTGATGGCAGTGAGGTGTTTCTGTTTTCGATGTCTAGCACGTTCAACCAGATTCACAATCAAGGACACATAGACTGAAAATTCCCCATCTTGTCTTTTTCTCCCCACTGAGAAGTTGGCTAAGACTAAGACCTAAATAATGTCTCATGTGGTGAGGCTGTGGGAAAGCAAGCATAATAAAATATTGGGTTTGGAGGAGTCGGTAGAAATTAGGACAGTCTTATTGGAAGACAATTTGATGATTCCAGGAGTACTTTAAGCGGCACTAACTCTTTACCCCAACAATTCCACATCTAGGACTTCATCTCCAGCCGATCCTGGCACACATGTCTAAGGATGGCATTACAGCGTTGTTCATAAATAACAGTGTAGACCATGCCTATAGCTGACTGCTCACCTCAGACATCGCCTGTATCTGGAATGCTGAGCTGTCAAACCTAGTGAGATGCCGGTATGCCCCCTCAAATAACACACCCACATACACATCTGTCTACCTGCCTATCTCGACCTGCCCATCTTTGCTTGATGACGTACGCTTTGTGAAAAGACACAAAACCCCTTGGTGTTGCTGAGAACTGAAACTGGGTATGTAGGACAGAGAAACAGACTTTCTTTCATGATGCTGTACATGTGCTTCTGTACGATTCCAGTTTGTATCGAAATACAGGACTTGTGGTAGTTATACGATGCCATGTCGATGTTCAGAGATATAAAAATATGTTGAGGTGATATTCAACCTGTCAATGAGGCCACCGCCTCATAGTGCCTCCCTGTGGGTGTGCCCTTCTCATAAGGGGGGTCCTGGGAACCCCCCCCTTCTCTCTCTGCCTTCACCTACCTGTTGGCTGACACTGGTTGCTGCCAGAGTCCTGGGATGAAGTGTTACATTGGAACCACGTGACTGTACCTATGGCTTGCAATCTTGCTGCTTCCTGTACCCTTCATTGCGTGTGGCGGCGTGAGTCTGAAGAGGGACTGATGATCTAGTATTGGACTTACGGAGCTGAGTTTGGACTGGGCTGGAATGTCTTCTCCATGGATAATTCCTTCTTGAGATAAAGTTCTCTTACACATATATGAGTGTCTCTGGATTTGTTTCTCTCGTCAACCCAGCTTAGCAGTTTACTGTATGAATTGTTGAATGGAAAACTTGTCGACTCTGTAAACCTTCACCCAGTTCACAATAAAAAACAAACAAACACGTGTTACAAAAGTTCTAAAATACATGGCTAGTGGAAACACATGAAGACGGCTTGGCTCTCTCCCTTTCTCTGCATTTCCATTGTTTCTGCCTTTGGGCCATATTTTGCCCTCTCGCTTGACTTACAGCAGTTGGCTTCTGCAACAACTGTCCCTCTCCATCATGTTTCATCATGTACTTGGCTTTGCAGCAGATGAGAGCAACGGGCATCACCCTAGCAAACACTGCACGGTTTCTCACTTCCGCTGGCCTCGCTGATCAGACACTTGCTCCACCTCAGGTGCCACCAGCGAAGAATTTGCTGTGCAGATGAACATGGCTGTCGGCTAGACGGAGCATGGACTCTAGTTTCTGGAGAAGTTCTCCCACATAGAAATACAAAGTAATTTTAGCCCCATGGGGCAAACTTTGACCAATGGAAAAAACAAGACACGATGAAGCCAGGCAGACAGTGTCCCTTTCTGGTTCCTTCCACATAACCTGTCTGGAGATGTTGTGCTTGCCTGAGCAGAGGCATCTGATACTGATCAGCTGTCTCCTAGGCTGGTTGTTGAAGCAGGAGTCATGACAGTGACGTTTCACCTTGCATTGCCCCCATCCTCCCCACCTCTCTCCCTTTTGCCTTCATTTTCACTCCCCTGGCATTTGATAAGCTCAAGGTTGGAGGTTCAAAACCACTAGCTGCTCCATGGGATAAAGATGAGGTTCCTGTCAAGATGCACACTCTCAGGAAAACCACAGGGGCAGTTCTCCTCTGTCTTATAGGGTCTCTATGAGTCAGAATCAGCTTGGTGACAGTAAGTCTTTGAGTGAGCAAGTCTAGTCATGCTGAGGGCTAGCATTGGGCTGCTAACCTCAAGGGCAGCAGTTCGAACCCATCAGCCACTTCATGGGAGGACAATGTGGCTATCTGCTTCCATGATGATTTACAGTCTCAGGAACACTGAGCAGCCCTTCTACTCTGCCCTCAATGGTTCTATGGGTCAGAATCAACTCGATGGCAAAGGATGCTGTTTGACAAGCATCAGGATTTAGTTGGCCGCCTTGGACTGCTTTTGGAAAGTGACTAAGATAAGCACTTTGTCAATTACTTATGTCAAGCTCTCTTGGCTCTTCCAAATGTAGGGTGTCACCGGGCACTCAGCACTGTAAAGTGAAGGACGAAAAATGCAGACCTCTTAGATACTGTGGTAAGCAGACTTCTAAGATGGTCCCAAAGGTCCATCCTCTACACATTACTCTTCCTTTGGGTGCCAGGGAGTAGTGCTTGACAGAATGATGAGGCATCACTTCTGTAGTCACGTCTCATTATATGACACACAGGAGTCTAGAAAGTAAAGCCTACTGGCTTACTTAACAAAAAGGGAGATTGTCCCGGTAGACCTGGTCCCAATCAGGTAAGGCCTTAAAAAGGGCTCAAACATTCTTGCAGTCAGAAAGATTCAAGCCATGAGAGATTTCTCTGGCTGGTCTTGAAACAGCAAACTACCATGTTGTCAAGAGGGACCTGTGGCAGGGGACACGGGGCAGCCTTAGCAAGCAGCAAGAAAAATCGGAGCTTTAATCTCACAGCTGAATGTTACCAATGATCCGAGACAGCTGAGAAGCAGGTATTTCCCTAGCTGATTCTCCAAATAGAAATGTATCCAGCAAATACCTTGACCTCATCCTTGTGACACCTGGAGAGAATGCAGCTACAACAGCCAAGCCTGCTGCCCCCACCCCCCACCCCGAGATCCTGTGTCTGCGTTGCTTTGAGGCATTAAGTGTGCGGGAACTTATTGGACAATAATGTAAAATAAACGCTGATACTCAGAAGCATACATTCACTGTAGGGGGAGGCAGCTAGCGGCTCAGCAAGCCAGAGGAGAAAGCCAGTGAGGTCCCAGGAAGGGGGACTGGGAGGGGCACTGACAGCCAGGTCAGTGAGATGTGTGTCCTAAGCTGGAGACAGCCAGGCTCTGTCTCAGCTGTGAGTACTGACAGCTGCTGAGTTTTTTGCAGCTTGTGATTTCATGTATGGACTAAAATGAGCACGATGGTGATGAAAATGGCAACGATGTGGGTCGTGCTAACAATGACGATGGCAGTGATGAGGATGATGAGACAGCGATGAAGGTGATGATCATAGGTGGTGGTGGTGATGATGCAATGTCCATCTCTCCGATTTTTAAAGCTCTTCTAGTTAACAGCCACCGAGTAGCCTGTGGTAGCTTGCATGAGACGGTGATGCAGGTAGTGCCACTGCTGTCTCAAACACCAGCAGGGTCCACCATGGTGGACGGGCATCAGCAGAGCTTCCAGACTTACCCAGATTCAGAAGAAAGGCCTGGGCATCGATCGTATAGACTCTAGTATAAGCTGACCCGAATATCCACCAAGGTACCTAATTTTACCACAAAAAACACCTTAAAAGTGTGCTGAAGAACTCGACTTATACGCGAGTATATACGGTCCTTCTGACATTAGCGCCTGTGAGCCCTGGGAGGCTGGACCATCCCAGTTAGCTTTTCAGAGCAGGGTATAGGCATCTCTTCCTGCTGCTCCATCTCCCATCTGGGGAAAGGGCAAAAGGGCAGATTCAATCCTTTCCCACCCCATTGGAGTCTTGTCAACCAACACCTTCGTGGAGACCTGCCCCCACTGCCATCATGCAAATACAGTCATCTTGGCAATGAGGGAACTTCACTACTGATGCTGGGACCCTGAGGACAGGAGAGGTTGGTACCCACAGGTCACACAGGTTGTCCAAAAGGAGGGCCTAGTCTAGGTACAGACCCTGCCTGAGCAGATCAAGGTACAGGAGCTAATACAAAGAGACTCCCCAGAGGCCCCAGCATATGTTGAAGGCATTAGTGAAGGAAGGGGAAGGCTTGGAAAAGGAATTGGGTGGGTGGGGAGGGGAGGGGAGGCAGCTCCCTGGTCAGAGCCCACCTTGGTCTTTACAGTGTCCTCTAGGTCTTTGTGCTGTTTAAGTACTGCCTCCTGGTATCCCCAGGGGGGATACACAAGACAAATACTACTGCACCCATTTTACAGGTGGTGAAACCAAGTCTCCAATAAGTCGAGCAGATGCCTCAGGTTAACACAGAGCAAAGACAGAACTGTGGTCTCTTTGATCAATGCCCTCCCACTGTGCCTGGTACCTCACCCTGAGCACCTTTCACTAAGAATGCCCCAAGGAGCATTTGCTCGGGTGGAGACGTGAGGTAGGGGCACCAAACATGACTCTCATTCTGAGAAGGACCCTGGAAGCTTCTGGAAATTCCTATTTTAGCTTCTGTGGTTCTCTCCACATTTCTATCCTTCAGCAGTGTTGGAGGAAAGGGACCAGGGCTCCAGAGAGAAGAGTCACCTGGATTACCCAGGGGGTCTCACCCAAGCCCCTCAAGGGCATGAGAACACTGCTGGCGGTATCACAGGAAACAACGATGCTACAATCACAGGTCCAGATGCTACCTGGGATAAGCTGAGAGCTCAATACTGCATGGCTGAAATTCATAAAGGTTTATATTGCCTGCACATAGAAGACATCCAGAGGGAATGAGCTTTGGCACCTGCACACCATGGGATAGCGTGCCATGTTCAAGGGGAACCAGGAAGTGGGGAAACACCTCACAACATGGATGAACCTGTGTATGGTGGTGGTGATGGGGGGATTATGCTTAGTCGATCACAAAAGGGCAGTTGATCACAAAAGGACAAATATTGTATGAGATCACTAGCATCAAACAACTGAGAAATGGGGTTCACACTAAAAGAAGCATTCTTCAGGGAGGGAGAGGTGGAGGGAGGGAGGTAAGTCACTGGCTAGAGCAGGCATCTTCAAACTAAGGCCTGCGGGTCATATGCGGGCCACCGAGGACATTTATCTGGCCCACCCGGTGTTTTTGCCCCATTTTATTTCTTTACTTCAAAATAACATATGTGCAGTGTGCATAGGAATTTGTTCATAGTTTTTTTTTAAAGTATAGTCTGGCCCTCCAACAGGTCTGGGGGACAGTGAACTGGCCCCCTGTTTAAAAAGTTTGAGGATCGCTAAGCTAGAGCATAGAAAACTGGTAACCTGGGTGACGGGGAAGGCAAAATCCAACCGGAGAGAGGTTGGCCAAAAAAAAAAAAAGTGACAGAGGCAGGAAAACCACTGGGAAGCTCGCAAGAGCGAAAGGCCATGAAGGCAGAGTGCTAACTACAAAATCCTGCAACAGTGGTCCTCTCAGGGGAGATGCCTGGATAGGTGTAAGAGGGGGAGAAAGAGCATGCACATTAGCATATATGCATATTTAACAAACGATATTTGCATATATATAATATATATATTTACCTTTGCGGAAAACATATCCATGAATGTGGCGGAGCCTACACGGGGAATGCTATGAAAACTGAGACATATCCAATACCTTGAGGCAATCAGTCACTGGCCTTGGGGGATTAGGACCGTTGACTCCGGAGGCCACCAAGATCAATCTGCATCACATAGCGCACAAAGACAGTGTTCTATATCCTGCTTGGATGAGTGTGGACTGGGGTCTTCAAAGCTCATGGGAACCTAGCTCTCAAAGGCGTAACTATCGGTCTCTCCCTGTGCAGAGGCAAGAAGTGCTGAAAATCAAGACGTCCAAGACGATCCCCCTCGTCACCCACCCAGTTAGGAACTGCATTCACTCACCTCTGTGTTAGAACCATCCACCATTCAAGATAAAAAGGGCGATATTTTCCGGAAAGAAAGTTCAGAGGCTGGGAAAGGAGGAGGAATGGAAACCGGCAACACAGGAGGGAGGGGGTACGTGATGGCCTCTTGATGGGGTTGAGTGGATGAGTTGAGACTCAGTGTGTAGGAACAGTTGAATGAAAACCATGGTCTGTTCTGTCAACACTGACCTCACGCACAATAAGAGGTTTGAAGGAAAAAAGAAAGACATCCGGGGGCAGTAAGTCCAGGGCGGGTTTTCTGGGCAGCATGGCGGTCAGGTGACCAGCTCCTTGAGCTTTCTGTTCCACCATCATTCTCACCACAAGCTTCCTGTCCCTGAGGCCTGCAAGAAGACTCTGAGCTCCATTGGCCAGATCTCCCTTGATGACGCAGGAGAGATGCGAAGCAGCAGGGCACAGGCCAAAGGGCTTTGCCACAGTCCTACCTGAAGTCCTCCCCCTCTTTAGAGACCTCACTCCATAAGGCTACAGAGCTGGAAAACCAGATGACGAGGTTGGAAGAGATCCAGACATAGGCAGGGTGTCACTCCTTTCCCAATACTTGCAGTTTGGTGGGATTTCTAGAGGTCCCAAAGGAGTGAGCTTCTAATCACAGACTTGCAAAAGGAATATCAGGTTGGTGCAGAAGGGGGACATTTTCCAGGGGTGTCTTCCTTGGGTGTCTCAAAGCAGATCTCTCTGCCTTCCCATCCTGCCCCTCTGTCTCCATGCAAGCACGTGACAGCACTCAGAGTCAAACCCTTTGGGGCATCTGTTCAGAGGTAACTAATTTCACCACATGTCATGCCCTCCTCACTTTCAAACAGCGCTGGCTGGGGACATCTCTGCAGATAGACTCATTAGCGGGGTAAAGGGATTGTAGAGAACATCCGTCTGTCTGCCTCCTTTCTGAGATGGGGTGGTTTCCCTCTAGGACAGAATCAGAGAACCAGTCCCTTGTGACTTCCATGGGTTTGGTGAGCTTATGGCGTGGGGAGGGCTCTTTATTTCCCACCAGGCAAACCCCAAAGGCAGCTGACTACTGGGATGGGGGCTTGGCCTGGGCAGAGCCTCTGGGACTCCTGAAATGGTGCTCATGGTGGCAGTCCTGAGCATGACAACCAGCACTCACTGACAGGTAGACTCTGCCACATGCTGAGGTGAGTGACAGTCCAGGGTGTGCAGGGGAACCCGGGGGTCCTGCCCCACAAGGAGGCGTCTCCATCCGACTGTTCCCCAACCCTGGCTGCACAGTGGAATCCTTGGGGACTGTTTTTTTTCCCTGCCAGGAGAGTCAGCATCAGAGTGGGTAAGCATCAGGGTGTCAGTGCTTTTAAAGCTCAGAGGAGATTCTCTTGTGCATTTGCAGTGCAAGCTGCGTGGTTTGGGCAGCGCTGGTGGGCAGAGCGGCTACAGCTCTGATGGGCCAGGCTTTGATCTCTGGGCTTCTGGTGCAGAAAAAAATCCAGGGAGGCCCGTGTTCCCATCCTGCCTCCCCCCCACAGCAGCTGTCACTCCTCTGAGACTTGATTGCTCCACCTTTAACACTACGATCAAACCCATTTCTAGGGTGATGAAAATAAAGGACACATGGAAACATTTGGTCTGATTGACTAACGGACCACGCAAACATCAGTATCTACAGCCCTGAGAACCAGAAAGGCTAGATGGTGCCCAGCCACCACTACTGACCACTGCTTGGAGAAGGGTCACATTAGAAGGTCCTGGGCAGAGTGGGATGGGATGTGGACCAAACTCAAAATCATACAAAAGATCAGGCTGACTGTTTGGGTAGAGACTCCTGAGATCCCTGAGACCACGGCCATGAGTCTCGCTTCCATGAGTCAATGTTCAACCAATCCAAGTTCCAAACTCACTGCCACTGAGATGACTTTGACTCATAATGGACCCGAGAGACAGGGTAGAACTGACCCCGTGGGGTTATGAGACTGTAATTCTTTATGGGAGTAGGAATTCTCCTCTTTCTCCTG
>NW_022107432.1:26007380-26009554 GCF_000313985.2 Echinops telfairi | reverse complement strand
CCCAAGGAACTACTGTTTCTGCCCATTTTATGAATGAAGACAGATGAGATGGAGGGCTCTTCCCCGGCATGCAGTTATTAAACAGCTGTCCAGAAACCAGATTCAAGGCTCATGGAAGATCGAAAAGAGAGGAACGGGACAGAGTAGCCATGTTCCTTGACTGGAGGACAGAAACACAAGCCATCTACACAGCTGCACGCAGACCTGATGATAGTAATTTGGCCCCCAGAAAAAGTAGGGATCTCAGAATCCACAATCTTCCCCAGTCCCTCCATACATGCTTAACTCTGATTAGTAATCTCTCCACCATACCGGGTTGTCAATGATTTACTCCATGATGGGTTAACCACCCCAAATCCTTCCACTGTTTATCTTCTCCATGATCCATTTCTGATTCTTCTCTTGCCCCATCAAAAGTACCTGTTCCCGTTCCCGGTCTCTGCTTCCTAAGAATACCATCACCATATGGAAGTATGAATGCAGAAAGATGACTGTACATTGCTGTCCCCAAGCCAAGAGAGATGTGCGCATTTCAAAAGGGCTTTCCCACACCTTGGATCCAAAGGAGGGATCATAATTATGGAGATTTTCAGCTTGAAATATAGGTAGCTGCGTATTCTGGAAACAAGCCCAGCACCCCACAGGGAGGTACAAGGTGTGGGATTAGCCTTTTTCTCATCAAAACAACTACCTTATCAGTCACAGGAGAAAACATTGGTTGCTATTCCTGGGAAAAGGTAGGTGGGGCATGCTCCATTGTCTGCCCAGAGCTACATCATAAATGAGAAAACTCTTTAAAACCCTTAAGCTGCCATGACTTGCCATGGGATCACAGGTGTAGTCAATAGGACTAATGAGCAGCCACTGCTATCTAGCTCCTTATTCCTTGTAGCTACTAGAAGACAGCCCTTTGCCACCATGTAATTAATTGAATTGCATCCCCCAAAATATGAGCCTTAAAGCCTAACCTTCATACTCATGGATGTAATCTTAATTGGGAAACACAATCTTATTTGTTATGTTAATGAGGTCATGTGATTGATTTATTGTGCCAACTAGGCCAATAGGAACATGTGGGTGATTAATCAGGTCACAGCCTGATGTGGAGAGCAATGAGGTAAATGGCTCTGCAAGGCCGGCCCACTCTCTTGCTCCCTGGTGAATGGATCAGCATGTTACTGCTTTAGCTAGTTCTCGCTCACCCTGTGTGCTACACTATTTGTGGGCCAAGCCAACCCATGGATCCTGTAACTAGAGCTTGAGGCTCCTTCGAGACCTGCTTCTCCATGATGCTGGTGCATATACTGTTAGAGTTTGAAGCTCATAGATCCTGTCATGCTTGAGTTTGAGATCCCATCAGGGCCTGCCTCAATATGCTCCCGAGCTACTGACTGTTGCTGACCTACCCTGTTGTCTGAGGCCTTCGGGCAGACTCTGCCTGTCTTGCCTGAGGGAAGACTCCACTGTCTGCTTGCTTGTCCTTGGACCTGGCAACCTACTTGCATTGAAGGGCTTCCAGTATATTAACTATTCCAGGAAAGTGAGTTGAACTGAGCCCTCTGTTCTGCTCTGTGGACTAATTAGCTGTATAAACCTACCTCACTGTATAAACCTATCCTCTTATGTATGTATAATATCACAAGTGTCCCGGTTTAGTTTCTCTAGAGAACCCTGCCTAACACAGGCCACATCAGTATGCTCTGAACAGATGATTTAAAAAATAAAATAAAATCAGGGTCACTATGAGTTGGAATGGACTCAATGACAGTGCGTTTGTGGGGGTTGTTTTGTTTTGTTAATTTAATCCCATATAGATAGATCGTATGAGAGCACAGTGCTCAGGCAGAATTCTTTACCATGAAATTACAATTGCAATTTATTAATAGTTCCATTGATACTTTTGCTTTAAGGTTTAAAGATTATTCAAGAGTTCATCAGCCTCCTGAGATCCAGAGGATCTATAGTGCATAAGAATTTGAAATGCCGTTACTATCAGGCAGAGAGTACTGTAAAGTCAATTATGGTAGATGTAGTTAGGTTAGAAATGTAAGACAGTGAAAAATCTCATATATAGTGATCTAGTCGCTCTTGCCTGGTCCTGAGGACCAAGGAGGCTGACTCTGTCCAGGGGTGAAGCTATAGGAAGGTGGAACCCCGATTAGCCTGGATTGCTG
>NW_022107432.1:26004704-26006573 GCF_000313985.2 Echinops telfairi | reverse complement strand
TCCAATTTGGCCATGTACTAAGAACCTCTGTAAAATCCTCTATCAAAGAATTTTGGGAAAACGTGGACAAGTGGCTGCAATCCGAGTTCTGGACCCACTCTGAGAATCAGTACCTTGTGTTCATCGTATCTTGGTCTCTTGGAGGGAGGAATTGACACAGTGAACCCTTCAAAAGGCCGAGGATCCTATGCTGCCTGGCAGAAGCCTGCAGAGCCCCTTCTCTCCCCATCGCTCTGGCCTCTGGCAGTAAGCTCATGATAATTCCCTTCCTTCTCACCTGGCCCTACTTAACATCACAGAGGACACAAACACTTTCCCCCAAGGTAAGTTTGAGTCAGAACGTGGGTGGGAAGATTCACAGGATTCTGTGCTCTAGTGCTGAGAGGGTCCCGACCCACTCACTGCATTCCGGCCAGATTTCGGTCAGCTGTCAATTGGCTCCTAACACCTCACTGGAACTCATGGGGCCTGGCCTGGAGCACTGAGAGGATGGGGCAATCCTGAAGGGTACAGAGCTACGTGGGCATGTGCTAGGGAAGAGAATCAGCACGGTAGACTGAGCATTTCTTCACAGGCCCAGGATGGAAGGTGCTATCACCTGCCTGCCCATAGGTCCATGTATGCACAAATAGAATATGGGTTCCACTCTGACATACAGGGTCAGTGAAAACAGCTCTAGCAGGTATGCAGCCGGTGTTGCAAATAATCTCTTCTCTTCCCCATTGGGTTGGGTGTGTTGACTGTTGCCTGTCACTCTCTGGGGACTTGGGAGGCACCTTCTAAACTGGGATATCAAAGATGGCAATATTTAATTATTTGGTGCCTTTGGCTCCTTCTGGGGGGTAGGTCAATGCCAAACTGCCCTGCCACCTTACATTATCTGAGTTACATTATCTGAGTTCTATAATGAGTTGTGGGGATTGCCCAGAGACATGATATTAACTAACAGCAATAACAACAACGTTATGTCTGGAAAGCAAAAGTAAACTTCTGCCCAAATCTGGTAACAAGAGAAAACAACTCAATCAGCTGGAATACATACAGATAAGGACCCAGAGAAGGTCTTGGAGGAGGACAAAGCTTTTAATTTACTATGAGCGAAATCAGGGGGGATGATCAAATCTTTAAGTGATTACAGGGGGAAAAATTGATAGAAATACAGAAATGACAGAGGAGTCTACAAGAACTCAGGAAGGCACTACAAGACCAATCCATCATATTAAAATGAATTATTTGGACAGATAAAATGAATTATTTGGACAGAGAATCAACAACAACAACACACAGCAGCCTAAAATTTCCAGAGAAGACCTTATTATGGGAAAGCCTCCTACTGAATTAATTATAATACACAAAGTGAAAGGGAACTGCACCAGCCAAAATAAGGAATCACAGAAGACATTTTCAAAATAAAGACACCCCCCAAAAAAGGGAGGGAATATATTAGTTCATTAACAATCTAACAGAGAAAATATCTAGCCATTTGCAAAAGACAAAAAAACTGTTTTGAATTTGGAAAGAAAACCACACAAAAAAAACCCCAAATGATACTCATAGAAAAATTTAAAACTTCAACAAAAGAAAATAGATAGAAATCATATGAGCATGCTAATCTGTAAGATAAAAACAAAAAAGGAAAGTACTAGCAAGAAAATATATAAATAGAGGGAATTCAGCAAAAAAATATTACAAACATTGAAAGCAATATCATCATAAAGTATATAAAACAAAATGATGGCACTAAGCATATACTTATCAATAACAACATTGAATGTAAATTGATTGAACTCACCTGTTAACAGAAATAGACTAAAAGAATGGATAAAAACCATCACTGTGTGACCACCTCCCCCACATAAACGCTGAAGA
>NW_022107432.1:26001906-26003528 GCF_000313985.2 Echinops telfairi | reverse complement strand
TTCTTATATAAATGAAGAGACAAATAGACCACAATACAATAATACTAGGGGATTTCAGGACATCACTTTCAAGCAAAGATTGATCAACTAGCATGAAAACCAACAAAGATACAGAAGAGCTGAACAACACAACCAGCCAACGTGATCTCCTAGAGAGATACAGAACACTTCACTCAACCCACACACATTAAAATGTTTTTTTTTCTAGTGCACATGGCACCTACTCCAGCATAGATCATGTTTTAAGCCAGAAAGCAAACATCAAAACCAAACCAAACTCTCTTATTGAGTCGGTGCCAACTCATAGGGACCCTGTAGGACATGGTAGAATTTCCTGTGACTTTCTAATACTCTTTTTGGGTGTAGAGAGCTTCCTTCCCCCCAACCCCCTCAACTGGCTGGTGGTTTTGAACTGCTGACCTAGAGGTTAGCAGCCAAAGCATAAATACTATGCAAGCAGGGTTCCTCAAGCAAGCATCAGTAAATTAAAAAAGATTGTGATATGACAAACCATATTTCAGATTACAATGTTGTAAAATTAAAAATCAACCATTGGATGATCAGCCCCAAAAGTCTAATACATGGAAATTGAAAAATACTTTAAAACCAAATGAGGGGAGACATTGGACAGTGTAACATATGACAAAATAATAATAATTTATGAATTATGAAGGGTTCATGAGGGAGGAGCCATGGGGAGGGAGGGGGAAAATGAGGAGCCGATATTAAGGGCTCAAGTAGAAGGCAAATGTTTTGAGAATGATGATTGCAACAAATGTACAAATGTGCTTGACACATGGATGTATGTATGGATTGTGATAAGAAGTATACGAGGCCCCAATAAAATGATTAAAAAATAAACAAGCAAAAAAACCATTTGGAAACTGAAGAAATAAAGAACACACAAGCAAAACAAAAAGATTTGAAATAAATGAGAAAGAAAACACAACATATCAAAATATCTGGGACCTGGCAAAAGCAGTACTCAGAAGGCAGTTTATAGCAATAACCTTAACACATCAACTACAGCAATAAGAAAAAGACTAGCAAAGCAGAACCTCAGGCTAGAAGAAAAAATATGTATAATGATTCAAGGAGAAAGAATAAATCAGAAAATTTAAAAAAAAACTATAGGAAAAAATTAACAAGACACAAAGTTGGTTCTTCAAAAAGATTTCAACAATTGATAACCCCCAGGAAAATCTAGCAAAGGAAAAGGAAAAGATTATAGCAAATGTTACAAATAAGAAATGAAATGTTGATACCACCACAGAAGCAACTGACATAAAAATAATCACAGTATTATGAAAAGTTGTATTCCAACAAATCTGGAAATCTAAAAGAAATGGATAAATTTCTAGAAATGTATTACCTACCTAAGTTAACACAGATTGATCTAAAAATTCTTGATAAGCATATGACACAAGGAAAAATAAATCTGGTCATAAAAATCTTCCAACACAAAAAGTCCAAGACTAGATAGTTTTATCAGGGAATTCAGCCAAGCATTTAAAAAAGAGTTAACACCAATCTTAGATGAACCATTTGACAATATAGAAACACACTATATACTATCAAATACGTTTGATCTGATACCTAAGCCAGAAAAAGATATTATCAAA
>NW_022107432.1:25998876-26000526 GCF_000313985.2 Echinops telfairi | reverse complement strand
TTGAGCTTGATTTTGAGTTTTCAATACAGCCACAGTAATAATCAAAGGGTCTTGGTATTTGGTACAATGATAGACATGAAGACAAATGGATTAGAATTGATAACCCAGAAATACAATTAACTACCTGTAGACAACTGGTCTATAGTAAAGGACTAAAATATATTAAGTGGGGAAGAGAGAGATATTTCAATAAATGATGCTGGGAAAAAACTAGATCGCCACTTGCAAAAGAATGAAACATGACCGATACTTCATACTATGTACAAAAATGAATTCAAGATGGATTAAAGATCTACATATAAACCCTAGAACCATAAAGACCACTGATGAAAAAAATAGGATAAGCTTGAGGGCCCTTATGCAAGGCATAAATGCACTAATGAACATAATGTAAGAAAACCTACACTTCAGAAGACAAAAATGGACTGGATTCTTCTAAAAATATAACATTTATCCACATCAGAAGGCATCCTCAAAAGGGTTAAAAGAGAACCCAGGATTGGCAAAAAATATTTAGCAATGATACATAAGACAAAGGGCTAATTTTAAAAATGCATAGCAAACTCCAACACCATAACATGAAAAATACAAATAACACAGTAAAAATGAGCACAAGACATGTATAGACAATTTATAAAGGATGACTTCCAGGTGGCCAACAATCGTATGAAGAAATGTAGACATTCATTAGCAATAAGAGAAATACAAATGAAACCAGTAATGAGATACCACCGCACACCAACACTCTTGGTAAATTTTCAAAAAAAGAAAAAAATCAGAAAATAATAAACGCTA
The DNA here is from genome assembly GCF_000313985.2 of Echinops telfairi. Taxonomy (NCBI): domain Eukaryota; kingdom Metazoa; phylum Chordata; class Mammalia; order Afrosoricida; family Tenrecidae; genus Echinops; species Echinops telfairi. The sequence goes on along the minus strand of NW_022107432.1, from coordinate 25,999,731 downwards.
GAGAGGATGTGGAGAGATTGAAATGCTCATACATCGCTGGTGGGATTTTAGAATTGTACAACCACGCCGGATGACAGTATGGCGCCTCCTTACATGAATGCAAATACAAATACCTTACGATCCCACCACCTCTCTACCCCGTACATACCCTAGAGCAGTAAAGTACAAAACAGCAAAAGACATCTTCATGCCCATGTTTATTACAATAATTTCTATAATAGCAAAAAGATGGACATAACCCAAGTCTCCGATTATGGAGAAGGGATAAACAAACTCTGGTACATTCATACAAGGGAATATCACACATCTTTTTATGAACACCGAAGACATGGACAGAATCAGACAGCATTAGGCTTAGCAACACTACTCAATCTCGTAAAGATAAATATATTATGACACCATTATTACAAAGGAAAATAAAGAAACATAGAAATAATGTTCGCACCAAAGGATAAGACTTTCAGGACTGTGACGAGGCCCCGGTTTGGAGGGGGTGGGGGTGTGCAGGAGAGAGAAGTGACAGGAAGCTGCCGGGTGGGGGTGGGGGTGTTGTTCTTACTGATTTGATTTGATGAGCTGGGCTGTGGGACTATATAAAAGGTGTTTGTCTTTGTAAGTAGTATATTCCACGAACAAAGGGGGAAGATGTACATGCATAAGTCAATAAAAGCAAAAAATACGAAACAAAAAAACCAAAACCGTTCCACTGAGTCAATTCAGAGTCCTGGCTACTTGGCGCACTGCAGCGCAGAACTGTGCTCCCTGCGGTTTCGATGGTTATAATCGTATGGCAGTGGATTGCCAGGCCTGTCTTGCATGGCACCCCTGGAGAGATGTGGACCGCCAACTGTCTGG
>NW_022107432.1:25995976-25997842 GCF_000313985.2 Echinops telfairi | reverse complement strand
CGTCAGTCTTCCAAGCAGCCTGAACATCTGACACTCCTTCCCTTCGACAAGCCTGACTGTCCCCACAACCTAGTCAATGGTGCCTATCTCCAAACTCCCCAAACGCTTCTAGCTGTACCTCTTCTGGGACCCTTAGCTCCTTCTATCTCTCTCTTTATATGCCCACGTGGCTCAGTGGATAAAGCACTCAGCAGCTAACTGAACGGTGGTGGTTCAAAGCCAGCTTACAGATGGTTCACGAAGATGCCCTGTGGGGCATATGGCAAGGGAGGTGGGGGGCTAATCACGATGAAGACAAGAATGAGGAAGATGTTCTCGAACTGATAGTGGTGATGGTTGCACAACTCTTCTTGATGCGATTGGACCAGTGAATTGTACGATATGGGAATTAGATGCCAATAAAACTATCGGGAAGGAAACGATGCATGGTGAAGGCTTGTTGCGAGGGCCAGGAACCTCCGAATGGGAACCTCGAACATCCGTCTGTACCACCCAGATCCTCGGGTCCACCCTATGCCCCTAACACAAATTCACTGCCATCGAGATGGGGTAGGACTGCCCGCCGGTTCCTGAGACTCGAACTCTTGATGGGAGTAGAAATCCTGATCTTCTTTCTGCCAAATAGCTAGTGGTTTCAAACTGCTAACCTTGCAGTTCATAGCTGAACATGGCACCCACCAGGGCTCCTTTCCCCCTATGAGGAGGACACTGTTACCATCTACGCTTTGCCCAACACGAGGAAACTGCAGCACCGACGGGGCTAAGCAATTTGCTCCTGATCACTCAGAGACCGGCTGCGGTGCTGGGAAGCAGCAGCCCAGCACCAGGCAACTGTCACAACCGCGGCCCTCATTCACAAAGACAAGAGTGGAGGCCGGTTCTAAAATCCCTGGGTGGGCTCCAGGGGGAAGCGTCCTTACAAAAAAGCGCCTTCCTTGTCAACGCTCCTCCCAACAGCAGGCTTGGGGTTTGAGTTACTCAGCTGAGACAGCAAAATAATTTTGTCAATGAAGTCAAACATCTGGTCAATGTAGCGAAAAATCAGTCATCACCGGGGTCTGGCCACAGGCCTGGGGGCTCCTTCCAGGCAGTAGACTCTTCCCCAGGTCCCTGACAACTGGGGACATGCACCCAGACTCTAATGTGCACACTGCTCTCTGATTGACTGGTGAGACTCACACCTAACACCCTCCTAGGGACCACCAAGAGAGCCTACGAGGGGAGTACAAACCCATGGGGGAGTACAAACCCATGCTGACTTCAAAGGAAGCATTTAGGCTAGAGATCAGAATTCAGCCTGGATCCAAAAAAGTGCATTCTCAAGCCGGGGGCGGGGGCTGGGGGGGGGGGTTGTAAATTCCGGGGCGCCTACTGTAGAAATGAAAATTGCCATAATAAATGTCGATTATCCCAATTACCTCTAATTGTCTGGCTTGTGTAGCAAGAGCATTACCATAGGCAGGGCTGATAAGGGAGAAGGGAGTATTTCGCAGAATAACCAACCGAGGGAGATCTGGGTTATGAATGAGGGAGGTGACACTGTCTCTGGTCCCCAGCAGGGGCTGGCACGGAAAGACAAGGGACTTCGCAGCGTCTGGGCTGCTGGGGGATGGTACTGACGCAGTGACATCTTTACGCAATGGTCATTAAATGCTATTTTAAAAACCGGCCGTGTGCTGGAGAGATAAGGACAGAGAGGGGACACAGCTGCTCTCTGTGGCTCCTTCCTTCTGGCCAGCTGAGGTGGTGAACAGCTAGGGAAGAAGGGGCGCTATTGAATGGGACAACAGCATTATTTTCCATCATGATAATGTAACATTTGATTCAACCATTTATTTAATCAACCAGGCAGGCATTCAGGAAGCA
>NW_022107432.1:25990799-25995593 GCF_000313985.2 Echinops telfairi | reverse complement strand
CAAGAAAGAACTTAAAGAAAACCAAGCCCCACCACCACCACCCCCAGCCAGTGGATTCCAACCCCTAGCGGCCCTATAGGACAGGGTAGAACTGCTCCTGTGGGCTTCCCAAACTCACTCTTCATGAGAGTAGAAAGCCTCGTCTTTCTCCAGTGGGGTGGCGGATGGTTTTGAACTGCTGATCTTGTGCTTAGCAGCCCAATGCATAACCAGGAGCAACGATAGCCTTCTACGCCCCTGCCCCGACACTGTATCCCTCCCTCCCTGAATTAACCTGAATTTATCAGAGAAAATTGGGTGCAAGATAGGAAAAAAACAAAAAAATAACGAAAATCGCCGTCACCCGCTATCTACAAAACGCACGTGCTAAGGCTGTGTTGGTAGTTCTGTCGGCTCATTTTTTATTAGCTTAAGTAGGATTCCAAGGCTTGCTGGGACCTTTTAATTCCGTGGCAGTATTGATTAAGGCTGAGTACACGCCAAGTGTGCAATATGCACACACCTTGGTAAAATGAAAACCTTTCCGCTTACTGATAGAGTAGTAATTACTATGAAGAACGAAGGGTATCTGGGATAAAACCAAGAAATGATTTCATATGCCCCAGCAGCGAGTCACGGGGCTGGTTCATCTTCTCCCTGGCTGGGTGCCAGGGCAGCATGTAGGTGGGGCCAGCGGGGTGGAGGAGAACACCTGGAGGGGTGGCAGGTAGGAGCAAGGAGATTACAAAGGGAATTTACAAGGCTCCTTGCTCAGAAATCCTTAAACTCACCCAGCATGACTTCTTGGCTTTGGCTGCAATGTTATTCTGAGAGATCACTAATCCCTCTGGGGCCTTGTAGAAGCCACTCCCACCCCCTTACTCTTTTCCCTTCCCTTCCCCAGCCCAAACTTTCTCTGCTGACTTTCCTTTAGGCATTGCCAATTCTGCGTCTCCCCTACAGGAAAATCCCGGGCCACGATGAACGTGATCACTGTAATGGTGCCGGACACTGTAATAACGCTGGACACCGCCTTATACTTTGCAAGGCACGTTTTGTGTTGGTCATCTCATTGGGTCTTCACAAGCCTACGAAGAGGCCGAAGTCAGGCCAGCCGAGCTCAGTGGTTCTCAACCTTCCTTTAACACAGTGCCTCATGCGGTGGTGACCCCGCCCCACCATAAAAGTATTTTCATTGCGACGTCATCACTGTCATTTTGCTACTGTTATGAATCGTCATGTAAATCTCTGATGTGCAGGATGTATTTTCGTTGTTACAAATTGAACATAATCAAAGCACAGCGATTAATCACAAAAACAATATGCAACTATATGTTGTGAACTATTTATTTCTAATGACAAATAAGTGAAATTTTGTCTTGAAGCATGGTGTAGCATGGGTAACAGTCTTCACGCCCGGTACGCGTATCTGCATGTGGGCGGACCTGCCTGGAGACGGATAGAGGAGCGGTGTCTCCGTTCCTAAGACCATCGGATATAGTGTTTTCCGATGGTCTTAGGAAACTCCTGTGAAAGAGTCCTTTGATCCCGCAAAGGGGCCGCGACCCACAGGTTGAGAACCGCTGGCCTAGCTGCACGCCCACCCGTCATTACATCACCGTGACCAGTTGCCTCCATCTGCTCTGATGATTTGTAAGAGAACCGAGGCTGGGTAGGTGACTCCCAGAAATAAGACATTTCTCAGCCTCCCTCATGACTGCAAGCCACAAGGTCCTCCGTTTGAAACCACCAGCCGCTCCACGGGAGAAAGATGAGGCTTTCTATTCCAGTCCAGAGTTACAGCCTTTGACGCTGACAGGGGCAGTTCCACCCTGTCTTCTCTGCGTCAGCACTGACTTGATGGCCGTGAGCTGGGTGTGGATTTTTGTTTTGTTCCTTGCAATTAGGTGAGACCAGGTAGTTAAGTTCTGGCCAATGAAATGGAAGTGGTAGGTGCTTCGGAAGCATCCTTAAAAGAAGGACTGAGTCTTCCTTCCCTCTTCCTCTTTCTCCTTTTCTGGTGTCTGGAATGGAGACAGGATGGATGACACTGCGTAGTGGTGTAGAACAGGAGGTGCATTTGAGGATGGAGGCCAACACAGATAGACCCTAACTAAACTCCTAGCTGGGCTTTTCTGTAAGACAGTAATAAGCATCTCGTGCTCAGTGTGAATGTCCTGCAACTCATACTTTGCCCTGAGTCACAAGTAGCATTTTATCTGCAAATCTCAGAATGCAGACATGCCTCTCTAAGTCCGCAGTCCAGTCCTAACTCAGAGGCTCCTTGCCTCTCCGCTTGGGTGACTCGAACAGCACCTGCACTGGCTCCCCTGCTTCTAAATGGGATGGTGACGGGCTTGGCCTTTTCATCTCATTTCAGCCTTTTTCCATTTCCCACACTGTGAACAAAGGGATCCAATGGCTGGGCCAGCCTGGCATGCCGCATCCTCCCCTGGCTCAATGTGGGCAAAGGTTCCTTATTTGCTGCCAGGTGATGACTGAGCCCCTCTGGGTGGGTGGTACGGCTGGAAAACCCCCAGAGGACTCACCAACCTGTCCTGTGGCTGGGCTGACCACCGGCCTCTTGTGCACTGGGTGGCCTGTGAGACACGGCGCACCGTGTCCTCTCTGGATTTGCATGCTTGTGCCATCCCCTCCTTCGGGAACAATGGCCCATCCTGATGTCTGGCTGGCTCCTAACTCTCTCTCACTGCTAACCCAGGGGGAAGTCTGACAAGATGCCTCCTCTGATCCACCCCTCATGCCCACCCGATCTTGTCCCATCGGCTCCCAGCTCATGTCTCTGTCCCTCTGCCAACCGCTTGCATTATAATTATCTGGCACATCTCTGTCCCTCCCACCAGACCTTGACATTCTCCAGAGCAGAGCCCGGTGCTTTTTAATTTTTGAAAAATCATTTTTCTCACCAGAGGCTGCGACAAGACCCTGCCAGACCAGACATTCAAATTTGTGGATGGAGAAATAGTGTAATTAATTTTAGCTCACTTCCTTGGTGTCATGCCCAGCCCCCTTGGTACTTAGCATTCTCATGCAGAGGGAGGGCTTTCTATCATACGCTTCTGTGACTCTCTGCCTCAAGGCTCTCTTGGGCTCCCTGAGCTAGAGCAAGTCAAACTTGAGTGGGAGCTGGGGGCCAGCGCTGCGCTATCATCGACACAATCGCCCTGGCAGGCGAGATAATGACCCGCAGAGATGACAAAATCCTCACAGCAGGGCCAGTAGGTAGCATTATGATAAAGGCAGAAAATGTTGAAGTTGTCAAGGATTTTGTCTCTCTTGGATCTACAATCGGTGCCCATGGAAGCAGCAGTCGAGATCACAAGGTGTGTTCTGTGGGGAAGTTGCTACAGGAGGCCTCTTTTGAGCACTGAAAAGCAAAGGATGCGACTTTGAGGATGAAGGGTCCAGTGACCCGAGCCAGGGTCTTTTTAATCACCTCATAGACATGTGAAAGCTGGGCACTGAATAAGGGCAACCGAAGACCAAATGGGACATTTGGATTCTGCTGCTGCAGAAGAATATTCAAAGTACCATTGTGGTAGTTATATGATCCCTTGTCCATTTGAGGATTAAGAGTGTAGGGGTGGAGTCTAGCCTGTCAATCAGATCATAGCCAATGAGGCCTCTGTGTGGGCATGGCCTTCTCCTGAGAATTCTGGGAACTCCAGTACTTCCTCCTTGGAGGCAGGAGACACTATCTCTCTCTGCTCACTCACTCCCTGTGAGACATCGCAGAGGAGAAGCCACATGGACCTACCCTGATATAGCCCGGGAAGCTGGAGAACCCATGTGGACACCCCTGCCAGCGTTGAGATACTGACAACACCACTGGATCCAAAGACTTTCTGTCCACGGGCCTGTGATCATCCTGCATTTGGTGTAATTGCAAGTGTTTTGTGAGTCTGAAGAGGACTTTATAGATGGGTATGGGACATATGGGCTAACATAGAACTTATGGGCTTCGACTGGACTGGGTTGGGATGCTTTTTTAATGTACAATTGTCTGTTATATAAAACTCTCTCTTATACATCGGTGAGTTTCTATGGATTTGTTTCTCTAGTCTACCCAGACTAACACAACCATGCACCGCTAAAAGGACAAACCAACCTGTCTTGGAACAAGTATGGCCAGAGTGATCCTTAGAGGCAAGGCTGGGAAGACTTCATCTTACATACGTTGCACATGTTAGCAGGAGAGACCAGTCCCTGAAGGACATCATACTCAGTAAAGGAGAGGGCCAACGAAAGAGAGGACAGTCCTCAAGGAGCTACATTGATACAGTAGCTACAGCAATGGGCTGGAGCATAGGAGCCATTGGGAGGATGGTTCAGGACCGGGTAGTGCTTTGTTCTGTTCCACAGAGGGTGGCGATGGATTGGAACTGACCCAACAACAGCCACAGCAGAGCCGTCTCTATCAGAATCCCCGGAACCTGTGCGTATGCTCTTCCGCAGCCTGTGGGGAGAAATGTTGCTGATGGAATTAAGGTTGTTAATCAATTCACTTTAAAGTAGAGATTCCATTGGATTATTTGGGAAAGCCCATTATAATCAAAGGGTCCTTCAATTCAGACAATGAAGCAAAAAAGAAGTCAGAATGATTCAATGTGAAAAGAACTTGATTCACTGTTGCTGACTTCGAGGGATGGAACCACAAACCAAAGGATGTAGGTGACTTGAAAAAGATGGGGAGGGAAAGAGATTGGATCCTCCCCTAGCATCTCCAGAAAAGAGTGAATCTGCCAACACCTTGATTTTAGCCTAGTGAGACCTATTTTAGAGCTCTAGAACTTC
>NW_022107432.1:25988605-25990461 GCF_000313985.2 Echinops telfairi | reverse complement strand
TAACTGGAAGGACTAAGGAGGTATTTAACCACCAAGACCTACCTTGGGGTCTCCTGACCCATCTAGGATTTGACCTGGATCTAATAACCTGACAGCTTTAAGGTTGCTGGGATGATACATTCCCCAGGTGGTCAAATCTGTGGAAATCTGGAGATTAGAAAGATCTGAAAGTTCTACCAGGAAGTGGGAGTTGGGAAGTCCAAGAGATTGATTTAAATAGTGGTCCCAAGGGAGAGTTGAGTGGGACAGGATGGAACAGAGATGAGTGGGGCAGCTAGAGCAAGCACAGGGGGAACATAGGGTGCCTGCCTAGAGAAGAAGGGCTGTTTGACACCCACCTCCACCCCACTTGGCAAAGGCTACAATGACTGTCCCCTCTGCTTCCCTCAGAAGTTCCCCCTGCCCATAGGAAGAGGAGGCTTTCACTTGGAGGAGTGAGATTGGGAAAGGGCATTAGAAGGATAGGGTGGAGGTGGCAGTAGAGGGCCATGCTCTTAAGTTCCTCCTGTCTGCCAGGGGCTCTCCATCAGAGTGCTAAAAGAACACAGAAGAAGGGACCAAGAGGAACCGGGCTGCAGGCTGTTAGCTAGGGACTCTCGTGGTCAATGAGGACTTCTAGTTCAGAGTAGCAGACTATTCTATGCAGAGAAACAAGAAGCTAAAGCAAATAGGAGGGCCATTGCTGGCCCATCCACACCTGAAGTTTGGAGCTCTAGCTTTGTGTTCACTCTAAGGAGCAGGCAGCAGTCAGAGGGGAAGGAAAAGCCAGAGAACCCATAGATCTGCTGAGCAAAGGTCTTCCTGATGTCACCGGACCTCTTTCTGAAGGAATGCCTCATCTAGCGGGTGCCTAAACTAGAGTCCTTGATTGGAACAGACTACTAACAGAGTGGACAGTGGTTCAAACTCAGCCAGCGGCAGTTTGGCATTCTGAAAGGTCACAGAGGGGCAAACCCTGTGACGGGCAGTTCTAGTCTGGAAACCATGAGATTATCCTGTGTTGAAACAAAGTCTGCAGCAAATTTTTAGAAGTGTGCCAAGGGATATAGGGAAACAGAGTTCTTCTTGGGGAAGAGTCTCCTTGAGGGAGGAGTCTTAGCCCTGTCCATAAGGGGCCCCTGGAGTCATGGGAGAGGCAGACACTCACTGATAAGACACCCGTTAGCCATGTGTTCAACAGAGCCCAGAGTGACTAGATGTCTCACCATGAGGGTATGTAGGGAGCAAGGCATGGCACCCAGTCAAGAATCTGCCAGGGCCATTCCTGCTAGAGATCAAGGCCAGTGGTCTTGAGCTAGACACTACATGGGATTTACCATGGTGTTCTCTGATCCTTTTCTGCTTCACCCTTGTGGGAGTTACATAATCTGCTGTCAATTTGAGACTTAAGAGTGAAGGGGTGCCAATCAGATTGCAGCTTGATGACCTCATTTGGAGGCGCTAAGGAGATAAATAGCTCACTGGAGGTGGGACATACTTTCACTCCCTGTGAGACATTCCTGTTGACAAGCCACATGGAGCTACACTAGAGCCCTGGAGCTGAAGGAGCCACAAGGAGACCAGCTCTGAGATGCCTCTACCGCCCCTGGATCCATAAGACTTTCCACCATTGGTCTGTGATCTTCCTTCATTCGGCGTCATTGCATGTGTTGCATGAATCTGAAGAAGAATTTACAGATTGTTAACGGACATATGGGCTGATATCGGATTTATGGACATGATCTGGACTGGGCTGAGATGTTTTCTCAATATTCAATTGTTCTTGTATATAAAGCTCTTTCTTATACACACGTGCGTGTCTATGAATTTCTCTAGTCTACCCAGACTAACACACCCCTACTTACATCTTAGCTTCT
>NW_022107432.1:25986155-25986906 GCF_000313985.2 Echinops telfairi | reverse complement strand
TTTCTGGGAGTAGAAAGTCTCATCTCTCTCCCACGGTGGGGCTGGTGGTTCCAAACTGCCGACCTTGCAGTTAACAGCCCAACAGCTAACCTCTGCACCACTGGGGCTCCACATCGCTTGTACAAAACCAACAACAACAACAAGGATGTCCTCATGGGATTCTGGAGATAAGCTCCTGTGTGTGTGCTTGCATATACAGTATGTGGGTTTGTACATGTGTTCATATATGCATGCGTGTGCGTCGTATATGTATGTGAGGGTGGCTGTGTACCTGTGTGTGTGACTGTGTGCCCCTGCGCAGGTGCGCAGAGGAGAGAGGATCAGAAGTGGTCTCACAAAACGTGATTTGCCCCCACTACCCCCTGTCTCCCTTGGCGGTCCTCAAACTCCCCTGCCCTCCCCAGCCCCTTGGCTGCCTCTCCTTTGCTTTCCTGGCAGGCCTAGTGGGACCTCTCCATATCAAAAACACCTGACCTGACTGACTCCACCCAATTAGGGCCAGGCGGACAGGGCTCCGAGAGAGCCTGGATGGGGATTAATGCTCTCCCAGAGGTGAGAACAGCCCATTGCCCGCTGAACTTTTCACTTCGCTGCCAGCTGAGTTGGCATCTGAGCTGCTCTCTCTGCAGCAGAGACTCAGCGGAAGCAGCAGCGGGGGAGGGGAGGGAGGCGGGAGCCACTGTGACACTTTTCAGCCTCACAAAGATTCTCAGGGTTCCTGCCCAATGACCTTTGAAACTGGCCTGCCCTG
>NW_022107432.1:25969941-25985844 GCF_000313985.2 Echinops telfairi | reverse complement strand
CCTTCTCCCTGCCTCAAAGCTTTCCTTGAATGTAACTCTCCGAGCCCTGGGATAGGCTGCCTCCTCCCTCCTTTCAGTCACGCTGAGCAGCACCATCCACCCATTCTTTCATAGGCACTTGCTAGCGAAACGGTTCTCACTGAGTGGGTTGCCCGGATGCAGGGCCTCTAGGCACCTGCACGCCATATACAGGCTCATCCCAGCCCCAGTGCAGCCCAGGCTCCGCCCTCTGTGTCCCCCCTGACCCCCCTCCCAGCCAGCTTATGTCTCATCTTCCCACTGTCCTGCCCCTTCCCAAGCAAGGTGACCTCCGGCGCTCCAGCCAGGCTCTAGGACACTCTGCAGGAAGGCTATGCTATCGAAGGACATGCAGGCCTTTGACGCTGCCCCTTGGCCAGGCCTGGGCAGCCTCTCAGATATCATCATGCCTCCACTCAGCTCAAATATCACACCTCCAGGAAGCGCCCGGGAAGGAGACGGGGTGTGTCAGACCAGAAGGAGCCTCGGCTTCCATCAGAAATGGCTGGGTTTTGCCTGCAGCCCAGCTTTCTGAGGGCTATGTTGGGAAAGTGACCCAACTGGGCTGGGCCTCCATGCCCTCACTGCGGCTGCGGGGCAGGGACAGTGCCCAACACTTGCCCAGCAGCAGACAGGGCTCCCAGGACTCCTCCCCACAGCCTGAAACACAAGCATGACTGTTGTCACCCTCATTGTCCTGATGGGGACCCTGAGGCCCGAGGGGTTCAGAGTGTGGGTTCAGGGCCATGGAGTTGGAAGGTGACTCTTCGGATCCACCCTGCTCTCTCTCACCACCCCCCACTGTTTCTCATGCACGCCCTCACAGGGATGCAAGCGCTCCCTGCGGCACAGGCAACACGTCAACCAAGCCAGACCCACTGCCGTCGGTGCAATTCCACAGAGGGCTTCCAAGACCGCAAATCTCCATGGAAACACACAGCCTCAGCTTTTTCCTGCAGAATGCGGCTGGGCTTCGACAGCCAAACCTTGGGGTTAGCAGCCTAAAGCCTAGCCCAGGGCGCCACCAGCAGGCACTGCACAAATGCTGACAGCTTTATCATTGTTATTTTGAAAGACATACAAGCAACTTAAGACCATGGAGCTGAGGCCGGTTCATAGCGACCTTCTAAGAGAGGGTAGATCTGCCCCTGTGGGATTCAGAGAGGGTGACTTTACGGAGTGGCAGGCCCTGTCTTTCTCCCACAGGGCGGCTGGTGATTTCAAACTGCTGAACTTGCCATTAGCAGCCCAATGCATAACGCACTAGGCCACCAGGGCTCTGCTAGGATGGTACTAGAGGTGTAGTGGGGACACCATTGAATTGGAAAAAGAGACCACTTACCTGGTCACCTTCAGGTGGGTCAAGATGCTTTTTGTGGTACCAGCTTCAGTTTCCCTAGAAAGAGGGGCTTGTGCTTAGAGACCACGTGGCTCAACCCACCCAGCGCCTCTGTCAGAGGAAAGCCTTGCAGTCCCCTCTTATGAAGATTCCAGCCTAGAAAGTCCCATGGGAGCACCTCTCCCTTGTCACGGGGCTGATTCAATAGTCAGGCGCAAGCACCATCTCCACCTCCAACACTTGAAGGCAGGAGGCAGGGCCTGCGTACTGAGGAGACACCCCAGATGCACACCCTGTCTCGTGGGTGCCAGACTCCGGGGGTTGAATGGCTACAAGGCACCCCACACATGTCAGGGGAGACCCCTCACTTAGAGTCCTATCATTGTCTTATCCTTGCTGTACTTGAGTTATCTGAAGCGCAGAGCCTCTTTCTCACTGGTCCGCAGGCCCCCACCCACAGCCAAGAGGGGGTCGCAGTCCTTATCGACAGAGCATCGGACTTCCTCCACCACACTCAGCCCACACTCCGTGGAATCAGCAGTGGGATCAGCCGCAGCATACTGTTTCCACCTGCCCTGTGTGGCTGGGCTGGACCCCAGACCGGCCTCAAAGGCCTGGCTACAAAGAAGTCAAGCCTTCTGGTTGCCCACACTCTCTCCCCGTCCTTCTCATTAATTAAACTTGCTCTTGATTATCCAGGGACAGGTGATCTACCTCCGTGGTTGCCAACCCCCTGGGCTGCACATGAGACGTATGGCAACCTTTGTCTGAAAGCCCACTTCCTGAGCTTCCAGCAGAACAACTCCAACAGGATTTCTGGGAGTGGGACCTGGCATCAGGATCGTTGGGGTGAATTTTAGAAGGTTCCTCGGATGATTCGAATGATGAGTGGGGTAGGGTAGCCTTCCACAGGGTGGTGGGCTTTCTGATGAAAGACATCTCCCTCTTCATCTCCTCCTGTTTTCCTGTGGACTTGTTTTCCCAGCCCTGGAACCTCCTAGAAGGCTGACTGGGGGTGTCAAGAGATGGCACGATTGGGCAGCCTGCCATCACCAGGGGTAGCTCAGTATCGTGTGTCTCCACGAGACAAACATGGCTCAGAGAGGTGAGGTCTTTCACAAGGGCACACTGCTAGCGGAGGGCAGCACTGAACTGACGGCGGTTCTTTTCAGTGAAAGAGCTGGTGTAAGAGGGCTAGGGCGGAAGGGACCGAGTCCTTGTTGCTGTTGGGTGCCGCTTCATGGCACCTGACTTACTGCGACTGTGACCCTATGGGCAGGGTGGCATTGCCCCACTGCATTTCCTTAGCTGGAACAACTATAGACAGAGAGCTGGGCACTGCTGGGTAGGTTTGAGCTGCCAGCCTTTTGGTGAATAGTCAAGCACGTAACCATTTTCAACACGGGCCCCTGGCCCATGCAAGCCCATGCCTAGGGGAAGGAAGCCGTGCCTGGCTCTGTGCCACCCCCACCATGTAGATCAGATGATACTGACTCAGCATTCCCAGGGCCTGACTTCTGGAAGCTGATCTCCAGATCTTTCTTCCCAGTCTGTCTTAAAAGGAGACACGGGTACAACCTGCTCGGCATCTAGGCCACATGGATGCCCCCATGGATGGCACTGCCCAGGAATCAAAGGCCAGTCTCCCTCTGAGAGAAGCAACATTTCTACCATGCAGTCACCATGCCCCCTAGTATCAGAGGTCAGGTGAGGGTTGGGAGTCAAGTGGGGGTCCTGGCTGTCTAATCTCCCACTCTCCTTCCCACCAGGACATGGCAGAGGCCGCTGTCAGCTGAGCCCCAGCACCATCCCAGTAAGCAGAGCCTGACCAGAAGCACACACTCTCCACTCCGGCCTCCTTCCAGAGCCCTGGCCTCCAGGAATGCTGCTGAAGCTCTTCATGGACCCTGGTGTGAGTCACCTGTGCCCCTCTTTGGGGAGCCGGCACTCCTCGCTAAGCCCTGGCAGGAGAGAGATGTTTAATTTATCAGACAATGCCACAAGATGCTGTTTACACGCACTCGGGATGTAACACAGACGCAGCAAACCGTGAACATCCGAAACCTGTTTGTGGCGGCGTCTCCTCCTCTGTGTGATAATTAAAGAGACAGTTTGGGTCACACGTGCAAAGTGGCGGCATGGAGGTGGGAAGCCATGGAGATGGCTGGCAGAGGGCAGGAGATACCCATCCAAACGTCCTGCCAGACTCCAGACTGAGGCCCACGCCTGCTCTCTCTCCTTCCTCCCGGGGCCCTGCACATCCTCCTGAGCCCCTCCCAGACCCATGAGCCTATACTCGGTGCTCAGAATGATTCTAGGCGCCATGTGCTATTCTTGTCTGATTTCCTGGACAAAAAGCACTGGCAATGATGTCATCTCAATTATCACCATCATGGGGGTAACCTGTGTGCAGGTTTGCTCTGCATCCTTACTCACATCTATTCATCTCTTCATCCCCCCACAACATGATGGGCAAGGGATTCAGAAGATGCACTTTACAGATGGGGGCACAGAAGGAAAGAGGTTGAATGACTTGCCCTTGGTCATGCAGCTGGGAGGTGGCTGTGAGGACCGTTGGAGATTTAGGGGTGAACAGGATAGACCTAAGGAGCCCTGGCGGCATAGTGATTACGAGTTGGGTGGCTAACTGCAAGGTGAACAGTTTGAAACCACCAGCCACTCTGTGGGAGAAAAACAGGCTTTCTTCTCTGGAAAGAGTTACAGTTCTAAAATGAATGAATGAATAAGAGTTACAGTCTCAGAAACCCACCGAGGCAGTTCTACCCTTTCCTATAGGATCACTAAGAATCAGAACCGACTCGATGGATGTGAGTTTGGGTTTTGCTTTGTGAGGGGAGACAGAGCCCATCCCTCACCAAGCAGGGGAATTAACTGACCATCCACAACCAGAAAGTGACTGGGCCAGGACAGGACTGAACCGCCCTGCTTTCCAGGTTCAGTATATTGCCCCCTGACCCCTCTACTGTGGGCCATATGTATGTGTGTGCATGTGTATGTGCATGCACATCTGCACATCTGTCTGCAGGTGCAGATGTGTGGTGCACAGCAAGACACCATCTCCAGATACTTATTTTTGCATCAAGACATTTAGTAGAGAGCTGGCCACTGCTTCTCATTCTCTGGATGATCACATCGTAAGTCTCAACCAATATTCTAAAGAGGAGAAGGGGAGTTGAAGCCTGTACTAGGTGCTAGACATGTAGAATGGTTAACCACCCCCTCACCCCCCACCCCAGAGTTAGTCTCACCCAAGAGTTGAGGCTCAGGACCAGGAATTCAACTGCCTGGCTCATGACAGGTTCCAACACCCACTTATTAGCTAGGGAAACTTGGGCGAGTTGCATAAAGGTTCGTATAACACAAAGGACCCACAGCAAGTCCGCACACAGCACTCAATATACGACCATGCCAGCATCCTCCTAGCTAACAGGATGAGTGGGTGCCCCCTCAAGTCTTTTTGCACACATGGGGAGGCTCAATTTCCTTGAGCTTGCACACGGTCCCCACCACATTTCAGGAAGGTCCTGTGGTATTATGCCTCTGAGGTGACAGGGGCCACAGTGTCCAGGACACCTGTCCCGCTAGACAGCACACATGGGTTCTAGTCCCAACACGGACACTGGACAAGATCACTTGTCTCCACTTGGGCCTCGGTTCTCTCATCTGTAAATTGGGGGACTCACAAAAGACCTGTGGAGGGTTCCCACTAACTCTCTCTTTCTAGAATTCCTAAGCATCTTTTTGTCTCCTTCCTGCTTGGGTATCTATCTAGTCTTGCTGGGCAGGTCCTCTGGGTACAGTTGGGAGGTAAAACCGTGAGGTTAAAACAGTTTTGAGCAGGAAACTCAGTTTCCAGCAATGGAAGCTAAGATTCAGAGTAGGAACTCAGTCAAGTTATTGGCAGAGAAGGGCCTCGGTGGGTCTCTGGGGCGGAGGTGCGGGGTGGGGGGGGTGGTAAGAGTTAATGCACTTGGTTGCTAACTCAAAGATTGGATATTTGAGTCCATTCAGAATTGCCGAGCCACCTTCTTCCTAACTAATCCATCAACTTGATGACAGCTGTTTTCCGGGTGTACGTATGGGTCTCCACTCTCTGTTCTTCCCACAGGACCCACCTAGAAGGTTCCAGGGTCACACATCATTAGGATACAGAGTCTACGGAGCTGAGCATCTACACAGCGGGGAAATGCACTGGCTTCAAACGTGTGAGGGTTGTAAAGCGGCCTGGCTCTAGAAACGCCTCAAAGGCTCCTGAGAATGCATATTTGGATAAATTCTCCAGCCCCTTCCTCAGGTCTGCATGTGGAATCCTGGAACAAAAGCCTGCTGTGTGTGAACCCCAGGGGTCCTGGTGGTACCGTGGTTACATGTTGGGCTACTAACCGCAAGGTCAGCAGTTCGAACCAACCAGGGAGAAAGATGAGGCTCTCTACTCCCTAAAGAGCGACAGTCTCAGAAATCCACAGGGGCAATTCGCCCTATCCTACAGGGTCACTATGAGTTGGCATCAACTCAATGGCAGTGAGTTTGACGTGGGGTTTGTATATGAGGCTCTGTTTAAGAGCTTTGAACATACATATAAACTCATAATGCATCCCTGGGTGGTGGAAATGGGTGAGCACTCAGCCACTAACGCACCGTAAGGTTGGCAGTTCTAGTCCAGCCAGAGGTAGCTCAGAAGAAAGGCCTGATGTGCTTTTGGAAAACCAGCCACTGTAACCCCGATGGAGCCCAGTGTCACCCTGGCATCGGCTTGGTGGTGGCGTTTTGTTGTTGACCCTTTCAAATGTTTCATAGCCCCAGGTTCTTCTTTTGAGCCTCCTTTTGGTTTTGTTTCTTCATAGGCGGGAACAGAGGCCCCCGAAGGGCAGATGCTGGGGACACTGGGGTTTAGTTCTACATAGTCTGGCCCTGAAGGAGCCCTGGGAGTGCTGTGGGGTAAGTGCTGGACTGTGAAATACAAGGTCAGCGGTTCAGACCCACCAGCCGATCCATAATAGAAAGATGAGGCTGTCAGCTCCCGGTAAGATTGACAATCATGCAAAGTTGGAATCAACCGGACAGCAGTGAGCAATCCAGCCCAGAGGGAGCCCAGCTCTCAGCCCCCATCTCAGGTGGTCCCAGTGTGTCAAGAATCCTGCCAACGAGCAGGTCATCTTTATTCTGAATACTGGTTTCTAGGCCAGCTTGCCGGGTGGCTTCCAACACTTCCTCGCCTTCTCTGGGCCCATGAGCCTCCAGGGAAATAAGAGTGATGTCTGTTCGGCGGGGCTGGACTGGGGTGAGGGATCTGACATATCACCAGGTGGTGCTTGCGTCCGGATGGGCAGTGCTGTTTGGGTGTGAGGGACTACCGACCCCAGGGCTGGCTGAGTGTTTACTGCAAAACCTTTCTACGGGTCTCCCTGGCTCCTCAAAAGTTCCCTTTGTACCTCACGGCTCTCAGGAAAGACCTACACAAATACCCGTATTCAATAACCGAAAGAAATCCAAACAGGATGTTTGCTTTCAGGGGAAAAGAGGGAAGAAGCACTTGTTTGGCAGGGAACGTTCAAGAGACATCACCAGGTTCCTGTCCCTCAGGCATGACACTCCAGCGCTCAGCTGCCACCAGGGCTTAGGTGTGACCTGTGTGTGTATGTGTGTGTGTGTGTGTTAGGTGTGACCTGTGTGGTGTTTGAGCACTCCATGATTCGATTGGTTATTCTTTACGTCTGGAAACAAATGCCACAAAACTCTCCCATAGAAAATGAATGTCGATTGCTTCTTCACTCTCTGCCACTCTTTCCAATAGCAGGTGGAAGCTGCACTCTGAGTCCCAGTAACTACCACCAAGCCTGGAACAACTTCTTGCAGGGATGGGGTCGGGTGCGGGGTGGGGTAGAGAGGGCAGAGGTAAGGGAAGGGTCAACAACACTTCTGGCACCAACAGCCACAAACGCTTTCTAGCTCACTTATATGCTCACTGCAACAGGCACACAGAGTCCAGTGAGCCACCAGGGGTTGATGGGGGCAGGGAGCCCCTGACAGGCATCTGATTCCTTGGGGGCGAGGAGGAAGGTCTGCCGAGGGCTTGTGTTTGGAAGGCATAAAACCACGTATAGAAAAACAGTTTCTGATTCAGACTCGCATCAATGTGGACAGGTCCTCCCCTGAGGACAGAGATCCGTGTGCTTTGGGTTTTAGTTATTTATTTTCCCCCCTCTTGTTCAGTAGCCTAGAGATGTCAGGGATGGAAAGCACTTTGGAGAAACCGAGGCTCAGGGTGTCTGGATGTGCCGGCAGCACCCCCTCTACAGGACCACCCCCACCAGGAAAGGCAGCCTTCAGGAGAGGGGATGCTCCTCTCCCTTCCAGATACCTGGCGAGTGGGCTGCAGGCTCCAGGGGTAGCAGGGGAGGTGGGAAGGGGGCAGTTGAGCGTGGAGGTCAGTGCCCAGAGCGATGGAAATTCACATCTACCACCATCACCATGGCCCAAATTCTCAATTTCTCAACCCTCAAGCACTGATGCCTTGATGGGACAAACTGTTTAGTGCTTGGCTGCTAAGTGAAAGATCAGCAGTTCAAGAACAGACCCAGAAACCTCCTCCTGTGAACACTGATGTTCTACCATCGAGTAATTCCAACTCATCTAGACCCCTCCATGGGCAAGCCAAAGGGAGGGAGACCCTGCCCAGGCGTCACAGTTGCTGGGCGAGACCATTGTCGCAGGCACGGTGCCAATCCATCTTCTCTTGAGGGTCTTCCTCCCTGTCCCAGAGACTCACTGACCCAGCAGATGTCTTTCTCCAAGGGCGGCTGGTCCTTCCTCATCACGTGTCCAACGTACGTGAAATGATGTGTTCCTATACCTACTTCGAAGGAGCCCTCTGGCTGTATTTCTTCCAGGGCAGATTTGTAAGTTCTTTGGGCAGCATAGTCCATAGTCTTACCTGACATCATCCCAAAAGCCATCAACTCTTCTTGGTCTTGCGTATTCACCGCCAGCTTTCATGTATATATGAGGTGAATGAAGATACCATGACTTGGGTCAAGTGGAGTATAGTCCTCAAAGTGCCATCTTTGCTTTTATCACTACAAAGGGATATGTGTTGGCCGGGATTTTCCCAGTGCCAAATTCCCTTTGGTTTCTTGGATGCCACTGCTGCAGGCATTGATTGTGCATCCAAGTAAAACGACGTCCTTCACAGCTTGTATCTTGTTTTCCAATCGTCAGAATGCTGCATTTTGATTGAGTCGTGAAGTTTTCCGTTTTAGGAATGTTGGGGTGTAATCCATTCTCAAGGCTGTAGTCTTGGATCTTCATTATGAGGTGCTCCAGGTATGTTCTGCTGTCAGTAAACAACGTCGTGTCATCTGCATATTGCAGATTATAAATGGGTCGTCCTCTCATCTTGATGCTGCATTCTCTTACCCACAGTCCGGCTTCTCTTCTTATTTGCTCAATGTGCAGGCTGAATAGGAGTGGTGGACGGATACCACCCGACACCCACTCTTCTTGATTTCGAACCACCCATTCAAGGTGATGAGCACTCCTGCACAGGGGTGAATGTAACAATGTCATTGTTTCAAGTGCTTTATGTATATTGACTCATGGTAAGTGGGTTACAGGATGTGCTGCTAATCACAAGTTCAGCAGTTCAAAACCACTCTCCAGTCTTCAGAAGAAAGAAGAGGCTTTCTACGCCAATGAAGAGCTACAGCCTAAGAGACCCACAAGGGCAGTTTTGCCATGTCTACTAAGGTTGCTAAGAGTTGGGATTGACTCATTGGCAGTGAGTTTGGAGTTGAATATTTCCCTGTTCCACAAATGGGGAAAACAGGGCACAGTGTAGTCAACCAGCTGGCCCAAGCTCCTGAGAGTGAAGTGGAGGTTGTGAAGCCAAGCAATGTGACCAGGGGATTGGCGCCATTTGTCTACCGTCAACAGCAGGGTAGAAGGGGTGCTTTCAGGCAGGGGAGATAGAAGCGGAGGGAAAGCCTTCCTGCCCCTGAAATGTTCCCCTGGTAGACCCCAATAGGAAGCGGGTATCTCTGTCAGTCTCTTAGGTGGGCTGAATAGATCTGAACCCCTATGGCACGCCCGGCAGAGGTCCCTGGACCTCAGAGCCAGTCCTGGAAGCAAGTTTCAAGCACTGGCACCGGGCCAGGTGTTGAAGCTGGCAAGGAGGAACCTCAGCCTTCTGGGGGTTGGCAGGATATGGCCACACCTTCTCCTCTGACACCTTCCTGCCCACCCCCCACCCTGCAGGCTCCTCAGGCACTCCCTCAAGACCCGACTTCTCCTCTTGGCAAAGAATGGGAAGACAACCCCCCCAAATCCCCCAAACTTGTCAGCCTTTTTATTTCTCAACCATAGCCCAGGTCTCTGGTTGTCATGGAGACACCTGCCTGCCTCTCTGAAGTCAGCAGTGGGCTCCCTACCAGCTGCCCCGGCCCCTCCCCATCGGAGACCTCCTCTATCTCGTCAGCAGCCCACCCCCTCCCTGCCCCCACCTCCCCCTGTCCAGGAGCCTCTAATCCTCGGGCCGCAAGCAGCACGGGAGACAGCTAAGGCCAAGGTGGAAGAAACTTCATAGGAGCCATGCGCACCACCGGGGAAGTGACAGTAATGAGCTCCCAGGTGGCTGCAGGCCTGTCAGGGATGCCTGGACCCGCCTGCATCTTGGAAGGGGCTGTGCTGCCCACCTCACACTCTCCAGGGCTGCAGCCGCCTCCGCCTGCTCTTTGCCCTCCTCTCTTCTATCCTTGGGAATTCTCTCGGCCTCCACCAAAGTCCAGGAGGCTCCCAGAGGGTTGAGAAGGACCTGCGAAAATGGGGAAGGCTGCCCTGGTGGCACCGTTCATGGACTGCCTGACCCTCTGAGTGCATTATTTCACCCCTCGGAGCCTCACTCTCCTCTTCTGCAGCATGGGCAGCTAAGACCGTGGGGTGTCAACACGAGATGTAAATACCAGCTACAGGGCGGGTCTCAGCACCATTCACCTCCCCTTCTTGGCTTGGCTTCCACCCGCCTCCCTCTCTTCTATCCTTTCTCTCTCCTGCGGCCTCCCTGTTCTGATCATCCCCTTACTGCAAGCATGCCCATTCCTCTTGGGGGTCTCAGGACTTCGGGGGAAGAAAGGGGAGAGAGCTGCTTGGTCTCCAGGAGGGGCAGCCTTGGCGTCTGGTGCCCCTGGGAAGCCAACGTGAGCAGAGACACAGCCAGAGTGAAGGCCATTCCCTGCACGCTTACTGTGTGCTGGGTTCTCTCCCAGGCTCACCGAATGGCCCTATCGCCAGTGCCCTCACCATGTTGGATCTGAGGCCACCGAGGTGTGGACAGGGCAGGAAACGAGGACCCCGATTCTACCATGTGGGCGTGAGAGGGAGGGAATGGAAGAAGGAAACAGAGGCAGGGGCAGGGAGGCAGAGGAGGAAGACTCCCTTCCTGACCCAGACCCCCAGGATGTCAGCCAGCCCTGGAGCAGGCTCTGCCAGAATCTTCCACATACCCACAGGAGCAGCGACATCCTAACAGCCATCATGGTCACCCACCGATGTCACCAAGCCTGTCCACACGCCCAGCTCAGAAGGCACAGTGACCTTTCCCACCCTCCCGCCCACCAGTCCAGGCTGCCCAGCAGGCAGAAGCCTCCATTTCCTTTGGCACCACCATTGCCAAGGGGATACTTTGAGCTCATACCCACTCCCCCACACTACCTCTTCTCAGCAGTGGGGCAGGACCAGAGCCTCCCTCTCAGTTCAGCCAGCTCTCCACTCTAAATAAACTAATTCCATCCTTGGAACCACGGGGCACTAGAGCGCTGGCCCTGCTGAGGACCGAGGATGGTAGCAGGTCTGGGTTCAGGGTTAGCTGAGGTCCCTTTTCTGGAGGCTGCTGCCTAGTTAGTGTTCATTAGTTCTCCCTCGTTCTGGCTGCTGGACACTTGCTAATGCCAGCCGAGGCTGCTCCAGGCCCGTGTGGAGGAGGGCAGGCGCCCTGGCTTGGTCCTGCCTATACCCTGTGTCCTAGTGCTATCACTTCAGGTGGGTGGGCCGAGGCCCTTCTCACTTCAAGATGCATATTGATCCCCCAGGGGATCCCCTAAAATTGCAGATCCTAATTCTGAGGGGTCTAGGTGGCACCTGAGACATGCGTTTCCAGGTTGCCAGCAGTCACAGGAAGCGTGGAATAGCATGGCTTGAAGGAACCAGGGCTGGCTCCTCGGCGGGAACATAGAGGGAAGAGGCTCTGGGGATCTCAGGAACTACACTACGTCCTCCAGCTCCACCCCTGGGCCTTCTTCCTCCAAGATTTCTTCTTAGGAACTGGATGTCAGATCACTGTTCTGATGTCAAGCAGTCACACAGGCCTGCACTTGTGCACGTCCAAGTTAAGTCCCTGAGGCTAAAGCCAAGACATGTGGCATCTGAGACCTCCCTCAGAGAAGACCCTCCCTCCCGATCATTCTAGCCCTCACACATTGACCACCGTGCCAAGGTGGGCAGTGCCCAGGTAGGCTCTGCCATCCACCCTTATTCTCAGACAGAAGCAGACAGAATTCAGGAGACACGAGAGGGCTCAGGGAAGATGCAGTAAGAGTCTACGCCTCGCCTTGGCTACCAGAAGAGGTTCCATAGAGGACCCGAAGGTCACAGTGAATCACCAACAGAGGGCGCTAACTTTGTGTAGGAAAAATCATCCACCTACTTCCTCTGGGTCTATCTATGATCCAAGGAGCAATTCCAAGACAGGTCCTATCTAGAGAAGGTTTCCCCTATCAGGCCAAGGGGTCTCTGTGTACCCAGATACAGGAGAATGAACCAGGTGGCATTTCAAGATCACCCCCAAGTCCAGAGATTCTATGAGCTCCCCCTCCTCTCTTGGTCATCGTGGGAAGAAAAAAGTCCTTTTCTTACCGCGGTTTGTGGTTTTGATTAAATCTCAAGATTAATTTTTCCCAGTGACAGAGTGGCCGGCTTGGAAGCTATAATCCTTTCAGTAGTTCAACATGTTTATGAGGGTGAGAGGATGCTTAATGCTGCAGTTAAAATGCTAAGCTGAGTAATCAGTTCATTAGGAATTTACTCAATATGTTTGCTGTCTGCAGCTGGGCCCTACTCCCCTGGACAACGATAAATCAGCAGACAATGCAGCTAGTGGCAAGAAAAACTTCTCAAACATTGACAGGCAGAGCTCAGCAAAGCTCTGACATGGGGAAGAAGGCTGTGGCTCAGCCCACCAGGAGGTCTTGGCCAAGGCCAGCTCACTGGTCAGAGGTGGAGAGAACTCCACATGTAGAGCTATGCTCAGGGTCCAAACTGCTAGCCCCTAAATGACTCAGAGGAAGAGCTGGGAAGTTGGGCCTAAAGATACTTGGTCATCAGGAGACATGCAACCAAAATGTCATGGTTCAAGTTCTCCTAGAACAAAAACTGAGACTGGGATTCAAGGGCACATAGCTTATTTGGAAAGTGGTCCCTGAAAGTGAGATGGGAAAGAAAAGGTAGCTGATTTAAAAAAAAAAAAAAGTGTTCTTAATAAAGTCACAATGGTGGGCAACTAGAGCTCAATCCATTTGGGGTACCCTGGGAGACTCTGTAAATACCCCCCCAAGTTCTCTACTGGAGGGGTGAGGATACCGGGATGGGAGTTCCCATCGGCCATTGTTCAGAAACTGCTCCAGAAACAGGAACTCCCCAGAACTTCTGCTTACCCTCCATGTGCCTGCCAGGGAAGAGAGAAGCCAATGGCCTGGGAGAGCTCCCAAGTTAAAATGCAAGAGTAGGTAGGAGTCTGGCTGGTAGGCACTGCAATGGTAAGGCCCAAGGGATCTGGCCAAGGACTAGCTAGTATATGCTCCACAGAGGGTGAACCCAACCCTAGTAGGAATACAACTCCCACCTCTGTAACCTTGGAATAACATTGAGCCCTGTGGAATAATGAGTCCTTTTCTTATAATGCTGGAAGAGGCGGGCAAGTCTATCACAAAGGGTAGTATCCCTGATCCCCAAAGAGACAGGGTTCCTTGGGGAATTCAGTGTGAGTAAGGCCTTGTGGGAGAACAATGAGGCTTTCGACTCCCATGAAGAGTTACAGTGTTGGAAACCCACAAGCACAGTTCTACCTTGTTCTATAGGGCCACCACGAGTCAGAATTCACTCGAGGGCAGTGTGTCGGCCATGTGGTGGCTCTGGTTTATAGGGTGTCTCTGGGGATGGGATGGAAGGATGTTCAGAATAACTATTTCTGAATTAGAAATGGGCTGGGAATTGGAGGACTTGTTGGGCACTTCCTTGAGTGGAGAATGGGCCAAAGAGGTACCTCAGTCTTAGAAGGGGGGGGGGGGCTCCATTTGAAATTTTAATAAATCAGCTGGAAGAGGGCGTACGCAGTGAAAGCTCCAGATCTGCAAATGGCACTTAGATTGGTGGGGGGGGGAGGGGAGTGAAATGTCAAACCAATGAGGGTACAGTACAAAATCCCACAAGGGGGTGTGTGAGTGGGCCGGAAAGTGACAGATGAGATTCAGTGTGGGCAAGTGTAAGATAATGTATTTAAAGACAAATATCTCCAACTCGACAGGACTTCCTTCTGAGATGAGGCACACCAGGATGGTTTTATTTCAGGCAGTGGCAATGGGGGAAGGAGAAGCGCCTTTTACGGAGTGGCTCCGAGGTACCACGTGTTTCATAAATTTGATTGAATTCTCGGGGTGTTCATTATTAATTGTCCTGGAGTTGGCTCCAACTCAGGGGGCCCTTGTGAATCACGGAATACATATTGTCCAAATTGGCGGTACCTTCATGATCATGGTTGAGTCCATGGCGCTGGGAATCTAACCCAATCTGTATTCTTTCAGGACTACTGCCAGAGGACATGTGTCGACATGTGACATAACCTGAAACTCACCAGGGCCAAGCACCTCAGGAAGGTGTCAGACACCTAGGTAGATGCTCCCTGTTCCTCCTGCCCCTACCTCTTGGGCCTCTCCTTCTCAGTCTCCTTTGCTGGTTCTTCCAGCAACATGTTGACTTGTTGGCTTCCTTATTTAATACCTTTCCCTTGGAACACTTGGCTGATTCCGTGGCTGGAAACACCATTTTTATGCTGGTGAATCCTAAGTCCATGTTCTCAGGCCTGACTTAACCCTGAGCTCCAGACTCACAGTTTGACCCTCACCTGCCTCTCAGTTGAGATGCAGTTTAGATCTAACAGGATTGTAAGGCGGCTCTAACGTTCTCCTCTGAAGCCAGCTGCTGCCCTCAGCGTCTTCATCTCTGCACATGTCAACTCCATAACATTCGCCCTTCCATTGTTTCTGCAATGGGAGGCTTCCCTAAGGAGCTCAGAGGACGGGGGCAGGTGAATGCTGCAAAGGAAAAGGTTTTGGGAAGGACGAAGGTGAGAAGGGATGAACCAGTTGCCGTCCAGTTGACTCTGATGCATGGTGACCTCATAGGTGCCAAAGCAGCACTGTGTTCCATAGGGGTTTCCATGGCTGGCTTTGGGAAACGAGGCGGCCAGGCCTTTCTTCTGAGGTACCTCTGGGTGAACTTACACAACCAACATTTTGGTTAGTGCCCAAGTTTGTTGACTCTCTGAAATACTCGGGGACTCCTGGCAATCCACTTCTTAAAAGCTAGTCATTGCAAACACTATGGACTTAGCATGACGGCCGTCTAGGAAAGACCATTAAATGGAGAGGGAGTCGAGTAGCTATCAAGACCGAGTAGGCTTTTAAACTTGGCAAGAACATAACCAATGAAAGGGAAATCTCAAAGAAGACGAACAAACCTCATCAAAACAAACAAACAAAAAAAGACAGAGAGAAATCATAGAGACTTAATAAACGCTAGAACAACCACAACGAAGAAAATGATGAGAAAATGAATCGACTAAATGAACCCGGAACAAAGAGCTATATGGAATAAAGGAAACAGCAGCACCACAGAAAATGAAGCCCAAACGACAGCGATAAATGTATACACAGATCCAAAATTGTGCTGGAAGTAAATGGATTAGATGCACCCATCAAGAAACAGAGTAGCAAAACGGATAAGAAAAGTGGACCCATCAATATGCTGTCGACAAAAGACACACATTAGATACAAAGATATAAATAGGCTACAAAAATCAAAGGATGGAAAAATATATACCAGGCTAGCAGCAATCAAAAAAAGAGCAGTAGTAATAATATTAATTCCTTTTAAAACGGACTTTAAGGCAAAATCCAGCGTAAGAGACAACAGAAGGCATTATAGCGTGATCTAAAAGATCACTGGAAGAAGAGGATATAAGCATAAATATCTAGGCACTCAGGCGAGGAGCCTTACAATACGTCAATCAAACACTTACAGAATTTAAGAGAGACATAGGCAAGTCTGCAATACTGGGAGACTTTAATACACCACTTTCAATGAAAGAGAGAACAATTAGGAAGAAACTCAGTGAAGACAGAGCAACAAAACAATACCATCAACTAACTTAAATTCATGACATCTATAGAACACTCCATCCAACAACAGCAAAATACCCC
>NW_022107432.1:25949947-25968981 GCF_000313985.2 Echinops telfairi | reverse complement strand
CACCCCTAATAATTTATAAATTATTATTGTATCTTATATTACACTGTCAAAGCAGAAAACAATAAATGCTGGCCAGCGTGTGTGGAGATGTGAACCCTTGCACATCAATGGTGGGGCCGTAAGACGAGGCAACATCAATCTCCAAGAACCTCAGACCAGAAGAATTAAACGGGTCCCATCTACCTCTAACACATGCTCTGTACAGGCTCACAGGGTCCTGAATCGTGTGAGGGAAAAATGTGGAGTAAAACTCAAACTGCTAAAAGAGATCAGGCTAATGTAGAGGGCAGACACTAGTGGAACACCAAGACCGTGGCCCTCGGTCAACCTGGCCTCGGTGTTAGAATCATCAACCATTTAAAGATCGAAGGACACATTTCAGAGGGTTAGGAAAGAAGGGGGACTGGAGACAGGAGACCCCGGGAGAAAGCGTTAGAAGTGGCGGGACATTGAGAGGATTGCTGTGGATGAGTGGAACCAACTTGTGAATGAATTATGATCTGCTCAGGAAGCCTCGTTCACACAACCAAGGTATGAAGCAGAGCAAAACGGCTCTGCTCTGGCGCCCCGGCGGTCACAGTGAGTCAGACCCAACTTTACAGCAACCGGTCTGGGGAAGTCCAAAGACCCAGGGAGCACATGGTGGGAAGTCAGTAGGTGCCATCAGCAAACCCAGGGGTGGTGGGTTCTGGGAATGAGTAGGATTCGAGGTCACCCCAGGAGAGATGGTAATCTATGGAAATATGCATGCCAGCAACAAGCCAAAGGACAGCTTCATGTCGTCCAGAAAACCCATGGACATATTTGGCGTCCAACCCAACTTCGCTGGTTCTGGGGATCTCTCCACCTCAGGGCTTCTCCTCCTGGGGGCTGTCCTGTGCTCACCTCCAAGCCCGACTTTCTTTTTTTTTTTTAAACATTTTATTAGGGGCTCATACAACTGTTATCGCAATCCATACACACATCCATTGTGTAAAGCGCATTTGTACATCATTCTCAAAACATTTTCTCTCCACTTAAACCCCCGACATTAGGTCCTCATTTTTCCCCTCCCTCCCCACTCCCCCCTCCCTCATGAGCCCTTGATAGTTTATAAATTGGTATTTTGTCATATCTTGCCCTGTCCGACGTCTCCCTTCACCCACTTTTCGGTTGTCTGTCCCCCAGGGAGGAGGTCACATAAAGTTCCTTGTAATCGGTTCCCTCTTTCCTACCCATTCTCCCTTTACCCTCCCTGTTTCGCCACTCACACCACTGGTCCTGTAGGGCTCATCCGCCCTGGATTCCCTGTATTTTCAGTTCCTATCTGTACCAGTGTACCTCCTCTGGTCTAGCCAGACTTACTGGCAAGGTCGAATTCGAGTCATGGTAGTGGGAGCAGGGAGGAAACATTTAGGAACTAGAGGAAAGTTGTATTTCTCATCGTTGTTACATCGCACCCTGGCTCAAGCCCGACTTTTTCTCTTCTTCCCCCTAGACCACAAGATCAATTGAGTGCTCCCCTCTGAGAGCTCCCTTGCCCACATCAGCCCTGAGCAGCAGCCCAGGCGGCACCTCAGTGCCAGCCTTGCAGAAGCCTTCGGGCTGCTGTGCAGGGAGGCTGTGGGCTCCGTCGGCCCTCCGAGAGCCGGCCGGGGGTCAAGAAGCCGAGGGTCCGGCTCCTCTTGCTGTGGAGACGATGAAGGCGCGCTGAAAGAAGCCGTAAACTCACTGGATTGGAAAATGAGAAGGCAGAATAAATAGCCTCCGGGGAAGGAAATAGGTCTTCCCCGGCCTTTGAACAGGAATAAACAGGGAGAGCACCTGTCAGGAAGGAAACGTATGCCCGGGCACGGGTGACACAGAGCCCAACCAGAGCCCACAGGAGGGAGTGCCTGGAGCCCGGCTATTGCTTGTCCTGGGCCACTCTGCTGCACAGCTGCTTGTCTCCTCTCCATCCACTCCCTGTTCGGCCTCACTGCCCTGTCTCTTCCTGACACCAGCACAGCCTGGCCAAGGCCGCCCACTCACACCCCTGAAGCATACCTGACCTGGCATCACCTGTGAGAGCCTTCTAGACCCTCTCTCTTCCCAGAACCCAGCTGAGTGACAGCCATGCACCTAGTGACACCCCTATGCACCCAGCACCTACCTGCCACCCTGCCCCTTGGCTAAGCTGTTTTCCTGGCCTCCCAAGAACATCACTGTCCTCAGTCTTTGAAGTCCAGATTCAGAGCCTGCCCCTCCAGGGAAGCCCTCCTGATCTCCCCCACCTTCAGGTGCGATGCATGCTGGCATCCTCGCTGTATATACAGCAGAGGAGGCGGGATGCCCTCCTGGCTGCTGAGATGGCTACACCTTACTTCTCTACCTCCTCTGGCTCCTGGAGGACAGGTCCACATTGGTGTCCCCCAGGGCTCCGGGGCAGGGGGACGAGGGCAAGGCTAGGATTAGGAGGGATGCAATGGCGAGGAACTGGCTCAGCCGCACAGAAAGCACTTATTGGCTAAGTGTTGCATTGATTATGTTCCATCTTGTTTTGTTCTCAAGGTGTTGGGATAAACATTTCACCTAGCACTAAGCACATGTGTGGTTGCAAACTTCCTCCCCCTTCAGATATTTATCAGCTTCAGATATTTAACAGGCCCATGACACACATACCACAGGCACATGGCGGGCTGTCTGTCTCTCACACACATATAACAGGCTCGACAGATCCACAGCTAGCTGTCTCACACATGCACACAACGCACACACACGCACACACACACACACCATAGACACACAGCTGGCTGTCACATACACACATAACACACACACCACAGATACACTCACATATAACACACACACTGCAGACACACAGCTGGCTGTCACGTACACACATAACACACATACACTGCAGACACCCTCACATATAACACACACACTGCAGACACACAGCTGGCTGTCCCACACAAACACATAACACACACAGACACATTCACACATAACACACACACCCCGCAGATACACAACTAGCTGCCACATGCACATATAACACACACACCACAGACACACAGCTGGCTGTCACATATACAACACACACAGACACACACATAACACACACACCCCACAGACACACAACTAGCTATCACATGCACATATAACACACACACCACAGACACACAGCTAGCTGTCACATATATAATACACACAGACACATTCACACATAACACATACATATACTGCTGACATACAACTGACTATCACATGCACACATAACACACACAGACATCACAGACACATGGCGGGGTGTCTCAATCTCTCATACACACACATGCACAGACTCCACAGACAAACAGCTAGCTGTCGCACACACACAGCACACACATACCACAGACACACACACACATATAACACACACACCACAGACACACACATATAACACACACACACCACAAATACCCAGCTGGTGCTCACTCTTTCTCACACACACACATACCCCATAGACACAATTGGCTGTCTCTTTCTCATGCACATGTGCACACACCACAGACATAGCTATTACACACACACCTATAGTCACATATATACCCCTCACAGGACCAACATACCCACCCCCATAGTCACATATATATCCCTCACAAGACTGACACACCCACCCCTATATTCACATATCCCTCACAGGACTGACACACCCCTATAGTCACATATAGATCCCTCACAGGACCGACACCCACCCCTATATTCACACATATATCCCTCACAGGACCAACACACACTTATAGTTACATATATATCCCTCACAGGATGGACACACACCCCTATAGTCATATATATCTCTCACAGGACCAACACACACCCCTATAGTCACACATGTATCCCTCACAGGACTGACACACCCACCCCTATAGTTACACATGTATCCCTCACAGGACCGACACCCCCGTATAGTCACATATATATCCCTCACAGGACCGGCACACCCACCCCTATAGTCACACATATATCCCTCACAGGACCGACACACCCTTATAGTCACATATATATCCCTCACAGGACCGACACATACCCCTATAGTCACACATATATCCCTCACAGGACCGACACGCCCACCCCTATAGTCACACATATATCCCTCACAGGACCGACACAGACCCCTATAATCACACATGTATCCCTCACAGGACTCATATACCCAGCCCTATAGTCACACATATATCCCTCACAAGACCAACACACACCTATAGTCACATATATATCCCTCACAGGACTGACACACACACCCCTGTAGTCACATGTGTATCCCTCACAGGACCGACGCGCACACACCTATATCACATATGTGTCCCTCACAGAACCGACACACACACCCTTGCAGCCTGCCTCCTCGTCAGTCCCTGCTGGCCCTCTGATGGTATTTGAAAACCAGTGAGGATCTCGCTCCACAAACACATCGCCACAGCAAAGCCAAGGACTGCCCCTTTCTTCTCAGCCTCAAGCAATGAACCTGCCCCACCTGGAGCCAGCAGAAGACTGGAAATAAGCTCCCAGACTGTCCTGCCCAATGAGGGCACTGAGGCCAACTAGGGAAGTGGCCCACCTGCGGTCACAGGGAGCCAGAGGGGACAGAATGCAGACTTCTCCTAGCCTGCCTGGCCTGAGGGAGGGCGCCTGCCCCTCCAGAGGGAGGCAGGATAGGGGTGAGGAATGGGAGGTGCGGAGGGCCTGGGGGCAGCCCAGGGTCCTCTCTGGGCTCAGCCCAGGGAGGAGTGGGGAGAAGGGTGAGGTGAGGTGGGCCATGGACCAGAGGTGCTGGGAGGCGGCTTAGGGGGAGAGCAGCAGGCTCCACTTGGAGCTCCCAGGAAATTGCGGATTTTCCGTGCTGAGCTCCAGTTCTGACAAAATCCCAGAGTCTGTCTTCCCGGCTGCTTCCTCCCTCCTAGGGAGAAATGATCGTGACAAGCAGAGACCCAGCACATTGTGTCTATCTGTCTGTCCACCTGTCCACCCTGCTCACCCATGCACCTGGAGGCCTTCAGCCCCGCTGCACCCCTGTTTCCCCAATGCTCCCACCCCAACCCCGTGTGCCCCGCCCGCTTCCCCAGCCCCTCCCCACAACCTGTCTAGCCCCCTCTGGGCCATCTCCTCTCCACCTTCCAGGGCTTCCGGTGCAGTGGGCCCTAGGACATGTGGGCAGCATGGGTGGTCAGAAGGCTCCAGAAAGGAGACTCCCACTGCTTCCGCCCAGCCCTCCGGAGAAGTCAGACCTCGGGCAGAAAACAAACATCTTGTCAGGGTTCTGTGGAGGCCAGGCAGGAAACCGGCCCAATTAATCCACATTTGCCTCTCCAGATTGGAGTACAAGTGGGGAGATGGAAGAATTAACCTTTTCAAAAATGTAATTTCATAAAATCATCTCACTTGGAACAGACTCTCTCATTATTACTATTATTTATGACCATGGCCCTGCCTCGGGCCACCACTGGTGTGGAAAGATGGAGGAGGAGCAGGGCCAGCCGAGGCTGGCCTACGGAGAAGGGAAAGGCTGACGGGCCTAAAGGGACGTCTCAGGGCTCAACCACGGACACCCCTGGACACCCACAGGCCACCTGCAGCTCCTCTGTAGAGAGCCTTGCATTGGGGCTGAGCCCAAGTCACGTTCAAAATGATTCCCTCTTTGGTCCCATTGGCTCCTCTCCTGACTGCCAGTTCCCTGCCCTCCCGCTAAAGCCCACCATAGCCGGCAAAGGCCCTAGCATCTGAGGATGTCCCTCAACAGCCACTCCTGCTGTGCCCACCTGAGTCAGAAGACACACTGGCAGGGACTACTCCTAGGCGTGGAGAGCCAGCCCTGCCACCCGCCCTGCCACCTGCCTGGTGTGGGCCTTGGCCTTCCACGCCCTCAGTCTCCTGCCTGTCCTGCATCCTGTGGGTGTCTCTCAACTCACTTCTACCTGACCTGCCTTCTCTTAAGCCCGAAGCTGGCCTCCTGTGTTTGATTCTGTCAGAATCTACTTCTCGGGGTCCGAACATGGGGGACGCATGTGTGGCATGTTGGATGGACAGCTAGTGGTCAGTGTGGCTATAGGGTAGAGGGAAAGTGGCAGGCAGGGAAGTGATGGGCAGGCAGGGAGTCACCAAAACCTTGCTGGGCATAAGAAGGCATGTGGGTTGTATCCCTAGAAAACTAGAGATCTTTGGTGGCCTAGTGGGTTACAAATTGGGTTGTGAACAGCAAGTTGGGTAGTTCAAAACCACCAGCTGCTCCTTGGGAGAATGATAAGGCTTTGTTCTCACAAAGACGTATCAACCTTGGAAACCCTATGGGGTCATTATTCTACTCTGCCCTGTAGGCTCACTGAGGGTCAGAATCAACTCTATAGCGGTGAGTGAGTGTGAGTGAGAGATATACAGCCTTGGGAACCCCCAGGATCAGTTCTCCCCTGTCCTATAGAGTTACTATGAATCAGAATGCACTCGAGAGCAGTGGTTAAACTGGGTCTAGCGCAGAGGCGTGTCTGCCGCTCACTTGCTCTCTGGGACTGACTGCCCTTCCTAGGACTGCTGGCTTGTTCCCATGCCCCATTTAACAGTGTCCACT
Source organism: Echinops telfairi (assembly GCF_000313985.2). NCBI lineage: Eukaryota > Metazoa > Chordata > Mammalia > Afrosoricida > Tenrecidae > Echinops > Echinops telfairi. The sequence goes on along the minus strand of NW_022107432.1, from coordinate 25,962,419 downwards.
GGGGGCCAGCCCGTGTGCCTGAGGGTGGGGGGATGGATGTAGCCCCTGCTCTGATGAAGAGACAAGGGCGAGGGCAGGAGTCCCCTTGGTGTCCCAGGCCCCATCGCTGCTCTGCCTTGCTTTTGCTCTGTGACTCTGGGAACCAGCGCAACCTCTCTGTTTGGGGAACATGCTGCTGTCTTCAGAGGCCATGGGGTTGGCCCCGAAACACTGGCTGGTCCTTACGTCTCAGCCCATCACTGCGGCCACTGTGTCGACCCACCGCTGGGCATCTTCCTTCCTCTTTGCCGATGCCCCGAGCCCTTGTAGCACGGACGCATACATGTTTTTTGGTGAACCACCAACCTCCTCCAGCATTGGCTTCTCATGGACCCCATGGGGTTTGAATTCTGACTCATGGCAACCTCACAGCGGAGAACTGCCCCATTGGGTTTCCAGACTTAAAAGGTTAAATCTTTCTCTCACCGAATGGCCAGTGGGTTTGAATTGCTGACCTCAGGGTTAGCAGCTACATGCTGAGTGCCCGATGCCACCAAGGCTCTGGTGTTTGATGTAGGTGGTGTGTTTATATGCAAACCCAAACAGTGAAACAGGGTGATGCTCTCTAGTCAGAAGCAGAAGACGAGGATGGTAGGAATTGTCAGGCAGGATGGCCCACAGGAAGTGTGACCTCACCTGGGTCCCCAAAGTAGATGAAGCTCAGCCATGAGGCAGTCCCTCCCCCTCCTTGTCTGTCCCAGGACCCTCTCCCACAGCTCCCTGCTACTGCAGCTGTTCCTGCCCGACCCTCTGGCGTCGAGCAGGAATCATATTAAAGCTGCCAGGTTAAATCAGATCAGGGTGCACAATAATCTAACAAAAGATGGATTGGGCGTATGTGTTCGGTTTTTAAATAGAGGCTCCCGCGAGCCCGTTGTTTCGCTCTGAATGAAAGCAACTGATTAGCTTCAGAGCCACCTACTGAGGCTTCCAGGTCTTGATACAACTGGTTTGGGGGCCCACAGGGCCCAGTGCTGCTCACAGGCTTGGCCAGCCACAGGGACCTCAGCCAGGGCCCCTCCTGTCCTGGGGCTGAGGGAATGAGGGAGGGGCTGCAGGGTCTGGACAGTGAAACTGCTGGGCACTTGGGGTGAGGCACTCGGAACAAGAGTGCCCCTTACTCACTGGTTACCTTGGGGACAGGAGAGGACCACCGCTCCACTCATTGCGGAGTAGGCCCCCTCATCCCGGGGTGGGGGAGATGGCCCCTCCCAGTGCATGGGGGGGGGGCAGCCCCAACAAGCACAGAGAGGGTTACTGTCCCAGGGCAGGAGTACAGGTGTGTCAGGAAACATGATGCAGGGGAAAGCCCTGGAGGGGGGTGGAGACAGACGTGTGCAGCTCTTTCAGGTGCTGTGGCCGGCAAGACCTTCCGGTGGAGGCACATTTGAGCAAGAGCAAATGTCCCTCCTTCTGAGAGGGACGTATTCACTAGCCCTGCCTGTCCCAAGTGGAAGTGTGTGCCTCCTGCTTCAGTCCATCCTGGCTTCCTGCATCAGCTTCCCTCCCCAGCACTCTGCTCAGCGTGGAGTGCTAGCTCATTTGGCGGAGGCAGGGACCCCTGTTTAATGCCTCTCAGCTCCATCCCCAAGACAGTAGACACTATTTCTAGATCGTCGGGGAAAAGGCGGACTTTCTATTCCCGCAAGGAGGTACGTCTTGGGAACTCACAGGGGCAGTGCTACCCTGCCCTAGAGGTTACTATGAGTCAGAATCTACTCAATGGCAGGAAGAAGCTACATAGGAGGCGCTGTCGTGACATTGTGGGTTATGCGTTGGGCTGCTAACCACAAGGTTGATGGTTCCAGCCCACCAACTGCACCTTTGGCAAAAGATAAGGCTGCCTGCTCTCCAAAAGGTTTATAACCCCAGAAGCCCTCTGTAGGGTCCCTGTGAGTTGGATTCAACTGGACGGCAGTCGTGTTTGTTTGTTTGTTTGTTTGTTTTTTGTTTGTTTCTGGAGGGTGGAGACTAGGTAGCATTCAAATGGGTCCAGAGAAGCCAATCTCATTGTCATCTAGTCAATTCTGACCAACGCAGACAGAGCAGAACTGGCCCTATGGGTTTCCAAGATTGTAACTTTTCACAGGAGTAGAAAGCCTCCTATTTCTCTTTCAGAGTGCCGGGTGGTTTTGAACTGCTGATCTTGCAGCTAGCAGCCCAATTCGCAACCACTCCAAAACCAAACTCACTGCCATTGAGCCAATTCCAACTCCCAGCGGCCCTCTAGGACAGAGAAGCGCTGTCCCCGAGGGTTTCTGAGACTGTCGCTCATTACAGGAGCAGCTAGCCTCATCTTTCTCCTGAGAAGTAGCTGGTACTTTTGAACCGGTGACCTTTGGGTTAAGCCTATTAATGTTATTGCCTGGCAGCGGGAATCCCCTTCTCAGCCAGACTAAAGTTTTGCTTGGACAATTCATTCGGCAAGAGCTGGCCCCTCCCCTCAAAAGTATCTTCCAGCCTGTGCACCCACGGTGCCTCATCCCGTGTCCAGCCCAGGCTCTAGAATCCCAATCACAACCAAGTCCCAGGGTTCGGTTCCTCTCTAGACTCTAAGCAACCCTCTCCCCCAAGGGCAGACTATGTAGCTGAGCAGTGCTCTCCTCTGGTTCTTGAAGAAGCCAGGCAGAATGAAATGCACCAGCCCAGGGAGAGGTTAGACTGGAGCCTGCTGCCAACGCTGTCACCAGCCCTGTGTTTCCAACCCGTGTAGAGTGTGAGGTGGTGCAGGGAAAACAGCACGGTGCAGGAACACAGGTGTGCTGGGAGATCAGAAACGTCGGTTCCGTTCCTGGCCCTGTTCCTAACAAGCACAGTGACCCTGGGCAAGCGAACGAGCTAGATGGTCACGTGGAAATGAATGAACATTAGCCTAGACCAGCAGTTTTCTCATGGCGTGCTGTGCAAGAGGTTCTGTGGAGTCTCTCAAAGGCCCCTGGAGGTGAAGTGAGAGGAAGGGCCCCGGCTTTCCCACCCCCGTCTCCTAATAGCAGGCCTCTTTTCACCTCTGCCATGTGTTCAAAGGAAAATCCCAAACCCACTGCTGGTGCTGGCAAGTCCATTCTGACTCACAGTGACACTCTGGGACAGAGTTGACCTGTTCTGTCAAGGCGATCCATCTCGACAGCAGACTGCCTGCCACACCTCTCCCTGGGAGTGGGTGGTGGGTTCCAGTGACCTCTGGCTTAGCACTGAGCCACCAGCACTCCTGGCCAGTTCATCAAACTGCCTCCAAACCTTTCCTCTGAATAAGGGCTGTGAGGCTTCCGAGTTGTTCAAAACCACTTCACCGGATGCCAATGACAGTCCAAGAAGTAAAGATTAGTCCCCAGTGGATGGTCTCCACCCTGGGTTCACTCGCCCTCTTGCCACCCTGTGGCTGCCACCATCATTCTTGACAACCTCGCTGGCCTTGCAGATGAGCCATCCACTCCACCGCTTGGTCTTCAGTCCATTGAGTCCCTTAGTGCCAACGAGGTGTTTCCTCCCCTTTCCTGAAACCTCACCAATGAGCTTCTCCAGGCTTCAGCATCGCCACCCACCACCCCACCTCTGAAATCCTGATCCAAACATCCCCATAGTTGAACTCCATTCCCGATTTTCCGTCAACAGTTCTCCCACCTAAGCTCCCCATCCATTCACGTGCTCAGAATTGATAGCAGTCATGTTTCCTTCATTGTTCAGTCCAAACTGTATAGCTCGGCCATTGATAGGAAACACCTTATGCTTCCCCAAATAAATGTCACAAAGCCTAACTTCTGTGCCTGTGAATACTGAAATTGTGCAAGCACTAGGGGAGCAAGGCAGTCTGTGATCTCCTGTGCTCTTCCAGTGCCCTTGGCCACCTCTCCTTCCTTTAGACTCCCTGAAAAAAAACCCACCCTGGTTAAACCCAAGCATCCACTTCCTAAGCACCTGTACTCATCCACTGGCTGCCATGTAGAATCCACCAACCATATCGCACAGTCAGGTTGGCTGATTGACACTTATGACCGACTGGGCTCACCTTTGAACTCTGCTGGATGAGATCTCTAAACGTCCCTAGTAAATCCACTTTGCCACTCTCAGGGAAAACGATTTCAGACTTGTTCTTCATTCCTCAAGCCATCATTATTTTCTCTGCCTGCTCTCCTCCCAGCTGATGACAGTTTTGATGCACATTTCGCAGAGAAATCAATGAAATTGGAGACGTGACTCTTCTCCCTGCCCCTATTTTCTCAGATGCATCTGCCTTCCTTCCTGTTAAAATGGAAAATAAAATGTCCCTGTTGCTTTCTAAGACTAAGCCCTCCCCTTGTAAGCAGCATCCCCTCTGGTCTCATCTTCTCAATGACTTGATTTCTATCATGATCCTCCTCTCCCTGCAGTATCCCATTCTCCTTTTTTGGGTCAACCCCACTGATGAACACACCTTACTACATACATACATACATACATACATACATACATATATTCCTTGATCCCACATCCTCTTAAAGACATTCTATTTCCCAGAGCCTTCAAAGTTAAAAAAAATCACTTGTTTGTTCTCTTTATGAACCCATCTCTCCTCACCTTGAGCTCTGACCTTCACCTCTCCACTGAGAAGGCTTTTAACAAGCTCATCATTGACCTTCCACTATCTTCTCAAAGCCAGTAGGCAAGTCTGTTTGCGTTCTGCCTAGTTTCTGCATGGCATTTGACATGGTTGACTCCGTCTCCTGACAGGCACATGCCTCTAGTTTCACACTTTCTTGCTTTGTGCCAACTTCCCCAGCTGCTCCTTCTCCGCCTCCATTACCAGCACCCAAGCCTCCAGTCATAAGACCACCCTGTCTCTACCCGTCAGCCTTCTTCTGTCCAGAGACCATACCCCTCCCCCAATCATTATACCTACTTTTACCATTTTCTAATTCCTCCTATTTGAAGAAGCTTCTTAAAATGATACCTCCACTCCAGACCTCCTCTAAACTCTGCCAGACTTGCATGTCTGACCACCCAGCTCTCATCTCCACTTTAATGTCTCCTGGGAAGCTTGAACTAAAACAGAACAATAATTCCCTCTACATACACCTAACACCGTCCCCAGAGCCTCCTTCCCTTTATACACGCTCTAACACACACCCTCCCAGTTCCTTAGGCCCAACACCTAAGAGATATATCCTCAATTCCTCTCTGTCCCTCACACTCAGCATCCGATCCATCGATCCATCTTCTTGGCTGGACCTCCAGCACGTATGTTGAATTTGAACCCTTTTCACCAGCTCCACTGCCACTGCCTGCTCTTTGTCACTGTCACCTACCACCTGGATCATGCCATGCCTCGGATAATTCGCCTCCTCCTTGAAATTCTGACCTTCCCCCAGTCTCGTGACCACACAGGAATCAAGAGGATCTATCTGCAAAGAATCAGTACATCCCACCATCTTAAAATGTTTCAAAGGCTCCCGTTAGTCAAGGCCCCCAATGTGCATTCCTCACACTGGTTCACGTGTGGTTCAGCCATTGCCTTCCTCTCCAGCCTCATTTTCCTCCGGCCCCAGCCTTGTTCAGGAATCTTTAGACACCCTGGCTGCAGGGCGCTGTGATCTCAGTATCTTGGCATTTATCCGTCCTTTGCTTGGGACCCTCTTGGGCTGGCTAACTCTTCAAAGGGTCACCATCTTGTCACTCACTCCAATGCCCACTCACAGTAAACCTACAGAGCAGGGCAGAACGGCCCCTGTGAGTTTCCGAGACTGAAACTCTTTATGGGAGTAGAATGCTCCCATTACAAGTGTCATCTCCTCTGAGAACGCCCCCCCCCCCCTTGGCAACCTGGTCTAAAGAGCTCATCCACCGCCACTGATGATGCTAACTCCGTTTGCCTTCTTTATCCATACTGAACAGCAGGTGCTGACTGCCTTGCTTGCTCTTCTCTGCTGCCTCCCACTAGTATAAAATCCTTCAGGACAGAGATTCCATCACTGTCAGTCATTACTTTAGTCTCCTCACTTAACAAAGAGATTGGTAACTAGACCTGACTACTGGATATACCAAGGAGCCCTGGTGGGGTAGTGGATTAGGCATTGGGTGGTTAACTGGAAGGTCAGCAGTTCTAATCCACGAGTGCTTCTCAAGAAGACACATGACACTCTGTTCCTGTAAGGAGTTCCAGCCACGGAGACCCACCCAGGCAGTTCTATCCTGCCCTGTAGGGGCGCTGTGAGGCAGAATTGGCGCGATGGCAGGGAGCCTTGGACAGACCATGGGCAGACAGGAGAGTGGATGGAACACAGCCAGAGGGCTTCCTAGAATCAAGGATAGCAAGACTTTGTCTTGCTTACATTAGATATGTCATCAGGAAAGGTGATCTTCTAGAACAGGTGTCCTCAAACTATGGCCCACGGGCCACGTGTGGCCCACCAAGGACATTTATCTGGCCCGCTGGGTGTTTTTGCCCCATTTGTTCTTTTATTTCAAAATAAGATATGTGCGGTGTGCATAGGAATTTGTTCATAGCTTGTATTTTTTTTTAAACTATAATCCGGCCCTCTAATGGGTCTGAGGAACAGTGAACTGGACCCCTGTTTAAAAAGGTTGAGGACCCCTGTTCTAGAAGAACGCACGCTGTTTGGTAAAGTGGAGGGTCAAGGGCCATAAGGGAGAGAGTCTATGATACGCATTGAAGGGTGGCCACAACCTTGGACCCAGGCATTCAGTGGTGGTGAGGACAATCCTGGGCAACATTAGCTCTGTTACATATAAAGTTGCTGTCAGTCAGAGCCAACTGGATAGCTGTAACGAAAAACAATAATCCTAGCTCTTCTGTGCTTTGCTAACTAACCTTGAAGAGTCGGGTCATCACTCTGTGCCCCAGTTTCTCGATATAAATGTTACTGTTATTGGGTGCTATCAAGTTGATTCCAACTCATCATGACACCCCTGTGACAAGGTAGGGTAGCCCCACGGGAGTTTTCTTGGCTGTAACCTTTACAAAAACAGTCAGCAGCTGAGTGGGTTTGAGCTACCAACCTTCAGATCAGCAGCTGAACACTTGGCTGTTACCCCACCCCCCAGCAGACAGCATACTACTGGATGTGGTGGGATTTGTGATCTGTCAAGGGGCTCATGCAAAGGAGACCAGGGCCCTCCCAGGCTCTGCAGCAGGAGCATGACCTGGGAGGAAGTGGGGGAGAAGTTTATAGCTCCCCAAAGTGACGTTCTCTCAGTGCCGCTCCAGCCGCCTCAGAAATCTGTTTGCCTTCCATTTGCACCGCCTCTGCCCCTGTCCCTTGTCCCAGCATTAAAGCCTGCTCCTCTGTTCCACCAGACTGGCCAGAACAAGTCCCCTCTTTGGTTCTGCCCACCAAGGACCCCAGCACCCCTCCCTTCCAGCATCTCTGCCCGCCACCTGGACCTCACCTGTCCCCCTTGTCACTCTGTGCTCCTCTCCCCTCTCCCTGTTGTTCTGCTCTGTCCTCAGATCTCTGTTCTCTGTGCAGAGATCTCCACAGCCTCTCCCCAGACACCTGCCAGCAAACCTGTCTGTGGCTTTGTTAAGCTGCGGGAGTTGTCGAAGCACTCTATTTTTTCCTTTTCTCGAAGTCACCCATTACCGCATTAGCATCTAATAAGCCCCTTGAGCTACAGAGAACGCAGGGTGACATCATGTCTGTGGGGAACAGAAGAGAATACACTTACAATAGGGCGGGATGGGGAGAGGAGAGGAAGAGAGGGCCCGACAAAGAATGCCTTCGCTTCCACGTCTGTATGGAGGAGGCTTCTGCAGTGCAGGTGCCCTAGATTTCCCACTCCATCCCTCTTGCCTCCCTGACTTCCCCACAATTGATGCACGGCCTTTGCAGAGAGGGCCTGTGGCTCCCCAGGAAGCAAGGATGATCAAAAGCCAAGATCAGGACATCCACAGCAGACACACAGGGGATTCTTCGAAAGCTGGGGAAATGTCACCTTCCAGTCTTGGGCCTTAAGTGCCATTTATCACCCATACCCTTGGGGAGCAGTCCTGAAACATCACTGACCTTAACATGGAGAGGGTCGCTGCCACAGGGGTGTCTTCTGGGTGAGGAGAGAGTCAGGGACATGGAAGGGGGGTGGGGTGGAGTTTGGAGGAACAAAGCCTGGAGCAGGTCCAAGCTGCCCAGGGGGGACGCTGACCCCACAACAGTGTGCCTATAGCACTGTGTTCACCCTAACAGCCCTGTCTGTCACCAGTCAGGGAAGCTCTGGGGAGATGGGATGGAGGAAGAGTGCAAACAGAAGACAGGAGACAGCTGGAAGGGGCTGTCGCAGTTAGAGAAGTAAATAATGAGTCTCTGCACCAAAACGTCCAGTCTCCCGCCCTCAGGTCCTGCCTCATAATTGAATCTAAGCTGTACTCCTAGTTGAAGGTGTCTACATGCCAGGCCGATGGCAGCAGTCGTCCAAACAGAGCCTGCAGGAGAAGATCCTGACATGTTTATGAAGATATTTATAGACATTGCTCAGGTGTTCCTGCTCCCAGTCGCTAAGCCCATCACTGTCTGCGTGCACAGGCAGTCCCAGGATGACAAGCGAGCTCCAGGACGTGTCCTAGAGTCCAGTTTGTCTGGAAGTTGGAACAGTAGCTGTGCATGCCTTGTATGGCACATCAGCTAATCACATCAGCTCATGGATACTATACTGTATCTATTGGGTACCTTTCTGTGCATAAAATTACATTAAAGGAACACTTCCATAAATAAGAAGATATCTTGGACTAAGAATATAGTGCTAATCATTATTATGAAAAATTTAAAGACAGGAAAGAAATAAAAGAGCAAAATTTGCTCTTGAAGGAAGAGTAACTAAAGCAAATGGAAGACATGATGAAATACAACAGCTGAGCAAGAGATTTCAAAGGGCAGCTCGAAGGGCAAAGTATGATCATGAAATGCACAAAGACATGAAGTTGGTCAAGCAAAGAGAAAAACAAGTGTGTTAAGCATGTCTCGAGCCAAAAGAACTGAAGAAGGAATAATCAAGCCCCAAACTGCAATGGTGAAGGATTCTACGGGTCCAATAATGAATGCTGAAGAAAGCATCACACCAGCCTGGCAGTCATTACACCATAAGAACTGGTCAACGTTGAACCCTTTCCGGAGGCAGCTTGCAATCAAGAATTGATGGTCTCGACAGAGGAAGCTTCAATTGCACTGAAGGCACTGACGAAAAACAAAGCTCTGGGGCTCAACAGGAATACCAAGAGGTTGCGACAAATGCATGTGACACTGGGAACACTCACTTGTCCGTGCCAAGAAATTGGCAAGACAGCTGCCTGACCCATGAGTGTGAGAGGTGCTTCTCTGTGCCCATTCCAAAGAAAGGTGTTCCAGAAGAATACAGAAATTATCAAACTATATCATTCACATGATATTCATGTATTATTAATACTGAAGATAATTCAAAATCAGTTGCAGCCGTACGTCGACAGGGGGCAGCCAGAAATTCCAGCCAGATTCAGGAGAGTACTTGGATTGGTGATGTCAGATGGATCTTGTGTTGAAAGCAGGTATTAGCAGAAAGATATGGACGTGTGTTTTACTGACAATGCAGACATCCCACAGTGTGGATCGTCACGGACGATGCATAACATTGAGAAGAATGAGAATTCATGGCCAAGGGGCAGTCTTCCGACCAGAACCTGGGGATACTGAACAGTACATCAGGGCTGCAACCTTCACCCTATGTATCCAACCTGTGTGCTGAGCAAATAATAGTAATAAAAAGGCGGGCTATACGAAGAACAGCGCAGCATCAGGATGGCAGGAAGGTTCCCTAACAACCTGAGCTAAACAGGTGGCACAACCTGCCCTGCTGAAAGCTAAGAGGGCTTGAGGCACCTACTGGTAAAGATCCAAGATGACAGCCTGCAGGGTGGATTAACACTCAGCACAAAGAAAAGAAAAATCTTCACAGGGGGCCGAGAAGTACCAACCAGATCAATGCAGCAAAGATGGAACTTGTCAAGGAATTCCCTTTGCTGGGATCCACAGTCAGTGCTCCTGGAAGCAGGAGTCAAGACGTCCAAGGGCACATGGCATTGGGTAAACCTGCTGCACAGGACCTCTTTCAAGTTCTAAAAAGTAAAGCGGTCACATTGAGGACTAATGTGTGCCTGACCTAAGCCATGCTATTTCCAATCATCTCATATGCATAGAGCAGCGGTTCTCAACCTGTGGGTCGCGACCCCTTTGGGGGGTCGAATGGCCCTTTCACAGGACTCGCCCAATTCATAACAGTAGCAAAATGACAGTGATGAAGTAGTGATGAAAATCATGTTATGGTTAGAGGGTCACCACCACCTGAGGCACGGTATGAAAGGGTCTCGGCATGAGGAAGGGTCAGCACCACTGGCATAGAGGAAACCAGGTAATGAATAAGGAAGACAACGAAAAAGAATCGAAGCATTTGAGTCATGGTGAATGTTTATGATACCATTACTGCCCACAGAACAACCCACACAGCTGCCTTGGGAGAAGTACAGACCGAATACTCCTTTGAAATAAGGTTGGGAAGACGTCCTCTCACATATTTTGAACAAGAGGGGCCAATCCCTGGAGAAGGGCACCACGCTTGGTGAAGTAGGTCAGTGGAAGAGAGGAGCATTGTCAAGGAGACAGAGCGACACGGTGGCTACCAGTATGATCTCAAACACGGCAACCACCGTGGGACTGGGTGCAGGACTGGGCAGTGTCTCCATCCATTGTGTGCAGGCTCATGATGAGTCAGAAAACAGACTCCCTGGTACCGAAGGACAATTATAATAATGTCTGACGGGTGTCTTAAAAAAGCACCCATTTGCTCTTGCAAATCATTGGATGTAAAATGTTAATAGCGTTAGTAGGTTGTACAGAGGTTGATGCACACTTTAGTTGGTCGTTCGTAGTGCCCTGGCAGTGTAGTGGTTATGTATTATGCTGCTAACCACGAAGTCACCAGTTCGACCCCACCAGCTGCTCCTCAAAAGATAATGCTTTCTACTCCTGCAGAGCATCAGTTTCAGAGAACCACAGGGGTGCTTCTGTTCTGTCCTAGTGGATCGGTATGAGTCGGTATGAGCCTGTGTATCTTCCAATTCACAAACAAGCTCCTGACTGTAGCTCTATCCACAGCCAGCACTGACAGGCAGCACAACACCCAAAGGCCCCCGTCCCCACCTGTATGAGCTCACACAGTGCACACACATGCACACGCATATTTAGACCACTCTGTGACCCCACAGAGACATGCATGCATGTGCCACGACTGAGCTGTGCCTGGGGTCTCTCTTTGAATAAAGCAGTCACGATTCCTGCTCTCAGGGAGCTGACGCTCTACAGTACCATCCAAGGACATGCAGATACCGTCCCTCGGACACCTGGACAGACTTCTTCTCACAAGGAGACGTCAGGACTGGTGGTCATTGAGTTGTCCTGATGGACGGTGAACTCGTGGGTGTAAGAATCGAACTGTACTCCAAAGGGCTTTTCAGTGGCTGGTTTTCAAAAAGTAGATGATCACGTCTTTGTCCCCTGAGGCCTCTATGGGTGGACTTGAACTTGCTACCTTCTGGCTAACAGCTGAGCACATCAAGCATGTGCACCACACAAGGGTTCCCAAAGATCTCTCATGGTCAGGCCACAGCATTTATAGAACACCTGCTGTCTTCCAGAGAACACGGCTAGTGTGTGTTTATACAGGTGAGGGAGACCTGAGTGCTAGCTGACACACACACACACACACACACACACACACACACACACACAACCACTCTTGGTGATTTTTAAACACGAATCCAAAGCTGCATCGTGAAGCAGCTCACTTGGAATGAGGAACGGGGTCCTTCCCAAGTTCAAAGCCGGATCTGTGAAAGTCTCTTCCCTTCCCTGACTGCACATGCCTGTCCTTTAAGCAGCCCTCCCTTTCACAGCCCTGTTATAATTAAAGCACCAGCGGCTGCCTGCAGCCTCCAGCGCCCCCGCCCCCTCCCTGAGCAGCTCTGGACGTCTCCTTCCCCAGCCGCCGCCCTGCGGTCAGGAGAGGAGCCAAGGCGGGCCCAGCAGCCCCAGGAATTGTGCTGAGACATTACATTACAGCAGAGCCTGCTCCTTCCAGACTTCTTTTCCTCCCCTTCCTCTCTTGCTTTTGCTTCTGCTTTTAAAGAATCAGAAATAACTTGGCTGTAAAAATGTGCTTTGGGCAGAAAGCTGACTCCCAGGGTCAGAGCCCAGCAGAAGATTTCAGCTACCCAGTTGCCGGCAGAATAGCAGGTGCTCAGCGATTTTATTGTCCGAGGACGGAGAGAAAATACAATGGGAGAGGGTTGAGGGCTTTGTGGTTCCTCTTTGGGTTGCGCTGTGTGTGTGGTGTCTCCTTTTCTCTTGCTGTGGAGAGAGGGGCGGGGGGAGTGGGGTGCCAGAGGAAAACACACAACACCGACCTCTGAAGGGCGTGG
>NW_022107432.1:25945346-25947544 GCF_000313985.2 Echinops telfairi | reverse complement strand
TATCCGGCCTGCCGGGTGTTTCTGCCCCGTTTTGTTTTTACTTCAAAATAAGATATGTGCAGTGTGCATAGGAATTTGTTCATAGTGTTTTTTAACCTATAGTCCAGTCCTCTAACGGGTCTGAGGGACAGTGAACTGACCCCCTGTTTAAAAAGTTTGAGAGGACCCCTGAACTAGAGCATCCTCAGCCCTTGGTGTTTGGAGATGAAAGCGCCCCACTGCCAGCCAGCCAATCCTGATGCATCGCAACCCCTATAAGACAGGGTGGAGCTGCCCCGGTGGGCTTGTGAAACCTTAAATCTTTACTGGAGTAGAAAGCTGTGTCTCTCTCTTGATTGTGGATGACCAAAATGAAGCAAACAACCCAACCCAACTCCCGGCCATCAAATGCCAGCTCATGGTGACCCCATTAGGACACGATAGAACTGCTCCTGCGGGTTTCTGAGACTCATTTTTTAACAAGTGTAGAAAGCCTCATCTTTCTACTGCTTACAGAGGAAGACATGGTGAAGGGTGCCGTGCTACATAGGAGAAGGCTAGAGAAACCCTTGAAACCCCTGCTCAAAGGGAGTTGAGAGTCCAGGGAGGAAGACAGATGGGAGCGCACCAGCGTACTACTGAAGGGAGCTTGCAAACGAGGTGGGTGTTGAGAAGGTGCCAACCACAGCAGTCCTAGCAGAGGAAAGAGCAAAGGCCCCTCCCTATGTCAGGGGTGGTGGTGCGTAACCCTGGAGAGAATGTTCCAGCAAAGGAAAAACAGCATGTTCTGAGTCTATGCAGGGAGGGTGCACAGGGCATTCCAGGGACGGAGAGAAGACAGGGCAGCCTGGCCAGAGCACAGAGAACCAGGAGAGGGAAGAGGGTGGGTGGCAAGGTGGGAGGGTGGCCATGGGCTGGCCGTGCAGGGTCTCCAGGGCCAAGTTACCGATGCAGGAAATGATCTTCTAATCCACAGACACCACAGGTGAGCATGGTTATGGCAATGGGAGGACAGAGGGGCCTAGGAAAAGGGCTGTAAGGGCATGAGTGGGTGCTGCCGGGACCTCTTGGGGGCTGCAGGAGAGTAGCTGGAGAGAAGGGCGGGGATCCACTAGTGTGCTGGGAGGCAAAGACTAGAGCAGACTGGATCCAGTGGTGGGCCAGCTGCGGAGGAAAGGGAAGGAAAAATGGCCCAACAGTCCCCGTCGCCAGGGCTTGTGCAGCTGGGCGGCTGGCAGTGCAAATCTCTAGGACAGAGAATCCTGGGAGAAGACCGCTGCTGACGGGAAATTTGGCTAGAAATATTGGTGATGGGTGTGCAGTTGGTATCAGGAAACTTCATGGGTAATGAGCATTCAATCGGCAAAGGTTTCGTGTGTGGATCCACGGGCAGGTGTTGCTTAATGTCGCTGAACGGTCACGCGAGGCAATAGGACATCACAAGAGTTGGATGTTATACAAACATCATCTTAAAACCTGACGGGAGCCTGCTTCTGGTCCTCCCTCTCCTCACTGCTGTGGCTTCCAGAGCTGGGGGAGGAGCGGGCAGCAGCTATGGTGGCCGAGGGGCAGCGGCGGGAGTGGAGGAAGAGAAGACAGCAAAGAGGATCCAAGCATGCCCAGCCACGAGCCCCACAGCACCCGCCATTGCCACCACTGCTACACGCCTGCTGGATAAAGGCCAAGAGCCGCTCATGGCCACTGCTGCAGGGTCTGGGTTTGGGGGTCTTGAATACCCTTGCCCCCAAACAAAACAAGCCTACTGCTCTCAAGACAATTCTGACCATAGCAACCTAGAGGACAGGGTAGAACTGCTCCCTGGGGTTTCTGAGTCTGTCCATCTTTATGGAAGCATCTGTCTGTCTCATCTTTCTTGTTTGGAGTAGATGGTGTGTTTGAACCACTGACCTTGCAGATAACCATCCAAGGCACAACCTTGTATGCCACCGAGGCTCCTTTTAAAACCATTAAGGAAAAATAATAAAAGGAGAGCTACTTTCTTTAACAAAAAAAATCAACAAAACAAATGACAACAAAAATAGCTCTCCCTGCCCCCCACCAGGGGAAAAATAACAGAAATGTGGGTGAAAGGATACAATGGACAGAATAAGATACAAAATAATAATAACAATATATATATTTGAGCAAGGATTCACGAGGGTGGGAGGGCGGGGACGGGAGGGGACAAAAGAGGAGTTTATACCAAGGGCTCAAGTAGA
>NW_022107432.1:25942676-25945246 GCF_000313985.2 Echinops telfairi | reverse complement strand
CAGAAATGTGGGTGAAAGGATACAATGGACAGAATAAGATACAAAATAATAATAACAATATATATATTTGAGCAAGGATTCACGAGGGTGGGAGGGCGGGGACGGGAGGGGACAAAAGAGGAGTTTATACCAAGGGCTCAAGTAGAGAAAAAATGTTTTGGAAATGATGACAACATATGTACAAATATGCTTGATACAATGGATGTATGGAATGTTATAAGCGCTGTAAGAGCCCCCAATAAAATAATAAAAAAAAAACCTTATGGGACCACAGATGCATAGATGGTCAGATATTGACCAGATGTTTGCAAAGTGATTGCATAGAGTGAAAGTTATCATATTGTTATATAAAACATTTGTAGAGAAATGGAATTAAAAGACAATGGAATTGTTCCATGAACTTTTTGAAGCCCTCATACACATATATGAATGAGTGTGCGTGTGTGTGTACGATAATAGAAAAGCAAGGAATGAAAGAGAAGAACAATGAAAGTGAGTGGAAAATAACTTGAAATCATGTGCAGGAAATAAAGGCCGGCATTGCCGGAGAAGACGGCCAAGTTCTGCCGGGGGCAGGTGCCATGGACCCCTCTGCAGACCTGGAGAGGAGGTGGTGAATGCACAGCGGATGAATGTCGGATAAAGAGGGGTCGTAGTTGCCGCGTGTTAAACAGAAGTACCACCAGCGGGTGACTCTCACAAACAACTGTATGCCTTCACAGTTTAGAAAGCTGCAAGTCTGAATTCAGGGCTCCAGCTCTAGGGGGAAGTGTTCTTTCCCCGTGGGCTCTAGGGGAAGCTCTTTTCTCCCCTCAGCTGCACTCCTCTGCTCCTCAGTGACCTTCATGGGACCTGGTATCTGCCTTCCTTCATCTTGGCCGCCTCACTTCTTTACTTCATCTGCTCCTTCTACATCTCTAAAGAGACTGGCCAAGATGCATCCTACACTAATGCTACATCCTGCATGAATACTGCATCCTATACTAATACTACATCCTGCACTAATACTCCATCCTACACTAATACTGCATCCTGCATGAATACTATATCCTACACGAATACTACATCCTACATGAATACTACATCCTGCACTAATACTACACCCTACACTAATATGACATACTACACTAATACGACATCCTACACTAATACTACATCCTGCATGAATACTATATCGTACACTAACACTACATCCTACACTAATACTACATCCTACACGAATACTACATCCTGCACTAATACTACATCCTACACTAATATGACAAATCCTACACTAACATGACATACTACACTAATACTACATCCTACACTAATACTACATCCTGCATGAATACTATATCCTACACTAATACTACATCCTACACTAATATGACATACTACACTAATACTATATCCTACACTAACACTACATCCTCCATGAATACTACATCCCGCATGAATACTATATCCTAGACTAAGACTACATCCTACATTAATGCTACATCCTGCACTAATACTACATCTGGCACTAATACCACATCCTACACTAATAGTACTACATCCCCCACTAATACTACATCCCCCACTAATACTACATCCCCCACTAATACTACATCCCGCACTAATACTACAGCCTACACTAATATGACATACTACATTAATAATACATTCTACAGTAATACTATGTCCTTCACTAGTACTACATTCTGCACTAATACTACATGCTACATTAATAGTACATCCTACAATAATAATGCATCTTACACTAATACTGCATCATTAGAATAACAAAGAAACCCCATTTCCAGGTGGAATTATAACTGCAGGCATAGGAGTTGGGATTGACAACACATATTTTGCTCTCAATTCATAATAGGAGGAGATAGGCATATGTGGCTAGAAAAGTAATTGCAGGCAAGCATGGAATGACTAGGGACATGAATAGAGCCTGTTTTGGGGTGGCTCCAACATTCCTGAGATGGCCGAGAGGCACCCCAAGATTCAGGAGAATCAGCGTGGACAGAGAACACGTCCCTGGAGTAAGGGAGAAAGGTATGCTGGGGAAGATGAAGTGGACAGCAGCATCAGAGGATTCCGGGAAGAAGTTAGAGAGGAAGAGGACTCTCAAACACCCGGGGAGAATATCTGAGCCTGGGTCTCAGGAACATCCTCTCAGAGGACTCCAAGGTCAATTGGCATACCATAGTCCACACAGGCAATGTTCTACATCCTACTTCGAGGAGGTAGCAACTGGGGTCTTAGAAGCTCATGAGGGCTCATCCAAGGTACAAGTACTGGTCTCTCCCTGTCCAGAGGAAAGAAGAGTGGTGGAGATAGAAGACACACCAAAGAGATCAGGGACCCGGCATCAGAGAACAAAAAATCCATCGTTGTGAATGAGGGGGAGTGCAGATTGGGGACCCAAGATCCATCTGTAGGCAGCTGGACATCCCCTACACTAATATGACATACCACACTAATACTCCATCCTACACTAATACTGCATCCTGCATGGGGAGGAGATGAGCCAGTCAGGGTGCAGTGTGGCAACGATGAAACATACAACTTTCCTCTAGTTCCTAAATGCTTCC
>NW_022107432.1:25940773-25942576 GCF_000313985.2 Echinops telfairi | reverse complement strand
GAGGAGCTGATACCAAGGGCTCAAGTAGAAAGCAAATGTTTTGAGAACGATGATGGCAACAAATGTACAAATGTGCTTGACACAATGGATGGATGTGTGGATTGTGATAAGAATTGTATGAGCCCCCAATAAAATGTTTTGGTTTTTTTAAAAAAAGAAAGAGAGAAAATAGAGGACACACTGAAACAATGAATTCAGTGCCTTGGGAACCAACAATCTTCATGACCTTGAGACCAGAAGAACTAGATGATGTCCAGATACTGCTTCCAACTGCTCAAGAGGTCCTGGAGGGACTGGGAGTAAATGTGGGTCAAATCGCAAACTCCTGAAAGAGATCAGTGTTGCTGGTGGGAGAGACTGCTGGTGGTGGTGGGGATCCCTGAGCCGATGAAAGGAGGAGATTGGTGACCGCAAGCACAGGGAGGGGGTGGGTGAGGTTACATCAAGGGATTACAATGAAGGAGTTGAAGCAAAATGCGTATGAATCATTGAATGTGAAGCGGATGGCCCACTCTGTAACCTATCACCCAAGTCACAATAAAACTTTTCACCTGAATGAATAAATAGCTATGATGATTCTTTTAAAGGTGTCCTTGGGTGATGTGAAAGGTTCAGCACTGGACTGCAAACTACAGAGGGTTTGCAGTTCAAACCCACGCAGGAGCCTGGAGCTCGGCTTCTGAAAGCTCACAGCCCTGAAGATCTTCTGGAACTGCCTCCTGTACGTACAGCCTATGGCAGCTGGAAACAATAAGAGCACTTACAAATACGAGTAGAAGTGACACACACTTCAGCGTGTATGCATACACGAACCAAAGATGGCCAAGGTAAAATGTCCACCGGACTTAGAGATATGGGGTCCGCAGGTAACCCCAGGGAGACCCTGATGTCCGAAAGGTAGAGCGGAAGCCAGTTTAGAAAGGGCTGAGGAGTGACGGTTGCAGGCTTATTTCAAAGCGTTGAGATGTTTGGACAGCAGTGGAGAGAGACAGCTGGTCACCAGAGGGCAGCTGGTTAGGGCAGGAAAAATGAGCTCAGGCGTGAGGATGAATGTGCTTGGGAGAAAAGACTGGACTCACACAGAGAGAGCGATCCAGCGAACCACGGTTCAAGGATGCTCGTTACAGGTGACTTTCAAAGGCAGGCTTGTCCCATAGAGAAGAAAAACAAGAACTCCAGAATAGGGCAGGGATTCAACACTCGGTGGCCTTGGGCAAATTGTTGGATTTCTCCGGGACTTATTTTTATCATCTGTGAATTGGCACAGGAGCACGGATGCAACCATGGTCCAGCACCCATGTAGCTGAACAGAAGAGTCACGCCAAAAAAGGAAGACGGAGCAGCACACACTGTAAAGACGCCAGCCTTGGGACCCCTATGGGGGCCGTGCTGCGCCCTGTCCACTGGGGTCACTGGAAATCCCTCAACAACAATGAGCTATTCGTTTGGGGTCAACTGGCACGATGACAGGGTTATTGTAAATATTAAATACGATGGATCCTCGCGAGTTCTCAGCGGTGTGCCTGGCACTTGCGAAAAGCCCGGTAGTTTATGGTTATAGACAGTTCTCCAGTTGCTAATCAAGTAGATGCATGTTCACTTGCTAACGGAGAAGTCGCAGGTGCAAGTGCACCCCGGTAGGCTTCAAAGCCGAGAACTGGAAGAACATCTGAAAACCGGTCCTTGAAAACCCTGCGGCAGAGTTCTACTGGTGCACACAGGGTCGCCGGGAGTCCGAATCCACTCAATGGCAGTGGTTGATATATATATATATTTTTTTTTTCTTTTTTTTTCTTTTTTTTT
>NW_022107432.1:25915931-25940673 GCF_000313985.2 Echinops telfairi | reverse complement strand
TTTTTTCTTTTCACATACCAACCTTAAAAAGTGGGTTTGGGAGGAAAACGGACTGCCGACCCCACCTGATGAGGGTGGGAACAGGCACGAGGTTAAGAACTAGATTTGGGGAGCTGTGGATAGCAGAGGAGTGCCAGTATCCTGGTGGTGCAGCATTTAAGCACTTGGCAAAAAGTGCGCCCCTGAAACCCAGCCTGTAATCCCTTGGGAGAAGGAGCTGGCGTTTTGCTCTGTAAGGTGACAGGGTTCGCTAGGAGTCAAAATAGACTCCATCGCCCCCCAAATCAACATCCGGGCAACAGGGAGCCTCCTTCCGCCATAAATAAACTGGAGCCAAGGCCGGTGAGGGAAGAAGGAAACGGCCCAGACACTTTCGTGGCTAGCCACCTCAACCAGGGCTTGAAACGAGTCCCGCCAGCACGCACCTGCCTTCTCCCATCCCGGGGTTGAAGCCTGGCCATCCTCCACTCTGCCCAGGCTTTGCCCACAGGCAAAGCTCTTTCTTACGCAGAATCGCGCGTGGTGCTAGTATCCCCTCGCCCCGCGGGTGTGAGTTACACAGGCCACAGTCACCGGGCGGGGGTGGGATGGGGGGTGGCACTTGTTAGCCTCAGCACTGGGTCTGAAGCCCGCTTTTCTCTGGCTGACACCCAAGACCCGGATTCTACCAACTGCCCCTCCTCAGCTGTCTGGGTGATTGTAGCGCCCCAGCATTTCCAGGGTGTGTGAGGTCGTGAGGGGCAGGGATGCAGGGAATAAGGTGGGCGCTTTGCAGTAGGCAGCCCTGGTGGCTTCGATGGGACCAGTGGCTGGGGTCCAGCAGCCAGGGGCCAGCGTGGCTGGCAGATTTCTCCTTGAAGCTGCATCTGTGATGGTTTGGAATCCGTTTGCAGCCTCCAAGGGGCTGTGCTCTGCAGGGGCGGGGGCGGGCGTGGGGGCTGGCCAATGAGATCCCTCAACATGAGAAAATCACCGCGCAGTGGGTCTAATCACCACTTTCCACGAGGAATTTCACCGTGCGTGCTCGTTTGCTTTTTAATCATCCTCTAAATATGCATTTTCACGTTATACCCTAATGGCACCCAGAGAATCATTAGGATGTGTTGGGACCGTAATCCGTGCTTTCGGAAATCTCTAAGTATATAATTTCGCTCCATGACGCAGGTTTCTAAAAGTCCACAAATAACCATTTGCATGATAAAGTCACAACTCCAAAGTCAATTACAGCTATGGCTGGAGAGAATTTATTTCCCTTCTGGAAATTAAAATGCGAAATCAGGGAGTTGCCACAAAAGCCTCCCCTTGTCTGGACTGGAAGGGGGAGGGGAACTCAACAGCCCCTGGTCTTTAGTGGGGCTAGTGGTCTCTAAGGAATGGGGTCTCTGGCCCTTAATGAGGATGGCTTTGGGGCTTCATCTCCCAATAAATCCAAACCAGACTCACTGCCACAGGACAGAGCAGAACTACCTCTGTGGGTTTCTGAGACTGTAACGCTTTATGACAGTAAAAAGCCTCACCTATCTCCAGAGAAGCAGCTGGTGGTTTTGAACTCTTGATCTCACAGTTAGCAGCCCCACTTGGAACTATACAGTGATAGTCTGTCTTCCTCTGTGTTTTAAGGTCATGTTTACCTCAAAATTCACTAGATTGGTGTTGGGCATAGGTCCCCAAATTTACTTGGTCTTACTGTCCCCTTTCTAGGAAAAAAAAAATTAGTCAGCACCTCCTGGGATTAAAAACATTTGTATCATAGCCCATAATTCAGGATAAAGTATAAACATCTGCTTTTGCAGCCCCTACCCCACCCTAGATTATCCCAGTGTCCTGTCACAGCCCTGGGGGGCTGTATCATTCACTTTGGGAAACAGTGGATTTGGGGATTACAAGTAAGATATTTCTAGTCTCCTGGGCAAGTCTCTTGGTAGAACAAATGGTTAATACGTGTGGGTGCTAACTGAAGGAGTCAGGGCAGGTCCCCCCACAGGTGCTCAGACGGAAGCCTGGCAATCTGTTTCCTAAAACAACAATGCCAACACAATCAGTCACCAAATCCCTATGTGACACGAGTCAAAATCAACTCCGTCCAGAGCAATTGGTCGGTTGGTCCCAGGGGTAAAGCATGCTGATGGGACCTCTGAGGCACGTTCACTAGAAACACATTGTGTGCATGTTCACTAGGAACATATTGTGTGCGTGTTCACTAAGAACACATTGTGTGCGTGTTCACTCAGAACACATTGTGTGCGTGTTCAGGAGGTGCTTATTGTGTGCTAGTTGAGTGGAGGCTCTCGTAGTGGAGTGGAGATGCTGAGCTGGGTAGACATCAAACCCTTGACCCCTGGTTCCAAACCTAGGTTTCAGGGCTTCATGACACATAGGCATCAGAAGCAGAATCATTAGCATTAAAACATGATCTCTCTCCAAGGTGGCCTGTGGGGGAAAGACACCACACAGGGTTGACCTCCAACTGTGGATCCTCACAGGAGCCCTGGTGGCATAGCGGTTATGCATCGGGCTGCTAACTGCAAGGTTAGCAGTACAAAATCACTCGCCACTACTTAGCAGAAAGACAGGGCTGTCTACTCCCGTAAAGAGTTACAGTCTCAAAAACCTACAGGGACAGTTCTACCCTGCGCAAAGGGGTCGCCATGAGTTGCACATGATTTGATGGCAGTGAGTGAATTGAGCCTCATTGCCCCAGCCCTCCGCAAAGTTGCCCCAGTGCTGGTGGGAGCTATGCTCCATTTTGACAAAGACTTGGTATGGAGGTGGTGAGAGGTTCTTGATCAGGATTGCCAGTTCCCCCACCCACGTACTTCCAGCAACCATCCTTGAGAACTTGGACCACTCACTTCTGCTCTCTGAGCCTGAGCTTTCCCAGGAGCTTTATGGGACTAAGGAAATCTGATGGCATAGAGGTAACGATTTGGGCTGCTAACTGAAAGATAAGTAGTTCAAAACCACCATTTACTCTTCAGGAGAAAGATAGGACTTTCTACTTCCCTAAACACTGAGAGTCTCAGAAACCCACCGGAGCAGTTCTGCTCTGTCCTATTGGATCTCTGTCAGTTGGAATCGACTCGATGGCAGTGAGTGAGAGATGGGACCAACTGTCCAATTGTCTGGACTGAAAGGGAAAGGACCACAGAATCCGTAAAGTTTATACTTGGAAAAGTATACATGCTTTCCTGATTCAACCCCCAAACCAACCAGTTGCCGCTGAGTCTACGCTGACCCACAGGGACCCCAGCGTGTGCTCAAAGGACTTGCTGTGCTTACGATCTGTCAGAGCAGATCCCCAGATCTTTCTTCCAAAGCACCTGGGTGGCTGCGAACAGTCAACCTCCCGCTTAGTTAGTCAGAACAACCAACCTGCCAAGTGCTTAGCTGGTTATCCCATCAAGGGGCTTCACTAAATAAGTGAAGTACAATGATTAATGTAGAAGCCACTGCGGTGATAACCCAGGTGATTGCATTAAATGGTAATGAGTCTTTTGATCCCTGTGCAGGTGAGGTCCTGAGCCCTGGATTTGGAGTCCGGAATCAAGGGTTGGATGCCTCTTCAGCTCAGCATCTCTGCTGTTAGCTGTTGTTCGAGGCCACCGAGTCGGTTCCAACTCGCCGCTCCATGCGCAACAGAACTACACACTGTCCAGCCCCGTGCCATCCTCGCAGGTGTTCCCATGCTTGATCCCAGTGTTGCACCCACTGTGTCAATCCATCTTGTTGAAGGACTTCCTTTTTACTCCGCCCTTGTACTGTACCAAGCATGATGTCCTCCTGTAGAGACCACTCTCTTCTGACAGGTCTGAAACAGGAGAGACAAAGTCTTGCCATCCTGGACTCTAAGGAGCACTCTGTCTACACTTCTTCCAAGACAGGTTTGTTCTTTGGGCAGTCTAGGATACTTTCAGCATCCTTCTTCAGCACCGTAATTCAGGTGCCTCGATCCATCTTCCGTCTTCCTTATCCAATGTCCAACTTTCTCATGCCCATGAGGGCACTGACAACACCATGGCTTGGGTCAGGCGCACCTTAGTCCTCGAGTAATAGCCTTGCTTTCCAGCACTGTAAAAGGCCTTGTGAAGCAGATTTACCAGATTCAATACAGTGTTTGATCTCATGACGGCTGTTCCCACGATCATTAATTCTCGATCCAAATAAGGTGAAACCCTTGAGAGTTTCAAATTTTGTTTGGTTTATGGTAGTTTTTGCTGTTGTTGTTGCTTTGGCACTGTTTACAAAGTCCTGTAATCTAACATTTGCAACCGGCATTAAAATGGAAAGAAAACCCCAAAACACAAAACCTAATACCAATGAGTCTATACTGAATCATAGTGACCAGATATAGGGTTTTGGAGACTTAAACTCTTCAGGGAAGCAGACTGCTTTGATTTTCTCTCTTGGAGCTGCTGGCACCTGGGAACTGCCAACCTTGAGGTTAGCAGCGCAATGCCTAATTCACGGGGCCACAAGGCACATCCATGGTCATCGCTAAGATAAACAGGTGGCCATCTAGCTGAGATACAAGGAAGCCCACATGGAAGAAGCACACCAGCCTATCCCAACACGATCGCTGAAGACAAAGCGGGTGCATATGCGAATGCGGTGAAGAAAGCTGATGGTACCCGGCTATCAAAAGATATAGAGTCTGGGGTCCTATAGGCTGGAAGATAAACAAGTGGCCATCTAACTGAGAAACAACAAAGCCCACATGGAAGAAGCACACCAGCCTGAGAGATCACAAGGTATCAAAGGGATCAGGTATCAGGCATCAAAGACCAAAATAAATCATAGCATTGTGAATGAGGGAGAGTGTGGATTGGGGACCCAGGGCCTATCTGTGGGAAATTGGGCATCCCCTTGCAGAAGAGCCACGGTGAGGAGACAAGCCAGTCAGGGTACAGTGTAGCAATGATGAAACACAGTTTTCCTCTAGTTCTTGAATGCTTCCTCCTTCCCCCCTCCCCCCCTCCCCCACTATTATGAGCCCAATTCTACCTTACAAATCTGGATGAACCAGAGGATGTACACTGGTAAAGATAGGAACTGGAAACACAGGGAATCCAGGACCGATGAACTCCTCAGGACCAGTGGTGAAAGTGGTGATACCAGGAGGGTGGAGGGAAGGTGAGGGAGAAAGGGGGAGCAGATTGTAAGGATCTACATATAACCTCCTCCCTGGGGGATGGACAGCAGAGAAGTGGGTGAAGGGAGATGTCAGACAGTGTAAGATATGACAAAATAATAATAATTTATAAATTATCAAGCATTCATGGGGGAGGGGGGAGCGGTGAGGGAGGGGGGGAAATAAGGACCTGATATCAAGGGCTCAAGTAGAAAGAAAATGTTTTGAGAATGATGAGGGAAACAAATATACAAAAGTGCTTGACACAATGGATGTATATGTAGATTGTGATAAGAGTTGTATGAGCCCCCAATACAATGCTTTAAAATAAACTCTACTGAAGTTTAAACTGTTCCTTGGGCTAGATGTCAGTTTAGTTCATGATAAGAGGGCTTTCTTCCCTTTGTCTTCTGAGCCCTTACAATACAGGTGGGGTGGGATGACTACCTTTTATGAAGAGCTTGCTCAGGGCCAGACTCTGCACTAACATCTGAACTCACAGCATCTCATTGAACCTGCCGAGCACCTTTGACAATGGGCACTCAGAGAAGTCAGGCAACAGAGGGTGCAGAGTGGAGTCAACACTGAGGGTGAGGGTCTCTGAAGTTCATGACATTGATCTCAATACCAAAGGGCCTCTCTTAAGCCTGGGCAGGTTCTGGGGCCCATTGAAACCCTAGTTTTCTTATTGGAAAAACAAGGCTTGTTGACGAGAAAATGAGGATGAAAAAGAACAAGGAAACAATTACATATATGAAGATATATATGATCATATATATGTGTTTGCTACATTTACATATATGTTTGCTACATTACATATATACATATACATTTGCTCTGAATTGGAATCAACTTGATGATAGTGAATTGCTTTTTTTCACTTTTATATAGATGTGGACGTAGATATCGATAAGGATCCCTGGTGGTGTCAGCGTTATATGTTGGACTGCTAACCGCAAGGTCAGCAGTTCAAACTCACCAGCCACTCTAAGGAAGAAAGGCTAGACTATCTACTCCCATAAACAGACACAGTCTTGGCAACCCACAGGGCCGTTCTATCCTGTAGGGTCACTGTGGGCAGGATTGACTGGATGCTCGTGAGGTTTTTGTTGTTAATAGCTATAGATAGAGCTCTGGAGGGGGTGTCAGACTGCTAAACATAAGGTAGCTAATTCAAATCTACCAGCTACTATAGGGAAGAAAGTCGAGGCAGTCTGCTCTTATGCAGATTTACCATGCCTCAGAAACCCTCTATCGCAGCGGTTCTCAACCTGTGGGTCACGACCCCTTTGGGGGTCGAACGACCCTTTCACAGAGGTCGCCCAATTCATCACAGTAGCAAAATGGCAGTGATGAAGTAGCAATGAAAATAATGTTATGGTTGGGGTTCCACCACATGAGGACCTGTATGAAAGGGTCGCAGCATGAGGAAGGTTGAGGACCACTGCTCTGTCAGGTCACTATGATTTGGAATCAACTCAGTAGCAGTGGGTTTATAGCCCAGAGAGAGCCTGGGGATTGATAGGTGCCCAGAAACGCCAGCTACATGTTGTTTGGCTTGGATTTGTGTCTTTGACGTGCCTTTTGTGGATCCTTAATGACTGGCTTGCAAAGTGCCCTGTCCCTGAATGGCTTTAGATTTTCTCTGAATCTGATGCAACCTCCAGCCAAGACAAGCATGTGGCTGCTGAAGCCGTGGTGACAGTCTGATGAATAGCAGTACCTCACAAGCCCAACGGGTGTGGAAGTCACAATGGTCCTCAGAGGCCAGGGCAGGCCTCCCCCTGGGAAGGTGAGGAAACAGGCATGGAGAAGTGGGTCAGCAGCTTTCGGACAAGAGCAGAGGCTGGGGTCAGACTGAACCGGCACAAAAGCCTGCTTCACTCCATTCCCCAGTAGTCCGCTTAGGCCAGTGACCTGTCCTCTGAGTCCCCACATCCTCCTGGGCTCAGACCTGATCATCTATACAAAGGACTGAACACAGTCACAGCGGCTGGTGCCCAGAACCTCTTTATAAAGATTAGTGGTAACTGTTTTGCTCATCCACGATCAGGCCATGGGAGAGGGGCACAGCCCAGCCACACAGCCCTGCTTCACTCTTGGGTTCCCTCTGCTCATCACCCACCCCCTGCCAGCCTTGCTATCTATCTATCTATCTATCTATCTATCTATCTATCTATCTATCTATCTATCCTATCTATCTGTTCTATCTACAGCTTCCTCCTCTGCTATCTTGGAGAAATGTGGTGTGCAGTGGGGCAGGGGACCCACGCAAGAGGACCACTGCATATGTACCTCCATACCTCCCGTCGTCGTCACACACTATCACACACACACACACACACACACACACACACGTTTCCAGCCATGCCTGTGTGGACTCGAGTCCTTGATCTGCCATCTCAGCTGTGCCACCCTGACCAAGTGGCTTTGCTTCCCTGTGCCTCACTCTCTTCTGGGAAACGCAGTTGATGAGGGTGTCGTGAGGAGTAAGACTTCATGCGGGTAACGCAGTCCATGCCTGGCATGCAGTGCTTGGTGCTGCTGTGTGACACCGAGTTAATGCTGACTCAGAAAGCCCACTGCTTTCAGTGGATTGCAACTCATCACCCAGTGCTGTGGAGTCGATTCTGATTCATAGCGACCCTGGAAGGCAGGGTAGGACTGCCCCTCTGGGCTTATGAGTGGTTTATGGAACCCTACAGGATCAGAAAGCCTCATCTATCTCCCTAAGAGGGGCTGGTGGTTTGGAACTGCTGACCTTACAGTTCGCAGCCGGGAGCGTCAGCACTATGCTATCAAGGCTCCTCATAGTGACCTGATATAGAGCTTCTGAGGCTGCAAATCCGTATGGAAGCAGGAGCCTCATCTTTCTCTCTTGATGCATCTGGTGGGTTTAAACCGCCAGCCTTAGGGTTAGCAGCCGGATACATATCCCGATGTGCTTTCAGGCCTCCTTCCTCATTTCTCTGCCGATGATGGGTTCCAACTCCCAGTGACCCAAGGGGACAGAGTAGAACTGCCCAACTGCCCCTGTGGGTTGCTCAGACTCATCTCTCTCCCCCAGGGTGGCTCGGGGGCTCAAGCCACTGACCTCATGGGGAGCAGCTCAATACATAGCCCACAATACTGCCTGGGTGTCTCACTCACAGAAATCCCATATTCCAACTCAGAGTGCCCCGAAAGGGCAGAGTGTAGAACAGGCCCTGTGCGTTTCCAAGGCTGTCTCTTGATGGGAAAGGAACGGCCGGTCTTTTCTCCGATGGAATCGCTGGTGAGCTGGAACCGCTGACCATTCGGTTAGCAGCCCAGTGCCTAAGCATCTTGCCACCAGGGTTCCCTGTTGGGACGCAGATGGGGCTCCATCCATGGTCAAGGATGCCGCTACATACACCCAATCGTAGTAGGAATGGCAGAGGCGTGGCCCGCCCTGTAGCCTGCACTGGCCACACGCATCATACCAGGTCAGTGGCTCAAGCTCGGCCTGGTTTCGGGTGAGCCACACCCCCCCCATCCAAACCCACAGCCCCCATTATAAAATGATGGGGCTGGATGAGCTGCTCCCAGGGCTCCTGCCATTCTTGAGCTGCTCTTACAAGCACCATGGCAACCGGCGTGGCTTGTGCTCCCTCCCTGCCCTTGTAGGGTCTGTTCTAGAGGATGGGGTATGTGAGTAAGGATATTGTTGACTCCCTCACTCCCGGATCTGTTCAACAATTGGAGCACGGACCATAGGCAAGGTGGGCCTCTCTCTTCCTGCCAGAGATGATACGCCCTGCACAACTTCCTGCCCGGCTCTGACGGAACCCCCCACTAGTAGTCGAAGAACATGCTCGCTCCCTTACCATGCCAGGGCTCCAGGTGGATGTGCCCACCAGAATGAGTACAGGCTCTGTGTCCTGGCTAGGCCGGGCTGTCGGCCACTCCCCACCCAGAAGCTCTGAGTGATCGGACAGTGTTTCCCAGAATGTGGGTCACAAACTCAAAGTAATGGGCCCCGTCTGGTATGTAAACCACACGACAGAACAGAAAATGGAAAAAAGGGCACAAGAGAGAAAGTGAGGGTGGGGAAGAGAGAGGAGATATGGGCGACCTATGGGTTGGTGATATGAACTGTATGCATCACTCTGGGGCACCACTTACAAAGGTTTACAGTTACATTGTGAGAGCATGTCATTAGACGTTGTGGGTTCCAGGTTACTCGGCTGCCTCGAAAGGATGTTGTGCGGATAAAGGAGAATAGTGTCGTGGCAGACAAGGTCAGAGATCTCCAATCAAGGCTTCGACGCTCACCTTAGGAGCCTTGGTGGCACAGTGGGTTGGGTTGCATAACCACGAGGTCAGCAGTTTGAAACCACCAGCTGCTCCCTGGGAGAAAGATGAGACTTTTGACTCCCCGACAGAGCTCCAGTCTCAGAAGCCCACAGGAGCAGTTCTACCCTGTCCTACAGGGTCCCTACGAGTCAGCCTGAACTCATAGTCTCGAGTCTGGAATCTATGACTCGCGAGAGACTGTAATAAGAATTTGTATGGGTTAACTCTTTTTATTGTTCAAAGCCTTTGGAGTAAATAAAAACACGTGATCTTCTTGGATCCTGAAGAAAGAAATGTCATTGCAATAGTTAGGTTAAAATCACATTTTATCGTTCGCTCTCCCATTTGACCCAGTTTGACATGGTTTCAGCTTTTCATAGTTTGTGTGTGTGTTCTTTTTGATTGGGGTTCCCTGTTTTGTCATTGTTGTTGTTTCTGTTTGTATTTTGTGTGATTTTCTGTATATGAAATCGAGGACAGATACATTGAGAGAGACAGTAACTGGATTAACGCTGACCTAGGAGCACGGCAGGGGAGGTCGGGCTGGGGGGAACAGGGAGCTCAGAGCCATGCTACGAAAAGACCATGTTCTGAGACAGAGTGCGGCTATGACAGCACGACTCTTCCTCATGGGTTTGAACTGATAGATTGCAGGATGTGTGAATTATGTGCCAATACAACTATTAAGAAGGAAGAAATGTCACAGCAAGTGGAACGGGGACATGTCAGCGATTGTGAAATGAATTCCACTCATAAAATCAGTCACCTTCAACTCACCATGACTGGGCGTGCCTCAGAGTAGAACTTGGCTCCGTGGGCTTCCCAACAGCTGGTTGATTTGGAATTAGATGCCCAAGCCTTTCTTTCCAGGGCCTCTGAGTGAGGGTAACCTCTTAACCTTTCTGGTTAGCAGCCAAGCCAGTGGGCCATTTGTACCACCTAGAGACTCCGCCATGCCGGATTTAAACATCTTAAAACAAACGCCTTAGAAAAGATGGCGGGTGGCATTGTTATGCGCGGGGAAATAGAGCCAGCAGGAAGTTAAGTAAACAGGCCCAAACCTCATGCTAATGAGCTGCAAGGGGGTGGGGGTCCAGGCCACATATCTGTGGGTGACTCTGGAGCCCAGATATGGTCACAAACTGCCCTCCTTCTGTGTGAAAAGCTGCAGCAGGAAGGCCGTGCTGCTGGGTTTTGAGGGAGGCTTGAAATGATGTGTTTCAGAGAGCGTAGGGGCCATGCCGGAGAGGAGACTGCCAGGTGCAGACCTGGAGGCAGGAGCAGTTCGGAGTGCCAGTGCTGAAGGCCACCCCAGGCAGGGGAACCACTGGGAGACAGGGAAGAGGACAAGATATGCACAAACTCTAGGTGTTCAGTGACCTGCCCTTCCAGCCAGATGCAGGGTTTTCCCGAAAGGCGACACACAAGGAGCGTTGCTTTTGATAAGTGTAGCTGCTATGGAGGAGAAGGAAAGGTAGAGACAGAGACAGAGGGAAGGGGAGAGGGGACAGAGGAGCAAGAGCCAGCAGGGAGTGTAGCCAGATGCAGAGATGGGCAGAGTGAGCTGCGGGGAGCAGTCAAGTCACTGTGGGACATGGGACTTCTAATGGGGGAAGGCAGGAGGATCCCTGGCAAAGCCAGACTTCTGGAGCCCTGACACCCTGATTATTGCAGCACCATTCTTCCCGGTTCCCTGCCTGAGTCTCCCTAGCCTCCAGTCCCAGATCAAGAGATCTGGCTTACCAGATGTGTCCACTTTCCTTATGGGAGAACATGTCAGACAGTTCTCCTCTGAGCAGCCTGGTAAAAACCGAACCTTGAAGCTGCCCTCCCATCAGTAGATGTGCCCTGGGGTCTGAGATGGGAAGAAAGGCCCGGGCAACCTGTTTCCACAAAGCTGACAGCTCAGGAAATCCTGTAGGACCATTCTACTCTGTAATACACGGGCTGCTGTGGATTAGAATTGACGGGATGGGCCTCTTTCTAGGAGCCTGCACTTCTAAGGTGTTTTGTTTATAACTTAGTTTATTGTTGCTGAGGGTACACACACACAACATATGCATGACCCAACCATCTCTACATGTACAATTCAGTGACATTTCTGACCTCCCTTCCTCAAGTGGTGCAACCCTTCTGGGCCTGCTTTTCTGGAAGGTTCTTCCCCCATGAACATGCACTCACTGGCCCCTAAGGTTTCCGTTTACTGTCTTGAGTTGTTGACGCCAATTTTATCCTATAGAGATGGAGTTTCAAAGGATATAATGCTTAATGCAGACATTCTTTGCCAGTGGGCTAAATATTTGTTTGTTTGTACCAATACTTCAGGGGATATGTTTGGCTTAAGCTTTGAAGATTTCCTATTTTTCAGAACTATTGGATAAGTCTTGCACTGCTAACCACAAGGTTGGTGGTTCAAACCCATCAGGCACGCTGTGGAAGAAAGGTGAGGCTGTCTGCTCCAGTAAAAATGTACAGCCTCAGAAACCCTACAGAAGGCTACTATGAGTCAGAATAGACTACATGGCTATGGATTTTATCCCAGGACAATTATTTCAGAAATTTACCCAGCCTCCACGTCTCCAGAAAATCTGGATTCCATAAAACTCTAAATTCTGTCTTACATCTCCCCCCTTTTGACAAGGATTCATCTACAAAATCTTTGTTCAACACTGAACGTCCAATTTTTAGGTAAGAGTCAAGTGCAAACTGCCCTTGACACCCAGATGCCCAGGCCATACCCTGTAGATACTCACCATAGCCAGATGTGGACCCAGCCTCAGTACAGATCAACAGCGCAGTCCCAGGGTCCCTCTTGCAGCCTCACCCTGGACTCCCACAGTGCCCTTGACCCACTTTTCAAGCCCACATTAGAACAAGACAGACCCACCAGGAGGACACATGACTATTCCCATTTGGTCAACTCACTGCCGTTGAGTCAATGTTGATCCCTAGCCTTTGGAAAGAAAACATGCCGCAATTTCTGAGTCTGAAGATGCCAATGCTGACCAGTATCTCCACGTGGTGGGGCAAGAGCTACCCTAGAAGGCATATAAAGACAGCGTTTGGGGCTGGGCAGGGACAGAGGCCCACAAGACTCAGTCTCCCACCTCCCAGCACAGCCAGAGGCAAGGCTGGAGTTCCTGGTTACAAATATCAAACCTGAAGCTATGTTTGTTGAACATGTTCTTGGGCTTATTAATGGCTGGGTTGCGGAGATGGTGCCCAGAGTGGGTGCCCTGGAGAAGCCAGCGTGCCTGAGGAGCAGGCCACTGTTGCGTGTGCTTGCAATCCCAGGCGTTCAACAATTGCTCATTTAAAAAAAATTTAAGGCAGGACAACTGAGGAAGTACTTAACCATAGCTTTTCATAGACCCCAGAGTTTTGAATGCCTGCGATGTGCTGGGCACTGTAAATGGAGAACAGAATAGACAGTGGTTTTACTAACCTTGGGTCACAAACCTGTTCAATGTGTGGGGCGGAGGACACATCTTAAGCAAAAGCATACCGGGTAAGGTAACCCTGGTGGCACAGCGGTAAAGTGCTGGTTGCAAACTGAAACATCAGCGATCTGAACTCACCAAGGGCTCTGAAGGAGAAAGAAGGGGCATGCCCATAAAGAAGCGCCGAGGTGGAAACCCTGAGGGGCAATTCTTCTCTGCCCTGTAGGGTTGCCGTGAGAGTTGGAGTCGACTCCAGGGCAGTGGGTCAGGGTTTTGTTGAGAAGCCACCGAGTGCTGTCTGGAAAGATAAAGCACGGAGTGGGGAGCTCTGGGGGAGGGCTGTAGTCTGGAAGGAGGCCAGGAAGGTGAAGTATGGAGGAGAACTTCCTTAAGCGATCCCCGGGAGGAGTTTTGAATGCATGGGGCTCACCAAGGAAGGTGGGGATGGAGGGCAGGCAGCCCTGTCAGGGGAGCAGTGTGTGCAAAGGTCTGGAGTTCTGAAAGCTCAGGGCAACGCTGGGCCATCCAGACTTAGGATGGCTAAGCCAGAGGTGGGCGTGGTCAGCCACCATGGCCCAAAAAGCCTGACCGTGGTCCAGCAGGCCGGGGGAACCCAAAGGCATTGACGCTGATGGTCTTGCGCCGATTTGCTTTTCAAGGTCATTCTTCGCTGTTTTGGGAGATGATGTTGAGAAGATGTAGAGCCAAAGCTGCACCTGTTCGCCCGTTCCTCCTCGGACAAGTCAGGGACACTGATGGCATGCTCTGAGGGGTGCATCCATCCTCAACCTCCTTCTCTGAGTTGTTCTTCTATCTCCAATGACATGCACTCCCTGCCCCGGAAGGTGCCTTCCACCTGACCATTGAAGCTGTTGTCATTTTGATCCCATCAAGGAAGTTCTTAAAACAGGGTACTTCAATAAGTTCTGCTTAGTTGGACCCGGTGAGAGGTGGGCATGAAGAGTCTGGGGAAATGCCCAACTACATTCCCAAAGAAAGCACCACCGGAATCACTCAAGTCCTAAGGACTCCTGGAAAGAAAGAGTCCCAGGATCTCAGTAGTTCTCTGTAAGGAATGGATTGGGAAGAAAGGCCTGGCGATCTTCATATGAAAACGAGCCATTGAACACCCCATGGAATTCAAGTGCTGCAAGTGATCCATCCAGGACTGGGAAGGGTTTTGTTCCACGGTGTATGGGGTCCACCAGAAGTTGAGGTGCAACTTGAGAAAACTAACAACATATCCATCCGCCATGTGTCTGAAAGGTTGTATTTTGGTGACTTGCATGTGCCTAGGATGCTGGGAGCTATGCCACCGGTATGTCAAATATCCACGGGGGCACTCACAGGGCACAAGATTCAGCAGAGTCACGCGATGAAGACAGACTAGGAAAAACAAGCCTGGTGATCTATTTCAAAAAGAAGAGCTAAGGAAAACCCTATGGCTAGTTTGTTGCATCGTTCCTAGGGTCTTAAACGCTTCCAAGCATCCGTGGCACAACAATGGCCGTCTGTTCAGCTGGAACAATAGAGAAAGAAGGAGAGTCAGGAATAGGAGAAGGTTAAGGAATGTGTGACTGATTGCCTCCATGAGCAACTGCCTCCTCTGTCATAAGACCAGAAAAACCAGATGGTTACCACCTACCATAACGGAATATTTTGATCAAGGATTCCATAGAAAAATCCTGATCGAAGGGGGATAATGAGGAACAGAACTTCAAATTCTCATGGGCTCTAAACTTTCTGAAACCATTGCCTTGAGATACTCTTTAAACCTTAAACCAAAAAAAGCTCCTGCAGTCTTCCTAAAACCGAACAACAATTTAGCTTACCCAGTTAAAAAAATAATTTTTTTAAGTCTCCCTTGATCATGGCGTTCTTTTAAGGACTACCCTACGTGGGATCAAATTGACAAGAGCAACACAAAAGATTAGATGGGAACGTGAGGGGAAGTGACTGTGCGAATGCGGGAGGGATGCTTGAGAACAGTAGGGTGCATGCGGCACACAACCCGGAGAACAGAACCGGCGCCACGGAGCCTATGTGTAGACGCAGTGGGGTTGCATGTTCGGTTGCGTGTTCGGTTGCGTGTTTGGTTGCGTAGGTCCTCAACCACTGCGACAACAATGACATCTCCAGGAAGCCCTGGGGACCGCATAGGGACACTGCCTGTTGGAAGATGAGCAAAGGTGGGCGCGAGCTCACCAGGGCCCAGGGGCTGGTGCAGAGCCCGCCCTGGGTTCCACGCTGCTTTCTCTGAGTCAGAGCCAATGGGTTGGCAACTAGAACCATCCATGCCATTTACTGTTCCTCATCTGGCAGTTGACACACTGGCTTGCCTAGTGAATGACCAGAGCAGGTCGGTAGTAAACACCCGCTCTCCTTCACCAACCCCGCATTTCCAAGCTCAGTGGACGACAGAGCCTTTTTTATCTCTCTGTCTGTACCCATCCTCGTCATGCCTACAAACTTCCTGGAGAATGATCTCTTCCTGGAGATCGAAGAGCATGTCGCCGCATAGTCCCGCCCACATGTCTCCTTTTCCTCTCACCCCTAGTCCCTGGCTAAAGAGCCCATTTCTAGAATTCTCCAGCAGCATCCAGCACCCGGGACAGGCCACCTGGGCAGCTTTCCCACCTGCTTTGGTCTGTGGCAGGGGCCTGGTCAGCCGCGATGACTTTCCATGGGGTAGCATAATCCCAAACAGCAGATAATCCAAAAGCCATTTATTTTTGGCATGCTTAAGGAAGTTTATTTTTACTTCAGCCTTCCCTTCCCAACTTGGCCTCCCCGAGGCACTCGCCAAAAGGAGCTTGCTCTTACTGACCACATTCGGGGGTGGGGGGTGGGGATAGGGAGCCACCTAGAGAAGCCGGCTAGGGAGTGCTGGACTCTCAGAGGCTGGGTTCTCCTTCCTCAGCTGCACACCAAAGACCTCCAAACTGGGAACAGTGGGCTGAGCAGGTACCTGGAAACAGCAGCTCTGGGGAAGGTGGGGGCTGGAGAGAATGAGAAACAAGACCTGTGAGCCTAAGGCTCACACCCACCGGGGTTTGATGCCGATGTAGTAGATGCCCCTGTTGTCCTGACTGTATCATACCAGTGCCTGGTTCTCAGTGGACAGCACCTTCCTCTCTGCCTCCTGAGAACTTTTCCAGCCCCCAAGCCACTATGCCTGCTCACCTCTTAGACTCCAAGTGTCAGGAAATCAATATTCCCCATGGAGTCTGTGCTAGTTACATAATCCGGTGTCAATTTGGGACTTGAGAGGATTAAGAGTGCAGGGGTGGAGTCTAGTCTGTCAATCGGGTTATAGCCAATAAGACCTCTGTGTGGCCATGGCCTTCCCCTGAGTATTCTGGGAATTCCCATTTTCCCTCCTTGGAAGCAAGAGACACTTTCTCTCTCGGCTCACTCCCTGAGAGACGCTCTACTGACAGGACACGTGGCACTATGCTCATAGAGCCTGTGCCCTGGGAACTGGAGGAGCCATGTGGAGACCTCTGCCAGCACTGAGATGCTTCCACTGCCTCTGGATCCACAAGAATTTGCACCCACTGGCCTGTGATCTTACTGCATTCAGTGCCGTTGCATGTGTTTCGTGAGTCTGAAGAGGGCTTTATAGATTGCTATTGGACATATGAGCTATTATAGGACTTACGGATTTGGTCTGGACTGGGCTGGGATGTTTCTCGGTATTCAACTGCTCTTGTCTAGAAAGCCCTTTCTTCTACACCTGTGAGTGTCTATGAATTTGTTTCTCTAGTCTACCCAGACTCACACAGAGACTCAAGGTGGCGCAAGTGGTTAAGTCCTTGGCTACGAAGCAATAGCTTGGAGGTCCGAATCCACCGGGAGGTGCCTCAGAAGAAAGGCCTGAAAGTCTGCCTCCCCCAAGCCCCCCATTGAAAACTCGGTGGAGCAGTCTTACTCTGACCCACGGGGTCGCCACAGGCCAACTGCCTGTCTTATTACTATTATTTCCCCCACAATGACTGCTTGCTTGAGAAGGGGTACAACTACAAATCTACTCACTTGCCCCTCTGTGTCTGGGGCTGTCTTCACTGGTTCCAGGGAGTCTCCAGTAGGACAAAGCTTCCCGGTGGAGTACTGGGTTACACTAGGCTGCTGACCTCAAGGTCAGCAGTTAGAAACCATCAACCACTCCCAGGGAAAAAGGCAAGGCTGATAGTCCCATAAAGAGTTACAGTCTTGGGAACTCACAGAGGCTGCGCTACCTTGCAGTACAGGGTCACTAAAAGGTCATAATGACTCGATGGCGGGGAGTTGGACCAACTCAAACTGAACCCACTGTCACCAAGCCAATGCCAACTCACCGAGAGCTTCTGAGACTGCAAATCTTTACAGGTGCAGACAGCCTCTTCTTTCTCCCGAGGAGCAGCTGGTGGCTTGAACTGCCAACCTGTGGTCAACAGCCCAACACTTACCACGGAATCCACAACGTCACGAGGGCTCCAAGCCAACTGGAGGCTTGAAAACCCACCCTTCATGGCTGCATTCCCTGCCCTGCCTCCCGGACTCACCTCCCCCTGTGTTTCCAATCCACCCCCACCCCCAAATAAACTGCTTACACTCAAGTCCTTGTCTGAGGGTTGGCTTCGGGTGGGAACCAGACTCCCGAAACTCAGCATGGCCTGGGAACAGGTTACTCAGTGGTTCCTTAGACTGGCCCGGGGTGCCATTTCCCTTGTCATTGGAGTCACAGTAGAGTTCTTGTGCCATGTGGCTCTTCTAAGGGCTATAGGAGCCCCAACAGAGAGTGAGCCTCTGGTATTGATATTATCATCTATACCCAGTCATACCGGAGGCGGGGGCACCAAACAGTCTTCCCAGGGCCCCAAATAGCCACCTGGAACCAGGAACCAGGGTGCTGGACCGAGGCAGGGTGGATGGAGCTCCTCGCTGTGTGGAAGCAGTGGCGAGGCTTGGCACATGCCACTGTGGGGCAGCAAGGAGGGTCACCAGATTTAATTTGCAGGAATCCCCGGTCAATGCCACCTGTTCTCCTAATTAGGACATCACCTGCCAATAGCTTTTTCCCGCTGGCATCTGCACACTCTCTTCCTGATTCTGATGTCTCACGCATCATCATCCATGCCCCCACCCCTCATCCACTGGCCCCACAACAGCCTCCAGGTATCTGGCAGATCCTGGTGTGACTAGGAGGGGCACGGCCACTCCTGGTGGCTAAGCACGTGTGGCCCCTGTCTGGGCCTTGATATTCTGTGGCCAGGGGCAAACACTTCTCTGGGGTGCAGTTACACACATTATTCCCCCTCACCGTACACCACCATTTGAGAAAAGGGCAAGGAAAGGACCCAAGGTTTAGAAATGTTTCGGTCTCATCTGTGATGAGCTTTTACCACTTCCACAGTTATTTCTGTTGTGGCACCTGCTGGGCGCCCGCTGCCTGGGGCAATAGGCACAGTGCTAACTAGGATTCTAGGTCTAGGATGGGCATTTGCGGGGAAGGGCAGTTGCACCCATGGCAGAAGAACTTGCTCACCCAGGAGTGCTGCTGAGAGAATAGAGCCCAATTGCCTCATCCTCATCCACTGTCTTCCCCCTTTACCTCTGTCCAGGTTACCCAACCAAAAGCAAACGCAAACCCCTTGCTGCCAA
Organism: Echinops telfairi; assembly: GCF_000313985.2. Classification (NCBI taxonomy): domain Eukaryota; kingdom Metazoa; phylum Chordata; class Mammalia; order Afrosoricida; family Tenrecidae; genus Echinops; species Echinops telfairi. Next base: position 25,922,148 of record NW_022107432.1, on the reverse strand, counting down.
GTTCACTCTGAGGTGCTGAGACCTTTCAAGGCAGAATCGAATGGTCTCCTGAGGTTTCCAAGGCTGCACATCTTCACAGAGAGCACGTGGCTTTGGCTTTCTCCCTCAGAGCAGCTGGTGGGTTCTCATCGCCGACTTTGGGTTCACGGTGGGGTGCTTAACCACTGTCCCAGGCCACCGAGTCCCCGCACACCCTAGCCTAACTGCATGCAAATGCACTTACACACGGGCTCCAGAGGGCCTTGGTCGCACGTAAAAGGACCGTTATCAGAGAGCTAAAAGCCTATCCACCTTGCCCACGCAACCTCCAGAATGGGCCGCATGACAGGTAAGCGATGCTGACAATAGGATTCTGAAGGGGAGGGATCAGAGACATGAAAGATGGGAGATGAGGAGGCACCAAACCCCAGACCCCAAACTCATGGCTGTCAAGTCAACTCCAGCTCGTAGTGACCTGGCTGGACAGAGGAGAACTGGCCCAGAGGGTGCCCTGGGCTGCAGACTCCACCACTGTTGTCCAGTAGAGCAGGTTTATAGGTTTGGAGCATAGACTTTTTGGGGATAGGGTGATGCGGACCCTGGACAAGGGCAGGGAAGGCTTCGGAGGGTCCTTGGCATGCAGAACACATGCCTGCTGATTCTCCACACCCCCACTGAGCTTCACCCCTTCGCCCCGCCGGAACTCCTCCCTGCCTGAGAGGCCCCCACACCTGTGTCTGTGCACACACAGGAGGCCCATGCATTGCAGCACAAAGCTATGCAAACTCTAATTTGCTTCCAAGTAGCTCCCCTCACACCTGCACCCCCACGCTGGGCAGAAGGGTTGCTAGATCAGTCCCACGATGGGATGATGGGATTATCCCTGCTCTCTTAGTGCAGACCACTGAGGTTGACAAGACACATTCAGTCACTCGCTCTAGGCTTTCACATGTGACGAGAAGGGACCAAGGGCGGGTCAGTTACATCTTGTCCCTACTTCAGGCCCCTTCCTCAAGGGCTCCAAGGGGAAGTGAGAGGCCAAGTGCAAAGAGGCCAGGGTGGGCAGTAGGAAACTGGACTTTGGGCCCCAATACTGCCCCTCGGGTGCTGTGTGACCATGGGTGAATGTCTCATCCTCTCTGGGCCTCAGCTTCTTCATCCTTCAAATGACAGGCTTGGGTTGGGTGACAAGAACAGGGTCGAACACTCACTGAGGCTCTGCGCCGAGTGTCACACGGCACCCCATTCCACCCAAAGCCACGCTTATTTCACCCCCTGCTCTTTCCCCAGTGCCTGGCACAGAGCTGATGACTGGTAAGCATTTGCACCATGAATGTGCCAACACTCCTATGAAGCTAGAGATATTATAATCCCACATTCTGGAGGGGGAAACTGAGGCATGGGGGAGGGGAGTAAGGAAAGTGCCAAGCCCACTCATTTTAACCCTGAATCTAGGGGTTCTTGTTCTAGAGCATGGATGCTCCCCCACTTATGTGGCCCCACCCACCTGAGTTCCAGTATCAAGCAGGGGCATCCTGATACCCAAGGAAGATGGGCACCTCTGAAGGGTCAACAACTGACAACAGCATCATTTCTCTCATGTCCTTCTACTGTCAGTGCCACACAACCCTCCTGAGCTGGGACTGAAGGGCAATTCATAGCACCCCCACACCCGCTCTCATTCAAGCAGGACTTCCTGGATTCTGAGCCCAGAGGTCAAAAAGCGGAGTAGGACTCGAGGTCCACCCTGAGTACCACAAACAGTGTGAGGACCGTTTCCCATGCAAAATGGGGGAGCAGGCTGAAACGAGTCAGGGGAAGGTGGGCAAGGGCATGTGAGCAGAGGGCACAGTCAGAGGAAAGTCTAGCACCTTTAGGGGGGCGGCCCTGAGCACTCCCAAGGGAGTGATGAAGGCATGCCGGTGGGGAGCTGGGCACCTGCATCGCTCTATGCAGATGCTGGAGGGCCGCCGCCGTAGTTGCTAGCTATCGGAGAGCCTCCAGTGCCCAGGTGGGGGAAGGGAGCAGAGCTCCCTGTCTGTACCAGACACGGAGCTCAGCACGCTACAGCTAGTATTGCTTTTGCTCACTGCTGTGTTTCCCAGGACCTGCAAACAGTGCCCAGCACATAGTAGGTGCTCAGGAAGTTTGTGCTGAGTGAACGCATGAAACCATGGGTCACAATAATACCTAAAGTTAATAATTCCCCGAAAATGGAGAAGACGCAGGTTTAGAGAGGTGAGATGGCTTGTCCCTCCCATCAATCAACAGTGGGGTCACTATTCAGACACTACCGTGGCCCCATATTGGTCCACCCAACTGCCTGTCCCCCCACCCTTGTTCTTTGCCTGTGGCTCTGTAGCTCCTCCCATCAAGAGGTGCTGTGCATTTCCCCATTTCTTGACTTGGGCTTGGCTAAGTGGTCCACAGAATAAAGTAAGGGATGGTGGGCTAGCTCTAAGCCTCGGCCCCAGGAGGCCCCCAAGGTTCATCTTGCCTCCTTGGTCTTCTGTCACTGCCAGGACAAGAACACACCACCAGGAGCAAGACGGAGACATGGGAGCTGAGCCACTCCAGCCATGGCTCCTGGGTCAGTCCAGCCATGGCTCCTGGGCCACTCCAGTCACGGCTCCTGGGCCAGAGTTTACATGGGTTTTGCTACTCAGCAATAGGTGACAGATGCAATGCGTTTTCATGTCAGGGCAGGAGAGGTGAGATATTGAAGGAGCACTGATCCTGCCCAGCGAAACAGGTAAGTCCAGGGCAGGTTTAGGAAAGCGGATACTGTACTGGGACTGCCGCGAGAATGGGAAGACAGCGTTCATTCAGCAGGTATAACTGGGCCGACACGTCACACCAAACATGGCTGGGCTTTCTTTCTGTTGTTACCTCAGACGGGGAGGACCAGGGAAGGGCAAGGCAGGCAGAAGATGAGCATAGGTGAGGGCACGTGGTCCCGGGTGCAGGCAGATGCAGGGGTGCATCTGATACCTAAGGGCCTGGGGTGGGCCAGAGGGAGGGAGGTTGCAGAGGCAGGCAGGGCCAAGAGGAGCCTGAGGCCCAGGTCCCACAGAGGCGCTTACAGGATTCCCAGCCCTACGCGGTGAGTGAGACCCACGTTATGTACCCCAGAGCCTTCCTGAGGGAAGTGAGGGAGCAGGGGCAGCTGGAGAAGGGCCGTGGGCAGGCAGGAGACAGGGCTGTTCTGACTAAGAGCCAGATGAAGGGGAAGAGACAGGCGCACAGAGGGCTACAGAGGGAGAAGGGGGCAGCTTGGGCATGCGGACTAGAAAGAGGAGGTGGAACCAGCAGAGGAGTCAAATATGGCATCTGAGCAGACAGGGGGTTGTGGAAAAGTTATGTCTGGAGGTAGAGGTGAGAGGAGGCTGTAGAAGGACCCCTTCACCCACCTGTGTCATCTGTCTGGTACCCTCCCAGCCCCCACGAGGAAGGTCCTTCTGCTGACCGCTGCGTCCATGCACTCCAAGGACGACAGGCAGCTGGTTTTGTGCTGACTAAGGAGGTTCTGTCCACGAGGTTTTCGGCAGCTACTTCCCCTGACTCGGACAGCCGATGCCTTCCTCGCTAGTCGGCTCTTAGTCTGGAAGCTCCCCCCCGAAAACGGTTCACTTTGGGGTGACCACGCCGGCATGTGAAATACCAGTGATGCAGCTTCCAGCATCACCGCCACACGCGAGCCACCACGGCATGAGACGCTGACAGGCGAACGGCAGAGGCACAGGCAGGATGGACCGATACAGTGGCTGCCATGGTGGGTGGTGCAGGGCCGGGCAGTATTTCATTCCGTTGCACGTTCACTTGGGTCAGAACCAACACGATGGCACCTAACAACAACATCTAGGAGGTTCTAGAACTTGGGCAGAGGAACGGCGGGAGGAGGGAGGGGCAGGCGGCTGCTCTACCTGCGTCCTGGCCCCTCTTGCCCAGCTCTGGTCAGCAGGCCCCTCACCATCACTAGGACAGAGGCGAGGCTGTGGAGGTGGCTGCCCAGCCCCAAGATTCCCTCTGAGCATCCTTCTCCAAAGAGGAGGGTGTCACTTGCGGGGGTACCTGTGCCCACTCCGTCCAGTGCTGGCAATTTGAGAACCAGCCTGAGGCCAGCGCACAGGAACAAAGAGCTGAGGAGGGAGGCGATGTTGAGGACAGACATGAAGTCCCTCGTGGAGACCAGAGAGAGGCTTAGAGGGGCCCAGTGGAGTCCGAGGAGGCGTGCAGAGCTGGAAGGAGGGGGCCCCAAGGAGTGAGGGCTCAGTAGGGTGAGAAGACAGAAGGAGGAGGAAGAGGAGCAGGAGGATGCCGGCTGAGATGGGCTGGGCTCTCACATCCAATCTGCCTACAGCTACAGAGCTTTGGGTGCCCAAGGGACCTGGAATGGGGGCTGAGGACTTCTCAGAGGCTGGGACTAGAAGACACCTAAAAGAAAGCTCTCTCAGAGGGGGCCAAGACCCACCCCCCAGCCCAGATCGCAGTGCCCAAGGCACCTGCGTGGCAGGAGGCTGGGGCGGCTGGAAGGAGGGGGCTTCTTTGACAATTTGAAATAAAGCGGGTGCAACGTTCTAATACTAACAGCCTGTTATTAAAATCAAGTGCTATTTTGCAAAATGCGTTTGCCAGGGAATCGCTAATTACAGGCAAGGCACATTTCTGTGTGTTGGTGCCGATTAATCCTGAACGGTTTAAGCAGTCGAATTTTATACATATAATTATCACTCGATTCGAAAAACAGCAACAAGATGCTCGGGGCTCTGCCCTAGAGGGGCTGCTCAGCTGGGAGCTGTGGGCAGGGAGTGGGCGGCCCCGCAAGGCCCACACGGGGAGGTTCTGGTCCAGGTTGAGTTGTGCTGAATCTCGGGCAATTTCACCTTGACCCAAGTATCTTAGCCACTTAGGTGAGGGAGGACAGCATAAAGACGGTGCTGATGAAGGGGGTGGTGGTGATGGGGAGACTGTTAGCCAAGCTATACCCCTTCCCAAGCACAGCTCCACCAGCGCTGGAACTCACAGTGGGGTTTGAGACAAAGGATGTTCTATTTCCCAAGGCCTGGTTTTTCATCTGTGCAATTGACGGGCCCAGAGTGCCAAGCCATGCCCTCAAGACCTGGAGGAAACGAGGAAGTCTTGAAGAGACCTGTGGAGGTTGTGTAGGAGGCAGTGGTGGCCCTGGTGGCACAGTGGTTACAAAGTGGGCTTTTAACAGCAAGGTCAGCGGTTGGAAACCACCAGCCACTCCTTGGGAGAAAGGCAAGGCTGTTGAATCCCATAAGGAGTTACAGTCCCAGAAACGCACAGGGGCTGAGCGACCGTGTCCTATAGAGTCACTATGAATTGGCATCAACTCAATGTCAAGGAGTTGGTGGTTCTGTGGTAGAAGGTCTGTCCCCTGCGCCCCCCTCCCCCATGTCAGGGTGCTGGCGGCCCATTCTCTTCCTGACCAACAGCGACTTCTCTGTCACTGGAGGTTCGCATGTCACTATGCTCCTGAGCGATTTCAGCAGCGCTTCCAAACAGACTAGGGGGTAAGACAGAGGATCTACTTCCGAACCTCCGCCACAGAAAGCATAAGGATCATCCAGGTCTGATCCCCAGCTGACCACGGGGACAGTGCAGGCCTGGGTAACTTCATCCCGGGGTGCCCAGGGTCACCCTGCTCCAGATAACGCCATGTCTGCTGACAACTGGAGGCTGCTCAGCCAGTGGAAAAAGGGATGGTCAGGACAATCAGCAGAAGGAGGAACCGCAGGCATCCTCACAGAAGAGGGAGGGGTCACAGGTGGTGGACGGAGCTGCCGACTGCTAGGCACTCTGGGAGAGGGGAGGCAGGGTGAAGGGCACGACCCCACTGGTGCCAGGGAGGCATGCAGAAGAAGGGCAAAGCATCATAGGACTGGCCCAGATGAGAATCAGGCTCTGGACCCGCAGGGCACCCAGGAAGGTGGGCTCCTGGGACATCTATCCATATGCTTGGAGCGGGAGCAGAGGAAGCTGGAAAATTGAGAGTTCAGGGAGTTTGTAGAAGCAAAGGCGAGGGCCCCAGGCTTCTTCTTGGGACCCTAGGCTTGACTACACTCACGGGCAGCTGGAAAACCGTCCAAGTGCAGGAGGAGAATCAAGGGAAATAGAGGAAAGAGCTGGGAGGAAAAGGGCATTTATAGAGCTCTAGATAAAGGCATGTACATATGCAAATATATTATATGAGGATGGGGAAATAGATCTATGA
>NW_022107432.1:25904844-25914660 GCF_000313985.2 Echinops telfairi | reverse complement strand
TCTAAGTGATAAGCTCACATGGGGTGTGGGCAAGGGAAACAGGGTCAATCCTGCCTGTGACCTCCTTCCCCTCCTCCTCCTGCCCAAGCCTACAGGTGACCCATGTGACCGCTGGGGTGGAAGTAAAGCCAGCCAAGGCAGACCACGGGACTGTGTGGAGGTCATCCGAACTCTGGAACTTCATACCCGCTGGGAAGCCGGGGGCAGTAATCTTATAATCGCTACAGTTTGAAATGTACAGACGCCCAGCAAGGTCCCAGCCTCCAAGTGGGGATCCATGAGTGCTTCCCAGGGAGAAGGCGAGGAGAGTCGCTGGGGATGGTGCCCGGCTGCCCTGATGCCTGTTTCTCTTTGCTCCATGTGGTGATGGATGAGCATCGGATGGTTCAGAAGGGGAGTGGGAGTCTGTCCAGGGCAGACAGCAGACTGTGTTCAGAAAGCTGCTGTCAGGATGCCACTCACTCACTGTCATCGAGTCGATGCCAGCTCATTCCGACCCTATAGGGTAGGGTAGACCGGCCCCTGTGGTTTTCAAAGACTGCTACTCTTTACGGGAGTAGAAAGCCTTGTCTTTCTCCCAAGGAGCAGATGTCGGTGTCAAACTACGGACCTTTCAGATCACCGCCCAAGGCAGGATGCTTTGTTCCTAAGCTGCCACAGAGACAGGAAGTACTCTACCGGAACTCAAGGAAGATGACAGTCTACATCCCTGCCCTGCATCCCATCCATCCCTCAGGGGCCCTTGCTCAGCACGCCGCAGGTGCTCATCCGTAAACTGGGCTCCGGGTAAAACGGACCCTGCTCCCGGATGGATGCACACTCGGTGCACGGTGTTCTGAAGGCACGCTTCCTACCCTCTCTTTGTACAATAAGACCTCGCTGCGCCTACTTTGGAGAGCTTTGGAGATGAGGCACGCGGAGCTGCTTCCGAAGCAGTGAAGCACACGCTGAGCATGGGCTTTGATGACAATGTTGTTGACCTTTTCTATGTGATGCAGTGGGCGGGGCTGAGGCACTTGAGGGGGGGGGGGCGAGGGGGGGGCCTGCATGCTTATCAAATGCACCTCTGTGGAGCAATGGAGTCCCTGGGTGGTGCAGATGGTGAACATGACCAGCCGCAGGCTCAAATCCACCCAGAGGTGCCTGGTGATCTGCTTCCAAAACTCCGCCATGGGAAATAATATGGAGGGCAGCCCTACCCTAACACACAAGAGTCTTTAAGTGATCAGCTGCCGTTGTAACTGTAACAGCGCAAAGGGGTGGCTTTTAAACACGGTTAACTTCCTGCACCTTAGGGGGGCCCAAGTTTGAATACAGAGCCCTGGATCTAGGACAGGGGTAGGGAAATCATCAATACCAGGTAACATCACAGGCTTTCCCAAAGAGAAACCATTCCAGCCATCACATTAGGGGTGACTTCATGAAATGTCTGAACAATATGGCTTGAGAATGATGTTATAAATAGCCAACTGGCCCTTAGCAGAAAAGAGGTTCCCCACCCCCATGGAAGGGAAGACTTCTCTCCCCACTCTGAGCTCTATCCCAAAGCCCTGTCTCTTCAGCGTCTGCTCCCCGGCTTCCTGGATCTCTCCCCGTGTCTTGGCCACTCTCTTCCCCTGTCCCTGTGTCCCTGAGCGGCTCGTTGGATCTTGTTTCTATTTCAAGGCATACCCAACACAGACCCTGCCTCATCCCCAGAGAAAAGACAGCCCAGTCCCAGATGGTACTACTGTATGGCTGGTCAGAGGCATAGAGGTAAGGATTCACAACCTATAATATTTAGGAGGTAAGAAAATTCAATCCACAATAGTTGCCATGAGTTGGAACTGACTGCTGGGTGGGAAACAGTGCTTTCTATTGCCGTCAAGAATTACAGACTTGAAAACTCACAGGGGCCATCAGGTTGGCATAACTCGATGACATCAACTCGATGGTGATGGCGGTGAGTCTTGGTGTGTTTTATGTTTTGTTTTGTTTTTTACAGGAGCTTAGAAAGGGGAACAGCCAGGCTCAAGGTCACAGCTAGAGGCTAGCCTGACTCAAAGCCAGGTCTCCCCTTGGCTGATGTGCTTCCTGCAGCTTCCACCCAGCTCGGTTTGGGTGAGCAAGATGAGGCACTGGGAAGCCCACCCAGGCTGCCTGTGATTTTCCAGCAGTTCCTGAGAAATGACACACTGTTTCCCTTACAGTCGTGAGCAACAGGGCACAGGAAACTGGGGGATAAAGGCCCCCATTAGCCTGCATTCTTAGCACAGGGGTAGGGAGAACTTTTAATTTTAATGAAATAAAACTACATCCAATCCATGATGTCTGAACCCACCAAATGCACACAGCTATTTAAAAAGAAAGACAAATCCCATGGGCGTCAAATCAGCTAGCCCCCTGCCTCCAACACATATTTGATGATGCCTGCTCCAGCCCCCGGGACAGCATCCATGCCTTGAAAAGTCATCTTGTGGCTCAGTCACTTCCCTCTGCCTCCATGGCATTGCATCCAACACTACCCACGCCCCCCTCCAGCCCCCCTACTCCCCACCCGCCCACACACAGAGCCTGCTTCTCTCTTCAGTTGTGAAGTGGGTGAAGCTTGGCCTTTGGTAAACCCCTTTGGCACCTTCTCGCTGGTCGTTCCTGGTGGCCGAGCTCATGGAAACAGGGGACTGAAGCTCTCCCACTCACACTCTCTCCCTTCTACCCAACCAGCCACGTAAGCTTCATCTGGGCTTAAGCATCAGAAAACCCAGTTAAAGGACAAGGCGGTAGTGGTTCCGTGGTTGAATTCTCACCTCCCGTGCAGGAGCCCTGGAGGCCTGGTGGTTACTTGTTGGGCTGCTAACCTCAAGGTAAGCAGTTTGACCCCCCAAGCCACCCTGTAGGAGTAAGATGAGGCTTTCTGCTCCTGGAGAGTTACAGCCACGGAAACCCACGGGGGCAGTTCTGCCCTGCTTTATAAAGCAGCTGTGAGTCAGAATCGACTCTGTGGCATTGAATGCGGCAATGCAGGCTTGATTCCTGGCCAGCGCACATCATGCATGGGTACCTCCCATCTATCAAAGATGTTGCTAGGATGCCAAATGGGTTTCCGAATCCCAGACGTCATCTGCAAGCTAAGTCAGAGTAGGAAGAAAGGCCTGGTGGTCTGTGGACCATAATGGTCTTACCAGTTGTGCATGGGGTCCCCCTGAATCTGGGGAAGACTTGAAGGCAACTAACAATAGCAGCCTATGTAAAGGAGTGTGTAGAGACAGAGAAATCAGTGGGGGGTCATCCCCCAGGGGTGAGGGGACCTCTGGTTGCTCTAAAATCAGGGCATGGTTGTGAGTGTAGCAACTCTTCCTGCAACGGGCCCCCAACTCCCAATCCCAGGAAACAATGAGAGCCGGCTCCAGACCCACTCCTTTCTTCCCTGCCGGAAGAACCCGCATGGCCTCATGGGAAAGCGGGAGGACTGGGCTCTCCCTGGGCATGGCCCTCACCTTGCTGTGTCATTTTAGGCAGGTCATTGTCCCCTCCTGGGCTTCCTCCAGTCCTGCCCCCCTGAACTCTGATTCTGTGACTAGGCAGTGTGTCCCATCTCCTCAAGGGAGACACTGGGGGCTGGGGAGGGTAGCTGGAGCTGGGGGCACTGCAGAGGCCAGCCCTGGGCCCAGCCCTGCCTGCAGCCTGCTTCCCCCAGTCTGGAAATGGCCTACAGCACATGGCAGCCCTGCTGCTCACTGGCACTGCAGGCAAATTACAGCCTCTCAAGGGTGCCCATGACAAATGAGGACTAAATGGTTTTGCTTCTCGTATGCAAATGAGGCCACCAATTTACATTCATTTGCACCTGATGGGTGTCTGAAAGGGATGGATTTGATTTGTGCCTGATCTGTAAGTGTCTAATTTATTAATCAATAAAACGTCATGTACAGGCGTGAGGATCCCTGGTTCCAGCCAGCCTCCATATATATGTAAATAATGCAATCTCTCAATCTACTTGTTATGTAAATGTTAATATAAACCTGCCAGAAATATGCGCCTGCAGAACTTTATGAGCAGAGGAACCCGAGATTGACACGTGCTCCCAGCCCACACGCTGCCCCTTGGCTCCTTCGTTTGCTGGTTCGTTCCTGCACACCTGTCCTTTGCTTTCCCCTTGTGGCCCTCTGTCCACTCCGCCTCCTCCAGGAAGCCCTCTCTCGCTGCTAGACCTCCACTCAAGGGCTCATGCCACTTACTTCTAGAACAATCTTCCTTTTTCTCTGGCCTGGGAACCTCGCTCCCCTGAGACCACACCTGACACAGGCTGTCGCCAAGCCTCCCCTCTCCCCTCTCCCCGTGCCCATCCATCTCTGCCTGCTGAAATGTGCTCCTTCCCGGAACAGCTACGTGGCACCATCTTTAGCTAATACTGAGTGTACAGGCATGCAATCTGTGTTGGGAAGACAGAGGGGAGAAAGGAACCCCGGACAGGGTTCTAGGTAGCAGCCCCTGGGGGATGCAAACAGTCCCTATGATCCACTGCTAACTGCCACATTCCAGGTTCAAACACACTTGGAGGCCCGTCGGAAGAAAGGCCTGATGATCTACATCGGAAAGATCACTGAAAACCCAGTGGAACCCAGTCTCCTGAACACACCCGGGGCTGTGTTTTCTTTTTTCTGTTTGGTCCTCAGGACACCCTCCCTGGGTTTCCCAGCCACCATGTGTCCACGACTCATGTACCAGGTGCTGTTCTAGGCAGCGTCTACGGGTCTGTGCTCTTAACCCTCAGAATAGCGCTGCGAGGAGAGTCCTCAGGTGCCCGTCTTACAGATGAGGATACCGAGGCTCATTCGCAGAGGCTGTATGGATTTATCAGGAGACCAGTGTCTGGAAAAGGTCCTCATTCTTGGGAAATAGAAGCGCAGCAAACGAGGAAGACCCTTGATGGGATGGGCTGACCCAGGGGGCCCAGACATAGCAACCATTGTGAGGGTAGCCCAGGACTCGTGCTGTTCCATACTGTCGTTCACCGGGCCATGCCTATCCATCACAACACAGAGGCAGGCGGGCAGCACTGAGTTTGAATCCAGGCTGGACGGCCCTGAGCTAGCCATTCAACACCAACCAAACCAAGCTCACTTACAGCACCGAGTTCCTGCCGAGTGTTAGGGCCCCTCTAGGATAGGGCAGAACTGCCCCTGTGGGCTTCTGAGCATGTAACTCTTTACACAAGTAGAAAGTCTCATATGTCTCCCTCAGAGTGGCTGGTGGTTTCTAACTGCTGACCCTGTGGTTAGCAGCCCGATGCATAACCACTACACTGCCCAGGATTCCCCGGCCCCTCACCTGACAGCATCACAGGGAGCGGAGAGGTCCTTCCAAGCCATGGAGGGTATACATGGTCCTATGAAATCCTCATTCTCACTCATGACTACCGAGACCCGACAGGACTGGGTAGAACTGGCTCTGTGATTTCCCTGGGCTATCACCCTTCATGGGAGTAGAAAGCCCCATCTTTCTCCTGAGGAGCGGCTGGTGGTTTCAAACCATTGATCCTGCAGTTAGCAGCCAGTTAAATCTTTATGATGAGACCTTCTTCCAGGGGCCATAAGCAATCATTAGTGGAGACAGGCAAGGATGGCCTTCTCCACTCTCTCTGAGCCTACCTGCCGGGTGGTGGCCTTGGATCTGGGGGCTGTCTGTCTCACAACAGCTATGGGGCTCAATCCTGCCCTGCCAGGGTCGCCCCATCACAGCACTCTTTTGTTCTATACCTGACCCCTCCTGTGCACTATCAGAGACTCCACAGTGCCCAGTACCCTGCATATACATGTATCGGTGCTGTTTGGGGGGAACTCGACCAGCAGAGTCCTCCCCAATCACAGGGCCCCTGCTGCAGCCCATCACCACACATGTCCCAGTCCCACTGCACCCACCTTTGTTATAGAGTTGTATCCCCAGGAGGTGTAGTGACCTTCACAGCACCAAAGCCTAGAAGAGGAGGTGGCCAGCCAGCAAAACCCCAAGGGAGAGGGAAGGGAAAGTCTCACTATGACAACCTGAAATCCCCAAGAAACTGGAAATGGGGGAACTCTGTCAGTGTGGTAGTTGTATAAGCTCCTGTCAACTTGACGGTATTAAGAGTGAAGGGGTGGAGTCTCGCCTGTCAATCAGGACACAGCTGATGATGCCTCCTTGTGGGCGTGGCCTTCTCATGAGGATTCTAGAGACTTTCTCTCTCTCTCTCTCTCTCTCTCTCTCTCTCTCTCTCTCTCTCTCTCTCTCTCACTCTGCCTTGGTCTTCCTATTGGCAAGGCATGCAGAGACTGTCTGAAACCTGCAAGGAGCCCTTCTCTCTCTGCTTCATCTTTCTGTTGAAACACCACACTCAGAGAGCTGGAGGAACCACATGGAGACCCACACCAGTGCTGAGATGCTTCCACTAGCATTGCATCCATAAGACTATACTCCCAGCTGCCTCTGATCTTCCCACATTCTGCATCATTGCATCTGCTGCATGAGTCTGAAGAGGGATTTATGGACTAGTATTGGATTTATGGGTTCATATCAGACTTATGGACTGGATCTGGACTGGACTGGAATGTTTTCTTAATATACAATAACTTTCTTATACACACATGAGTGTCCATGAATTTGTTCCTCTAGTCAACCTGGACGAACACAGTCAGTTTTACGTCCTTGTAAAGAAAACGGAAGGAGCTGTGTTTGTGTGTTTTCCTGCCCACCTACATTTGGAGGAGGAGCCCTGGTGGCACAGTGGGTTACACATTGAGCTGCTAACCCAAAGGTCAGCAGTTTGAAACCTCTTGCTGTCTACCCCCATAAGAGTCGTCTCAAAAGCCCACGGGGCAGCTCTACACTTTTCTGTAGGGTCGCCCTGAGTCAGAATGGACCCAGTGGCAGTGAGATGTTCTGTGTTTTCTTTCTTGAGTTTTAAATTTGAGAACCGCGATGCTTCCCAACCAAAGGCGTTTCTGCAGTTGGCCAATGCAGGCTAAAGAGAAATATAGCTCACCTTCATATTTGCTGAAACCAAACAGAAAACGGGAAGGGAGTACATTTTCTGCCACGCCATCCAGTCACGCAGCTTATAGTCCCGAATGAAGGGCCTGAGGACTGACTGCCCATGGATTTGGGTTCTCAACCTTCCTCATGCCACGACCCTTTCATATAGTTCCTCATGTGGTGGTGACCCCCCAACCATAACATTATTTTCGTTCCTACTTCATCGCTGTCATTTTACTACTGTGATGAGTCGGGCGACCCCTGTGAAAGGGTCGTTTGACCCCCAAAGGGGTCTCGACCCGCAGGTTGAGAACCACTGCTCTATAGCATGCATCTTTTCTGTCATTGTTCCATGTCTTCACATCAATTCTATGTCCCGGCAGGTGGTAGAGAATTTCAGCCACTGGGTTCAAATCCAAGCTCTGCCCCCTTGCTAACTCAACAGCCTTGTGCAAGTTACAGAACCTCCCAGCAGCTCAACGTCCCCAGGTAAAAAGCAGGAGTACTGACTACACACACACACACACACACACACGCACACGCACACGCACACGCACGCGAGCGCACACACACACTTTGCAGAGTGGATGTGACAATTCAATCAGGTCACATGTGCATGCTCAGCCCAGTGCCTGGTACTCAGTGAGGCTCAATAAAGGGAAGCCTTTCCCTGCCCCTGGTGGTGCCACAGTTAAGCGCTCCACTGCTAAGGGGAAGGTGGGCAGTTCAAACCCACCCAGCAGCACCGCCGAAGAAAGCACGGGCACTCTATTTCTGTAAAGCGCATGGCCAGGAGACCCCGATGGAGCAGGTCTGTTTAAATATGGGTTCCGTCAGCTGCACAGCAGTGAGTTGATTATCATTGCCCTCATCTGAGGGATGCGTGCTGTTTTTGAACTTCCTCCAGATACCCAAATGGACGAGTAAGCAGAGATTGCAAACCCGTCCCTCTCCCTTGCAAAGGAGTTCTATGCAGGCCCAGGCCCTGATGAATGACCACGTTAGGCAGTGCACATGAGGAAAATCACAGGGCAAGGAGTCAGAGGATCTGAGCGCCAAAGCCTGGCCAGACCCCTCAGTTCAGCTCACACTCTTCTGGCTGCCTCTCTGGCTTCGGCACACAGAGGATGCAGCTCAGTAAGGAAGAGTGGCGTGGCAACTGCTAGCTTTGGGTTAGGACCTGGGCATAGGAGAAGGAAGTCCTTTCAGGTGAGCAGGCCCAGAAATGAAATGGGATGCTAGCTGCCACAGAGCAAGGCAGTGGATGGGGGTCAGGGCAGGGAAGGTAAGTGGGCAGTAGCTCACTCCAAAAAAAAAGGCTTTGAGGAAAGTACATGGGGGCCCAAGGCAGTAGGTGGTGATGGAGTGATCCTGCAGGACTTGGCAGCCTAGTTTTCTATGAAGTTCTCCCTCTGACACCCCTCCTCCCCCCGCCCCTGCTCTGGTCACCCCTTCTCAAGAAGCTTCCTCCGAAGACCCCGAGGTTCCCCAGTGCAACCCCCACTCTCCTGCTGCTCTCTGTTCCTGGGTGATGGGTCGACCCCCTCAGCCTCCCTACATACCTTTTCTCCCTCTAGCCTGAGCTCCTCCCCCACCGTTCCCACATGGTCCCACTGCCCCCTCAACTGCTCCTGATTTAAACCCACTTCTTTTTGGCTTCACCCCTTGCTGCTCTATCCTGTGTCCTGGACTTGGTTAGCACTGTTAGCCCGTTTGTGCCAACCCAGAGTCCTCAGAGCCATTATTTTTGGGGAGCAGGAAGGGGTGGAAACTTGCTTATGAAACTGTAAGGTCCCCAGGAACAGGCAGTGTATATAAATGAAGGGCAAAGAGGGTGAGAATGTTTGTAGACCTCGGCAGAGCAGGTAACCCGTGGGACTGCAGCACACTGGTAGAGATGGTCCATGCCTATTCTGCTGCGTGCATCCTCAACCCAGTCCAAACCAAGCCCACAGCCGTAGAATACATTCTGATTCATAGAGTTCCCAAGACTATAACTCTTCACGCAGCAAACAGCCTTATCTTTCTCCCAGTGAGTTTGACAGCAATAACAAAAATAAATGATAAAAGAAGCATAAGATGCCTACAGTAAAAGGCACATATTATAAACTCCGTGAATTGGTGCAAAACTGGCATACCGGTATAACTAGCACAGAGATGAAGAAACAGAACATAATCCGCCCGCTGCAAAAGCCCCCCAATCCCCACCCCCTGTCCCCTCCCTGTCACTCCCCACCAAGAACTGCCACGCGAATGTTGAGCAACCCAGTTGAGTTTCACTTGTTTGTACAATGTCTACAAGTGGAACTTTACAGTCATGCGCTCCTACATCTGGTTGTTGTACATTTAAACGTTAGCTTCACGAGCGCCCTACACACCCTGCATCGCCTTTCAGGACCGACTGCCATCCTCACTGCTGTACAGTATCCTTGGTGTCACTCTATCATGTTTGATCAACTTAATACTTATCTTTTTCCTGGCTGATGAGCAATCTGGCAGTGTGGTCCTGAAGGTTGTGTGTCAACTTGGCTGGGGCAAGATGCTCCGGGGGTTGACAGTTAGGGCCTAGTAATCCCCCCAGGATGAGCTCTTCTCAAGGGTGTGGACTGCATCCAGTAGAAATGGAACACTGTGGATCCTGCATCGAGCTCATCGACCACCAGTTCTCTGGACTTGAGCTGAAAACCTGCTGCCTTGCCTGCCGATGGCTGATCCTGGGAGTCATCACCAGCCTGTGCTCTTACCTGCTGACCTTGGGTTGATTCATCTCTGCAACCCAGAGCCTGTTGTCTTTCGGCTGATCTTGGGCTCATCAGCCTGACGGCT
>NW_022107432.1:25902139-25903871 GCF_000313985.2 Echinops telfairi | reverse complement strand
CATGGAGCTCCAGCCGCCCGGGCGCTATTCTGACACCTCCCATCCACCAGCTCCTGCTCCCGGGAGCGGTTACCACTCCTAGCTCTCTTCACTGGGTGCCAGAGTTTTTTCCTGAGGCTGCTTCCCAAGGATGCTCTCTGATCCTGCGGATGCTGCCCAGTGACTGCTGCCTTTAACTGTGCCTTCTTCTCCAGCCCCACTGTGGCTGCCTTAATGTGAGCCTCCTTGTCCCCTGTCTGGCTGGCCGTTGTCCTCTCACAGTCCTCCCTGACAAGCCTGTGCAGGCTGCCTCCCCTCCCTGCACTCCCAGTCTCAGCAGGATGTGTACGCCCTCTCCCCCATCTCCCTGACTCAACACACACACACACACACACACACACACACCAGGGCCACTTTCTGCTCAAGCAGGAGAAAGACCAGGCTCTCTACTCCCATGGAGAGTGACAGTCTCAGAAACTCACAGGGCCAGTCCTACCCTAGAGTCACTGGGAGTCCGCAGGGACTCAATGGACTGAGTTTGGTTTTGGGGGGGTCTTTTTGGTTTTCTGCTGGTGAACCATGCCTGTTGCCTTCCCCAAAGCCCCGAGACCAGAATCTGTGAACTTCTTCCAGGCAGGCACCCTTGTCTCCCTACAGCACCCATGTGGTTCCCTGTTCACCCTCTGCCCGACACCTCCTCAGTCTGATCCCTGAAAAAATGCCTGGTGTGCTCCCTCCTTGGGGACAGTTCTACACTGCACATCCATCAGGTTGCTCACATGTCACTGTGAGCTTCTATGCACCGAGGGAGCCCTGGATGGCACCAACTGTTAAGTGTTCAACTATGGACTGAAAGGCTTGTGGTTCGAGTCCACCCAGAGGCATCAGAAGAAAGTCCTGGTAATTTATTTCCAAAAGGGCACAAAACCCTGTGGCTGACTGGTCTCCTGGGTCACACACAGGGGGGCTGTGCATCAAGGCAGACTAGAGGGTAAGTCTTCTGTTTGATTTGGCTCTTGGGTACCAGGAGCTTGGGCAGTGTGTTTCCTTCAGCCTGAAGTCCCTTCCGGTGGTGGGGAGTGTTCGGGGCAGGTGGTGGTCTCTCTAGCCCTACTGGGAATCAAACAGTTGGCTGTGATGGACCACCTGTTGGCCGCTGCCCTCCCTGCTCACCCAACGATGGTTGAAGACTCCTCTCTATTGCTCACTAGCGGATGAGAGGGGGGGATGTGGCTACAGCCTGGGCAAGTCCACTCACGGCAACAGAACTGATGTGTACCCTGCACAGGGTGAAAGCTGGTACACACCTCACCTCTGAAAGCGTCTGAGAGGCCACAGGTGCAAAACTGCCTGCGACCAAAGGGTCAGTGCAGGCATCTCAAAAGGCCCAGGGAGGGTGCTGCCTCTGCTCAGGCATTCTCTCTTTGTTCCCTGGAACTAGGCTAACAAAATACCACCCCCCACTGCTTGGGGGATTGAAATACTAGAACTCTATTGTCTCTTGGTGTGGAGTCCAGACTCAGAATAGCAGCAGGGCCATGATACCTGGGTTCTCTGAAGGGTCCAAGGCAGTGATTCCCAAAGTGGGCGAGACCATCCCCTGAGGCTGCTGGGTAGATCCAGGGTGGCTGCAAAAGCAAATGCCTATGATTTATCCTGCATTACGGGCCGCAGCACAAAAGGTTTTCATTGCAAGGAGGAGGAGGAGTAATTCTTTATTTCATTTTATTTTTTCTGAAAAGGGGGCAGCAGG
>NW_022107432.1:25899361-25900721 GCF_000313985.2 Echinops telfairi | reverse complement strand
GACTTTTATTATAATCAGTATTTACATGTCTGCCTCTCTGACTGGGCTAGGAGCTCACAAAGCGTGGGGCCCTGTCAATTTTGTACGGTGAGCAGCGGGCAGGTGGATATTGAACTCCAGGGAATCAGACAACAGCGTGATCATCAGGAAGCCCCCGGGCTTCAGGCTTATTAGCACCCTTGGCTTTACTAGGTATGGGTCAAGTGCCAAGAGGCACCTGGCTGCCTGCAGTTGTGAAAACACAAGAGACGGTTTACAGTCTTCTGGGGCAGGGTCTCGCTGCCCAGGGGGTGGGGCTGCTTCTTCGGGTTTCTCCTGGCATCTTGTTGGTGCTGGGTGCTGTCAAGCCCATTGGAGACTATGGGTTTTTCCAGGCTGCAAGCTTTACAGACGTGAATGGCCAAGTCTTCTCTTCTGCAGTACCAGCGCCGGGATTGCATGGTCCGCCTTTCCATTAGAGGCTAAACACATCCCCATCATTGTTTCGCCCTCTGGGCCTCGATTAGGATTTGTGTTCCCCCACATAGAAATGTGGGGGACTAACCTATGCAGCAGCTGCAAGCCAAGGAATGCCTGGGGCTATCAGAAGAGAGACAAGAATGGATAGGTTTCCACACCCCAGTGCCTGCAGAGAAAAGGAGGTGCTGGCACCTTGAGTCCAGACATCTAGGCAGCATAGTTGTGCATTGGGCTGCTAAGCACAATGTTGGCAGTTTGAAACCACCAGCCACTCCTTGGGAGAAAAATGAGGCTTTCTACTCCCGTAAAGAGCTATGGGCTCAGAAACCCACAAGAGCAGTTCGACTCTGTCCTATAGGGTCACTATGAGTCAGAATCACCTCAATGACAGTGAGTGAGAGCCCCGGGGAGGAGGAGACATCACATTCCTGCTCCTATAAACCATCCTGTCCTTGACTCTGTTGCAGCAGCTCCCGGAAACTGATAACCCACACCACCACTGCTATTGGGGGGGGGGTGTCTCTGCCTCTCCCTCCCCCATGCTTCCATCTCCCCTGCCCTTTCCTTCTAGTTCTCTTAACTGGACAAACTGCAGACTCAAAACGTCTGTTCTATTACTTGTTGTATCAGTTGTTTTCGTTTGGGGAGGGGGGTAGTTGTTGTTGGTTTTAAACTCTGTTCGCTGCTCTAAAAAGTGTATGAGTGAGGTGTTCTCTATTTTATTTTTCTTGCTCCAAACATCACACACTCACACTAAGGGAAAGAGAGCAATTTGACCTTTTCCTCCCTAAAGGGCCCTCGACGAGTCGTGTCTGCTCCTTCCCGACTGTGGGCAGGGAAGGCGGTGCTACTGCCTCCCTTGCCCCGGCTACAGCCAAACCAAACCACCCTCCCACTTCCT
>NW_022107432.1:25898166-25899261 GCF_000313985.2 Echinops telfairi | reverse complement strand
GTCTTTCTCTTTTGGAGCAGCTGGTGGATTTGAACCACCAACCTTTGAGCTAGCAGTCCAGTCACCAACCCACACTACCAAACTTGATACAAAGAATGGCTGCATTATACATTATTTTGGCAAGCCATACAAGCGCCTTGATCGTTAGCTTCCTTCTCCTCAGGGATGTCTTGCAGGAAGTTAGCCTTGCAAGCTGAAGCAGGGAACTGCTAAGGCAGCTGCACCCTGGTGCAACCATCACAAAGCAAGAGACTGGAAAGGCGAGGCTCACTGAGCCCTTTATCCCTCTGCCCTTCAATTAATCCCATGTGTTTATCGGCCAGGTTGGCACAATAAACTAACTCACTGCTATGAAGTCCATTCTGACTCATCAAGACCCCGTAGGACAGGGTAGACCTGCGCCGGTGGGTTTCTGAGACTGTAGCTTTTTCCAGGAGTAGAAAGCCCCATCTTTCTTTCTAGGAAGGGCTGGTGGTTTCCAACTTCGAACTTGCAGTTAGTAGCCCAACCGGTAACCACTAGACCTACAGGACAGGGGAGAGTGGCCTCTGTGGTTTTCTAAAACTGTAACTCTTTATGGGAGTCGGGAGCCTCAACTTTCTCCCTCGTAGCAGCTGGTGGTTTTGAACTGCTGACCTTGCCTGATGAATAACTATTATGCCAACAGGCTCCTACTATGCAAGCTATGGTCTGTTCTTCTTATTTCACCAGCAAAGAAACAGCCTCAGAGAGGTGAGGAGACCTGCTCAAAGACACACAGCTAGGAAACAGCTCAGCTGGAGGTTCCATCGCAGTTGTCAGATGCAAAGTGCATCCCACCATCCCTGCCTCCCACTGGGCTACCAATGAAAAGCCTGCACCTCCGCCTCCAAGATGCCTCATCAGCGATTCCCTACAAAGCCGTTCTGGATCTCCCAGTCAGGATTAATTAATCTCTTCTCCATGCACTTTATCTGAACTTTTATTATAGTAATTATAGCAGCCCGACTTTTATTATAATGATGCTCTCTGATCCTGCGGATGCTGCCCAGTGACTGCTGCCTTTAACTGTGCCTTCTTCTCCAGCCCCACTGTGGCTGCCTTAATGTGAGCCTC
>NW_022107432.1:25871893-25896638 GCF_000313985.2 Echinops telfairi | reverse complement strand
GTGGCTAAAATATTCCTTTCTTGCACACAAAATTACAGGCAGACACATCCCCTGCAGGTGGGGACCTTGCATCCTGACAGAGAAGAACGTGCCCACTTGCATCACATGCACAGAAAACGTAGGTTCCAACATCGAAGGAGAAAACAATGACATTGAAACTGCCTTCCATTCTTTTGTTGACACCGAGCTAGCTTCAACCAAACCAACCAACCGAAATCCTAAGATGCGCGCTGAGGAGAGCAGACGAATCAGAAGATGAACCGTGCGCCGAGCAGCCTGCGGCCAAGACCGGAAAGGTCTTGGGGTGGAGCCACATGGCAAGGCAAACCCAGGAGTGGCGTGACGTCATCATTTGTCATGACGACTCTCCAGGGGGCTATGAGTCACGTGGACTCGAAGGCACAGAGTTTGGTTTGAGTTGAGTGTGGATGAACGCAGAGCTTAGATGGCACTGTCGGGTAAGCATTAGACTGCTAACCACAAGGTCAGCAGTTCAAGCCCACAAGCTGTTCAGCTGTTCCAAGGGAGAAAGTTGAAGCTGTCTGTTCCATAAAGATATAGAGTATGGGGAACCCAGTAGGAGTCGCTACAAGTCATCATTGACTCCATGGCAGTGGGCTTCATATGCGGCGTGATGAAGGCAAAGCCCGGGTGCTAAGTGCTAGGGGGTTGGCAGCTGACTAAACATGCAGGGGTTTGAGCCCACCTGGTGGCTGCACAGAGACCCTAGGAGGCAGTTCTCTGTGCAACAGAGCTGCTAGGACTGAGTCAGGGGGACGGCAGCGTCACAACAGTGGCCCCGTTCACTGAACATTTAGGATTTTGTCAAGCACATTTTGTCAAGCAGATTTTACGTCATTCTTCCCGTGGATCGCTTCTTATTAGATGCCACAGCGTCTTGTTGTGACTCCTTATTATCCCATGTGACGAGGCAGACCTGCCCCCAAGCGAGTATTGCAGGGTGTCGTCTTTGTGGGTGGCAGCCATCAGGTCTTTTCCCATGGAGGGGGGGCGGCTCAAATCACCCACCCGGTCACCAGCCAAGCACCTAGCTATTGTCTGTCCCATGCTCCTTCACTCAAATCTCATGTTAGAGTTGCCCTTAGACGGTCTCATTTTCCAGGTGAGGCACGGAGAGACGGAAGAGCTTACCCCTGGGAGCACAGCCGGGGTGTGGCGGGCCCAGGCAGTCTGAACCCCAGCGCCTGCACTCTGAACCACTTTCTAAAGGAGTGCGCAGGGTGGGGAGCAGTGGGGCCATGTCAGCTCTGCCCTCTGCTCCCTGTGGACCCTGGGCAGGTCCCTTCTCATTCAAAGTCTCCAGTTCTCAATGGGAGAGGAGGGCACCAGACAACACAAGTCCTTCTCTACCTTGGCAGGAGGGGGTGAGCCCCTGGCCCCTGGAAGGGTCAGGTGGAACACTCTCTTAAGGAAAACGTAAACTGTACGTTTTCACAGATACTTGCACAAAACACAGGGGTCCCCTGAGAGCCCTCCATGCCTGATCCATGAACTCACAACTCCACGGACAATTCAAGGCAGGGTGTGGGTAGTGCTTGGTTCTGTAATGGCAGGCAGACAAAACCTGAGCTGGCTCAGATACCAGCTGTATGACCCTCAGCAGTTCAGTAACCGCCCCGTGCCTCAGTTTCCCCTTCTGGAAAATGGACTTCATTACCCCATCTACTTCATATCTTAAGAGGATTTATTGAGGAAATATCCATAAAGAGCTTAGAGTATTACCTGATGCCGAGGGAAAGCGAGTGTGCATTCACCATTGCTATTACGTAGTTTTGGGCTGCTTACCACAAAGTCAACGGGTCAACCCCACCAGCCACTCCGTAAGAGAAAGATGAGGCTGTCTGCTCCCATAAGGATTTGTAGTCTTGGAACCCCTGTAGAGGGTCACTGGGAGTTGGAATTTATTTGATGGCAGTGGCTTGCTGTTGTCTCTGGGCGGTGCAAATGGTTGGCAGTTCAAACTCAGGCAGCGGTGCCCCCGAAGAAAGGCCTGACGATGACTTAGAGAGGACAGCCAACAACAACCACGAGGGAAGACTCAGTTCTACCCCACGAGTTGACATGATTTGGAGTTGACTCTCAGTGGCTTGATTTTTATGGCAATGACTACTGTCTAGACAACTGGTTCTTAAACTGTGGGTCTCAACCCATTTGGGGGTTGAACCACCCTTTCACGGGGGCCACCCAATTCATAACAGTAGCAAATGACAGTGATCAAGTAGCAACGAAAATAAGTTTATGGTTGGGGGGTCACCACCACATGAGGAACTGTATGAAAGGGTTGCGGCATTAAGAAGGTTGAGAACCACTGGACTAGACCCATTATTTACCTTTTCTCTGTGGTCACTGCCCTTGGGATCCTGAGAACAGGCCACCTGGCCTGGTTGGTTTGACAGGGAGAGGAAAGAGACAAAAGAGCCTGTGGGCCAGGGCAAGGTAGCTTCTTTATTGAGTATGGGCGGTTCTCGGCGTGGGGACACCTAATGGACTGTTCCAGCAACTCCCAACAAAACTCACCACCAACTCATAGCGGCCCTCGATAGGTTTTCCGAGATTGCAAATCTTTACAGAAGCGGACAGCCTCCGCTTTCTCCTGCAGTCCAGCTGGTGGGTTTGAACCACCAACCTTGCAGTTAGCAGCCCAACGCACCTATATGCAACAAATCCTTCCTCACCGCTGCCTTCACTGCGGCATGTGCCCTGCAGAAATCACTGAAGAGGCACTCACTCCAAACCCAAACTCACTGCCTCGTCCATTCTCACTCACTGTGGCTGTGGCTGTCCACGGGACCGAGAGGCGCTGCTCCATTGGGCTTAGGAGACTGAAAGATCCCTGCCACCATGGAGCCACTGCTCTTCCAGTGAGCAGCCCAAGGCTTAACCCAACAGCACCACCAGGGTTCCGTCTCCTGCACTCACCAAAAAGCACCACACCCACGGCCATCGAGTCAAGTCCCACTCATGGGGACCCCATGTAGGGTTTCTGAGACTGCACAGCTTTATAGGAGCAGACAGCCTCATCTTCTGGGGAGCACTTGGTAGGTTTGAACTTGCAGTTCACAGTTCAATGCCTCACCCACCAGGCTACCAGGATTCCCCCTTATATTAAAACCAGCTCGTAGCGAGCCTGTAGGACAGAGAAGGACTGCCCCTGTGCGTTTCATAGACTGTCACACTTTGTGGAAGCAGGAATCCCCGGCTTCCTCCTGCTGGTGGTTTCAAACGGCTGACCTTGTGGATTGCAGCACAGCACCTAACCACTAGGCCCCCAGGGCTCCTTTCTTGTACTAGAGTCAGGCGAAAACCAGAGGCACCTGTTGTAACAGACCTACAAATTCTTACAAGTCCAAGTAGGTACAGATCGTGCCCCGCCACCCCCACTCCTGCCCAATCCCTGGGGAATGAACTGCTTTGCTCAGTATCAGGTACCCTGCACACATCTTACAAAGTCCTGGGGATAAAGACCACCCACGCTCCCTGATCCAGGACGAGGTGCTGAAAGTTCAGAGTTGTGAAGCGACGTGCCCTAGGAGCATAACCGGAGCGTGGCAGGCTGGCACCTGCACCCAGGTCTGTCGGACTCCAAGCCCAGGCCTCTATTAACCCCTCACTCTGCCTCCCTTGTGCAGCCCCCATCAGGTGCCAGGTCTCCGAGTCATCCCAGACAGAAGGTAAAGTATCTCCGCCTCCTTTCTGTCCATCAACAGAGTCAACACCTACCGGGATTGCCCTTTGTGAGGTCCTTAGGGAGCAGCACGGAGGGAGGCTGCATGTTAGTGTCATTATGATGACCATGATCATGACCATTTGGACCATTCACCCTGAGTAAGTGGGTGGACAGCTGGGTCCTGCATGAGAGCTCGGGGCTGCCCGGCTGACACCTGGACCCTGAGCATCCCACAGAGGAGGGAAGAACAGGACCTGGACCACCCTGTTATCTCAGGGGATGGACAGGGACTGCCTGCGGTCAGGAGACATCCCCTTTGGAGCTCATCAGACACAGGCTTTGCCATGACCCCATTAGCCAACCGGACCTGGTCTCCCTGAACCTGGCACAGCCTGAGCAGGTGGCCGCCTCCTGGTCCCCGGCAAACCAGCCGAGCTCTG
This sequence comes from Echinops telfairi, assembly GCF_000313985.2. Lineage (NCBI taxonomy): Eukaryota > Metazoa > Chordata > Mammalia > Afrosoricida > Tenrecidae > Echinops > Echinops telfairi. The sequence continues at coordinate 25,892,510 of NW_022107432.1, read as the reverse complement.
CTTATTAACTGCTCAGCTGTGCAGCCCGCGCCGTCATGGCGGGTGCGGGCGGGAAAGGTGGGGAGGGCAGGCATGGGCGCGGGCCCTGCGCTTGCTGATTATGCACGAAGACTCTTATTATGCGTATCTCATCACTGCACGCCCAGCACTTGGAGTGAGTATGGATAACCCAAGTCTGTCGAGGCTGCGTCGGACGTGCCCAGTGCAGAGAACAAAATAATTTGATTAGGGAGAGGGGACGACAGAAAGACAAGGAGAGGAAGGGAGGGTGACCTGGTTTTGCAGCTGGCTCAGCGATGCTGGAGCAGATGGGCCTGGTCCAAGTCGGAATGCTCGGAAGATCCAGTGCCGGCCCAGGATGGAGCAGTCAGGTGAGAAGATGGAAATCAAGGAGTTGGAAGTCAGTTTCCAGGTGCATGTGACCAGTCACAGGGACATCACTTGAAGCAGAGGCAAAGGGGAGCTGGACGGGCTGGTTCATTTGGTTCCTATAAGAAGAATCCTAGGTGAGAGCCCAGAGAGAGTTGGTCCTCAGAGGCCTCTGAGACTACTGGGGAGACTTAACCCTGCCTTCAGGGAGCCCCAGTCCTGAGGGGGGGGAAACACAGCCCTTCCCTCGGGGAGCCCTAGTCTGAAGGAGTAACAGACTCTACTCTTGCGGAGCTTTTGATCTGGGAGAAGGAATCTGTTACAGCCCCCAGAAAACCAGGATGTGTGTTACAGGCATATCTCAGCTATTTTCCAACATCAGGATTCCTCAAGGTCAGTGTGACCCTCTGTGACTTCTGAATGGAACCGCAAGGTCAGCAGTTCGAAACCACCAGCAGCTCTCAGGGAGAAAGATCAGGCTTTCTGTGCCCATGAAGAGTTACTGTCTGTGAAACCCACAGGGGCAGTTCTACCCTGTCCTGTAGGGTCCTTGTGAATAGGACTCCACTCCGTGGAAGTGAGAGAGATGCAGGGGTAAGAAAATGGAAAAGAGCAAGCTGATAAGACCGAATGCAGGCTGTGGGGCTGCAGGAGAGACCGTAAGAGGGACAGAGCGGACAGAGAAGAGTCAGTTTTTGGCTAGGAATCCTTAGAAAGTAGCTGATGGCTGGAAATCTCAGGACCTGGTCCAGAGAAGCAGCAGAGCTAGCCAGCCAGGTTGCAGGCCACAGCTCCTCTGAAGAGGCTGAAGACCAAAGAGGCGCAGCTGAGTGACCAGCAGTAGAGAACGGGGTGGAACCTCTGAAGCCTTGAAGCTCATGTCCCACCTCCAAATCCCCTAGGGTGTAATCCTCTAGTACTTTCTGCTGCTAATCTAACTTACTGCGCTAATATCACGAATGGAGGGAGTGACTGTGTGCCACGAACTGTGTTCGGCTCAGGATGTAGATGCTACGTGTTGTGTTATAGATGTGTCTTAACTATTTTCTAAGTCAGGATTCCCCAGGATCCCTGTGAGCATCTGTGTACTCCGAACGGAACCCAGTGGCCCGTGCTCAGACTTCAGCATGGATTCCGTGCACATGTATTTCACTCGCACAACAGCACTGTGGGGGACATGTTGTTGTCATTCCTAGCTCTCAGGCAGCCAAGGCAACTGAAGCACAGAGCACTTAAGAAACTCACGAGTGGAGATGGGGCTGGTACATAGCAGAGCTGAATTTGAACCCAAGCAATATGACATGATGGTTCTCTAGTCTCTGCTTAATGGCATCCACACAAACAAGAGGCATATTACCTCAAAAGAACGCTATTATACAGTATCTTATAACGTAATCGGATGTACACAGCGGCAGCTCATCACACTAGACGCATGGGATAGTCATCCCAACACCAAGGGATTGTCCCTCAGGAATCAGTGCGGGTTGAATGTCCTTCTGCTAGGAACATCCCCTGGGGAACAACCCCTTCATTTTCAGGGTCACAACCAGGAGTGACCCACAGCTTAGGGGCATCCCCCCCCCCAACATGTCACACCCAAGTATGGTCAGCACAAGTCCGAAGGGATCTCTAAGGAGCCAGTGCCATGGGAAATGAGGGGGATTATAAGAGAGTTGCAAGCAAGGCCCAACTCCAGTGCCCCCAACTCCACCCCTACCCCCAGGAAGCATCCCTGAACATTCCAAGCTTCCTCCAACGTGTATGGTTCTGGATCACATCAGATGGAGTTGATTCCTGTCTGTGGGGTGGCGTGCAAATCACTGCCCCGGTCAGAATCACCAGACTCCACTAAGGCCAAGACCTAGCATGCTGCTGCTCTCCAGCCCCCAACAAAGGGGCACTTGCTCCGTGCTCAGGGTGCATGGACAGCAGAAGTCATGCAGGAAAGATTGGGGGGTGAGGGAGTACATAGGGAAGGGGTTGGGGCCGACTCTCCATCCCCACCATGTCCACCCTCCAGCTGAACACAGGAGACCCTCGGACCCCTCAGGGATTGGCAGTCTCCGTCTCTTTGTGGCTGCTGGGATTTGTGGAGGGGACACCCAGGAGCTCAGCGCTCAGCATCCCACCGCCTCCTGGACTTGGTGCCTCAGGACACCTTCCTGCTTTGCTATTCTGGAAAAGGGTAAGAGGAGAAATGAGGCTGTGTTTGGCATCCTGAGCCAGGCAAGGGCATTCAGCACTGTGAGGGGAACGGTGGGTGGGGTGGACAGGAAGTGAGGGGCTGATGGATACCCGGACAAAGCTGAGGAAGGAGGATCAGAGCTGGAAGCCCAGGTCCAATCAGGCTCCCCGGCTCCCAGGCTTCTCTCTCCACACCTCCTTCTCCAAGGCGCCCAGCCGCCCACTGCCTTCCTCTGAGAGCTCATTCCAGAGAAGAAAGCCACCCCCACCTTGCTCAGGATCCCTGCCCCCCAAAGCAAATTATCATAAACACAATGGGTCCAATTAGGTGGAGAGATTCGCTGGCTTCTGAAGAAAGATCCTCACATCCATGGCCCCTCTCCCTCCCCTTCTGCAGAAATAAGCACATCACCTACCATGCTTTCCTCACCACACACCCCACCTCCTCCTTCACAAGACCTCCATCTCCACAAGGTCCAATCACTCCCACCCACCAGATGACACGGATCCATGGGTGCCTCCCAGGGGACATCCCCCACTCCCACCCACCTGCCCTGCCCAGGAGGGAGCCTCACACACTGACCCCACCCCCCTCCATCCTTCCCTCCTTATCTCAATGCCCCCATGCTGAGTGAAGGTCAGGGTGAGGGACAGGTCCATAGCTCCTCAGGTGGGCTCTTGACTTCATTCTCAATGTGGATATTGTGTTCCTTATCCAATTTTGCATGAATTTTTAATTCTTAAAAAAAATGGTATTGAGCCTTGATTGATTCAGAACCCACCCACCCCACCATACTGTGGTTAAGCACTTGACTGTTAACTGAAGATCAGTGGTTTGAACCCACCAGTCCGTCCCCCCCACACCCATCCCCCTCATGGAAGAAAGATATGGCAGATGGCTGCCCTTGAGATTACTGCCTGGGAAACCCTGTAGGGCAGTTCTATTCTGCAGGCATAAAGTCCGGCAGGGAGTTTTATCTTGATTCCTGAATGGCTTTGGGGCACCCTGCTGAGTTTGGGACCCACAGACATCACTTCCCCCTAGGAGGCCTGCTAGTGCCCCTAGTGGTTTGAAGTCTGGGGCTCTCCCTCCATCTCTAATGATGAAAGGCAGGCAAAGTCACCCTCCTCTCTCTCTGTCTGCCCTGTGGCATAGTGATTATGCAAGGTCAGTGGTTTGAAACCATCAGCCATCCTGTGGGAGCAAGATGGGGCTTTCTACTCCCACAAAGAATGAATAGTCTCAAAAACCCACCGGGGATAGTTCTACCCTGCCCTATAGGGTCAGCATCAACACCATGGCTATGAGTTTGGTTTTTCGTCTTCCCTCTCAGCTCCAAACCCACCACCCCACCCATGAAGAAAGACAACCCCCCCCCAACACACACATACACACACACACTTCTGTTTGCCCTGAGAGGCTGGTGAGGACCTGTAGCTGCAGTTCTTCCTAACTGTAACTCTGAGGTCACCCTGGCTGCTGTCAACACTGCCCCACGTCCTTTCCCCCACACTGTAGCCATCTTGCTGTGCCTTCCCTGACCAGCACTGTCAGGGTTCAGGGTAAGCCAATACTGTTTGGAGAAATGAGGAATAAAGAAAGGTGCCGAGTCCTGGGGCACAGGAGCAAACAGCTCCTCCCAGCAGCCTTGGGAAGCTTCCCGTTTCAACCCATGCATTTATTCAAGAGCTCATTGTTGAGCACCTACTACGTGCTGGGGTGGTGCTGGGAGCTGGCAACACAGCAGTGAATGAACTAAACAGACCCCTCCAACGACAGGAGCTTGTCTCAAACGTGGGACACATGGTCCTCCTGCACAGACCACCCACCCTTAGCCGAGCCCAGGATGATTGGTTTGGTTGTCTTTGAGTTAAGGCCAAATGAAAATTCCATACTCATTGCTAGCAAGTTGTTTGGAATAGCACAGGTAAAGTTCGGTGGGGGGCAGAATCACTTAAGTCCTGGACTGCTCACTGGAAGGTGAGCCAAAGTCCACACTGCCTCTCTGCAGGCCCACGTCCTAGAGCTTTGTGTCTATAAAGATAACAGCCATGGGGCCGTTCTCTTGTTACACAGGGTCCTTGTGAGTCGAATTCCATTCGATGGCATCCAGCCACAATAATAGCACATCCAGTACAGAAACTTTAGGCGGGAGATAGAAGTCAGGGTCGGAGTTTGCAGTTGGACCCCAGATATACTCATTGTCAGATCTTGGGCAGGTCATTGGCATGGGGTTTCCTGACTCAGTTTCCACATCTGTGAATCAGAGAAGGCAATCCACTCCCTTCTCAGTCACCTCTCCAAGAAGCTGTAAGATACCAGAAGAAAGAGGCTTAGAAGACTTGAAGCCAGACAGAGGCCCATCCACCCCCAGGGGAGAAAGAGCACTAGGCTGGGAGCCAGGGTCCCTGTGCTGGCTTGATCATAGGACCCTTCATCCCTCAGCTCCTTCTCAGATGTATCTATGGGAAAGACACCACGCCATGACTGACAGCATTACCACAAATAAACTGCTCAGAGCAGTCTCCAACACGTGATAAACACCAAACGCACTGCCCCCGAGCTGAGTCTGGCCCATGGCAATCCCATGTGTTACAGAGTAGACTTGCTGTACAGGGTGGTCGTCGTTGTTGTTGTTGTTTTTATCATAATCATTACAGAAGCAGATCACCAGGCCTTTCTTCCACCACATGTCAGGGTGAGTTCAAACCACCAACCATTCGATCAGCAGCTAAGGGCAAAAGGTTGGGGCCACCTTGGGACCTTGGGCACATCCCAAGTCAGTGGTTCTCAACGTTCCTAAAGCCATGACCCTCATATTGTGGTGACCCCAACCCTAAAATTATTTTTGTTGCAACTTCATCATGGTCATTTTGCTACTGTTATGAATTGGGCAACCCACGTGATAGGGTCATTTGATCCCCAAAGGGGTCGCAACCCACAGGTTGAGAACCGCTGTCCTAAGTGCTATGCACATGTTGACAATCATGAGGATGAACTCGCTGTGTGACCTGGAGTCTGCCTGTCTCTCCTCTGGGCCTCAGATATTCCATCTGTAAAATGGGCAGGCTGGGCCACAGTCCCCTAGGCTCCCTTTCAGGCTCCCACATTTTGTAAAGCACCAACTTTCTCTTCCATTTGGGTTCTCAGACCTAGACCCAGATCCTTTCGGGTCCTCAACGCCCTCTCCCTGTCAGCTCAGAGGGAGGCGACCTCCTTCTCCAGGTCCCCAGGCAAAGGACAAGAAGGCAGTCACAGAGCATGTGGGTGCAGCAGCTTCCTTTCTGAATGCACTGGGTCCGCCAGCACAGGCATTGGGAAGGAGGATGTCGCCCCAGGGGCTGCCAGCTGCCTCTGCCGCGCATTGTGGAGAGCAGAAAACATAATGGTATTTTCATGATGTGAAAGGGAAATGCGGAGCAAGGCTGTGCATTCTGCATGGCATTATGTTTTTCCCTCCTCGCTCCAAGGGCAGCTCACCCCTGAGGTGGATGGTGGGATGTGCCATCCTGGGGACACATGCCACTCCCCAGAGCTCTGGGGAGCATGGCTCTGGAGCTGCTGGGCTAAGAGAAGCCTAGCATATTAAAATCCTTCTACTGCTTCTTCATGGGGGGCCAGAAGAAAAGGAGATTTTTCTCCAGGAAGAGAAGGTAGAGAAAGAAGTTGTGCTTAAATGGCAGCCTCCTCCCTTCTGTCGCTGCAGGAGGGTGGTACCCAGTGGCCAGAGCTGGGAGCCACCACTGCCCTGGACATCAGACCCTAAGCCCTTCCCTAGCCTGCTGCTGGAAAGCCCCAACCTTTCTGAGCTGAATGGTCACTTTCTGCTGACATTTTAAAAAGAGATATTATTTTATTGTGTTTCTGATCAAAGTTTACACAGCAAATTCGGTTTCACAATGGTTATACAAACTGTTGTGTGTCGCTGGTTACAACGTTCACCATGAGTCAGACTGCGCATGATTTCCAGTCTGTATGCTCTGTTCCCCTTGACCTTGTCTCCCCTGCCCCCAGCACGCCTTGTAAACACATCCATGTTTACCACACACAGAGTTGCTTGGTTTTTTTGCTCTCTAGTATCCGTTGACTGATAGGCCTCACAGAAGTCAATTATTTAAGGTAGGACATGACTGTTCCAGCCCATCTATTATTTGGCTGAAAGGAAGAGCTTCAATGCCAAGTTCAAAGGGTATCTTAAGGCAATAGTGTTGGGGTTCCTCTAGTCTTAAACAATCCAACGATCCATTAGGTCTGGCTGTTGTTTATTTGTTTATTTTTTTTAGGAATCTGAGTTTTGTTCCACGTCGTTCTCCCATTCTCTCCAGGATCTTCTCCTGTCAGAACAGGTTGATCGTGGTTGCTGGGCACCATCTAGTTCTTCTAGTTTCTTGTTAGAAGGGGCTGTGTTTGTGCAGATTGTTAGCCTTGGTGACCCGCTTCTTCTTTTTGTCTTTGATTTCCTGCGCTCTCTTTTCCTTTGTATGAGTGGAGACCAATAGTTATATCATAGAGAGTCACATGAAGGCTTTTAAAATCCCAGAAGCTATGTACCAAACTAGAGTGTAAAACATTCTTTGTGAATTATGCTATGCCAATGGCCGAGGTCCTCCTCCAAGACTATATAGTCCAAGCTGTTTGACACAATAAACCAATCGGACAGGTTGTTTGATATTTCTGGGAAGCCCCTGTAACTCCTCTTTGTGGTCTGTCATATATGTGGATATATATGCAGCTTACTCAAACATGTATGTACTCATGTACAGACACACTTACAGGTGCACATGCATGTATTTGCACATGGCTTCCTATATGCACACATCCATGTTTACCACACACAGAGTTGTTTGGTTTTTTTAAATTATTGTTACGAAATTGTATATTATTACTGAAATTGCTCTCTTTTTAATGTACTTAGTATCCTTATCTATCTTGGTCAAAGTGTGCAGACTTCTCTCATATTAAGGAGTCTTCATGGTATGGTGGGTTATGCGTTGGGCTACTAAGCATAAGGTCAGCAGTTTGAAACCCTCAGCAGCTCTGCAAGAGGAAGATGAGGCTTTCTACGCCCATAAAGAATTAGTGTCTTGGAAACCCAGAGGGACAGTTCTACCCTGTCCTATAGGGTCACTCGGAGTTGGAGAGAGTGATAGTCTCAGAAACCCACAGGCAGTTCTCTGTCCTGTAGGGTCTCTATGAGTCAGAATCAACTTGATGGTAGTGAGTTTGGCTTTGGTTCACCGATATTTGGAAGTGCCTTTCTTAATAAGTGTCTACTATCTAGAAAGTGATTCTTCCACCTTTCCCCACCCACTTCCGGTAATCCTCATCAAAGGGCTTTGTTTTCCAGATGTCTGTCTGTTCTTTTGGGGCCACATAATATTTGCCTTTCTCTGATTGACCTCCGTATTTCACTCAGCATGTCTTCCAGATCCATCCATGTTGTAAGAAGATTCAGAGACATCTCCTTTCATGATTTATAGTTGTATAGTGTTCCATTGTAAGTACAGTTGTATTCAGTTTCCATAGATTTAAGTATTCTCCTTGTTTTTTTCTATTATTGATTTCTAATTTAATAGCATTATGATCCAAGCAGATGGTTTATAATACTCAGTATTGGAAATATTGAGACTTGCTTTGTACCTAAAATACAGTAAATACTAGAGAACAACCAGTATGTGTAGGGAAAGAATGTGGACTGTGCTTCTGTTGGGTGGTGTGATCTGTATCTGTCTACACCAGCGGTTCTCAACCTGTGGGTCACGACCCCTTGGGGGGTCAAATGATTCAGAACAGTAGCAAAATTACAGTGATGAAGTAGCAACAAAAATAAGTTTATGGTTGTGGGGTCACCACAACATGAGGTACTGTATTAAAGGGTCCCAGCATTAGGAAGGTTGAGAACCATTGGTCTACACCATCAAGGTGCTTAATGGTGTTATTTAGCTCTTCTATAACTCCGTTGAGCTTCTTTCGAGTTGTTCTGTCCATGGCTGAAAGTGGTGTGTTAAAGTCTCTTACCATTATTGTAAAACTCTCTATTTCTCTTTGCAATTCTGTTAAAATACCTTACATATTTTGGAACTCTGGGTGGGTAAGTATTCGTTTTAATATATAATGTCTTTTTCATCTCTTACACTCAATTTTGACTTAAAATCTGTTTTATCTGAGATTAGTACTGCCACTCTTGCTTTCCTCTGGTCACTGTTGGTATGGTGTTTTCTCACAGTTTTATTTTTAACCATTTATGTCTTTGAATTCAAGGTTCATCTCTCACAGGCAGCATATTCCTATCTTTTGTTTATTTATTCCCATTTTTTTTGTTTTTTAATCCACTTGCTATCTCTTGATGGTTCATTTAAATCATTTATATTCAGTGCCGTTGTTAATGGGTGTGAATTTTCTGCAACTATTTTGCTGTTCTATGTGTCTGTGTGTGGTGTTAACAATGTCTTTGTTCTGGTTAATTTTCTGTGCTGAGTTATTTTTGTTTATGGATTTTATTTCTGTATCCTTTATTATTGCTGACTTTGTGTTTACTGACTGGTTTATCTTGGTGATTTCTTTATCTTTATTCATTTTCTTGTGGTTACTCTGAAGTTTATCTTCATATTCCTAAGTTGAAAATATTCCTTTATGTTTTCTTAATATGATTAAACTCTTGAACTGTATTATAATTGAATTACTTGCCAATAAAACTGCTAAAAATGAAATAGATATATGATATATGAAAAATCAACTGGATGACAGAGCTAATAAAATGCTCAATATGGTGACAGCCATTAAAAGTAAATCATATTACTTTTAAACCATTTGTGATTGGATGTAAGTAAAACGCCTCCTAATTAAAAATGCATAAATAAAAAGAAAAAATTTTAAACAGTCTTTCATATCTTGATAACACCTTGACTCTCTCTCCATATGGGAGTTCTGTAACGACACCATTTATTCCCCCATTTTTGTTTTGAAGGTGTCCTTCTTAGACGCTGATATCTCTGTTTTCCGCTTGCAGCTTTGTTTTACTTTTGTCAATTCTTTATCTGGGTTGGTGTCTGGCTGCTGCTGTCATGTGTCTTCATCCCAGGTTTTGATGTGAGGTTGGCTCTCTGCCTAAAGGAACTCCTTAAATATTCCTCGTTAGATTCATCTGGCTTTCGCAGATTTCTTTAACTCCTGTTTTTTCTAGACATAGTCCGGTTTTGCCATTGTATTTCAAAGACAATGTTTCTGGATCCGTATTCTAGGTGGGCAAGTCTTTTCTTTCCAGGTTTTACATAGTCATCGGTTGCCTTCTTGCCTACATAGTTTCTGCTGAAAAATTAGCACTTAGTGGTTTTGGTGCTCTCTACAGGTGATATTTCATTTCCTTCACAAGCTCCTCTCAGAATTATATGCCAAGTTACCTTTGTTTATGGATTTTATTTCTTTGTGTTTGGTTTTGGGAAGTGTGATTACTTTAGGTGACTTTTATTATTTGTTGTTATTGGTGATTTTCTTCTGGGGTCTATCCTGTACATAATTCCTTGGGCAAGCTTCTTGAGTAGAAACTTTTTCATCTCTCATGTTATCGGTGAAGTTTTTCTGCTAATAAATCTTCAAAAATTCTTTGTGCTTTCTTGCTTCCTTTTCTGGAATTCCTATTATACATAAATACACTCTTGATAGTGTCTCAAATAATGCTAGGGCTTTCTTTATTTTTCTTCATTCTTTTATTCTCACTGTTCCTCAATTTTTTATCAAGTGATTTATTTTCTATTTCATTCACTCTGTTCTTATTTAATTTTACTTTTATGCCCTTCCATTGAGCTATGTAGTTCTGCCTTAGGAAAAAAAATAAACATTTTGATATCTAGCTGTTTCTTTTGCATAGTTTCTAGTTGTCAACTTATTTTGGCATTTTGTTCATGCTTTGCTTTTCTGAATCAAGGTTTTTGTGTGTTTTTCTCAGTCTTCTTAAAGACAAGTCTTTTGAACTCATCATGTGATTCTATTCCTGTTTCTCTCTCAGGAGAATGTTCTGGCCCTTTATTTTGTCCAGTTGTGTGAGCCATCTCATCCTGGTTCTTAAAATGCTGTGCTGTTATCTGCTGTCTCTGATAATTAGGTGTTAGTGTATTTATGCATCTCTTCATTGATAGTATGGACGCATGTTCTATGCTCTTTTCAAGTTGTCTATTGATGTAGCTGGAGCTTTGTTTCTTCTTTTTCTCTCTGGAATATTTCTCTTCCTTTGTCTTATTTGAGCTTTCTGTTTCTGGTGTATGGGTGACTTTGGAGTATCTGTTGGCTGAGCATGATTTCCTCTCACTGTTGGCTTTGGCAGCTCAGACCCATCCATGAATCTGCTGTAGTTAGGGTCATAAGTCTTCTCTCATCAGATCGAGTATAGGTGCCAGGGTGTCAGGACAAGTTCTTTCCTTGATATTGGGTGACAAGTGCGGGGTGGTCAAAGTCAACAGCCCTTTGGGGACTGTGAGGTCCTTCTGAGTTGGTGTCATCATTCAGTGCACTCTCTGGAGCTCAGGGCAAAACATCTCTATAGCTACTGACCGGGAGTAATTGCCCACATGGACAAGCTAGGCCCACTGGGCATGCACAAATGAACATCTCAGGAGGTGGTGGGCAACAAAGGGTGTCGGGGTAAGTGCACATGTTGTTGTTGTCGGATGCTGTCAGGTTGATTCCAACTCAGCCTGACTGTGTGCACAACAGAGCAAGACACGGCCTGTTCCTGTGCCACCCTCATAGTTATTGCTACGTTAGACCTCATTGTTGCAGCAAATGTGTCCATCCATCCCCTTGACAATCTTTCCCTGACCTTCCACTTTACCAAGCACGCTGTCCGTTTCTAAGGACTGCTTTCTTCTGATGTTAGTCTTCGAAGAGACATCCTTGCTTGCCAACCATTTAAAGAGGTCATGTGCAGCCATGTGCACAACACAATGAGGTGTTTGATTTCTTGACTGCTGCTTCCGTGAACATTGATCGTGGATCCAAACCAAATGAAGTCTGTGGCTTCAATCTCTTCTTCATTTCTCATAATGTTGATTGGTCCAATTGTGAGAATCTTGGGTTTCTTTATATCGAGTTGTAATTGTAATCCATAAGAGGCTGCCGTCCTTGATCTTCACCATCAGTGCTTCAAGTCCTCCTCACTTTCAGCAAGCAAGGTTGTGTCAACTGCACACTGCAGGTTGTCAATAAGCCTTCCTCTAATCCTGATGCCATGCGCTTCTTCATATAGCTTAGCTTCTCGGGTTCTTTGCTGAAGCATACAAATTGAATAAGCATGTGAATGAATACAGCCTGAATGCACATCACTCTCGATTGTTTACCATACAGTCTCCCCTTGTTCTGTTATGTTTTGTGGCTACTCATAAGTCATAAGATTTTCAGTGACTAATCCTCAGAAATGGATAGCCTATTCCTTTGCAGTATATTGTTAGTCTGGAAGCTCTGCTGAAATCTATTTTCCTTAGGTGAACTGCTAGTATTTAAAAACACCAGTGACATAGCCTTCAGCATCAAGGCAGCACATAGCCATACAACAAACTAGCAGACAGTGATGGGCAATGTAGATGTGGTTTGGACGTGGGATGTCTGACATTGTAGCTCGGTGGACATTGGATGAAAACACGAGGGTCCTTTGCTCAGTATTTGGCAAAGGGACAGACAGTGCTTCAGTTAGATGTGTCTGACATTGTGAGGGAGGTGACGTGTCAGTTTCCAAGGGGAAGGTGCAGGGAGCATTCTCACTGATTGCTGGGTTAGGTGCACTGTAGATGCACCACTGCTTGCCAGGTGGTCATGGCAAGAATGCATATGTCACTGGTTAACGGGTGGATGGCACAGGAACTTATATCACCAGTAGGTGGGTGGGTTGAGCCATGGCAGGGGAAGGCAGGGTCTTATGGTTCTGGTAACAATGAGAGTGATGGTGATCACTAGGCAGGGGCTTGGGTAAGTGGAGGGCATAGACACTTCCAGTTGCAGGTCTGATGGCATCAGAGTGCATGCTGTAGACTGATATGCAGGGCAACGTGGGGGTGGATGGGACAGGGTGGTCTCTGGTCACAGATCAAATGGGAGCACGAGCTCTTTATTGCTGGTTTGCAGTGGAGTAGAAGGGTCCATTGCTGGTCACCAAGAAGGTGGGAGAGCATGTTACCTCATTTTGGGGTAGGGGGTAGCAAGGTACTTCTCGCAGAGTGTAGCGGTGATCAAGATCTGACCCTGACCTAATGCAAGGCGAAGAGCTATCCAGAGTCAAATCAGGTGGCGGCTCGATAGCCACCCTCTAAGGATTGTCCACTCCACCAGCACTCCTCACCCAAATGATCAGGGACTGCTACTGGCAAGTAGCTCTGTCCCTATTTCCGGGGCCTTCCTGTTCGAAGGCTACCTGGATGTTCTCGCCCTCCCCAGAGCCAGCCGATCCATGCTGCACTCCAGGTTTGCCTACAGGTTATATCTTTCTCCACTTGGAAATTTCATAAAGTTGCCTTCCTAAGCTCATCACTCGGGAACACTGTCCAATGGTCTCAGGATGACCACGCGGTGCTGGGCCAGCTGACGGGACAGCTAGAATCCGTAAGTCTTGTTGGCTGTTTGTACTCAGTGTCTTCTCCCCTTGGGTGTTCAATCGGATTCTTCCCCCCTCTGTTGCTGCTCTGGGCTGGCAGCCTGTCATCTGTGTCTGTTTCATTGGGGTTCTCAGTTCGTTGCTGGAGAAAGACCGAAGGATGTGCGTGACTACGCCACTATTCCGGGCTGTCTCCAGGCTTAGGGTGGTTTAACCAGCCTGAGCCCTCTTGAGTAATGCCCATCCATCGACTGGCACTCCAGAAATACTCATCCTACCGCCTTTCTGGGGAGACACCTCCCTGGCTACCTGTACAGGTGGTCTGGCACACCTACTGAGGTACTTTCATTCATTCACCTAATGTTCCCTGAGAGGACTTATCTGTTCACAGCACAGAGCCCAGAATCCAGAATCTGCTGAGGGGCTTATAGCTTATGGCTTATAGCTCCGCCAAGATGACTGTGTCCCCAGGGGGCGGGGGGCACCTGTGGGCTTTCTGAGGTCTTTTCCCACCAGCAGCCACAATTCCCAGGAACTGAGGCACCAAGAAACAACCCAGGTAGGCTCATATAAGACCCAGGATGGAAGGTGGTAGGGTGGAGGAGGTGTAAGGGCAGGCTTTGAGGACATAGACTTCAGGAACCTCTTCTGGGTGGGCAGAAGGAGGACTCGGTGCATGGGGCAGAGAGAAGGCTTGGGGGTGGGAAGAAAGCCCAGAGATGGACAGGGACCACTGGCTAAGTCACGGGGATAGGTGGCAGGTTTTGCTTGTCAGGGATCCTCAGGAGAGTATACTGAGGGATCCTCAGGAGAAAATAAAACACATTACTGCCACGGTGTCGATTCAGACGCACAGATCCCCTCTAGACAGAGCAGAACTGCCCCCGTGGGTTTCTGAGGCTGTCACTCTTTCCAGCAGCAGAATATCCCTGTGCTGGAAGTGAGGCCCCTGCTTCGGGCAGTCACAGGCTCCCCAGTCTCCCCAGCCTCCTACCCCAAAAGTATACATGCCCACCAGTGGGCTTCAGCCTCTCCAGGGACCTCCTGGGAGTCCCAGAGTACGTGCATTGACTCGAGACCACAGAAGCCGCAGGCCAGGTCAGACAGGCACTCAGGGATTGCCTGGCTTACCTGTGGCACCGAGAAGGGCTCACAGACCCCTACCAACCTGAATGCATGTGGCCACAGATACACACACACACACACACACACACACACACACACACACACACACTGACTCTCACATATCTATACCATCCTGCCCAGTATGCATCTGGACCGCACGGCAGCAGTTCTACTACATCCAGGCACGTGCACCCAAGTGGACACAAAAATCCACAGGACTGGACATTGACACACACAGCTGTGCACGCAAACTCACGTAGGCAAGCACACACAAGCGGTTCTGGGTGGGATGCTCGCTGCAGACACACCTGTGTGCACTCCCCCATGGGAAGAGAGGGGGTCCCAAAGTCTGCAGTGAGCTCCCTGTACCCTGCCTTGGCTTGGGTCTTTCCATGGATGCAGGCTGAGAGTTTTCCAATGAGGAGCCCTGAGCCCTGAGAGGTGGCGGAGGCAGCAGGGGATCATTAAGGAGGCAGCCCAAGCAGTGCAGGGCTAGCCGGAGGAATGAACAGACGGGTGGGTGGAGGCACTGCAGTCAAACCCAGTAGCCAAGGAGGGACTTAGAGGAGCCAGGCACACATCTGCAGAGCCTTAACCTGCCCTGATCTGGCCTGCCCTGCCCGCAGCAGAGCCCAACCCAGGCCTGCGATGACCTCTTAATAATCTTCCCAGGAGGGGGGCCCCCACCCAGGCTACCAGCAGGGACCTGGCACCCTTGGTTTCTGAGCTGGACTGGGTGGAGGGAAGTTAAAGAGGCTAATGACCCTTGCCTTCTCCTTTGTGCCCAGCCTTGCCCCCTCCACCCACCCAGGCCTTATGTCTGTTTGCAGATGAAGGTGGGTACCCCTCACTCTCTTCGCTTCAGTCAGACTGAGGGTCTCCAGAGGGCCAGGCTCCCCTACTTGCTTGTCAGCTTGAGAGGAGTCCCCAAGGTCTCCTCTCCCCATGGCAGCAGAGCTGTTAGTCCCCAGACCCTTACCACCACGTTTCCCCTAGAAGCATGACACACTGTAGGCAGGTGTAGATTGCAAAGTGAACTGGACTGGGTTTCAGTGCCCCCTGCCTACCACCTAGATGTGTCACCTGACACACGGGGTCACCAGCCATCCTTGAGTAAGATGACTTCTCAAGCCTCTGGTCAGCTCCCCAAACAGCTGACCTCTAAATTCATCTCCAATGGCAAACCTTCGGGCATGATCTCTATCAGTATCCCTGCTGCATAACTCCACGGGAGAATCGCCCTCTCCTCTCAGCGCTTCTGCATATGCCAGTGCCACCCATCCTGCCTGCACACAGAGCCCCAGACCCGAGTGCATGTACCCCTCCCATGACCAGCAGAGGCGACATTCCCTATGTGCTTGGCAGCTGAGTCTCCTGCCTGGTGGATGGACACCCCAGGTGCACTGCACACCTGTATTCTCCCCGCACCCCCTCCTGAGTGCCCTCCTCCTGTCTCCACTGCCCCCCCCGCCCCTCCACTCACCTAGGGAAATGAGCTGTGGGAAAAACAAGCCTGTGATTTTGTACTGTGTTTATAAATCTCTTAAGCTTTACATGGTGCTTCGCCCACTCCCCACCCCCCACCCAGCTCAGATCCTAGCTGGATGTGGCTGTTTGCACAGAGAAAAATCAAAGGAAAGGGATTATAATTATGGGTCAAGTCCCGAGCTGGAAGCAGCTGCAGACGCCGGGGGCTTCCCTCGCTTGGGCATCGTTTGTATCCATCAAGAGCCAGACATCGGAGTGGCATGGTGAGAAGGCCCCCTCACCCAACCTTCTGCATCCCCTGGCTGTGAAATGCAGGGATCCTCCTGCATGTCTCTGGGCGGCCTTGGTTTTGGGGTGCAAATGCCTACAGTCTGGTTCTAGATGCTTTGCTCCTAGGCCACAGATGGATTGGGGCCTGACACACACAGCCTGCCCTCAAAGCCGCCCGCGGGAGACTGCTGGCACCCAGGTTTCTTCCAGGGACTAGCACCCCCACTCCCAGCCCCTAGGGGCCAAACCTTCGAGAGACTCTCACCTGGCCACCCAATGATCCCCTCCTCCTATTGAGTGCCACCGTGTATCGCAAACAGTTAGCGCTCTTGGGTGCTAAGCGAAAGGCTGGAGGCTCAAGTTCTCCCAGAGGTGCCTTGGAAGAAAGGCCTGGTGATCTACCCACCCCCCGCCACCACCAAAAAACCCTAGAACAAAACAAAACCACCAGCCATCGAAAGCCCTCTGAAGAGAGAGTTCTGCCCTGACACACCTGGGGTCACCGTGAATTGGCATCAACTCAGTGGTAGTTGGTTTGGTTTGCAGAGTCTGGAGGTGACCATTCAGTGTGGCCAGTTGGGAGGAAGCAAGGAGCGAGGAGGAGAGAGAAGCGAGACTAGAGGAAGCAGGAGGAATCCTACACACCAGCTCTGGGTCTCAACCAAACCCCCCTCCCTTCCCTGCATGCCCACCAACCTGCCTGACCCCCCAAAGCCTGCAGAGCATCCATCGGAGGCCCAGTTGTTCTTTGGACAGCCTGTGTTTTCTTTCGGTCTTTCAGCACAAACCTCCAGTGCTGACTTGCAACTCCAATAACCCCAGTCTCTGTACCAAAGCCCCCCCGCTGTGGGTTCCTGCGGCTGACCGACCGTTCCCAGGGGAGGTTGAGCCACTGGTCACCTCTCTTCTAGTTTCTCTGCGGGGCCCTGGCTGGAGAAAGCGGCCACAGACCCTCGTCCCAAAGTCCTGTGAGCCCCTTCCCTGCTCAACCCCAATGCTATTGCTAGAAAGAGCTTTGTCTCTTTGTCAAAGTCAAGGTCTCCATGCCTGTCCTGGGAGAGAGAAGAAAGGAAGCTGGTCTGAAAGTGCGTGGAGGGTCAGCAGCTCCTTGTCCTCGCATTTAAAGGGACAGCCCCCTCTCTACTCCAAGCAAAGCGGAGGACAACTTGTATTTCTGGTGTGCAGAAAAATGGTTCTGGCTGGAGAGCAATAATCCCAGCTCCGTATCCAGCCTTCTGGGAGGCGACCTCAGCGTGCTGTCTGGAACCTAACCTTGCATCTTGAGAACCAGGAGTTCAAAGCAAAGGGTCTAGGGGATCTTTGCAGCTGGCTCTGTAGGATGGTGCACACTGAACGGGCATCGCCAATTGAGGCGTTGGGGGATGCTACGAGGGGGCTTCCAAAATGTGTGGGAAAATCCCATGATATTTTTATCCCATCCCCCCCCACCCCTTACACACACACACACACAAACCTTTGGAGCCCTCCTTGCACATCCTGCAACCAAGCCCGGCTCGGACCACAAGGAGACCAGGCGGACACCGCAGCGTGAAAGCACTCTGCACCGCCTCTGCCCAGGAGGAAGATGTGGCAGCTGCTTCCCTAAACAGTTAGGGTTGGGCTGCTAACCATAAGGTCAACAGTTCAAAATCGCCAGCCGATCCACAGGAGAGAGACGAGGATTTCTGCTTCGGTAAAGAGTTAGTCTTGGAAACCCACCGAGGCAGTTCTACTCTGTCCTTTGGATGAGTCAGAATCGGCTTGACCGAAGTGAGTGTGTTGTTCCCCTGTTTGCTGAAAGAAGCCCTCGGAAGGCCAGTGGGGCAGTTCTGCTCGGTCTTCCAGGGCCAGCACGGAGTGGAGGGCAGTGGGTTGGGTTTGGGAGTTGTTGTTGGCACGGTGGTAGTGCACTGGGCCTCCTTGGGAGAAAGACGAGGCTGTCTCCTCCGGTAAAGAGTGACAGGCTCAGAAACCCGCAGGGGCAGTTCCACCCTGCTCTATTGGGTCCCAAGGCATTGGAATCAACTTGAGGGCTGTGAGTTTGGGTTTGGGTTTTTATGACCAGCAGACTGAAGGTAAACACTTTCCCCCAGCCATGGTTCCTACCTGTAAATCAGGGGTGATAGAAGCACGTATCTTGCGAAGCTGATAAAGGACTGTAACTCTGAGTGCTAGCACAGCGCCTGGCACATGGCCACCAGCTGCCACCAAATCAACTCTGGCTCACGGTGGCCCCGTGAATGTCAGAGCGGAACTGACATCCAGACGGTTTGGATGGCTGATGATTTTGTAAATCGTTGCTAGGTCCCTTTTTCCAGGCAGCAATAAGGGGCACACCAACTGTCAGCCTCCTGGATAGCAGACAGGCACATGGACACGAACCTTCTACCGCCCCAAGCCAAACCAAACAAAAACTCACTACCAGCGAGTCGATGCCAACTCACAAGGACCCTGTAGGGCAGGGGAGAGCTGCCCCTGTGGGTTTCCGAGACTGCCACTCTTTACAGAAGAGAAAGCTCCATCTTCCTCCCAAAGAATGGCTGGTGGTTTCAAACTGTGGACCTTGCAGTTAGCAGCCCACTGGTAACGGCCAGCCACCAGAGTTACCACCCAGATACCCATAATAAGCGCTTAATAAATGTGAATAGTTTCTCCTTTGGGAAACTGACCGGAGAGGAAGCGCCTCGCTCTCTCTCTCATGCTAGAGAACTGTGATGAGATTTGGACCCTGGGGATTTGGGGGCCAGGGCCTCCTGGCACCCCCCCCGCCCACCCCCACCCCATCCCACCCCACCCCCAGCCTGGGTTAAAGTTGGGATCCTTAGGCACTCACTGAGTGGGCCCCTGCAAGGCCAAGGACTCCCTCGTTTATGATGCAAAGCCAGACCGCCAGCAGGCTCACTGAGCCAAAACAACAACATGTCACAGGCAAATAAGGGTGGGAGCGCCAGCTACCTGCATTGGAAGTAAATTGATTGCCCCATTTGCATTCCCCCATCTCCCACACTCGCGCACAGATGCAACCCCCAGAGCATGTTAAGTGGGTTCCCGTCTGTGTTAAAGACGGGTTGACAGGAGGAGCAAGGGGAGGGAGAGGCGCACAGGGATGGCCAGAGATGCAAGGAAAGGGCCAACAGGACGGAGGAGAGGAGAGGAGTAAGAAGGTGGCTGGTGGGGAGGACAGTGGGGTACTCGGGAAAGGTGACCGGGAGAGTAAGATGAGGACTAAGGGAAAGGATGAAAGGTGAAAGGAGAGAAGCAGGCAAAGGACCAACAGGTGGAGGAAGCAACACCCAGAACCTGGGTTTCTTGATCTGAAAGGTTAAAGTACAACACAATTCAAAAGGGGCTGAGAAGATGCTTTGGCCCATCCCCGGGGAAATATTTGAGAACGGAAGCACCATCAAGGCAGGGGTGCAGTTTTCCCCCTAAAGTTGTACCCCAGGCCCCTAGGAAAGCATTCAGTAACTGTCTTTGAATGAAAAGATGCCACGGCAGGTAACCAGCAAGCGCCTCTTTGTCAAACGGTGGGCTCTGCCTTGCACCAAGGGCAGTGGGGGTGGGGATCCAAAGAGAGGGGCAAGGCCGGATGGCTCTTTTTGAGAACCGTGGCCCGGCTAGGTAAAGATGGTTGATTGACGGGAAGTCGACTAAGTTCGGCCAGACCTTCAGCAGTCCTTGGGGGCTGGGGGTCTTTGATGATGGGAGAGACGTGAAGGACCCTGGACACAGCAGCGGGCAGCACTGAGGTGTCCACTCAGCCATAGAGCACGTGCTAAGGCAGTGGTTCTCAACCTTCCTAATGCCGTGACCCTTTCATACAGTTCCTCATGTAGTGGCGACCCCCCAAACCATACCATTATATTATTTTTGTTGCTACTTCATCACTGCAATTTTGCTACTGTTATGAATCAAGCGACCCCTGTGAAAGGGTCGTTCGATTCCCAAAGGGGTCTCGACCCACAGGTTGAGAACTGCTGTTCTTAGGGGTGTGGCCAGACCCTGTGCTCTACAACCAAAGCACACTCTGAAGACCTGCAGATACTGACCCTTGGTCTTCCTGCAGCCCTATTAGAAGAGGGGAGAGTGAATAGTCATCGAGTGGACTCCAACTCATAGTCACCCTGTAGGTCACAGTCGGACTGCCCTGGTGAGCTTCTAAGACTATAACTCTGTAGTGGAGTACTAAGCCTCGTCTTTCTCCCAAAGAGGGGCTGCAGGTTTCCTACTACTGACTTTGGAGTTAATAGTCCAAGGCATAACCACAAAGCTCCCAGGGCTCCCAGAGGAGAGTGGGGCACAATCTAGTAAGCACCTCCTTACCCACACTGGTGGGAAGGACAGGGGAAGGCCGAGGGGCATTTTCTGTGGTTCAGCCAACCCTTGTGGTCACACAACAAGTGATAGAGCAGTACTCATTCACTGGCTTTGAAATAAGGCCGATGTGAATTCAAACCCCAGTTCAACAGTAGTGTCCAAATTGCATAATCTTGAGCCATGTAGGGACTAGTAAGGGCCAACGTTCACTGATCATGGATTCTGCTCCGGCTCTGGTACTCTATTCCAGGACCCATTTGAAGTGCTGTACGGGACCCTATTGG
>NW_022107432.1:25868189-25870015 GCF_000313985.2 Echinops telfairi | reverse complement strand
TTGAGTGTACAAAGTGATCACGATATGCCTCCCTGGGACACAGTGGTTACCCATTAGGCTGTGACCCACAAGGTCAGCAGTTTGAAACCACCAGCCTCTCCAAGGACGAAAGAGAGGGCTTTTCACTCCCATAAAGAGCTACGGTCTCAGGAACCCACCAGGGCATTTCTATCCTGTCCTATAGGGTTGCTGCGAATTGGCATGTGTTCAATGGCAGTGAGTTTGGCTAGAGTTGTGTCCGCATTACTGGCATTACAAGCAGATCAGGAGCATGTACAGCTCGCTTCCCCAAAGCTCCAGATTTCCATTTGGGGAGCCATGTGGTTCTGAGAGGTTAATTCCACCCCTGGCTCCCACAGGCTAGCTTGACTGGTTCAGAAAAGAGCATATGACGAGACACTGAGGGTCAGAGGGCACCGCAGAACTCCTTCCAAGACTGTGGGGTAACGGGATCTCCTCCATCTGGACGGTCTGGTCCATGCACACACCACCTACATCTTCTGCAGTCTTGCTCCCACGAGGAAAGCCCTGCCTAAAGATGCAGCCATTTACTTCACAGAAAGACGAGAAATGAAGCCAGACATGGATCAAACCATGCCTGACATCCACACAACCTCCTTGTTACACAAACCAATCCAATTTCCTTTTTAAAGGCAGATTAAATGGTCTGTTGTTGTTTTGGGTTTGTGGTTGTTCTATTTACAACCACTTGCATCTAGGAATCTGAACATTTGGTACCAGAGGTGGGATGCTGCAAGGATAGACCCTACGTATGATGTCCGGCAGGGAGGCTACGACTGAGTCCAGGAGGTGTGCTGGGGAATAACAAAGCTCTTGCTATTCAGGGCTGCCGTGCAGTGTGCCCGGCACAACTCCGGGGTATCATTGACATTCACAGCCATTGTAGATCTGTGTATTTACCAGACGATTTGCTAGCAGATGGCATAGAGAGACTTGAAGAAGGGGGTGGGGGCGCTTTTCTAATTGGCACCAGGACGTCCACTGGGATAGCAGCAGGGCTGTCAGCTCCCCCCCAATCTTGCCAATTGGCAGCACTCGCTATGCAACAGGGAGGCGGGTAGTTTCCCGTTGCCTCTGGGTGGGTCCCCATTGCCTCTCCTCCAGTGGGCCCCAGACCACATGCTTGGGAAGACTCTGGCAGATCAGAAACAATTAGGGTGCTGGAATGAATTGGCTACTTCATGTTAGTCTTTCTTAGAAGGTACAGTTTTAAAAGGAAAAGCTAAACTTTGGTTCTAGGTGGCCCATGAGAAGCAAGGGCAGGGAGTGTGGGGGCAGGGAAGAAAGCATGGATTGGGCAAGAGAGGCCATCTCTGCTGGCTCTCCAAATTGTTCCAGATTCAGGGTTAGCTGAGGCCTGGCGGGGGTGTGAAAGCGGTTCTGTGGTGTGAGCGGAGGTGGATGATGAGAAGCAGAGAATATACATTGGGATCTGCAGAAAGCTGCAGACCAGGTACGAATAGCTGGTAACATGAGCTCATCTCCTTGGCAGTGAGGACAGTCACTTCCCTTGTAAGGACGCTGCGGGGCTGTCGTCAGTGGGCGCAGGAGAAAGGCCGCTGCCTCCCCACCCCAACGCGGTGACCCCTAAGATTAGGTGCAGCCCACTGCGGGGGCTGGTGCTGGTGCACTGAGGACTAGGGAATGAGCAGAACCTGTTGCTGGCAGACGACCCTTCTCAGGTGTAAGACGGACTCGGCAGTCCACCTTGGCTGGGGTTCTTGACCCATGGTATTGATTGGGAATAGACAGATTGGAGAGCTGAGGCCTTTAGAGAAACGGCCCTTGTCAAGCCGAGCTGACAG
>NW_022107432.1:25866362-25867832 GCF_000313985.2 Echinops telfairi | reverse complement strand
GTGTTTATGCAGTTCTCATATTCTTGACTGGGCTGTGTTTGTGTGTAGACAAAACCCAAACACCAGACTCACTGCCATCGAATCAATGCCAACTCATAAGGACCCTATAGGACAGGATAAGGAAGTTCCTGAGACTAACACTTTAAGCCCTATCTCCCTCAGAGACGCTGGTGGTTTTGAACTGCTGACCATGTGGATCACAGCCCAATGCGTAACCACTACGCAACTTATCACTGAGTGAATCTGCGAGGCCATACCATAAACCCTAAGGAGTTGTATTGAGGTAGGAATAAGAGGACCCAGAGCACCTAGAGGTGCTGGAATCGGAGCTAGCAGGGAGCAGCACCTTGGGGACAGTCCCTGGGCATGAGGTGATGCACTTTAGATAGGTGGTGGTGTTTCTGAAAGGGTATAGATAGAAATAGAATGGATACTAGCAGCCAAAGAGATGGGGTACAGAGGACATTAGTAAATGCCTTCCAAGCATCCATCCTAAGAGCTCCCAGTTCCCATTGAGGGTCTCCATGGGTCTAAGAGCTCCTAGATAGTACAAATGGTCGACCAAAAGGTTAGTGGTTCAATCCCACCCAGAGGAACCTGAGAAGAAAGACCCAGTTATCATTTTCCAAGGGTGACAGCCATAGAAACCCTTTGGGACATTTCTGCTCTACAACACACTGGCACCACCAGGACTGAGAATCAACCCTCTGGCACTGGGTTGTGGTTTTGGTGGGTCTGGGGAAGTCCATTCAATCTTGAGCTTCAGGGCGCAGCACAGTTCCAGAGGAACTTGTGATCCAAGCAGGTTAGGACCGGAGCTGGACACACTAAGACCTTTAAAGGCACTCAGGCAAGAACAGTTATCTACCAAAGGCCAGCTGACCACGTGCCTGTCACTGCTCTGGGCCATGAGAGACACTGTCATGAACAGCACAGGTACATTCGGTCCCTGTGTGTGTCCAGCGGGGACTGTGGCCGCCCTGAGCCCACTACGCTGAAGCCAGCCTCTGGGGACATGCAGAAGAGCAGCGGGGGAGCAGAGCAATGAAGTCCCCAGGGATAGATGTGTGGCCAGAGCATGGCACTCCATCAGACTTGACTGGAAAGCACTCGTAAAGGACAACAAACAGACTCTGAACTATTTGTGGGGATTTGTTGTTGTTGTAGCTACTGTTTTATTTTCTATTGTTGCTTTGCTGTACTCGGTCTTGTGATGGTGCATATTGTTGTCACTACATGTCTATCTGGAAGGGATCGGTGGGATAAACAAGCTGGAAGAGAGAACAATGGGATGACAGTTCTGGAGGGACATGTGAGAGGGGGAGGTGGGGGAAAGGAAGTGGGTATTAACAAATCCAGAGACAAGGGAACAACAAGTGAACCAAAATCAGTGGCAAGGAGGGTGTAGGAGGTCTGGCAGGGCTGGATCAAGGACAATGTAACGAAGAGGAATTCCTGAAACCCAAATGA
>NW_022107432.1:25863210-25864434 GCF_000313985.2 Echinops telfairi | reverse complement strand
ATAAAATGATTAATAAATAATTTAAATGATTTTTTTAAAAAGCATGGTGTGTCAACATCAGGCCAGGGGTCTGCTGCCTCAACTTGTTTTCCAGGAGGGAATTCAGCCCAAGAACAAGTCAGTGTTCTGAGGACAGGTCCAAGACAACCAAAGGGACATGGGGGCAGAGGCCGGCTCCCGCTCTTCTCAGAGCTGATTCTGGTTCGTGTTATTGAGCAGAATGGCTCTACTGGGTTTTCTTGGCAATGAGGAACCGTGGTGGTTAAGCAGGTGAAGCGCTTGCTGCTGAAGGTTGGAGGTGTGAACCCATTCAGTGGTTCCAGGGGAGAAACGCTAGTCATCTGCTCCCATAATGATGATGGTCTAAGGTGAAGGGAGGGTGGGTTGGAAACCGGGAACTGATAACAAGGATCTACAAATAACCTCCTCCCTGGGGGATGGACCACAGAAAAGTGGGTGAAGGGAGACGTCGGACAGTGTCAGACATGACAAAATAATAATTTATAAATTATCAAGGGTTCATGAGGGAGTGGGGATCAGGGAGGGAGGGGGAAAATGAGGAGCTGATGCCAGGGACTTACATGGAGAGCAAATGTTTTGAGAATGATGAGGGTAAGGAATGTATGAATGTGCTTTATATAATTGATGTATGTATGGATTGTGATAAGAGTTGTATGAGCCCCCAATAAAATGATTAATAAATAATTAAAATGATTTTTTTAAAAAGCATGGTGTGTCAACATCAGGCCAGGGGTCTGCTGCCTCAACTTGTTTTCCAGGAGGGAATTCAACCCGAGAACAAATCAGTGCTCTGAGGACAGGTCCAAGACAACCAAAGGGACATGGGGGCAGAGGCCGGCTCTCGCGCTTCTCAGAGTTGATTCTGGTTCGTGTTATCGAGCAGAATGGCTCTACTGGGTTTTCTTGGCAATGAGGAACCGTGGTGGTTAAGGAGGTGAAGCGCTTGCTGCTGAAGGTTGGAGGTGTGAACCCATTCAGTGGTTCCAGGGGAGAAACGCTAGTCATCTGCTCCCATAATGATGATCGTGCAGTAGACACTGCCCCCCCCCACCCAAGGCCATTTCTATTCTGCCCCAAGTGGTTGCTATGGGTCAGAAATCAACTCACCAACATTTAAGAACAGCAGGGACTCGGATCAAAAGCCAGCAGCCAAACTGTCTTTGTGTAAACAGTTATCTACCAAAGGCCAGCTGACCACGTGCC
>NW_022107432.1:25850803-25862044 GCF_000313985.2 Echinops telfairi | reverse complement strand
TGACTGGACCAGAAGCTCTGAAGGAGGCCAAGCATCCTTCTTTCCTTGAGTCCTCCAGGCGATTCTGACACAGACCCGAGTTTACAACCCACTCTTGTAGAATGAGGGCTTCTGGCGGCATGGTGGCTTATGCACCAGCCTGCTGGCAGCGAAGACCAGCAATTCAAATGACAATGCTCCACTGTAGAAAGTTGAGGCTGTCTAGGCCCGTAAACTTTAACGTTCAGAAACTGTATTAAACAGTTCTGCTCTGTCCTAAAGGGTCACTATGGGTCACACGACAGCAGGATGAAGTTCTAGAACAGAGCTGCTCAAATCTTCATGTGCTACCTAGGACCCGGGGATCTGGTCAAAATGCTAATTCAAAGCCAGTCATTCTCAGGGGAACCCAACACCAGGGAGTGTTTTCCCACTGCCCATCACCCGTGGAAATGGGCACCTCTCTTACAGATATCAAAACAGACATAATCATATAGCAGTGGAGACAGGGAGAGCTCAGAGGATCACACACTGGGAGAAGAATGGTGTCTTTATCCCAAATTACATTTGTAATAAGCAGCCAGTGGCATAATGAGTTACATATTGGGCTGCTAAGCCCAAGGTTAGTACTTCGAAACCACCAACTGCGCTGAAGGAGAAAGATGAGACTTCCTACTTCAGTAAAGATTTAGAGCCTTGGAAAACCACAGGGGCAGTTCTACTCTGTCCTATAGTGTTGCTGTGAGTTGGAAGTGACTGGCCGTGAGCTTGAGGTATTTGTGGATACATAATTTAACTTATCTACTCTGCACATTAGATAGCTACAATACAAAACAGAGGCTGCTGTATTGCTGAAATCAACTTTCCTCTCTTAAAAAAAAATAGTCACAAAAGCAGGATCATTAAAGGATACCTAGAAATCATCACCCTAGCATGGAAAATAGGACTGTTTTTGCACAGTCTTTCCAAACTTCACCCATAATTGTTTTCAAAATTCCTACCATGTACTACGGCGGTTTTTAGGGTATAATAATTCAATGTTGAAGGGCTCTCATCCTGTTCTCATTTATCCTAATCAGTAAACCACTCATATGTGATTATTCTGTATTAATATTCAGGTATTGGGCAAGGTGAGCTCTTGGCACAGTGGTTAAGAGCTTGACCGCTCCCCGGGAGGTCTGCAGTTCGAACTCACCAGCTGCTCTGAGGGAGAAAGGTGTGGCCCCGTGGTGCCATATGGGGCACCGCCTTGGAAATCCTCCGGGAAAGCTCCACGCTGCAGTTCCAGGTCAGAAGTGACTCCCAGGCAATCGCTCTGGCGTCCTGGCTTCCAGCGAGCTAGGAAGATCTGTGCTCCTGTAGCCGCACCTGCAGTCTTACGCCTTTCCGGGCTGTCCCCTCCAGCTCTGATTTACCTGCCAGCATCTCCCTTCTCCGTTGCTCACCACTTCTCAGGTGTACATGTACCAGTGTTGCAATACTTAGGCGTTAGACTGAAGACCTGGCAAACGACTCCCATGAGGATGACAGCTGAGGTCATTCCAGGCCTAGAGGACAGTTCTGCCCTGTCCTATAAGGCTACTGAGTCAGAATTGAATCAAGGGGACACAACCATAGCCGGAGAGGTGGAGGGAGAGCCTGTGGCCAGTCTCTGCTATTGCTAGCTTCTCACGAACCCCCCGCATGAGGAGAAGCCTCTGAGCGGCTTAGCCCATCTCTGCCGCTGACTCTCTAAAACAGAGGTGCGGTGGTGGTAGGCATTAACCGGTCAGTGCACATTAAATGATTAAACAAAACCATGATGTGTGCAACACCAACTGATTTTTATTTTCAGGATCCATGAGATCTACACAGGGAAAACCTCCGTGCCTGACTGTCCAGTTGAGTCTCTTAAAGTCACAGTGGAAACCGAGTTACATACATCCAGGAAGGGCCCGATGGTCTCCGGACGGTCCTCAGGAGAAAGATGAGGCTGTGGGGCTCCCATAAACATTGGCAGCCTCAGAAACCCTATGTAAGGTTGCTACGAGGTGGCTTTATCGATAGGTTCAAACACAAGAACAATTGTCAGTGTTTTGTTCTTTTGTACTTAGGGCCTGCCAGGAATCGGAACCAACGTGACAGATTGAACAGTGTCCCTTCCTCCCTGCAAAAATTACCAGGAGGCTTCCAAAATCTAGATTTAAAAGATGATGGGAATTGTTTTCCCCACAAACGATGTTCAGATCCCTGGAACCTGTGGGAATCCCAATCCCTTCCACCTGTGGACTTAATCCTGTTCAGAAACAGGATTATCTGTGTGGCGTTAATAAGGCCCCAGAAGAGTGGGCTACCTTCCAACACACACACACACACACACACACCACCTCACTGCCATCAGTGGATGCCAACTCATAGCTAGCCAAGAGGACAGGGTAGAACTTCCCCTGTATGTTTCTGAGACTCTAACTCTTTACTGGAGTAGAAAGCCCTTTCTTCCGAGGAGCAGCTGATGGTTTTGAACTGAGGACCTTGTAGAATGCAGCGCAACCTGTAACCACTAGGCCACCAGGGTCCAACCCGTCATGGAAAAAGAGCTGATCAGACACAGAGCAGCTGACGTGGTTCCAACTGGTGGCCTTTCAGTTCCCCGTTCAAGAGCTCCACAGTGGCGCCACCAAGGCTCCTTGGATAACGGGCCAGAACCAAACTCATGGGTATCTGATGTCGAGTTAGCTCCTGCTCAGGTTATTAGGTGTGGTTGACTTGGCTCTGACTCGAGGTGACCCGATGTACAACAAGAAAACACTGCCCGGTCCTGTGCCAGCCTCACAACTGTTCTTACGTTTGAGCCCATCAACGCAGTCATCTCATAGCGATGTATCTAAGGTTTTCGAGACTGTAAATTCTTATGCAGGAAGACAGCCTCACCTTTCTCTGGAAGAGCAGCTACCCTTTGGGCTGCTGGCTGCCAGGTGGGCAGGATGAAACTATCAGGAGCTCCGAGGCGGAAAGACGGGCCTTTCTACTCCCCAAAGCATTACAGTCTCAGAGACTCACGGGGCAGCTTTGTCCCTTGAGGGACAAAGGGACAGGAGGCCATTTGAGTGTGTAAATCAATGGGAAGTGGGAGGTGGTGGGGAGGAAAAATGGGTTATTTCATCCGTCTGCTTGTTTGTTTCCAAAGCTAAAACCCCACTGCCATTGCATTGTTTCCTGACCCACAGTGGCCCTATACCTGTACAAGACCGTCCATCCTAATGGGAGCAGACAGCCTCCTCTTTCACCCTCAAAACAGCCAGGGGACTTGAACTCCTGTGTTGATCTTCCTGTTCACAGCCTCATGCCTAATGGACAGCACCATCCGAACAAGCATTAACTCAAGGTGAATTGGACCCGACATCTTCCTTGCTCTCTGGACCACTGTTCTGTGTCCTTGCGGTGGCCCCCTAATGGCGGCATGTGAACCACTGAGAGACAAAGCTAACAGATTGAGGCCTTTGAAAGGTCCCAGTCCGAGTTTGCTTTTTACAGATCTCTCTCTCTCTCTCTTTGAGCAAGCACCCTTGTCCCAGCTGCTGCCTCTCACTTGTATCTTTTCTCTTTCATCTCTGCCCTTAGCCGGTGTCTTGGTTATAAAACCAGCCTCCTGTCCTCCACAGCAGGAGCAGGAGGAAGTCTGCATGTAGCAAAGGCATTTCCCATGATGTATGATTAATGATAACACATTAGACAGGGCTCCTTTTCCTTGTGTGCTGATGGGAAGTTCTTCCTGACATCTCTGAGTCCCTCCTTCCCCTGAACAGTTGATTACATGATTCTCCCCATTCTCTATCCCTGAGGACAAAAGCCATTGTCTTCCCCAGGCTTAGAAAGACCCCCATAATTAACAGCACTGCTGGGGGCTGCTTCTCTTCTCAGGCCTGCTCTTCTATTAGCCCCCCACCCCCAAGACAGGTGGCTCTGAGTAGTTAGGGCTTCAGGCCCCCCAGGAAGAGGCCACACAAGGAGGTCATCCCTGGTGCTGACTGGGCCGCAAAGACAGGCGCAGCTGGGGTTAGGGTGGAGGCTGGGCCTGGGATGAGGTCATTGGCTGGTAAAGAGACTACTCCTTCACTCTCCCGGCCCCACGTGAGCCTGGACCGGCAGGATGCAGGAACCCTTTCTCAGAAGTATTGATCACAGGGGCACTGGTGGCAGGCGCTGATGGGCTGTGAGGGCCCCATCCGGGAGGTAAAGGCCACTCAGAGCCCCCTCCCCATTTATCAGTGCTGGAGCCGCAACCAGGGAGGATTGGTAGTGCCTGCATGTAAGAAACATCCTTTCTTCTCAGCCCCACAGCCCTTTCTGCTCCAGCTCTCATCAGCATTACCCTGCTTCCCAGTCTGTCTCTCCCCATCATGCCTAGGGCTCTGGGAACCTCCCCTTCTCCAGGAAAAACAGATGCAGTCCGTGGGCGATTCTGGCCCACGTTGCCACTCTGTGCTGCTCAGCAGCCCCACCCAATCGCTCCCTTTGCATCACCCGTATCCCTGACCTGCCTGCCGTCCCCTAGACAGCTACTCTGAGGCTGCATCGGTTTTGTATCTATAGCTGTGGCATCACAGACTGGGAGCTCCCTACAAACAGGAGACGGGTTCAAAACCTGGAGAATCTAAACGATCCCAAGGAAACACAGAGCACTTGGTTCCAGGCACTCGGCCAAGTATATTCTGGGCACCGGCATCCACACTGTCATCCCAGCCCTCAGTCGGGGTACCTGCTTTCCCCCAGGTCTGCCCACCATATCCACCTGAGCCACCTGGAAAGGTTCCACCAGCTGATGGATCTAGGCTTGGACTTGTGGCTCTAAATGGGAGTCAGAGTGCTTGGGAGGTACATCAGAGGGCTCAGGGGCCCCCTAATTGCATGTCCGCCAGCCCCATTGCCATGTTTCCTGTCTAGCACCCCGTTGGTCTTCAGGGACCCAGGCCCTTCTCGGGGGCCCATCTGGCCAAGAGGCTAGGATGATGGTGGCCATGCTGAAGGGAACTGGGCAGTGAGGATATGGGAGATGAAGCCCCTGGCCTCCTGCTGGAAGGGGTGGGTGTGTGTGCGCGCACGCAAATGTGCAGAATCACTCCTGCTGTAAGGGTGTGTGTGTGTGTGTGTGTGTGTGTGTGCAAATGTGCAGAATCACTACAGCAGCGTCAAAGGGTGGCCAGAATGATCTCACCCATGCCCCAGTTCTGCCTTTCTCTACCTTTAGAGAAAGCCACAGGTATTGACCTTGGAATGGAAAGCTATCACAGGCGATGGACTCAAGGTCATTTGATGGAAAAGGAACTAGAATCAGGTCTCTCTCTCTCTCACACACACACACACACACATACAATCTCCCATACATACTCATATACCTACTGACATCCTGGGTTGATATTCGGGATTGGCATGTCCCACTCCAGTGACTCTAGGTTTGGCCTGTCCCTAGAATTCCCGAGTCCACGGCTCTATCCCAGCTTGGCTCTGCTAAGGCCCAAATCCAACTCCAGGTATCCTCTTTTCAACACCATAGATGCCATCTCCACAGGGGTGCTCCTTAAGAACAAGAGGAGCCCTGGTGTAGGAGGAGGAGTTTCCATTAAGCTGCTAACTACAAGATCTACAGTTCAAAATCACCAGCCACTCCAAGGGAGAACGAGGAGACTTTCTACTCCCGTAAAAAGTTACAGCCTTGGGAACCCACAGGGGCATTTCTACCCTGTCCTAGAGGGTCGCTATGATTCAGTATGAACTTGATGGCAGTGAGTTTGGTTTGGAGTTTGGTCAACACTCAACTTCCAGAAGAACACAACGCATGCTCTAGAGGTGATTAGAATTATTATCCTTGATGACAATGTTATTTCGTTGCATGGAAGTCTTTTCTAACCCAGTGGCCTTGCGGTCACCTGGTTCTGTACTTTGGACACTGATTCTCTTACCCATTTTTCAGGAAGCGGTGAAAGCTTTCAGTTCCAGAAAGGTGTGGCAGCTGATGCCTCCTGACTCTCTGGGGATGGAGCCTCTGTGCTGCTGGGGGAGTGGGGGTGGAGAAGAGTGGGCGGGAAGGGGGTCAGAGGCCCCAGAGAAGCTGTGTGATCTGAAAGCTCCCAGAGTCATATGTGAGCAGGAACCCCTCATTCAGCCCAGCTCCCCATTAGCACACCCTCTCCCTATGGACCCAGACAGGAGCAGGGGGCTGGACCTGCTGGACCATGGACAGAAACTGGTTCACCTAGCCCAGGGCACACCAGAGGTTCGCGGTTGGGGGAGGAGCAATCTGGACTTGTTTTCCTGGGATGCTGAAAGATGGGGTCACTGCACTCTGCCGAGGACACGAGCCTCCATCCTTGAGCCCAGAACCACGGCAAGGATCTAGCAAGGATGATCTATTTACCTGAGCTCCCTGGGCCATTTGTCATTGGGAAGAGGGTGTGGCTATCTTGCCCTCTGAGATTTAAGCAGTAGGCGAGCCGAGAAGGGAGTAAGTGGGTCAGGAGAAAGGCAGGGGATGGCAGAGAGAGGAGCTGGAGTTTGGTGAGGAAGGGAGTTCTGTTAAGCACTGGGTCTGGTAGGGGAGACAAAAGCACACTGAGGTTGGAATTACTAAATAATAATGGTTCCTAGCTCTGTTATGAGACAGCTTCTGCTCTGTTCCACCAAACACTTCACTCACATCATCTCCTCTACCCACGGCCACTGAGTCGGCTCTGAGTCAGGGCATCCCTCGCCAACAGAGTTGGACTGCTCCATAGGGTTCCCAAGAACGGACATCTTTCATGGGGACTCGCACCTGCTCTTTGTCCTGCGCAGCAGCCAGTGGGTTTGAGCTACTGACCCTGTCATTAGCAGGCCAATGCGTAAGCTACAACCCCACCGGGGCTCCTCTTATTGTCACCACTAGAGGAGGCTATCTGCTCCTGTAAAGAGTGACAGTCTCGGGAAGCCACGGGGCAGTTGTACCCTGTCCTGTAAGGTAGCTATGAGTCGGACTGGACTCGACAGCAGTGAGTTTGGTTTGGGCTGGATGATGGCACCGATGATGTGGTGGATTACACTTTGGGCCACTCATGCCACCATCGAAGGCGCCAGTCCCTCCGAGGGAGAAGGAGGAGGCTTTCTACCCCCATAAAGAGGGACGGTCTCAGAAACCCCCAGGGGCAGTTCTGCCCTGTCCTATAGGGTCACAATGAGTCAGGATTGGCTGGACGGCAGAGAAATCCTGCAGATAAGAAGGCAAGCAGTACTAGAGTTGAGCACTCAGTACCAGGGACTCCTCAAGAAAAGGATTCACTGAGTCCTCAAGATGATAGCCCATGACCTCTATAAATGCCCTTTGCCTCCCAGCTCTTTCCTCTATTTCCCTGGACTTTCCTCCTGTCCCACTATCATGCTCAGTCCCCACCAGGGTTTCAGCAAATCCTCTTTGTCACATTACCCTTGATCATACCCTACCAGGCCTCCCACACCCACCTCACCACCAATTTGGATCATTTGTTGTTCCCTTATCCCTGGGTTTGTTAACACCACTTCCTTTCCCTCCACCTCCCCCTATCCCATGTCCCCCCAGAACTGTCGGTCCCATTGTTTTCTCCTCCAGATTGTTCATCCAGGGCTATTGATCCCTTCAGGACCAGTGGTATGAGTGGCGATACTGGGAGGGTAGAGGGAGAGTGGGTTGGAAAGAGGGAACCGATTACAAGGATCTATATGTCACCTCCTCCCTGGGGGACAGACAACAGAAAAGTGAGTGAAGGGAAACGTTGGACAGGGCAAGATATGACAAAGTAATAATTTATAAATTATCAAGGGCTCATGAGGGAGGAGGGAGCAGGGAGGGAGGGGCAAAATGAGGACCTGATGCCAGGGGCTTAAGTGGAGAGCAAATGTTTTGAAGATGATGAGGGCAATGAATGTACAAATAGGTTTTACACAACTGATGTATGTATGCATTGTGATAAGAATTGTATGAGCCCCTAATAAAATGATTTAAAAAAAAAAGATGACAGCCTAGAAGCGCCCACTGAGTAGGTCTATTTTGGCCCAAGGGGTCTCTCTGGGAGTCCAAGTGGACTCAATGGTGCCTCCCAACGACAAATACGGTCTACATTCAGGAGTTACATGGGGCAAACCATTAGGTGCTCCACTACCACCTAAAGGCGTCTTGAGAGAAAGGCCACAGGTCACAGCCTTGGCCACCCAATGGGGCAGTTTGACCTGTCACCTGCTGGTCTCCAAGTCAGAATCAACTCCACCACATACTGTCTGTTTTCATCCAGCAGACGAGGAAACCAAGGCATGGAGCAATTAGGAAACCTGCCTATCCAAACTCTTATTAAGGTGACCAGACATTCTGCTTTTGGTGGGACAGTCCCGATTTTTAAAAATTTTTCCCGTGTCCTGCATCCTGTGGGGTTTTTAAAAAGTCCCGATTTTTGGAAAGAATGCACGACAAGCTAGGGTATACGGTTTTTGGCTGCCATGTGGCTATTTTGCCAGGATATAAGTTTTATCAATGGTGTCCCACTTTTGTCCTGCTTTACCAATGTTAAAATCTGGTTGCCTTATCTTAACCACACCCCTTTGTCCTGCCCAGACACAGGGTAGGGGTGCCAGCCAGCACCCACCCCAACGCAGTGTGAAGGACAGAGGGATGGCATCCCCAGGATCGATGAGTGTGGAAGACAATAAGAGCAAAGAATGGGCAGAGGTGGGGAGCAGAAAAGAGCAAATACGTGTTGGGGTGCAGCTCTGAGCAGAAAAAGCTGGGCGAGATGCTGTGGGGTGAAGCTGCTGGGGGATGCTGGGGCTCAGAGCAGGTGCTGAGACCACACTGCACAGACAGCAGCAGGGCCACTGGGCCAGCGGGCGGGATCAGCCTCTTAGCACTCCTCCTGCCCCCGCCGTGCTGGCTGCGCACATCCTGATGATGCAGTAAATCAGGGCTCCTAAGTAAAGCCATTACCGCGCCAGCGGCGCTCCGTCTATTGCCCGATGCCACTGTTTGAGACGTTATTTCAAATTTAGTTTACGACTCTCCCTGCTGTAAATCCTGCCTAGAGAGGATGCAGGGAGGCAGTCGCGGTGTCCCCTCCTCACCCCACACCCTAGGAATCCTCCTGGGCTAGGCTCCACCTCAGGCCTGAGCGCACCTTGATGTTGATTCCAGCGGAGCTTTGTGACTCTGTGGAGATGCTCCATCTCTGAGGTCACTGTGGGACCCCCAGACCAGGGCAGGGCCTGCCCAGGATGCAACTCAACCCTGCCTGGGTTCCTGGGCTTGCCAGGCCCACCCAACCTCAGCCCCAGCACCCCTGGACAGTGGCCT
Organism: Echinops telfairi; assembly: GCF_000313985.2. Taxonomy (NCBI): domain Eukaryota; kingdom Metazoa; phylum Chordata; class Mammalia; order Afrosoricida; family Tenrecidae; genus Echinops; species Echinops telfairi. The sequence continues at coordinate 25,852,740 of NW_022107432.1, read as the reverse complement.
CTAGCTACGCTTAATCAGGGCCTTCGGACTTTGCAGGAACTCAGTCCTCGCCCAGGGTGGGGTCCCCCAGCTCTGCTCCACAAATCTGAATTTCTAAGGCCCTTGACGTCTTTTGAGGCTTCACCCAGGTGGCACTGTGGTTGCACTATTAGGCTGTTAATGGCAAAGTCAGCAGTTCGAAACCACCAATTGCTCCCAGGAAGAAAGGCTACTCCCATAAAGAGTCAGTCTCGGAAACCCACTGGGGCAGTTCAGCCCTGTCCTAGAGGGCCACGATGAGTCGGGGGTCCATTCGATGCAGTGAGGGAGAGAGCAGCCCGAGCCCCAGGCAGGCCTCCCTTCTTGGCACCATCCTGCCTACAAGCGATGTGTTGTGCTCAGTCTGTCCCACAGCCGCCTTCCAGCCACACAGAGGGCTGTGGTGCAGGGATTTCATCCCTACTTCTGCTGTGCTGCCAGGTTAGTCCTGGGCTGTGCACGCACAGGAAGCTCAACAACCATTTGTCAAGCAAAGAGAGCTAGTCATTTCTGCGGCCTTGGTGTCTGACACTGTGTGGGAACCAAAAGATGCTAACCATGTGTTTGTGGACAGAGCAGAATCCACACTGGCCATGCAGCTTCCCCGGAGGCCCTCTTTGATTAAGCCTACCCCTGGTGGCACTATGGGATAAGCATCAGCCTTATAACTGAAAGGTCCACTGTTCAAACCCACCAGCTACTCTGCAGGAGAAAGATGGGGCTGCCTGTTCCCATAAGTCTTGGAAGCCCTCTATAGGGCTTACTGGGATTCAGAATCAACTCGAAGGCAGTGAGTTCTATTTTGGTTTACAGTCACCCACCCCTAGGATCCTTGGGGGACATGCTTCAGCCAGCAGCACTGGCCAGCGCCACCACCTAGCTGGAGGAAATGACAAACGCTGCTGATGCTGCGGTGTGCGTGTGACACACCACACACTTCCTGCCCTCAAGTGGATTCCAACTCCCAGCGACCCCAGGGGGCAGGGTAGAACTGCCCTGTGGGTTTCTGGGACTGTCACTCTTTACAGGAGTAAGAAGCCTAGCTTTCCTCTCTCAGAGCCCCCCAGCGCACAGCCACGATGCCACCAGGGCTCTGATGAATTCAGAGAGGTGACAGTGTCGGTAGCACGAGGGAAGTACAGGGCCAAGGATGGCCAGAAAGAGGGGATACCTGACTCCTGGAGACACAGGCCCCTGCAGGGGACCCCGTGCTCTGGAAGATCTCTGTCTGGACCCTGGAAGACAGCAGACAGTCCGGGAGACAAGGCTTCTCTCATCAAGCCCTGAACCCCTCTGTGCAGATACAGCCATCCATCTCATCCCGAGGCGGTCAAACTGCAGTGCTGTGTCAGGAAAGCAGTGCACTGGGCCAATGGCCAGCACACTAAATGGAACAGGGCAGTGCAGGGTGGGAAGGGAAGGGACGAGAGAGGACATGGCATCAAGAACTCAATCCCTGCCATCTAGTGAATTCCAACTCATAGCGACCACGAGGACAGGGTAGTACTGCCGCTGTGGGGTTTTGAGCCTGTAACTTTTTCCAGGAGTCGAAAGCCTCATCTGTCTCCCAAGAAGTAGCTGCTGATTTCGAACTGCTGATCTTCCATTTGGCAGCCCAACCTGTAACCACGACGCCACCTCATAATTCATTGGTTTCCACTATAGATCCGTTGGATGTTTGTGGGTCTCAGATCAACGCTCTAGGTTATGAGGTACAAAATGCTTCTGACTGTGGCGTTAAACATTGGAAGGGGCCAAGGCAGATGACCTAGACCTATGATCGGTACCACAGGTTCCCAACAGGACAAGGTAGAACTGTCCCTGTGGATTTTTCCAAGAATGTTAAAAAAAAATTTCTCACCAGCCCCACCCACCCCTAGCTGTTAAAAATTGTTGTATTAGCCTATAATGCAGTACAA
>NW_022107432.1:25848978-25849998 GCF_000313985.2 Echinops telfairi | reverse complement strand
GGAGCCTGTAGGATAGACTAGAATGGCCCCTGTGAGTATCCAAGGCTGTAGCTATTTACAGGAGCAGATAAGCCTCACCTTTCCCCCACAGAGCAGCTAGTGGGTCCCAACTGCTGACCTCCTGGTTAGTAGCCCAGTGCATAACCCACTACACTACTAGGGCTCCTGGAGGGGCACACAGAATAAAGGACAGGGTCCTCACAGACTGTCGTCACGGAAGGTGAGGGATGGAAAGGACTCAAGACAGTTTTGCCTGGTCAGTAAGGACACTGAAGACCCTCTCCCCCAGAGGTCAATGTTTGCTTTGGAACTGACCCAAGAAGAGAACTCACATCCCCCAGGAGCACTGAGCCCAGTGCCACCTAGGCCTGTCCGGAGCACCAACAGGTGTGTGGGCAGGCGAGCCCATCTCACCATCCAAGGTCTCTTTGCTCCTTTGAGCTGGCTGCTGTAGACCCTGCCAGCCCTCCAGGTCCTGGACTCACTGGTGATCCTTGCCTTGGTTTATGGAGGGAAGGTGCTTTGGCTCCAGGGTGGGAGAGGAGGCTGCTCAGGAGAGAGGGCTGAGGGAGGGCAAGAACAGTGTGCACAGCCTTTCCAGATCCTCGAAAAGCAAGGGCCAAGCTTTTCCCACAATCCACCCCCGCAAGGGAGCCAGGAATGGAAGGAATTCCCACGGGACAGTCTTCGGAAATGAGGTTGGGGAACAAGGTAGACCACCCCAGGCCACTGACTCTCCCCACTTCCAGGTGAATCTCCTCCCACACTGGGGTCCCCCACCCTGCTTCCCAACAGCAGGGAGCCAGGCGTCCAGTCTGTCCCTCTCAGGTCTGTCTGGCAGCGTCAAGGAGCCCCGAAGAGGAACTCATCCATCTTGCTCATCCCCCCAGTCCCAGGACCAGCCTGGCCAAGCTGTGGGCTCAGAGCAGGTACTGGAATTCGAAGAAGGACTGAAGGAGTGCACAAGGAAGTGACAGGACCAGAGAGCACCAAATCCACTTCCAGGAAGATGACCGTCCC
>NW_022107432.1:25841739-25848841 GCF_000313985.2 Echinops telfairi | reverse complement strand
TCCATGCTGGACAGGGGGCACATAGTAGGACATTTATATTAACGCAGACCTGGGGAGCCAAGTGGCTTCCGTCCACTGGGGGAATAGAAGCTGGCCAGGTGAGGGGTGGAAGTGTGGCAGAGAGAGGAGAGGAGAGGGAATGAGAGAAAGGGCCAGACAGACAAATTCACTTTTCCATGGGGAAGTGGGGAGGGGGTTCTTGGGCTCCAGTCAGAGGTGGGGCCTGTCAAAGTCTCCCTCCACAGCTCCCAGACTCGAAGAACCCTCCCTTGGCCATGGAGAGACAGCAGGAAGGGGCCTGCCACCACCACACGTATAGTATAGTGCCAGCGAGAGAAGACTCCCTGAAAAGAAAGCCAGTCTATTTCTGTCACTGCTTGGAGGTGAAGACTTTCCTAGAAATTGACGATTGAGCCTCGCTTGCATATGCAAATGCACGCACACTTGCTCATGCACGCACGGGTGCACACACACACTCACACGGCACCACTCACCCCGTCATCCTCCACTTTGGAGTTTGCCCAGGGCTGCACTCCTCAAGGGGCTGAGAGAGGTAGAGGAAGGGGCGGGTCATAGAAGGGAGTGGAAGGGGGGTGTCCATGTGTTATGGGTACAGGGGTTGGGGTGTCGTGTATGCCCCTCCCTGGAGCTTAATTACAGGTTTGAGGAGGCCATGCTAGCATTCTGCAAACTGCGGTTTCCTGAGGGCTGACCCTAAGCTGACGGATAGTTTGAGGGACCCCATGCTTAGAGACCCCTCTCTGCACACACCCAAGGGTGCCTACAGTACCACAGCTGGCCCAGTGTGCGACGGTGCCTCTCCACAGCCAGTCACTACTCGTTGTCTGCATTAGGTAATTCCCCCTCCCTCCAGCCCAACCCACCAGGAGTCCCCCTGCCTCCTCTCCAGGGGCCCCGGCTCTGCCCAGTCCTCGGCCCTCCTGAGAGGTGCAGGGAACCACAGCTGCTGGGAGGTCCCCTGTGAATCCACTGCCAGACATCACAGCCCAGGGACCACGGGGAGCACCTGTTCTTAGGGGGCTTCTTCTACTGGGGCACCACCTGCTGCTATTTTTAAACTACCGTTTTTGGTGACTTGGCAGGAATTATAAACCAAGATAATGGCAGATAGCTGAGTTCCCAGAAATGCGACAATAGAAGTCCCCTGCCTTAGTGCTGGGGACCCTGCATGCTGGGGACCCTGGCGTGAGCTGGAGGCCACATTCCTCCTGCTAGTCTTGTCTCCTGGCTGCCCGGAAACCACACACCTTGCATCAGCAGGTTGCGCTTGGCAGGGGTGGTCTGATTTTTTGACTCATTGGAAGGTTTGTGGCAACCCGGCATCCAGCAAGTCTACAGGCACCCTTTTCCCAGCACCTGGCCATCCCTCTGCACCTCTGGGTCACACCGTGGTCATCCTCACAACAGTTCAAACTTTTCATAAAGCACCCTTCATAGACAACAGCAGCTGATAAACATCACCTTCAACCCCCTGGAAAACCAAAACATGCGTGTGACATGCTTTATGGCAGCAGCCTGGAACCGATCTCGCCATAGCTCCAAGGTCTGCCCATAATAGAAACCAGGATAGAAAGGAGAGATTGGATTTGGACCCAACACCCAGCTCCTCAGGATCCCAGCATGTCCCCCAAGCCCTTGGAAGCTTCCTGGCCCCCGTCACTGCTACGCAACCACCCAGACTATTCCTTTCACCCAGTGCCCTCCTGAGCCATGAGTAGCCACTGAGGGCTGGCAATGTGCTGGGTTTCAGAGGTTCACAGAGCCGTTGCTTTTGAAGAGACCACCACCATACTTGCTTACCAAGGGCCAGGCACTAGGCTAAGTGCATTACCTTGAACTTAAACTCGCTCCCATTGAGTCAATGCCGACTCATAGTGGCCCTGTAAGACAGCGTAAAACTGTCCCTGTGAGTTTCTGAGACTGTAAATCTTGAAGGGAGTAGAAACCCTGTCTTTCTTTCTAAGACCAGCTGGTGGTATCAAACTGCTGACCTTGAGGATTGCAGCCAAACTCATAACCGCTGCACCACCAGGGCTCCTAAGTGCCTTAAATGAGCTCCGTAATACACACAACAAGCCTGGGAAAGAAGCATTCACTGTAGTCTTAGTTTCCAGGTGACTCGATTGAGGTTCAGGTGCCCTCGTGAGTCATGTGCTAGGTAGGCTAACGACAACGCCAGCAGTTCGATACCACCAGGGGCTTCTCAGGGGAAAGATGAGGTTTCTGCTCCCATAAAGATTTGTAGCCTCAGAACCCACAAAGGCAACATCATCCTGTCCCCAGGGCCCCTCCCTCAGCTGGAACGGGGAAAGAGCGGGGTCTTCTGACTCTGGAACCCAGGCGTCCCCCACGTTGAGAGAAAAATAAAAGGACAGACAGCACGAGCCCCTAGTCACGGGGATGAAGTTGTGAGTGGGGGTGACCAAGGCTACTCTGGCTCCCAAGAGTCAAAAGACAGGCCCTGCTACTCTATCCCCTAAAATGTACAAGAGCAGCAACCTGACCACTTACTCCAAACCCTCATTTTGTAGTGTGGCCACAACAGAAATCCGACACGTGGGTGGCTTTACAGGACAACGGCTTATTTTCCCACAGCTCAGGAGGCTAGACACCTGAATGCAGGACACGGGGGTCTCTGTGCCTCTGGGGGGAGAGGCTGGCCTCAGCACCCGCAGCCTTGCACTGCACCCTGGGGCCCTAGTGACCTTCCTATGTCACCCATCTCCCTCCATGTGTGCTTGTTTGCCTGTGCCCATGCTGCCCTTCACAATTCAGACAGGATTAGCGTTAGGACAGGCTTGTCTAGACTGCCTCCTTGGCATTGTGGTTTGGTGCCATCGAGCCAGCTGTGACTCAGAGTGACCGACACACAACAGAATGAAACACTGCCAGGTCCTGCACCATCCTCACACTCGTGCCTACGCTGGGACAGCCACTGTGCCCACCCATCTCTTTTCCGCCACCCTTCTACATTTTGGTGTCCTTCTCCAGGGACTGGTGTCTCCTGACTACCTTGCCATCCTGCCTCTAAGGAGCACGCTGGCCTGGCTTCTTCCCAGACAGCTTGGCTTGCCCTTGGAGCAGTTGATCGTACTTGCCCATGTTCTTCTCCAGCACCACACTGCCTCCTTAGCCCGATTCCCAAAGGGGATTGTAACCATGGGTAGAGTGGGTAGGATCCTACCAGAGTTCCAAGCGTGTCATGAAATACACCACGGTGGTCTCAAGTCTTGACCTCCTCTCCCTTCTGAATGACAACTGAGTTAAAGTGTATGGTGCCAACCTGGCCGATAAACACAGGTGGGGTTAATTGAAGGGCGGAGGGATAAATGGCTCAGTGAGCCTCGTCTTTCTAGTTCTCGGGTCTCTTGCTTTGTGATGGTCAGACCAGGTGCAGCTACCTTAGTCAGTTCCCTGCTTCAGCTGGCAAGGCTCACTTCCTGCAAGACATCCCCAAGGAGAAGCCACATGGACCTACCCTGATGCAGCCCTGGGTGCTGGAACAGCTGTGTGGAGACCCCTGCCAACAATGAGATGCTTACACATTCACTGACTCAGCTTTCTTCCTGCAGTCGACGTCATTGCGTGTGTTTTGTGAGATGGAGGAGGACTTTGTGAACTGGTGTCGGACATATGGGCTAATGTTGGACTTGTGGGCTTGGGCAACACTGGGTTGGGATATTTTCTTGATGTGCACTTACCCTTATATAAAACTCTCTCTCATACATATGAGTGTCTATGCATTTGTGTCTCTAATGTACCAGACTAACACACTAACTCCAGGAGAGACCTGAGGCATCAGGCAATGGGTGAGAAAGGCAACCACAACCGAAGCCAGAGAGGCCAAGGACAAGAGTGCGCAAGCTTTCTGAGCACTGGCTATGGGCCAGGTTCCATTCTGTGGACCGGCCGCCCATCCATTAATCCCCACAACAGCCCCAAAACCAGGCGTTCAGACACGGGAAAGATACACCCTCCCCTGCAGCCTAACAATGGTGGGGTGCTGGTGAAGGGACCGCATTCCCACCCCACCTCAGGCAGCACACTGCGACTGTGCCCCAAAGGTCAACTCCCAAGGCTCTTCTGGGAAATCTAGAAGCCAGCAACCTGGCCTTCTCCCAGGCCCCTGGACTGCCTGGTCAAGAACAGAAATAGGCAGGCGCAGCGCTTTTCCAGCTGCTCGGCTTCCCCCAAGCACGGGAAGCCAGGCTCACTTTCCCAGCTTGTCTGCAAGGTCTGCCCTTGCTTCTCGCCTCTTTCTGAGAAATCCAGATTGGCCGTCATTAGCTGGCAGCCGTCCACTGCCTGTCCCCCTTACAGGTGAAATGTGCAGATAACTAACTTTGAGTCAGAGGATGATACTGGGCTTGGTGGCCCACCACCTCAGGGACAAGGACCTCAGGCCTGTCTCCTTCAAAGCAGCCAAGTTAACTGCCTGCTTGTTTCTGAGAAGCCCTTGCTCCGTGGGCCTGGGAGGTTAGGAGTTGTATGTTGGCCTAAGGTTGCCCTCTCTAAAACCATATGATAAGCAAAACCACACTCGTTGCCATGGAATCCACTTAGACTCACAGAGACCCTATAGGACCGGGTAGAACTGTCCCTGGGAATTTTCTGAGCCTGGAACTCTTTAAGGGAGTAAAGAGCCTCATCTTTGTCCCAAGGAGCGGCCAGTGGTTTTGAACTGTGGAGTTTATGGTTAGCAGCCCAGTGAGGAATCACTGAAATGGAATCCTTGGCATCCCTGCATACATTGCTATCTTTATGTACAGCCGTCAGCATGCCCCGTGTGGGTGGAGGGCCAGAAAAGCCATGTATGGGGGTGGCTGCTGGGCCTTCCCGTGGGATGAAGATTCCCTGCATGCCTTACTTACATCCTCTCCTGAATCCTTCTCAACTGCTGAGAAGCACTGTGTCCAATTAAAGTCTTTCATGTCCTCTGACTTTGATGGTCAATCTAAATCCACAACCACTGCTGATCACACTGGACTGTCTGAGTTAGACCTTGACATTTCAGTGGCATTTTTATCACCAATTGACAGATGAGGAAAGTGAGGCATGAGGATGTCCAATGACTGGCCACAGACCACACGCCAGTCCATCAGGGAGCCAGGACAGAGTGCCCAGCTGTACTCTCTCAAAAGCACAGTCCACAGGGTGGGACAGTGGGAAACACACGGTTCACTTTGTCCCTAGCCCTACTGATACCGATTGACAACTCTGGGACCCACATCCCCGTGTAGGACAGTGGAACAATCATAGGAAAATAGCATGAGCGTCAAGGAGCTTGGGTGGGCTACTAAACCACAAGGTCGGCAGTTCAAACCCACCAGTCACTCTGCAGGAGCAAGATGAGGCTTTCTGTTTCGGGAAACACCGACAGTCTTGGAAAGGCCCAGGAGCCATTCTAGCCTGTCTTCTAGGGTTGATAGGAGTTGGAATCCACTCAATGGTGGCATTTGTGTGTTTGTTTCCCTGGAGTGTGAGAGTCAGAAACTGTGGCAGGAAGGACTGAGGAAACTCTGAGGGGTCCCTGTGGATGGCAGCCTATCGCTGGAAGTAATTCAAGGAGGACAGGTTAGAGCCAGGGCACAGTTAGCAGATTTGTGAAGAGACATTGAGACAGCAGTGCTGGGAGGAGCCTGGTGTACAGGAAGCAGGCCAGCCAGGGATTTCCAGGTTGCAACACCCAGAAGTGTGGAATAGGGCATTACAGCTGGTAACTTGAGAATCAAGAGCCCAGACAGCAAGCTCCTTTATGTTCAGGACTGATGGGGTTCCATCAGTCTAGAGAGAGAGAGACCCAGGTTGGAGTTGCCCTGGGAGTGGCTCGGAGATGCCAAGTTGGAATCTGGCATTGGCCAGATGGCACTGTTCAGATAGGCCAAGAGCATGAAGGGGTTAAGCTGTGGACCAGCAAGTCACTTGGCTGGGAACCCATCTCAAGGGGGGAGAAGGATTTCTGTACTCTGATCTCCATCCTCCAATTTCAACCCCAGTAATCCATCCTCCACAGAGCCACCCAGGCTGATTTCCTTAAAGGCAAATGGGACCACATCATCCCTGGCTTAGAAGTCTTCAAGGCTCCCCATTGAATTCCCACCCAGCCGCTGAGCCCAGCATTCATGCGCCATCCTTGGTCTCCCTTTAGCCTTTCTGCCTCCAGCAAAGGCCTCACAGCAGCTGAGGGATGGAAATGTCTACCTTCTCCCAGCTCCAGCTCCCTCATTCCCAATCCATCCCTGCCTACCAGAATCCCAAGGGAGCTTTTAACACTCCGTGCCCAGGCCATGCCCAGGCCACTTCAATCACACCCTTGTCAGGGCTGGGCCAGCTATCAATGTTTTCTTAAGCTTCCAGGTGATCCCAATGAGACAGTCAGGCTGAGGACAACCACACCTCACCCTTAAAGACTCAGCCCAGGCGTCTCATCCCATCATTAAATATTTATTGGGTCGGGCACTATTCTAAGCACTGGATATAAAAATACTAATGATAACTAATATTTATTGAGCACTCGCCATATGCCAGAGTCTGTCCTAAGTGCGTTACATACCTTAACCGGCAGGGAACCTCTGTGAGACCTGGACTCTCACTTCTACCCTCTTTACATGGAGACAGAGCCCTGGTGGGGTTTCAGGCTACTCGCTGGGCTGATAACCCGCAAGGTCAGCAGATCGAACCTAACAGCCGCTCGGCAGGAGCACAATGAGGCTTTCCGCTCCTGTAAGGATTCAGAGTCTTTGAAACCCACAGGGACAGTTCTACTCTGTCCAAAACGTCACTATGAGTCAGAACAGCAGTGGTTTTGGGTTGGTGTTCTTTTTGACATGAGAGGAGATGGGAGGCACAGAGAGATGAAGCGAATGTTTCGGGTCCTAACTCTGGTAAGGCACGGAGCTGGGATTTGCACTCTAACCATTTGAGCTACAGGTTCTGCACTTAACCAGTATGATGGAGAAGGTTGTGCGACCAAATCTCCGCGCTGCCCCTCAGTAAGTGTGTGTTCTGGGCAAGCGACTTCAACACTGTGTGTCTCGGTGTTCCCAAGACTACAATCTAGAGGTGGTGGTGACAGTCAGAG
>NW_022107432.1:25824744-25841530 GCF_000313985.2 Echinops telfairi | reverse complement strand
CTGTGACTGGTCATTTTGAACCACCGACCTTTCGGTGAACAGCCGAGCACGTCAACCATTATACCACCAGGGCTCCTGACCAAACCCACTGCCATCAGTTGGGCCCGACTCCTTAGGGACCTTGTAACAGAACCTCCCACCAACATATTCCTGGAAGTCTTTCCAGAACCAGAGAGCTACATCTTTCTCCCATGGAGCGTCTAGTCAGTGGTTCTCAACCTGTGGGTCCAGACCCCTTTGGAGGTCAAACGACCCTTTCACAGGGGTCGCCCGATTCATAACAGTAGCAAAATGCCAGTGATGAAGTAGCAACGAAAATAATTTTATAGTTGGGGTGGGGGTGGGGGGTCACCACCACATGAGGAACTGTATGAAAGGGTCCTGGCATGAGGAAGGTTGAGAGCCACTGCTCTAGTGGGTCCAAACTGCTAATTGTTCCGTTCACAGTGGAGCGCCTTACCTAAGGAGTCACCCGGGCTCCTCAGTAGGTGCTTACCCAATAGAAATGCTGCTGAGACCTTTGGTGGGTTAGGGTCAAGGCACTTAAGTCTGTCAGTGAGTGAGCTGGGAAAATTCACAAGCCCATTCCTTCCCTCTGTTTCCTCATCCGCCAAATAGGGGCCACAGTTCACCCCTAGGAGTGGCTTCATCCTAACGGTGGAAGGCGCAGGACCGTGAATACAATTTGGAAGTTTAAAGGGACAAAAAGTCACCTGTAAGTGGGCAGCTTGATGGGCAGGTGACCCCAAAGCAGAGCAAGGGACCCATAAACCAGGCCGAGGCAGCAGGCTGCTTGGCTTTTATGGGCCCTGGGGCCCAGGCCACTTTTCGGAACATCATTCAGAATTTATACCTCTTGTCTCTGTCCTTCCCCACTCTTTTATTTAGTTGCCTCAGAAGGGAGCCTAGTATTAATAGAGCCCTGGGTGCCCCACAGGAAAAGGCAGTGGGGGGCCTGCATGTACCCCCGAGCTGGCCAGGGGAGCCACTGTGCCATGGTGTCAAGTCAGTTCCAAGTCACAGGGACCCAGGCAGAGGAGAAGGTCCCCAAGGGAGGTACTTGGCTCTGATCTTGATGGGAGCAGATGCCCAGTCCTTCCCTCCCGCACACCAATCACTGACCTCCTAGTAGTCGAATGCTTGGCCGTTGCGCCACCAGGATGGGAAGAAGCCCTAAACAGAGGTGGACAGGTGGTCACTCCAGACCTGGCTCTGATCTCAGGTTGCTCTTTTGTGTTCCAGCTCCCGCCTCTGCACAAGTGAGGGGCAGAAGATCTCCTTTGCAAAGGTCGTATGCGAACAACACGAAAGAATGCGTTTCAATCACAGCAGAAACCCAACTGATAGGTACCACATGCTATAGTCTCTGTTCACAGCTGCCTGGCTGAGCCCTGGGAGCCAGGCCCAGTTTAGAGACGGGCCCGGGCTGCAAGCAGCTGCCCAAAGGGCAGGCTAACCATGCAGAGGGAGTCGTGAGAGCAAAGTGGTACCAGAGAGGGGATGGCACTCTCCTTCTCTGGACCCAGGAACAAAGGGGGTGACAGGGAGCCAGCCAGGGTTCCACCACCCTCCTCTGGCACTCACTGCTCTCTGGCCCTGGCTAGAGAGATAGCACAGCCATGTCAGCGTCCCAGGAACATAGCCCTTCACTCTGGGGTTATCTCCAGCTGCCACAAGGTCCCATCTAGATGCAATGACACGATTACAGAAACCCGAGGTGTTTCTGGAGAAGACTTCTCAGAACAAAGCCAGCCCACCCCATCCCCACTGTCTCATGCCCATCCTGGCTCAGGGCTCACAATTTGAGACAGCATGGTGTAGGGTGTGAATTCAGGAGCCAGGCTGCTTAGGTTCAAATCCCAGCTCTGGGTTTCTGACTTGCTGTGTGACCTTGGGCGAGCTACTTAATCTCTCTGGGCCTTCGTTCCTCACCTGTAAAGTGGACCGGATAACAGTGCCCACCCAACAGATAAAATGAGCGCCGAGTAAAGCTTCCATTAGAACAGCGTAAGCCTTCGATACGCAGTTGTTGTTTGTTGGGTGTTGGTGAGTCAGTTTCAACTCCCAGCGACCCCGTGTGTGACAGCGCAGAGCGACCCCGTGTATGACAGGGCAGAGCAGTCCCTTTGGGATTTCTAGGCTGAAGCAGGTCACCATCTATTTCCCCCACAAAGCACCTGGAGGGGTTTGAACTGGTAATCTCGTAAACGTGTGTCATGCGGGCTCCTTCCATAGACACCAGCCATTCACATGTGAGGTGATGTGACAAGACATGACCCAGCACAGCGTAGCCCAGGAAGCACTCTCTGGCATGGCAGATAAAGAGCTAGGCTGCTGACCAAAGGTCAAGGGTTTGAACCCAGAGCTGTTCAGCAGGAGAAAACTGCGGCTGCCGGGTGATGTTGGCACCCCTCTGGGGCCGTTGAATGCTGCCCGAGAAGGTCCCTAGGAATCAGAGTGGACAGGATGGTTCACGACCACCACAACGGAACACTGCAGAACCCGCATGTGCCCCAGGCATTCTATTTGCCTCTGAGATCCAGGACCCTCACCTTCAGATGGACAGGACTGCTTCCCAGACTCCCTCTCTTCCACAAAGTCCATCGAAGATAAGTCCGGTGGCGGGTCCAGCTGTTAAAAGCATCAAGTGCTGGGTTCGAGGGAGGGGCATACGTGCATGTGCACTGTCCATGGCGGTGCGCCAGGGTCCAGCCTGGGGGCAAGATGCAGGAGAGGACCGGGCACTGAGCAATCAACAGGTCAGATGGAGGAGGGGGAGGGGGGGTGAGAAAGGCCGTGCAAGATGGGGTGGTGAGCAGCTAGGGCTGAAGGTAAAGAGCAGGGAATCAATGCTGTACTGTAATTTAAAAACCAATATACTGTAAAGATCAGCTGGCAAGGCTCTCAGACAAACCCCCTCCCAAGCAGGGCCAGCTAGTAGTGCCCCACTGGTCGCCCCAGGAACGCCCCACCCATGGCTCCTGCACTCTGGTCTCTCCCCACACCCCTCTCCTCTCTCTCTCTTGGTGTGCCCGCTCCCCCCGCCCCCCACCGACCCCACTTCTCCAGGAGCTGCTGGAACCTGCTGGGCTTCTCCATTGCCTGCCATCTTTCCATGGGCCAGGATTGAGGGAGCAGGCTGATCACAGAGCCCTAGGAATGAGCTTAGGGCTGTCACGACTCCCTCCTGATAGAATGGGGTTGAGCTGGGGCTTCTTGGGGTTCTAGCCAGCAGGCTCCGTGCAGGGAGTGGCTGTCAGGCCTGGAATCCAGTCCCAAGGGGCGCCCTCTCCAGCTCTCTCCCTCCTCGTGGCTCCTGCTGATGCCCAATTCTAGCCTCACTGCCTCCTGGGCCCCTCCCACAGCCATACAACATCACTCATCATTGGGTGCAGCCCCAGGCACTGACTGACTCCCTGATCCTGGTCCTGGACTGCTGGGGTTGGGGCTCTCCCACAGTGCAGCTCTCCTCACTGCCAGTTCCTGCTTGCTGGAGGGCCTCACCCCCCAACCTTGTGTCCTGGCCTCAAATGCTTCCAAGCTCTTATAGACCAAAGGGTCCAGGAGGGCCAGACTCCCACCACCAGGAGCCTTCTAGGGGAAGGACGACTGGGGTGGGGGAATAAGAATTGTGCCTCCCCACACACGGACCAGGGGGACTCAGCTTCGATGGAAGGTGGCCCAAATCCAGATCCTATTCCTTGCACCCTCTCCCCACCTTATCATTCCCAGGATAAAACTGTGTGCCCCCCCTGGTGCCCCACCATCCCAGGTCATGCAGGATGATTTCCAATGGGGTGAAATGAGCGTGCAGTAGGCTGCTAAGTCCCCAAAGCTAAAACTTTCCGTTCACACAGAGGCGCTTCGGAAGCACCTCCTGGTCATCAGTTGCTGTTGCTATTATTAGGTATCGGCTCTGACCCACAGAGACCCTCTGCACAGCAGGACAAAACACCGCGCGGTCCTGCGCCATCCTCACAAGGGTTCCTCGGCTTGCGGTCATGATCCAGCCACAATATTAATCCATCTTCCCGAGTGCCCTTCCTCTCCTTGCGCTTCCCCTCTACGTTACCAAGCATGATGTCCCTCTCCAGGCACTGGGCTCTCCTGACAACATGTCCAAATACGTAAGACGACGTCTCTCCATCCTTGCCTCCAAGGAACACTCCGGCCTGACTTCTCCCGGCTCCCAGGGAGCCCAGCCCTGAAGGCCCTGCTGGGTACCATTCTCAGGCTGACCTGGGGTTACCAGGGGTCGGAAGAAACTCGCCAGCAGCAGGTCCTGTTGCGGTGGTTGGTTTCTGTAGTCCCATCATGATCACTCCCAATCTGCTGTGCCCCACCTGGGGACCCACCCTGCCCTGGACAGGCCCTGAGAGACCCAGCAGAGGCGCACACACCTGGAATGGGGCATGAACTTCCTCTCGCCTTGGCTTAGTCTCCCAGGCAGCGGATCCTAGCACCAAGGCCCAGGTCACAGGTCTGGTCCTAAACCTATCAGCCATCTGAAGCCAAAACTCTGTCCCCTTCTTCCCTTACCCCTCAACCGAATCACCACATGGTACTGACCAACAACATTTCCAAATGCGCTGTCATCAAGTGGATGCCAACTCATAGTGACCCTACAGGGCAGGGTGGAACTGCCCCCGCCCCCCGGGTTTCCAAGATGGTAATTCTTTATTGGGAGTAGAAAACCTTGTCCTTCTCCCTCAGAGCTGCTGGTGGTTTGGAACTGCTGACCCTGCAGTTAGTAGCCCAACACACAACCACTGTGCCACCAGAACATGGTCCTGAGGGAAACCAGGGGGAAAAAACAGTTCCCCCACATGTGAAATGGGTTTCGTCGGAATTCCTGCCCTGTGTGTCTGGCAGGGACCCCGCAGGGGGAGATTAAGAAATGCCACCAAGCCAAACTAACAAACCCACTGCCATCGAGTTGATTCTGACCCATAGGAACCCAACATGGGGTTCCCAGGCTGTAAAACTTTCCGGGAACTGACAGCCTCATCTTTTTCCTTGGAGAGGCTGGTGGGTTTGAACTGCCGACCTTGGGGTTAGCCATCTAATGCTCACCCAACAGTGCCCCCAGGGCTCTTGTGAAGCCTTGCTCAATTATAATACTATTTAAGGAGCTGCTGTTTGTAAGAAGAGTCAGTTACGTGAGCGACAGTGCTTCTCTCCCAATGTAAGAAGACAGGCTACTATCTCTGCTACCAGTGTCCACTAAGGAGCCTTGGTGGCATAGTCGCGAGTTGGGCTGTGATCTGCAAGGTTGGCACTTCAAAACCACCAGCTGCTTCTTGGGAGAAAGACAGGGCATTCTCGTCCTGTAGATTTGCAGTCTCCGATACTCACAGGGCAGTTCTAACCTGTCCTGT
Source organism: Echinops telfairi (assembly GCF_000313985.2). NCBI lineage: Eukaryota > Metazoa > Chordata > Mammalia > Afrosoricida > Tenrecidae > Echinops > Echinops telfairi. The sequence goes on along the minus strand of NW_022107432.1, from coordinate 25,836,152 downwards.
AGGGTTGCCATGAGCCGGCATGGACTTACTGGCAGTGAGTGAGTGAGTGAGTGAGTGAGTGAGTGAGTGAGTGAGTGAGTGAGTGTCAGCTAGGCTCTGGGCAAAAGGTCCTTGGGTGGCACAAGTGGATCATGGTGGACTACTCACCTGAAAGGTGGTCGCTCAAACTTACCCAGCAACGCATGGAAGAAAGGCCTGGCAACCTGCACTGAGAACACCCTACAGAGGTGCTGCTGGATGACACGTGCTGTCACCATGGGTCTCCATCGACTTGACAGCAGCCGGTCCTGGGTCAAACACTCCAGAGCCAGGAATTCATTTTAACCTCATGATAACCCTAGGAGGTGGGTACAGTTATTGTGCCCATTTCTCAGATGAGGAAACCGAGCCACGCAGAGAATAACCTGCTCAAATTCACACAAGCAGGGAACTTGAACATGGGGTAAGCCCTAGCTAGTCCTGGGGGGCCCAGGTGCACACAGGCTCACCAGAGTAGGACATGGGTGAGGACGCTGCACCCACATGTTTGAGGGACAAGCCTCCTGCAATTGTGTGCCCTGTGTTTGTGTCCCCGCTCCTCCTCATAACAAAACCCACCCAAGGACCAGGAGACAATGCTTTCTCCAGCAAGAGGGGTCCATCTTGGACCCTTGCCACCCCTCTGCGTGCTCCCCCTGCCAGCTAGCTCCCTGCCCTTCGGAGACCTGGGGAATGCCCCCCCACCCCCAGTGCAAAGGTCTTCCAGTGGGATGCCACCACTCGGGACCCAGGGTCCAGGCTTACATCTCTTTTTGAGGTGTCCTCCTCAGCCCCCCGGATCTTCAGTGCAGTTCCCGAGACACAAATCATCCGAAGGCCAAGAAGAAGATTAAATGGTCCTTTAGGGCAGCTGCCCTGAATCCCTTCATCCCGTCCGTTCCTATTTGACTAACACGGTAAGAGGTCAGCTTAGTGATGGCCGAGGGGCAACTGCTAGAAGTCTCTTTCTTATGAGATCTCCATCACTACAGCCATCCTCATCACGACCAGCATCACGGGCTTTGCACCTACCCGTTAGTCTGATGTGGCCATTCGGCTGAGACCTGGACTGTGGATACCACACACACACATGCACACACACCTGGACTGTGGACACCACACACACACATACACACACATACACACACATACATGCATAAGGATGCCGGGGAGGGAGAACACTAGAAGCATGTTGGATGAGAGCCTCCCACCACGCTGCCAGCCCCCACTCCACCATGTCCTGGAGCCAGGGACAGGGCTGGGGAGATGGCAGGCCTGCGAGGAGACATGCAGTCAGGGTTCAATAGATGCTGGTTCCACTAAGTTGGACAAACTGAGACCACAGTCTGTCGAGTCCTGAAAGGTATGAGAAAAGAATGCCACCCCCACCCCCCGCCCCATGGTGGAACCTGCCTAGATTAAGTGCCCAGCGTGCAGAACAAATAAGAGGAAACCTCTGCCCCACACCTGGTATCGCGGATTCTGACTTCAAGAGGTAGGGTGGACAGAGACCAGAATGAAGGCTGCAAGGCAGAGAAGACGTCGTCAGCAACAAGTGTTCTAAGAACCAGCAAGCCGGCGAGCACTAGGGTGGTCCAGCCCTTTCCCACACTCAACCTCCATAGCAGAGAGTAAGGACTCAGGTGGGAACAGCCTTGGGGCTGACCCGCAGTGGCACTGCCCACTTGCTTGAAAAGAAACCCCCAGAAGGCATGGTGACGGAGCAGCTCCCAGCACACACAGAGCCGAGCAAAGAAGGAGCCAAGGGCCCGGGCTGAGAGTCCGCCGGTCTGGGTTCCACTTCCAGCTCCCAGCGTCCGAATCTCCCCAGCCCTCGGCTTCCCATCTTCAAAGCAGGGGCGCAGTGCCTGTCTTCCAGGTTGTTCTACGGAGCAAAGGGATGGGTCTAGAGTTGTCCTCCTGCCTCTGCTGTTTCCTCAGCCAGGCAGCGCCCTCCTGCCCCTCACGGAGGGGACCACAGAGAGCCCACTAAGAGCAGGGTTCCACCCAAGCTGAGAGCTCTGGGCATGACAGGGAGCTACAAATAGCAACGCTCCCGGGAGTGGACAGCGTTCCACAATGGCTGGGTGGTGCCCCCTGTCCTTGAAGGGGAAACCAGTACAGTCTGCAAAAGGAGTGTGTGTGTGTGTGTGTGTGTGTGTGTGTGTACATGTGAGCATGTGGGGATATGGGCCTATGAGTGTGGGCTTTGAGTATGTGGATGTGAGTGGATGTGTCCATGCATGTGAATGTGTGCACATACATGTACTGCATGAGTGGAAGTATGTGACTGTCAGAGTGGATGTGTGTGTTGGGGTGCAGCTGTGTATTCCTGTATGAGTGGGTGAAAGAATATGTATGTGTGTGTTCTACTTGGAGGTGTGTGTACGCATGTGTGAGTACATATATGTGGGAGTACGTGTGTGGCTTTATATGTTTGTGTGAATGAACACAAAAATGGTGTGAGGCTGATGTCTGACCTCCTCCGATATCACAAGAGGGGTGAAAGCTCATGGGCAACAGCCCAAGGATGATTCCTATCAGCAGAGCTCAGACAGGGCTCCACCCTCCAATCTTTTAAAAAAATTTTTTTTACCAACTCTAACACAAAATCCCATCCATGGCACTCTCTACATCTCTGATGGTTCACTAAGTCATTACAATGGCCACCCAGAACTCACAGACCAGACTCAGAGTGGCGGGGTTTACTCGGAAATGACTAGGTTACAATTCAGGATCAAGAATGCTAAGGATACAATTCTTCAATAAGAATGATCTCTTTTCACTCATGACTGTAGACGCACCTCTCTGTGCCCCTTGGCCTCTCAGCCATGTGGCTTATTGGCCTGTGTCCTGTTCAGGCAAGTGTTACAACGGTCATCTAGTTCTGCCGATAAATGCCCAAAGGTATGCCACTCTGACAGAAAGCCTCGCCTGGTTGATCGGCTCTGTGAGTCAGCAAATGAACTCCCTCAATGAAGTGCCTTGGACACACCTCCCTCTACCAGCAAGCCTCCTGCCCAAAGGCACTTAGTTTTTGTACTGCCTGGGCGAGGAAGCCCACCCTCTGTCTCCTGCTGGTGGACTGGGGTTTTGTTTTAGGATGAAGCCCTGCCAAACAGCTCTCTCCCCTCTGGCAATAGCAGCCAGGTGGGCACTCTCGGAGTCCCACTGACAGCTCTCTAACCTCCTGACCAAAATGTGGCAGCCTCTCTGGCCCTTTCCCTGCCCCGTCCTGGTCTCCTGGCTCTGTTGCCTCCCAGTGGCTGCTTCTCTGCCACTGTGTCTCGTCACCTCCAGTGTCACAGCTCTCTGTCTTCCGCATCAAGGAGGTTTAGCACACAGGGATATGGAGACTGAAGGAGGCACTCCATTCCTGGCTAGCCTTGCTTGATGGCAAAGGCCCTCCCCCCCACCCCTTCCTGGGATGGCTCACCTTACGCGTAGGAAGATGGCAACACTGCCCAGGCCCACACTAGGTTTCCATGTACCATACTGACACGATCCCACCCCCACAAAGGCATCATGCACCTATTTTCATTGAATACCAAGCTATTCAATCTGCTCGGTGGGCCACAAGCACCCCACCTTTTCATAGGCCTACCCTGGTAGCATAGTGTTTACATATTGGGCTGCTCACCACAAGGCCAGCAGTTCGAAACCACCAGCTGCTCCAAGAAGAATAGATGAGGCTTTCTACTTCAGCACAGCGTGCGTCTCAGGCACCTACAGGGGCAGTTCTATTCCACCCTTCCAGGGTTTGTAGGAGTCAAAATAACTTGATGGCAGTGAGTTTGGTTTTTGAGTTTTGACATAGTCATTGGGTAGAAATTACCCTGGTGGCATAGTGGTTACTTGCTAGGCTGGTCAGCAGTTCGAGACCACCAGCTGCTCCATGGAAGAAAGAGGAGGCTTTCTATTCCTGTGAAGAGTTACTGTCTAAGAAACCCCGGGGGCAGTTAGACACAATCTTTATAGGGTGGTCATAAAGCAGAATCTACTCGATAGCAGTGAGCAATTTTGAGATGGCTAGAAGAGCCAGCGCAAATAACTCACTGCATGGCAGTGCATGTGAGAGTGTGTGAGCATATGTGGGTGTGCATGTGCACCTGTGTCCGAGGGCACATGGGGGGGGGTGTCCATGTAGGAGTAGTGTGCACATGTGTCCCTGTGTGAGTGCATGTGAGAGTGTGAGCATGCACATATGTCCATGTGGGTGTGTGGGAGATGTATGAGTGCATGTATGTGCACATGCATGTGGTGGGACAGGGGAGGAAGGAGACACCCCCATTCAAGCTGCAGCTCTGGTGGGTGGTCATCACTGAGCAGGACCAATCGCCAGACTTGAGGACAGTGAATGACCAGCCCGCGAGCACACACAGAGGGGAGCAGAGCCCAACGCTGGCTGGCAGGAGAACAGGACAACGAGGAGGCTGGAGGACCCCCACCAAGTGACCACAGGCCCTGGATGGCTCAGAGGGTGCACCTTTGCTGGAGGCTGCCTCAGGAGCTCATAAATCAAAGGATCAGACCCTTCAACTGGAAGGCACTTTGGAGAGCAGTCAAGCCCCAGCTACAGGTGAGGATAGCGAGGGAGAGGGGAGATGCCAGCAAAGCCGACAGGGGCACGCCCACTGTCCCCAGCCCAGTGAGCCCTCTGGAGTAACACTGCCCTGCCCTGTGCTCTGCAAGACCCTGTGACCTTTGCTCTCCATGACCTTTTGTCTCCCTCCTCTCTGCCCCAGGAGGCCCTCTCCAGCTATTCAAGCAGCTTTATTATGGGGGTTGATGAATTGAGGGGTTCCAGGAATCTCAAACATGTGTTTAGCATGATGGAGCCTCACTTATGGCCCTTGTTGGGCATTTCCAAAGGGTTCTGGGAGCTCCAAAAGTCTGGCATGCCTTCCTCTAAGGAGGATAAGGGGCAGGATTGGGGGAAGGTACATCTCTTATCAATCATAGAATCCCTGGCCACACAAGTTGCCTCACACTCTCCCCACGTTCCTCCAAGCTCCACAGGCTCAATGACTATACGCGGCACATTTGGGGACCACAGAGACCTGTCCAAGCCAGACTAGCCTCTAACTAGGTTTATGTACGAGCCTCCAGCAATCCCCAATATTAGTTGGGGGCCCCAGTTAGTCATTCTGTAGGGCTAAGCTGACTAAAGCTACCTTAAGAGGGGATTAGATACAGAGAAGGTGAGAACCTGGGTGATTACTAGCAATTAACAAGAGTTCAAGTGCCACCCAAAAGGTAGGAGGTTCAAGTCTTCCCAGAAGCACCTTGGAAGCAAGGTCTGGCAGTTTACCTCTGAAGAAAGGCAGCCACCGGAAACCCCATAGAGCACAGCTCCTCTCTGACATGCACGAGGTCACTATGAGCCGGGAATCAGACCAGACAACAACTGCTTTGTAGTTTGGTGTTTCATTGTTTTGCTTTGTTTTACCCAGCCAGCAAGAGGAGTGCTTGGAAAGAAGAAAAGAGGGGGAGATGGGATAGATTTTGCCTCCCCAGGAAATCTGCTAAGACACCTTAGTCTAGGTCAAGGACAGACGCTGATGGCCTTGTGAGGTTAAGCGTTAGCGTGCTAAGCCACAAGGTGATTGGTTCAACCCCACCAGTCACTCTGTGGAGAAAAGAGGAGGCTGGCTGCTCCAGTCAAGACGGACAGCATTAGAAAGCCTACAAGTCAGGATGGATTCGCAGCAGCGGGTTCAGATAAGAGGCAACAACTGCGCCGTGGTGCTCAGCCTTCTGCTTCAACGTGTTGTGTCTGGCCAGACGGTGCCTTCGCTCCCGCCGCTTGGTGAATCAATGTGGGACATGCCAATAATAAATGCATTGAACTCTAATGAGCTCGACTTTGGGATTTTGCAGTCTCTCTCTGTTCAAGGCCGCTGCGCAGGGAAACACCCAGGCTCCACCAGGGGCAGCCCCAAGCATTGTTGTACAACTTATAGCCTAATTTGGGTGCTTCATTGTCCAGCACCTAAGTCTGATGTCTATCACTCTAGGAGAGTCCTGTCTCAATTAGCCTTGGCCCTGGGGTCTATTCATGAAAAAGGTCCTAACCTAACCTAACTCACTGCTACCAAGTCCATGCCGGCTCATAGCAGCCCTATGGGACAGGGTGGAACCGCCCCTGTGGTTTTCTAAGACGGTAACGAGCCTCCTCTTTCTCTCGAAGAGCAGTTGCTGGGTTCAAACTCCTGACTTTAGTTTAGCAGCCCAACTGATAACCCAGTGTGCCACCAGGGTTTCTAGAAAAAGGTCCAAGTCAATCCAAATCAAAGATGTTCTGAACTTCTGTGGCTCAGAGGCAAGGTCTCCTCTGCAGGGCCACAGGGTCAGCGAGCCTTCAATACAAAAGAATTTCCAGGGGGAAATATAAATATGCTGGTAGATCCGTTCCTGAGTGGCAGGGATATATATCAGTTCCAAGGGGAATATATATATATATACATATACTATGGATCAGTTCCTGAGTGGCACCTAAGGGTCAGTGCTGGATGATTAACCATAAGAGCCTTGGCAGAAAGGCCTGGCCACCAGCTCCGAAGGGTCTCACGGCCTTGACAACCCTGTGAGCACAGCTCTACTCTACTCCGAACATTGCAAGCTGGACTTGAGACGCGACAGCAACCAATGACCCCACAGATGGGTGAGCTACAGACAGTGCCATTCGGTCAACTTCCTTGGTACATTTGATCTCCATCACTCAACAAGTTGGGTAAACACCGCCCCCCCACCACACACGCACACCATGATGTCTCTTTACTTTTTTTCTCCCTTTGACCTTCTGTTCGAATACTAGCCTTGGATTGGAGTTCGTCTGTCCCTGCCTGTCCCCTACCCCACCATCATCTTGATAAAGCAGAGGGAGGCAGGAGGTGGGCTGGGCCTTCGCATCACGAACGTGCTCCCAGGTGCTGGTGTTGGTGCCCACCAGGGAGAGTGAGCAAGATGCTAAGATGCCAGAGTGCATCTTGGGAGAAAGCCCTGGAGATCTACTTCTGAAACACTATTGGTCAAACCCTTTTTGGGACACGTTTCTACCCTGGCACAGGGGGTCTACGTGTGTAGGGGGGCACCTTGGCTAGGTGTCACCTCACCAGCAGATGCTCAGAGAGAACTCTTCCATTGCCTCACCGCCCAGGTTCTCCTGCCTCGCTGATCTACCCTTTTGGATTCCGGTCTGTTTTTCCACAGCACGTGTGCTCAGGGGGATGACAGTGCCCAGTTTGTATTGGGGAGAAGGTATCATTTTTGTCACTACTTATAGACGTCATATATATTTATATAGATAGATAGAGTTAGATAGAGATACTGTACATACACAGAGATATTGTATTTATAGTATCCTTTCATAGGAAGAGGGGAGGAGATGAGTAGGGAGAACATATCTTACAAGGCTCCTTAGAAGGGCAGTCATGGAAACAAGGTGGAGAAGCCTGGGTCTAAGGAGCAGGCCCTTCCCTACCCAGTGCCCTCTTCCTTCTGTGTCAGCCATGTGTCTGGAAAAGCAGCCCTTCCCAGTTGCCTGCTGGTCCCCGCCCAGTTCTCAGACCACACTGCCCCTCCTGCCAGTTCTTTACCATCCCCTTTCCCATAAGGCGCACCCCAGTGGTGTAGTGGTTACTTGTTGGACTGGGCTCCAAAAGGTCAGTAGTTTGAAACCAGCAGCCACTCCATGGGAGAAAGATGGAGCTTTCTACCCCCATAAACAGTTATAGTCTCAGAAACTCACAGGGCAGTTCTGCCTTGCTCTACGGGGTCTATGAGACGGCTTCGACTCAATGGCAGTGAGCATTCCCATAAGGCTGAGTACACCCGCGGGGCTTCGATCTCGTTGGGTAACTGCAGGTTCATGTGAGAGGAAGCCCTTCAAGCCCACCTTTATCTCAGAGAGGGACCTGATCACCTTGGAGAGCTAGTGATATTAGTCCAGATTGTGGAGGACTCACAAGTATGTACCAGATGCCCTGCCCCTCCGGCAACCCTGGAGGTGGTATCATAAGTAAGGATCATAAATAAGGAAACCAGGCCGCAGGGTAAGTCACAACCTGCCAGCATTGACCCTGGACTCACGATGCAGTGCTTGCACCAGGGAACGACCTGCAGGCTGGACCACAGGGCTCATTGGAGCAGGGGTGCTGGCCATTTGATTGGCACTTAAACAGCAGTTAGGATGGTAAGTATGGGGATGCTAACTGCAAGGTCAGTGGTTCAAACCCACGAGCCACTCCACAGGAGAAAGATGAGGCTGCCATGGATAGCCTGGAAAACCTTAGGGAAGGTTGCTATGAGTTGGGGTGGACTTGATGGCAGTGGTTTGTAAGCAAGCAAGCAAGAGTCAGCTAGACAGGGACAACAGGGAGGCCCGAGAAAGGACTGGCTGTCACAGCTCTCTGTCACAGGGGCTTGGAAGGGGCCTTCTAGCCAGGCCAGGAGGCCAGCAGAGACTTAAAAAGGTGGCCCCATGGCATCTGAACTCCCTCACCTTGGGGCACAGGGGTGGTTTCAAAGAGGCAGTCACGTGGACTTTGGACTCAGGCAGAAAGGAAAGTTGAGCGACACCCCAACTACCTACTAGATACAAGGCGGGGCCCCGAGTTCTCTGAAACTCAGTGTCCTTATCTATACAGCGGAGATAATAACTGCGGCCATTTAGATAGAGTGTACAAATTCAATGAGCGAACACCCTGAAGCTCTTCACACTGTGCCCCCCATGGCAGACAACTCCAGATTTGCTGGTGTGAAATGATGCTGGTCCAGGACCTGATACCATGGCTCCGGATGGCTGATCTACTTTTTCCTGAGCCCCACCCCTGACATGCCCTGAACTCCCAGAGACCTTTGAGGAGTCCAGGAAACACAAAACCGGCCATCGATGGGCTTTTGCTTTCCCTGCAATCCTGCCTCTTCCCAGAGCCCTCTTGGTTGTCCTCACCCTGGCATGACTCCTCTCCCTGATTCCCAGCTCCTCGAAGGTCTGCCCAGTCAGAGAGCCCACCCTCTCTCTCCTATCCCAGTAGACCCACTAATCAGAACTCCCACTATATCAACATCACCATATCTGAGCCCTCGCCCCAGTGGGTGTGGCTTCCCCTCAGGTCCCCAGTCACAGGCCCAGCATTGACTCCAGGAGGAGATGCCTAGTCACCACCACCACGCAGCCTGGGCTTGTGTGACACCAGCCCTGTCAGGCCACCCTGCAGCAGCAGAGAGCGGAGTTAACAAAGAGCAGGTGGGAGCTGGGTTCTGGGGAGCACACATCCACAGGCACCAGATAGAGAATGGTGACAGGTGGCACCTGGGGAACTCAGAGACCCTTGCTTCCTGCGTCCATGCCATGATCAGAAAGCTCCAGGGTGAACAGGAGGGAAGCCAGTGCCAGCCATGGCCCCAGGGGCCATGTTTGCTCCAATTCACCCCAGTTCCCCAAGTGTTGCAGGGGCCTCCTGGAGCCTGGTCCTGATCAGCTGGCATGGCATCTGACGGCCCTACACCCTCCTGGCAGCTCCTGGGGTGGGGGAACCTGGAGACACTCTTCCTTCCTAACTCTTGAGGGTCTCTCCTCTCCCAACCAAACACTCCCCCAAGGCCTTTTCAGGGTAGGGACCCTCAGGAAAAACGTCCGTTCCTAACACCTCTGCCAAGGTACATCTGAGGACTTCATACTGCTGGGCAGCCCAATGGAACTCCAATTGCCGAAGGAGTGGGCCAACCCCGAGTCTGAACTCAGGCCCCATGGCTGTCAGTTGCACTCCATCTCTCCCCCCTTCAAGACCCTCGGATCAGTTTGACCCTAAAACACTGACGCTTCTGTCCGGGGTCTCATCCCACGTGGACAACCCTTCCTTGCTTTTCTGCTCCTCTGTCTGGGAGCCTCCCCCATCCTACTGGGAACTCCCTTGCTTCCGAGAGCCACGCTCACCTCCACTTTGTGAAAGCAATTCGAATGCCAACTTCTCTTCTCCATGGCCCCTGTGCAGTCAAACCCCAGGAGAGATGGAGCCCCAGGAACCTTACCCCTGAGAGGGGAACATGCTCTCCTCCAATTACCCCATAGGCTAAAGAGGCTCAGGCAGCCTGGCACCAGGAGCCCAGAAGCCCTGAGTGCTCCATCTTGACGTGGGCGCTGTGGTGATGACAAGAAAGACCTGTTCCCCTTCAGCCCAAACAGGACTTGAGTGGCCACAAGGATGCCTGGTGTTCTCTGTGGCTCCACCTACCCCATTGGCGGTGTCTATCCCCCCCAGCCTCCTTTGTCTCCCCAGGCTTGCCTCCTGGAAGTACCCAGCTCATCCTCAAGCAAGCCAGACTCCCCAGCTGTTCACATCTCTGGGCCTGGGAGAAGAGAGGACACTTTGGAGAAGCAGGGATGGAGCCCCAGCCTCCAGTGGGCCCCAGGGCCAGCTGGCAGAGAATGGAGCCTGTAGCTGACCTCCCTGGAGAAGCCCCGCCAGAGACTGGACCAGAAATGCCAAGTTCGCTGTTTGTATTCCCCAGGGGAAGGGCAGGAAGATAAATAATTACATTCCCAGGCAGGAATTAGACCAGAAACTCTAAATTGAGGGCCGGCCAGGGGGCCTGTGCACAATTGAGGGAGAAGCCCAGGAGGGGAGCCATGGGAGCCTACCCTCCCAACAGGAGACCAGAGGGAGGGAAGATAGGCCAGCGTCAGCCAGAGGGCCCAGGCCACTGGCATGATCTGTGGTCCCAGCAGCCAGGCCCTCCCCCGGGGCGTCTGAGTCCTGTCTACATAACCCTGGCCCCCTTTGGACTCCAGAACACCCCACAGACTGTTCCTACAGAGGGCAGTGACCAGCCCAAGGTACAGCCCTTAGCTCCCTGGCTCCCCGTAAGCCCTGCTGCAACCTCCCTAACCTGAGTTCCATACTGGACCCCTTCAAGTACAACTGCCCACCGAGACCCTCTCCGGCTGCTCCCTGGGCACGTCCCAGCCTGGAAGAAGGCATCTCTTGCTTCCTTTTGCTCCTGCACTGACCCACATGTGTGTGGGAAGGAGGGGTCCATTTCCTACAGGAGCCGCCTCCCCCAGCCCTGCAAGACCAATCAGTCAGACTCACTTCTCCACTGTGCCCCTCCTGTCACACACACACACACACACACACACACACACACACACACACACACACACACATGCATCTCAGTGGCCAGCCAGAGTCTCAGCATCTATAGCCATGCTGTTAACCCCAGCTCCCAGAGTGGGTTCTGACAATCTCCCTCCCCCTGCAGGTGTCTGTCTGTCTGTCTCTCTGGGCTGTCTCGGTCTCCTGGTACACTTGCTCAGGAGTCGCATTGTGGCCTCTTGCTAAGCTTCCTCTTCTCGCTCCCTGGCTGGGGCTTTCAGGGGCTCGGGC
>NW_022107432.1:25823336-25824644 GCF_000313985.2 Echinops telfairi | reverse complement strand
ATGCTTGTGTCCTTTGTACAGGGCTGCATGGCAGAAAGGCAGAACACCTACCCACCAAAGGTCTGTGCAGGATCCGGCCCTGCCTGCCTCCCAGCTGTGCCCTGCTCTCCCTTCTCCATGGCCAGGCCAGCCTTAAAAGTAGACCCAGAGTAGAGCTGAGGGGAGACAGACCTCCCAACCCCAATCCCGGCACCGCTAATGCCAGTTACCATATTGCTTCATCATGCCACTCTGATGCCCCAAATGCACACACGCACACACATACACACACATTCCCCTGCTGCCCCTGCCTTCTGCCTGAGGCCAAGACAGGACCCAGGAGCTTGCCCGCCTGCCTGCCTCCCGAACTGCATTGATGCCTGCAGGCCCTTCATCCGCGCTGAAGCAATGCTTCTGCACCCGTGGCTCCTCCACCCCACCCAGCCCATTTTGCACCGGGGCCCAGGCACCCCTGCCCAGCCCCTGGCCAGGGCTCTGGCCTCTCCTTGCATGTGCACAGAAGCAACAGCGTGGTCTGGAGGTAAAGTTCTCCTGCTGTTTCCAGCGGCTCCATCTGCCCGTGGCTCCAGTCTCCCCCTTCAGTTCTGGGCCTCACAAGGTCCGCCGTCCCTGCTCTCCGCCAGAGTTCAACCCTCACTCCCAGCGAAACGGGGGAGGGGGGTGGGTAAGAGGAGGAGAGGAAAAGAAAAGGAAAAAAAACCTTCCCCTTCCCTAAGCAAGGGAGATAAGAGAAGGGGGCGTCCTCAGGCGTGGCCTGGGGGCAGGGAGTCCTCTGGTGAAAAAGAAAAGACAGGCAAAGTTCCCAGTTCCCGCCCGCCAAGCTCCCGCGGACGCCCAGAATTCCGAGACGCCGCAGCGGACGGTACTCACCTGGGCGAGGCGGCATCTATCCCTGGCTGGGAGGCACCGCGGCCGGCTCCGTGGGGCGCCCGGGCTCCCCAGCTCGGCTACGCATCCTTCCCCGCCGGGCACCGGCTCTGGCTAAACCCTCCGGCTCCGGGGAACGCAGGCAGGCAGATGGTGGCCTCCGACGTCCACGCGGGGACAGCGCTGAGCGGCTTATTTAGTTATATCCATGGCATTTAGCGAGAGGAAGGGGAAAGGGGGTGGGGGGAGCACAACTTGTTCTCTTGGCGTCCAGATGACAGCGAAGCAAAGAATCTCTCCCTAGGAAGATGCCTCCGCCGATCGGATTTTCCAAACCGAAGAACCCGGGGTATTCGCAGGCACCACGGGCATCTTGAAATGTGGGAGTCTCCAAGTTCAGAACAGCCAGCCGGGTTGTGAGTGTGTGTGTGTGTGTGTGTC
>NW_022107432.1:25818122-25823107 GCF_000313985.2 Echinops telfairi | reverse complement strand
CACACACACACACACACACACACACACACACACACACACGCACACAGCGGCCACACGCACTGATCCCGGAGGGATGGAGGGAGCCCGGCGGGCTGCAGAAGCAGCGCAGGGCCGGGGATGGAGCTAGCCGGGCGGCGTGCGCCCCGGTCACTCCGAGCTCGCGGCCGCCGCGGCCCCCAGTGGCGGCCGGCGGAGCTGCAGGGATCCGGGCCGGACCTCCGCACCCGCCGCGGGCTCCGCCGCCCGATCCCGCGCTCCCGTGCAGCCCCCACACCGTCGCCGCGAGCCCAGAATGTTGCGGTTGGCAAGTTGGCGCGCGGATGCCGGAATGGCAGGCTGGCCCGGCGGGACCCCCACGAAGGATCGGGCGTGCGCCGGGGCTGGGCAGCTGGAGGGCCCGAGGCCCCGGGAACGGGAGGGCGGGCCCGGGCGGCCCAGCGGCGCGAGCAAGCCCCAGCGCCAGGCGAGCTTCGCCGCCCGGGCTGCGCCGCTGCTGGCGGCGTGGGTGCTGCTGGCCGCGTGGGTGCTGCCGCCTCACGTGCCGGGCGCGCAGCGCAGCCCACAGCCCGCCGCCTGCTGGAGGGACGCCGGCCGCGCGGCCCTGGGCTGGGGGCAGGGAGGATCGCGCCCACCCTGCCCGCGGCCCAGCTCTGGCCCAGGGCCTGAGCCAAGGAACGCCCTGTGCGCGTGCTCGCACACAAGCAGACTTCAGGAACCACAGGGACATGTGAGGCACGCAGTGGCGACTACTGTTTGCACAGTGCCTTGACAAGGCTCCGTTCCTTTGGTGCCTTCCCCAGAAATTTTCATTTGGCGCTGTGAGGAAACAGGCCTAGGAAGGGTTCACGTCTCTCTCCGGGCTCACCTGAGACCTAGATGATTTGGGTCAGGCTCTGATGGTGTAGGGGTTATGGGTGGGTGTGTTAGTCTGGGTACTTTAGAGAAACAAATCCACAGAAACTCATGTGTATAAGAGAGAGTTTTATATAAAGGTTAAGTGCATAGCAAGAAAACATCCAACCCAGTGCTGCCCAAACCCACAAGTCCAACATTAGCCCATATGTCTGACACCAATCCACAAAGTCCTCCTCCATCTCACAAAACACACACTATGATGCCGACTGCAGGAGGAAAGCCGAGTCAGTGAATGTGTAAGCATCTCAGCGCTGGCAGGGGTCTCCACACGGGTGCTCTAGCACCCAGGACTGCATCAGGGTAGGTCCATGCAGCTTCTCCTTGGGGATGTTTTGCAGGAAGTGGGCCTTGCCAGCTGAAGCAGAGAACTGGCTGAGGCAGCTGCACCCTGTTCCTGAGGCTCACTGAGCCATTCATCCCGCCACCCTTCAATTAACCCCACATGTGTTTATTGGCCAGGTTGGCACAATAAACCATACCTCAGCTGGGCAGCTAACTACAAAGTCCATTGTTCTAAACCCCGGAAAGAAAGACAGGGCTTTCTACTCTTACAGTGGTACAGTGTCAGAAACCCCAAGGGTGACTCTGTCCTGCAGGGTCACCCACTATGGGGTGCTAGCATCGACTCCAAGGCAGTGAATTTGGTCTGCTGTTTCAGGAGCCACGGTGCAGCTGGGGGTTTGGCCTTGACCTACTGTCAAGTCAGCATTCATACCCACCAGCTGCTCAGTAGGGCAAATGACCAGGCTGTCCACTCCTGTGAAGATTTAAGACTGGTGGCTGGCTATGTGTGACAATCAGTTTGATGGCAGTGGGTCTGGCTTGGATTGGGATCAAGTGGAAGCCTTGTCTTCGTTGAGAGCTCCTTTGTCTCCACTGGGAGTCAGCACCCAGTTCCTGGGGAAGACAGGACCAAGCTCTGCCTTATTGGCTCCCCAAGAGGTACCCAAGTGCCCCTTTTCTCCGGAAGGAAATGAAAATTTGAGATGTCCCCAGGATCAGTTCCAGTTGGTAAAATTAGGGGCAGGTTGAAAATCTCAATCTATCTTTTATCTCCTGGTGGCACCTGTCCCAGGTACCCACAGGGAGGCACATGTTGCTTGTGGCTGTGTCTCCCTAGCAAAACCTGTAAGGCTAGGTCCTGGACTCCTCTCTATCTGTGCCCCTGGAGGGTGCATATCTACCAGAGCCCAGGCATCTTGTACCTCTGTGCTGGGCATCCTCCCCGTGTGCCCCCCAGGGTCAAATCAACATACTGCAGACTCAAGACAAGTCTTTCTCAGCAGGGATTTCAAGATGCCTAGGATGGGTGACAGGGGGAGCAAGGAGCCTTGGTGGTGCTGCGGGTTAGGCATTGGGCTGCTACCTGCAACCTCAGCGGTTCAAGCCCACCAGCAGCTCTGAGGAAGATGGATACTTCCTATCTGCTCTCAGAAAGCTTTGCAGCCTGGGAAGCTCCAAAGAGCAGTTCAGTTCTTTCCACTAGGGGCGCTGTGAGGCAGCATGATTTGATGGCAGTTGTGGGTTGGTTGGTTTTGTGAGCCGAAAGGATGTGGCAAGGCAAGGGGAAAGGTCAAGGTGTGCCTCTTTGGCGGGGTGCTGGCCCTGGCAAGGCCGAAATAGAAATGGGGGTGGGAAGACAGAGAAAGGGGAGGGAAAAGCGGATGAGGGAAATCATTCACTGCCATGAGTGAAGTCGGACTCCTAGAGGAGGTGGGTGTAGAAGGTGGGTGTAGAATTGGGGAGGGGCTTAAGAGTTGGGAGAGGAGGGAGAGGGGGCGTTGCATAGAGGTGACTTGCTTCCCCTCCCCTTTGTGGCGTTCTGCCGCTATGTGGGGGTCCCAGGGAGGAGAAGGTAGAGGGAAAGGAAGAACTGAAACAGCAGGTTGGATGATCACCCTCCCTCCCCCACAATCACCCGCACAGAATCCAGGGGTCAAGATGGGATCAGGCTGCTCCCCACCCCCACCCAAGCAGAGACAGAACCGCTCACAGAAACCAAAGCAGTATTAGACTAGTGCCGTGGTCCTCAACCTTCCTCATGCCGGGACCCTTTCATACAACTCCTCATGTGGTGGTGACCCCCAAAATCATAAAATTATTTTCATTGCTACTTCATCACTGTCATTTGGCTACTGTTATGACTAGAGTGACCCCTGTGAAAGGGTCATTGGACAACCAAAGAGGTCGCGACCCACAGGTTGAGAACTGCTGGACTAGTGGGATGGGGTGTATGTGTGTGGGTGGGGGTTGGGGTGGCGCCAGGTGACCCAGAGGTGCCACAGAAGGATTGACCTTGCTCCAGGAGGAACCTCATACCCACCAAGCACTTTTCCCAGCTCAAAGATGAGAATGTGGAAATTCCGAGTGGTGCCAAGACCTGGATGGATTTCATCTTGGCCTCCACTGGGTACTTTTTAAGGTAATATTTTTTATTTCCTTTTTCAAAATGCATTTGTCTTGGCCTCACGGAGCCCTAGGCTGGGCGTCGGTCAGCCTGGGTGCTCGCTGTATCTTTGTGCTCACAGTGTGGCCAGTCTCTTCCTTCTCAAAGTGGGTAGGTTGTCCAGGCCAAGGAACTGCTAAGCAATCTTGGCAGATGGAGTAGGGTGGGAACCTAGGTGCATCCTGGGAAGACAGAGAAAACCAATGGGCTGCCTCACCACGGACGCTGGAGAATCCCCACAAGAGAACGCATGTGCGGGTCGTGGCGAGGGGAAAGGTGAGAGATTGCTTGGCTCCTTGAGCAGGCCCGGAAGGGCCAGGGAGAGAAGTTGTCCTGGCACCCAGCAGCCTGGGCCAGTTACCGACCACGGAGGTGAGCCCGGGCCTCCCAAAGGCGCTTCTCACCATTCTGTCTCAGAGAGAAAGACCGGAAAAGTGGGCTATTGCAACTCTCTTCGGCTCCATTGTGTCTCATACTTAAAAAAAAACAGAAATTCTCTTTTTCCATCCATTGATACATTATTGATAGTATGTATAAAAACGAAACAAAACCGTTGCCAATGAACCGCCTCTTGGCGACTCCTTCATGCGCCTCAGAGTTGAACTGCACCGTGTAGCATTTTCAAAGGCTATGGCTTTCACAGATAGGGTCCCAGGGTTACCTTCTGGGGCACCTCTGAGTGGGTTCAGACCCCCCGCCTTTAGTTCAGTGGCCAAGCATTCACACCACTTACACGTGTCCAGATGTATGTGTGTATGCACACATGCATGAAAATTAAGGTGGTAAAATTGCTCTTCCTGACACATCTACAATTATGAAGGGAGAACAAACTTGCCGACGGCCATTGTAAAGAGCATTTGCGTTCACATCTGGATGTTTCCTGCTTCGGAATAGCACTGTGGCGAGCATTGCTGTGCCTAAGCTTTGCCCGAATTCTTTCTTGCTTAGACTCGACTCCCAGACCTAAGGGTGTGTGTGTGTGTGTGTGTGTGTGTGTTGGGGGTGGGGGGTGTCTTGGTAGATGCTTTTGTTCCCATTTCAGAGTGAAGGCAGAGGAGCCGGGCAGACGAGTGATTTCCCAGAGTCCAGATGAAGGAGCTCCCAGCAGGTGCATAAGAGTGTTAGCACACATACCTCTTACATGGCAGAGAATGGTTAGGATTCCTACTCCATGCTGCCCACCCAGACTGCACTGCCTCTTGGACATAGGCTAAGGAAGGCTCAGTGCCCTAGTCATAGCTCACCAGCCTCACCCTGATGTCTGCATCCCTTAGATCAGCGCTTCTCAACCTGTGGGTCGAGACCCCTTTGGGGGGTCGAAAGATTCTTTCACAGGAGCCTCCTAATACATCCTGCATATCAGATATTTACATTATGCTTCATAATAGTAGCAAAATGACAGTGATGAAATAGCAACGAAAATAATTTTATGGTTGGGGGTCACCACAACATGAGGAACTGTATTAAAGGGTCGCGGCATGAGGAAGGTTGAGAACCTCTGGCTTAGACCACGTCCTTCATGGGCCATGCTGGTCAAACTCACCCCTAATGGGATAGCTGGAACCGCTTCTCTTTCAGGAGGCGGGTGACATCAGGTGGTATTGATGATTTTGAAGGGCCCTTA
>NW_022107432.1:25806356-25818016 GCF_000313985.2 Echinops telfairi | reverse complement strand
AAGGGGCCCTGGCAGCATGGTGACTAAGCACCGTGACTTGAATCCAGCAGCAGTTCTGTGGGAGAAAGATGTGGCAGACTGCTTCCATAAAGATCATAGATGCCCCTGGGGAAGTTCTGCTCCGGCCGATAGGGCTTCCATGACTCAGAAGCAATTCTAAAGCAGCAGATCATGAGGCAGAGCCAGGAGTCAAAGGGCAGGGACTGTTGAACCTTCCCCATAAAAGGTGTAGCTTATAATCTGGGGAGGGGTGGGGGGTGAGCTACCGGTCTTCTCAGAGTTGGGCCGTTAACTGCAAGGTCAGCAGTTTGAAACCAGCAGGTGCCCTGCAGGAGAAAGATGAGGCTGTCTGCTCCCATAAAGAATTATAGTCTCAGACACCCACAGGGGCACTTTTGCCCTCCCTGTAGGATGGCCCGGAGTCAAAGAGAGGGACTGTGGGACAGTCTCACAAGGGGACCTGGGATCTTCCTCCACTGAGTCTGTCACAAGGAAAGGCAGTTAGGAACTTCTGAAATCTTTGCATCCCATTCACTAGGCTTCAAGCAGGTTCAACTGCCAACGCGACCCTATTTTATCCCACGACTCTTCTAGGACTTGGGCGAAGGCTTTCCTAGGGTCCAAGGCCTGGTGCACTTTCTGGAACTTCAGGGTCTTTGTAAATTCTCCAGAGTCCCCTGCCCCTCCTCCCTTCCCAAAAGCTGGAGTAAGATACAGCCAAAATACATTCCCATTAGTATGCATCTGGACTCCCGAATTCCCTCACAGGATGACTAACACCACCTACAGCCATTAGCTCCGGTTTGTTTTCTAAATCCAGATTTCTTTTTCTCCTCCAGCTCTGTTTCCCTCTCCTTTGCTACCCTGGCCCCCTGGGCTCTCTTCCCTTCCCAGCCTCACCCTCCTGCCCCGGAGACTGGGGCTGGGGTTGGGTTCTGTGCATCAAAGGAGCAGACAGGACTGGGAAGTCATACACAATCGATGGAGAAGCCTTTACGGAGGGCCGTGGAAGCCCCACTGAGAACTCCAGAGGAGAAGGGAGGGAAGGCGAAGGGACAGCTCCTTCCTGGAGACGTGGACCCATGCTGGCCCAGCATCTCGCAGTCGAGAAAGAACATCCCCCCATGCCCTCTCGCATGTTCCTCGTAACAAACTTGTTATCCCATGTTGCCGACAAAAGCACTAAGTCCCAGGCAGATGATATGCTGGCCCTAGGAGTTTTAAAATACTGAGTGATCTGCTGGTCCTCAAACCACATCTAATCCCACATCCCAGGGTCCGTCCTGGCTACAAGGTAGCCTCTCATGTTGGGCACCACACCATCATCTGGTACATAGCCTGTGAGCCATCTGGTGAGAAGACCAGGCCTTTCCACCTGAGCGAACCACACAGACAACTGCTCAGAGCCAGGTGAGTCTATAAGGGTAGAAGAGAAAGCATTGGGATGGGTGGCCGAGGATCCGGAGTCTGGTTTTTCCATGTGTGCTTGGGCAACTCTTGTCCCTGGGTCTCCTTTTCCCCATCTCTGCGATGAGAGAGCTGGATCCAGATTCCTCTAGGACCCCAAAAAGGGAAATTAGGAACACAGCCATCCAGAGTCAGACATGAGTCCACGGATGCCCCTGACTTCGTCAGTTTTCTGCCTCCTGTTGGGGAATCCCCAAATCGTAAGGGTGGCATTGAGACAGAAAATGCTGTGGGCAAGTGCCTGGGTGGGTCCAGAAAGGACGGGCCACAGCTCTACTATCTGGAGAAGGCTCTACCTGACCACTCTGCCCTTACCTACCTCCTCTCTAACCTTCAGGCATGTACCAGCCAGAGTTCCCTAAAAAAAAAAGACAGAGTGAGAGAGATCTCACTGCCATGGAGTCAAGGTTGACTCTTGGCAAGCCTCTAGGACAGGGCAGAACAACTGCCCTGTGAGTTTCTGAGACCATATCTGTTAATGGGAGTAGAAAGCTCCATCTTTCTCCTGAGAAGTGACTCGTCATTACCGAACTGCTGACCTTGCCGATCACAGGCAAACGGGCTACCACTATGCCACCAGGGTTCCTCAGGGCCAATGCTTCAGGGGGAAGAAGCACGTGGCAGCCTGCATCCATACAACGGACAACCTGAGACACCCTCTGGATCAAACCCACTGCCGTCTAGTAGATTCTGACTCGGTGAACCTATAAGAAAGTGTATGACTGCCCCTGGGGGAAGGGCGGTATGTCCAAAGCTGTAAGTGTTTATAGGAGCAGAAAGCCTTACCTGCTTCCACTGGAGGGGCTGGTGGGTTTGAACTGCAGTTAGCAGTCCGACACACAATCCAGGACACAACCCAGGATCCCCACATGGGGGATAGCGTCGCGATGGGATTGCTGTGGGTGGGTCTGAAATGAGTCCACTAGCATTTACGGGTAGATTGCAGGCAGTTAATGCTCTAGACTGCTAACGGAAAGGTTAGAGGTTTGAGACTCCTGAGAGGCACCCCAACAAAGCTCTTGGAATTAACTTTGGAAAAAATACCCATGGGAAGCCCGTACGGAGCACAGCGCTACTCTGACACGCCTAGGGTCGCTCTGAGTCAGATCGGACCTAACAACAATGATGACTGGATTGCTCGCATGTCCTCAGCTCCTATCTACCCTGGATGAGAGCCTGTTTATTTACTATTCACAGGAGACATACTAACTGCCTCCCCATTTTACAGACCTAGAAACCCAGGTATGGAGAGGCTACGTGACTTGCTAGGTCAGCCACCATGCTCATCTCAACCCTCTGATCCCAGAGCCTGTGCTAGAATGGACGAACCGGGACGAGATTTGCTTAGGGAGAGCTCACGCGAGGAAAATTGTCACCCCAAAGGGACAGGACATGTCCCTTCCCATCACAGCAGCTCACGTTCCCTTCCTTCAGCTCCTTCTGCCTCCTTTTATGTATTGTTTGGAACATACACTCATAAGTGTGTGGTTTGTTTTATAATCCAGTCAACTGTGGAAACACAGCTATCGTCATTTATGTCCCTGCTTGAGGATCCTTCACCCAAGAGATTTATCGCGGCAGGAATTGACTGACTACAAAATCCTCCCCTTGCCTGAATCAAGCCCTTGGCTTTCCCTTCAAAGAGACTCAGAGAACTGAGCAGGGACCGGCGCCGGTCGGTCTGGTCCGGAGCAGGACAATAACTCAACTTAATCTGACCAAACTGCCTTGGTCAGTTCCATGTGAAAAGCACAGGGAAAGATTAATGCAAAGTTCAGCTGCCTCCCCCGCCCCCTCTCTACACCCTGGTAGAGCACATCAGCCAGGTCTTCAAATGGCTCTCAGCTCAGAGAATAAAGCAGCAAGGGGTAGTTTGGGGGGGGGGGGGAATTCCCCGTTTCCAGAATAGAGGGATCACTTCTAAGCAGGGAATCAGACAAGACTTCAAGGACGTGCTGACATTTGAGTGACACTTGAAGGATGGATAGCACTTTAGTATGTGAGGTCATAGGAACTGGCAGTCCGGGTGGAACTATAATAGTACGGGCAAAGGGGGTTGGGGTGCTCCCATGGTGAGTGCTCTGATGTGGCCAGAGGCTGGGGCAGGAGGAGAGGGGGCTAGGAAGGTAGGCTCTGCAGACAGACTCTGGATTTAAAGGCAAGCCCCCATCTGTAAGGTGACTGTCGGCAACACGCTGAACCTCTCTGTGCTTCCATGTCTTCATCCATCAGGTGGGAATCATAGGGACGAACCTGGTAGTGCAGGGATCAATGGTCTCTGCTGCTGACCATAGGTCAGCTGTTTGAACCCATGGGCCACTCTGCAGGAGAAAGATGTGGCAGTCTGCTGCCAAAAAGATTAGGGCTTTAGAAACCCCAGGGAGCCATGCTACTCTGTACAATAGGCTTGCTGTGAGTTTGAATCCCCTCGGTGGCATGTTGTTTGTTTGCTTGTTTGTTTGTTTAATGCCTTGGAGAGGGTGAGAGGATTAGAAGGCTGGAAGAGGATTAGAAGGCTGGCAGACTCAATGTCCCAATAGTGTGTGGTCCATAGTAAATTTTCAAGAAATGTTGGCTGCTACGATTGTTATGACTATGGAGAGAAGACCGCTGGAGAGGCCGGCACTACCTTGAACTCCAAGGTACGTGCATTGCGATCCCTCTGTGTGATCGGGCACCACTGAAGTGCTTTAAGTAGCATTAGAAAGAGACACCCAGCAACAGAAACGACCCGTAGAGGTTTGGAGGGTGGAGGGACCGAAGCAAAGGAAAGCGGTTATGCATGCGTTGAAATGGGTCAGGTAAGGGACAAAAATAAAAGCCAGACCAAAGGCTGACAAATATTGGTGAGAATAGAAAGGAGTGAATTGAGAAGTAGAGTGGACAGGGCCCCAGAGGTGACCAGAGGTGACATCTGAGGGAAAAGAGAGTGGCCAAAGCCCATTTCCTATGGTGAGGCCCGCACAGCTGGCAGAATGACTGGCATCCTTAGAAGGGACTGGGAAGATGGGATGAAGAGAGAGGAGAGGTGGGAGGGATGAAATCCACATAGATTTGATGGCGTCTGAGAGCATGGGGACACCCAGATCCTCTTGTTCAGGAAATAACTCAGTGAGTGAGTCTGGAGGGAATAGTCACAAATAAGATGGGGGTGTAAAACCCTGGACTTATGTGTTAGTCGGGGTTCACTAGAGAAACAGATTCATAGACACTCATATGTGCGAGAACTTTAAATCAAAAAATAATTGCATATTAAGAAGACATCCCAGCTCAGTCCAGATCAAGTCCATAAATCTGATATTACCCCCAATGTCAATGCTAGTCCATAAATTCCTCTGTAGACTCATGCAGCCATGCAATGATGGCGTATGCAGGAAGATCACAGGCCGGTGGGTGAAAAGTCTTGTGGATCCAGTGGCGGTGGAAGCATCTTAGCACTGGCTCCTCCAACTCCAAGGCTCTCGCTGCCATCAGCATAGCTCCATGTGGCTTGTTAACAGGAATGTCTTGCAGGGAGTGAGTGTGCCCCGTGTCCAGTGAGCTATCGATCTCCGTCACACCTCCAAATGAGGTTATCAAGCTGAAACCTGATTGACAGGCCAGTGTCCACCCCTTCACAGATTGACAGATTGTGTAACTGCCACAGCATAGAAAAAATCCCCAGGAGAAGAAAGGTAAGCAGGGCACCTTTCACTGATTCAGTTGTGTCCCTGCTTGGTCCTGTAGTAGCCTCTTCACACACCTTGCCTGCGAGTCTTCTGCAAAGCTGAAATTATTCTGTTCTATGTGATGGACTAGGAAGTGACTTCTCCAAGGTCACCCTGGTTGCAAAGGAAAACCAGGCAAGGAGCCTGAGAATAGTTCACCGAGGAGAGAACAGCCCGACGTGGAAATTCAGGAAGGAGAAGGGACTTGGAGCATTGCCAGGCCAAGGTTCACCTAGAAAATGATCATGTCCAGATGCCCCAGGGAGGGGAAACAGGTGACATTGAACCTCCCTGCAGGTCACCCACCCTCCCGACTCCCCTGAATCCATGCCGCTGTTCTGAGAACTGAGGAATTATTATGTCAGCACAGAAATACAGAGGAGTGATACTGGTACCAACCAATGAGCGAGAGGAGTGGAAGCCTCCTGCTATACCACTCCCTCCCTCATTGTTAGACAGTGTGGGGGTCTTTCTTGAGGAGGCTCTATATAGGGTCTTCGGTAGTCAGGCAGTGAAAGGGTACTGGGCGCTCCAGGCAATGACAGGGAGTTCTTTCTATGTTGTCGTGTCCTCTGCGATTGCATGCTGCACACTGGCCCCACCTGTGGTCTATCTGCAGCGTACCCAGAGCTCTGAGACTCTTGCTGGGGCCTGTGGCTCAGCATTCCATTAAAGAGTAAATATGATGCAAGAGAAATAGCCCAGCAAGGATGGTGACCAGTGAAACGGAGCTGTCAGATTTGTCAATTGGGGGGTCATTGTTGGCCTTCAAGAGAGCAATTTCTGCAGTATTGATGGGTGTGCAATCCAGATTGCTAGTGGTGGGGGACTGTGTGGGAGGTGAGGAAGTAGAGGCGGTGAGTGTGTCGTACTTGTTCAAGAAGTTTAGCTGTGAACGGAGGGTGGAAGGTGGGATGGGAACGCTGGAGAAATCAGAGTGGTGGAAAGACTCTTGGGGGCGGGAAAGACTTGGGTGCAAGCCAGAGTGAAGCAGCCAGCGTGGAGAGAGAGCTCATCGGGGGGGAGGGGAACCCTAGAAAGGAGAAGAGGTCTTCTTTCTTAAAGGAGATGCACACAGGCTAAGGCGGCAAGGACCTTCTGAGGTGGAGAGGCATGATTTAGGGTCTGGACCTTGTCCATTGAGAAGCCCTGGTAGGGCAGTGGTTACACGTTGGGCTGCGATTGGCACGGTCGGTCAGCCATTCTAAACCAGCAGCAGCTCTGAGGGAGAACGAGTGGACATTCCACTCCCGTAGACAGTTAGTCTCAGAAACGTCACTGAGAGTCAGCATTGACTCCATGGCAGCGAGACTCTTCTCCACTGAGAGGCAAGGATTTGAGGGGAGAGGGCATGGTGCAGGTACCCTTTGGGGATGAGGTTAACATTCTACAAGAGGATGAACAAAGGCATTTCCAGCAGAAGGGAGGGCCAGCAGGCTGAGGGGCGGTCCATTTTTGGCAAGGTCATGGGACTTAGTTCTAAAATTTTGCAACCTGGAACCAGAACAGAAAGAATGGACGTGCATTTGTTCTAGGATTGGGGGTTGCTAGGAGAGAGTTGGAACATGTCAGGTTTGCAATGAGCTGAGAGACCTCATGAAAGATGTCGCATGAGGTCCTGGTGAAGCAGGGTAGTGAGGATAAGAAGGGGTTGTTGGACAAAGGGCACACGACTTACCCTGAAGGATGGCTGGAGGGTTAATAGAAACAGAGTGAGGATGGAAGGGTAATAATGCATGTCCAGAGTGAGAGGTAAGGGGGGTTAGGTTTGGGTTATTATGCTGAATGTTGCCTGTTGGCGAGAGACCCATACCTACTCTTTCACACCCTCTGCTGTACCACCGGGGATTGAAAGCCAGAAAAAAACCCTTCATGTTCAAGACCCCTTTGTCAGCAGGATTCTTCAGGTCTACCAACACAGGACCTTCCCTTTTCTGCTTGTTCAATGTAACAAAAACTTTTGGTAAAAATCGCCTATATTAAATCCCCCTCCATTTGAAATACCTAGGGTGATTTCTAGGTATTTTAAACCGGGGGAGATTTAGGGTGATTTCATTTTTAATCGCCCCATATGCATGTGACAGTTGGACCTGGAATCAAGAAGACCAAGGAATCAATACGTTTGAACAGCGGTGCTGGAGAAGAATATTGAAAGTACCACAGACTATTAAAAGGGCAAACTGACCTCTCTTGGAAGAAGTACAGCCAGAGTGTTCCTTAGAGGCAAGGATGGTGAGACTTCATCTTGAACATACTTTGAACATGTTGTCAGGAGAAACTTGTACCTGGAGAAGGACATCGTGTCTGGTAAAATGAGGGGCAGCAAAGGAGAGGAGAGCCCTCCACGAAATGGGTTGACATTATGACTACATCAATGGGCTGGAGCACAGGAGCCTTTGTGAGGGTGGCACAGGACAGGGCAGTGTTTCATGCTGTGGTGCTTGGGGTCACTAGGGGATGTGAACCAGCTCAATGACACCGAACAGTAACAACAGTAGTCACACAGGGTGGCTTCTCTCTTCCAGATGGGACAGCCAACCGGATAGATGACTGGGAACAAGAATGGTTTATGCTAGGGAGTGGAGATAAAGACCGTGGAGATGGGGTTGGGGAATATTGAAGTCAAGTAACTGAGAAGTCGGAGAAGAAGTGCTCAGTAGCGTAAGACACTGGATTGAGACCTGATAGGATTTCCCACATCCTCATCCAGGAGCTGGGTTCTAGAGGAATGTCTAGAGGCTATCCCCCTAGGAAAACACTCCTTCTTAGGGCAGCATGCTCTTTCTCCCCTGTGTACCCAGTTGACATTCTCCTCTGGATCCTACTGTTTCAGTGACTGATTAAAGTATGCAATGTTTGTCTTGTATTTTCCCTGCTCCTCCCTCCTGTGCCCTTCAGAATTTTCTCATCTCCTCACGTCACCAGGAACTTATACTGCCTCCTGTTTTTTGACAGTGCCATGCCTCTTAAAATGAAATGAGTCTGTTAGGCTGGAGGCCATATGTGATGTTCCATGAAGATTATGGCTGACCTGGAGTTATATCTTAATTGAATGGAATGGCACACACAAAAATGTTTGCTTGTATGTACAGTTGGTTTGGTTTTGTTTCTGAGAGAGAACCATTTTTATCACATTTTCCAAGGAATCACTGTTGTTCTCATTTTAGGGATAGAGGTGGCGAGGGAGAAGAAAGGAACCACCATGGATAGGATCTTAGGGACCTGGTTCATCCCAGGTCTCTAATGTTGTCTATGACCTTTGAAGAGTCACGTTCACTCCTCAGACCTCCGTCTCTTCCTCTGCAAAATAGAACCACTCATCTTTACCTTTCAGGATCGTTAGATAGATTATAAAACCCCAAACCTACCTCATGGCCATCAAGTGGATGCAGACTCATCGTGACCCTGTAGGACAGTCAAACTGCCCTTGTAGGCTTCCAAGACTATAACTCTCTACGGGAGCAGAAAGCTCAGTCTTTTTCTCACAGAATGACTGGTGTATTTGACCTGTCCACCTTGTGATTAGCCACCAGGGCTCAGCCATGCCAATACCAACACAGTGCCTGAGGTGGTTAGCTTTTTAATACAGTGCAGCTATTTTTGTCGGGCTTTCATTTGGGCTCCGAGGGAAAGGGGTTTGAATGCAAGAGCTGTCTTTGAGATGTCACTTGGAACATGTTAGTCAAGGAAGGAAGTGAGAACCCGGCAGGGAAGGAATCCAACGAAGGGTGTGCTGTCAAACAAGTATTTCCAACTGGAGATCATTCCCGCTGGAGCTCCCTGGGATATGGAAGGAAGCATACCTTGAATTTTCCCTCTGGGCATGAGGGAGGAGGGCACTTAGCCATCTACTCCTCATCTGTTGCTGGCTGAGGCCTCCCAAGGACATTAACTACCCAACACAGCTGGTTCTCTTGGCCAGGAAAAACCCTCAGGCATTTGAAGTAGTAATTTAGTTGTGTACAGAGGAGTGCTTATGAGTTAAAAGTGAGGCAATGATAGTGACTGCCCAAATGACAGCACCTTCCTTACTCCCTGCCTTTGACATTGAGCAATCCTCCACCCTTCCTTGCCTCTGTGCCCCATCGAGAATATTTGGATCATGGAATGGTTAACACAGCTTAGCACAAGGGGGGAAACTTCAAGTATACCCACAGTCACTTTGAAAGAAAGGTCCATCTACTTCTGGGAAATCAGCAATCGAAGACCCTATAGAGCACAATGCTACACTAACATACATGGGGTCACTGTGCATCAGGATCTGGATGAGTTGGTGCCCCATCACCCTAACTGTGCCCTCCTGCCTGGTCTTGCGTTCTGGTGTGGTGCATGCTTGATTTCTCTCTCCCCAAGACTACTGCTGCTTACAGAAGACACAGCTTGTGCCTCACCCAGTTCTCTGTTGCTGGGATCTGGCATAATGGCTGGCACACTGTGTTAGTCTGGATTGACTAGAGGAACAAATTCATAGACACTCACACAGGTATAAGAGAGAACTTTATATCAAAGAGCAATTGGACATTAAGAAAACACCCCAGGCCAGTCAAGTTCAAGTCCATAAGTCCAATATTACCCTGTATGTCGATACTAGTCCATAAATTCCTCTTTAGACTCATGCAACCATGCAATGATGCAGAATTCAGGAAGATCACAGGCCATTGAAAGTTTTGTGGATGCAGTGGTGATGGAAGCCTTTTAGTACTGGTGGGGTCTCCACATGGCTCCCTCTGCTCCAGGGCTCTGGCTCTATCAATGTAGCTCCATGTGGCTTGTCAATAGGAATGTCTCACAGGGAGTCAAGCAGAGAGTGTATCTGGCCTCCGGTGAGCGATTTATCTCCTTCGGGCCTCCAAATGAGGTCATTAAACAGCAACCTGATTGACAGGCTAAACTCCACCCCTTCTCAAGTTGACAGGACCTTATGTAACTGCCACACACACCATGCATCATATATATGTTTGTTATGAATTAACTGCCCTTACCTCGCCCATAGGAGAGGTTTCTGATACCCCACCCTGCCAGAGGGGTGGCGTCATTAGGCATTCTGCACACGTGGTGGGAGATTGATGCTCCCTGTGTTCCAGTGGCAGGGGCCTTTATCACACCGCATGTATGGCTCCCGAATCACTTGGCAAGGGATTCATGTCTCAATATTACAATCTCCAAAGCGATGATATTAGAAATTCAATTTTAAAAGGGAACTGTTTAGGGTGTCAGCACGTTATGATAATTATCAGGGAGGAATTTTTTTTCCCTTCCGCTCCTGCTTTTTCCTGAATTGCACTCGTAAGCTCTTTTCCACCTCAATACAAAGAATGGGGAAAATATGGACTATTTCTGTGTGTGTGTGTGTGTGTGTGTATGTCCCCACCCCCACCTACGTCCTCAGTCTCCCATCCCAGTCTTGCCAACACATGGGGAGCATAGCCCGCTCCCCCAGCACACGCCTGAATACGCCTGATTGCTTTCCTGTATTTCTTTATAAAACTTTAAATATTCATCACGCCATCAAATTAAATGAGATTCTTTGCCTGCCATTCTTCTCAACACACTGAGCTCTCTTCTGCGGTACCTGTCCTACAACCACCGGAAGCACCCGGAGTCTCGGCATTTATCTAACATTATCCCCTCTGCGCTCAACTCCCCATCAAGTAAGCAGGATGCTAATGAAAACAGAAGAAGCCGAGGGGCGTGTTGCTGGGCCTGGGATGGCAGCTCCGGGAGAAGTGGCTGGGCAGCAGCAACAGACCAGCAAGGTTGCTCTGAGCTCAAAGGAGAAGATTTTCCGATGAAAGGCCAGGACTCCAAAGAGACACCGCAGGATGCATCACGAGTGAAATGGAAAGCATCCAAGGTCTAAGTCAGCCTTCCTTCTTCCCTCTTCACCCAATTGATGCCTAGCGGACATAGTTCTTGTGCTTAGTCGCCACTAAGTCCACTCTGAATCTTGACTACCCCATGTGCACAGAGTAGGGCAGCTCCCTAGAGTTACCAAGGCTGTGACCTTTTGCAAACAGATGGTCAGCTCTGTCCTCTGATGCACCTCTGGGAGGACTTGAACACTCAACCTTTGGGCTAAAAGCCCATTGGCACTCCTGAGTACAGTGCTGACAGTCAGGGTGTCAATACACCTGGGCTGGAAACAGGAAGCCAGATTGGATGGCATTTTGAAGGTCTTTCTAGCCCCCTAAATCATTAAATGTCTTTGTCCAGCAGTGATGGAAGATTAACAAGAGGGGCCGGTGGGAGGTTTCTGGGGAAAATTGGAGGAGAAATGTGAGTATGCAGATCTGGCTGAATATTATGTATAGCATTGTGTTAAATTTCAATGCAATACATTATATTTTAATCTACTTCCTCTGCCTGGGCGGTCCTTTAACAGGGAATCGATCAGAGAGCAGAATACTAACGTGCCAGGGATAGGGTCACGTCTCTGCCCGTAGTCATTTATAACCAGCCTGAAGTTGGATAATGCGCGGCAGGAGA
>NW_022107432.1:25796727-25805763 GCF_000313985.2 Echinops telfairi | reverse complement strand
TTGTGAGGCCCTCAGGCTTATAAACGCACTGGGGCTCCTAGAATAGTGGTTCTCAGACTCTGCAGGTCGAATCTGGCCAAGAGACGCACCTGTGGAGTGTAGCCAAACAGGATTCCTAGGCCCAGCTCTGGAGTCCGGGTGCATACATTCTGAGTGTGTTCTCAGCACGCACACGCGGTCTGCGACACTAGGAATAGCAGCATCCTTGTACACTCAGGGCTTCTTTACGCCCAGAGTATTTTTAAGCATCTCTTATGTTCCAGGGCAACATTTGTTTTCTCAAAGATAAATGCTAGATAACAAGGCACTGCCCTCAAAGAGAGACCCTAGGCTTGAGGGAAGGCAGATAGACAAATGGCGCAGTGTGATACAAAATGATTCCTGACTCAATAAGGGTGTACTAGGGATGGCAAGACCTTGCCTCCCACATTTTGGACAAGTAGTCAGGAGAGCGGTCACTGGAGGAGGCTATCTATCGTGTTTGGTGAAGTAGACAACAAAACTCACGGGCATCCGGGTACTTCTGACGCAGTGACTCTGCAGAGGGGTTCAAGGACTGCCGCTCTTTACAGAGTAGACGGCCTCATCTCTCTCCCATGGAACGGTTGGTGGATTTGAATGGCCAACCCTGTGGTTAGCAGTCCAACAGCAAACGCACAAACCACCAGGGCTCCTTTAGTAAACAATGACTCACCGCCCACAAGTTGATGCCAACTCGTAGCGACCCTAGAGGACAGGGTAGACCTGCCCCTGTGGGTTTCCCAGACTAGTCTGTGTGGGAGTAGAAAGCTCCACCTTTATGAAGTACCAGGCCAGTTAATACAAAGAAGAACCTCAACAAGCTGGACTGACGCAGTAGCAGCAGCAATGGACTCAGACATAGCAAGAACTGGGAGCACGGCCCAGAACAGGGCGCTGCTCCGTGCTGTTGTACACAGGTCACTAAGCATTGGAACCAACTAGATGACACCTAACGATGGTGCCAACAAGAGTCTACGGAATGTGATGGGCCCACGGATGAGGAGGTTCATAGTCTGTGTGCACCCAGTGGGCAGATGCTACTGCTTATGGTCAGGGGTGACACCTCCCCAGGCTCCTGCATGGGATTCTCATGCGTGATGTCCTCTGTGTCGCAGACAGCTCGCCATCTGTGGGACGTACATAGCGCACCGCTAAGTACAGCAAGCATCACGCTGCTTATTGAGCCTGGCACCTCTGGGAACACTTTACTGAGAGAGCATCCTCTGTTTCTTCCTCTGCCTCACCTCCTTTCTGATAAGCCCCCTGCTCAATCCTCTAACCAAGGCTTTCCCCCCTCCTCATTTACCGGCATCTCTCTATTTGCATGGCACACCCACCCCCAAAAGAGCCTCTCTTTCCCCAAGCTCCATTCGTTGCCCCAGCTGTCAGATACCATCTGTGCAGAGGGTGGTTGCAGTTGCTGCTGGTGAGAGAGCGCTTAATGAGATGGAGTTGAATTGCTTATCAGAGCACATTCTGGCGAGGGTGGGAAGAGCCTTAACTCTTGCATAGGGCTAGTTTGATCCGGAGGTGCTGGTCTCAGCAAAGCAAGTAAGAAAGTTTCCCCCATTGACTGTGTGTTAGTCCAAGTAGACTAGAGAAACAAATCCATGGACCCACATATGTGTATAAGAGATTTATATACAAGAGCAATTGAACATTGAGAAAACATCCCAGCCCAGTCCAGATCAAGTCCATAAGTCAGATGTTAACCTGTATGTCTGATACCTATCTATGAAGTCCACTGCAGACTTACAAAACACATACAATGGTGCCAAATGTAGATCAGAGGCCAGTGGGTAGAAAGTCTTTGGATCCAGTAGCATTGGAAACATCTCAGCCCTGGCAGGGGCCTCTGAATGGCTTCTCCAATGCCTAGGGCTGCATCAGGGTGGGTCCATGTGTCTTGTCAGCTGCTATGTCTCCCAGGGTGTGAGCAGAGAGAGAGAGGTGTCTCTTGCCTCCAAGGAGGAAGTACCGATTTCCCAGACTTGTCAGGAGACAGCCATACCCACACAGAGGTCTCCCTGGCTATCTCCAGATTGACAGGCTAGACTCCACCCCTACACGCTTAATTCTCAAATTGACACCAAATGAGGTGACTACCACAGACTGCCACCAGACTGATCCAGCATGGGTCACAATTCCCTCTTATCCAGAAGTCCACATTCAAAACAGCCTCTCTCCCTGGCCAAACCCGAGTCTTTCTTCCCTCTCCTACCCCGCCTGTATATCTGTCTTGCTTTCTCTCCTTTGTTGGCCACATCCCCTTGACATCTCACTAGTGCTCGGGTCTTTGGGTGTGTCTTTGCTCTGTTCACCTGGGTTGTGGACATCCACCCCCAATATTGTGCGCTCTATAGGTAGTCCCACTCAATAGAGATATCCATTTCCAAATTACCAAACGTTTCTCTTTGTTGCTTCCAGAAGGCCACCTGGATGGAAACCCACTCTGGGGTCCTTTCATTTAAGCCCCACATGTATCACCCCCCAGCCAAGCCCATGCATGTGATTAGAAGACATGGGAATGAATCCATTCTGCGCAACTGCACACTCCTTTTCTCCATCAAACATGCAAGGTATTACTTATTGCATGAAATGGATTTCCAAGGCACACCAGTTTTCAGTAAGGATGGTCATAGTGTGTATTTATATGCTTCTTCCCACACCCATCGAGCAAAGTTTGGAATAAATCTCTTTGCTGCTGCTTCCGTTCTAAGTACAGTTTCTGACGTGATTTCTACACCCGTGCTATCAGGGTTCCCCAAAGTTTCCCCCTGGGTCATGACTCTTTTGTCTGGTTTTCCTGACACTTACCATGCAATACGCTTCACAATTTTGGCGGTTTTATCTCATGCCGCTTTAACACCTATTATCCTTCTATCCATCTTACTTGGTTTGGCATCTGATGCTTCAAACCAGAGGACCCATCTAAGCCAATCACAACCCCCCTACAGAGCCCAGTGTATTCCCACTATCATAAATCCTTGCTGTCACGTGTTACCATATCATTGATGGTCTCCTAGAATGTAAGAGGTGGATCATGTCCAGAATTTCCCCCCTGATACCCTTCATTTGCTATATCATGGATTATTGGACATTTGGCTAGTGGGTGAATTAGACTTATTCCTATCAAATCCCCCAAATCCAACCCATCCCAGATCCTGCTTCTTTGTCATGAACACTTATCCACTAGGTTTAATTTTCAGGACAATTCTTCAAGGTATATATTAGCATGCCTTCTTTTCAGATGTAGAATTCGAAGTTCACAGAGGTTGAATAATTTGCTCACTGTAACTAGTGCGCCTCAGACTATAACACAGATGCCCCCCCTTCCCTTCTTAATCCAGAAAAGGGCCTCAGAATGCATGGGATTTCAGCATTCATGGAAAGGAAAGTCCAGACATTGAACGTATAAAGAACTGCTCTGTTTCTCCTAGTCTCTCCTGGGCATATGGTTCTTCTCAGCCCTCATTTGGAAAAAGGAAGTCATCGGATTTTAAGAATGTTAAATATGCATGACAGATCCTGCCCATATCCCCTCAGAGCTCTCTGCCACAGCACATGTAGATAATCTCTTATTGCAAACACCTGCATCTCCCTGCCCCAGGGCTTCCTCTGGTGGAAGAAGCATGCTTGACCCCATGCAGAGAAGGCTGATTTGCTAGGGACTTAACACACTGAGAAGGGTCCACAATCAATTATGGATAGGCGTTTGGTGCTTCATTACTTCCTATCCCTTCAAATGAGATAACTCTGGAATATGTATCCTATGCCATCTCCCAGAAGTTCCCCATGGGATTAAACACCAGTTGCCCACAGTGGCAAACCACTCAATTACATACCCGGGCTTGGCTTCCTTCCCAGTCTAACGGACTCCTTCCCCTACTGGTTGTTCCTGGAGTTATCTCCCCGATGCCCTACTCATACTCAAATCCACATCCTCAGCCAACTAGACCCCAGGAGAATGCAGGCTCTGCTCCTTGCCGAAGCCCGGCTAAGACAGTGGAACTTTAGGGGTCAGCTGGTTCAACTGGTCCATGAATAAATTAAGTCTCAGATAGGGAAGCAACCTACTCAAGGTCACTTTGAGGAAAGCTGGGCTGAAGGTACACATCCCCGTTTTTCATTTCCACTGCCCTTCCGTCCTGTGAGGAGCTCTGGTGGCGTGGTGGTTACACATTGGGCTGCTAACTGCAAGGTCAGCAGTTAGAAACCAGCCACTCTTCAGGAGAAAGTTGGCGTTTTCTACTCCCATAAACTCACAGGGGCAGTTCTACCCTGTCCCTTAGGCTTACTATGACTCAGCATTGACTCAAGGGCAGTGAATTTGGTTTTTGTTTGTTTGTTTGTTTGGGGTCCATCCTGCAACACCCCACCCCCATGAAACCCCTGGAAGCCATATATCACTGGGAATGCACCACTGGGACTCAGGAGAAATAGGAAGTGGAGTAAGGAGGGAAGGGAAAGAGTGGCCAAGGAAAGAAAAAGAATCATAGTCCATAAACCGCATTATGATTCCCTCTTCCACTTTGCCTGTCAACAATTTCACACCACTCTACCTATTGGGTCAACTCGGGGACAGCAAGGATGTGCTGCCCGACCCAGGTTAATTACACAGTTCTCTTGAGACTTTCGGACCAGAAAGGTTAGCAAAAGTTTTGCATGCATGTCCTGGCAGGCTGCTGTGTGACCCTTTTTGAGCACCTGCTGGTGTTGCTGGGCGCTGGTCATGGTGCTGAAACTTAGGCTGTGCTGACTGGCTGGCTTGGGCTGAGCCAGATGACTAGGCTGTGGGAGGTTAGAGGTTCAGAACCTCATCAGAGCTGGGCATACACTTTGGCATTATGTATTCTACTCTTCCTCCCCCATGGCACAGGTGGGGAGATTGAGACCCAAGTTAGCATGATTATACCCGCTATTTAAAAAGATCAAATATAACTTGGCTTTGATTACCTGTGTCAATGGAAGAGAAGAGGAAACTCATAGAATTCCAAATAGCGTGTAATACAAAACAATTTCTATTTTGAGTGTAGATTGAATTTGAAGCCATTTTGTATAGAGGGAAGGGGAAGCAGGTGTACTTTTGTAATCATGTTGGGCCCAGCTGAATGAGGAAAGAGGGAGGAAGTGGGAGGGTGGGGGGCGGGGGGAGTCAGGAAGTAGCCAGCCTATGATGAGAGATGACCTGTGGGTTATCTAAGAGGGATAAACTGCAAACTGCTCCACTCTTCCCAACAAATGTATTTCCTTCACACCATCTTCACGTTCTCAACATTCCTGCACACACACACACACACACACACTGGATGATATTAAGATCTAGCTTTCAAGGAACATCATGACCCCCAACTTTTTCCAGCGTCTCTAGCATCCTTACCCCTTTCTCCACCTCCCGTATACCACCTGAAAACCTCTATCTTTGGACCCACCCAATCATTGACCCCTCCACCTCCACTGCTGGGCCATGGGGAGTAAAAGCCACTGAGCTGGGAGAAGAAGTCAGATCTCCCATCTCATTGGGCTCCATAACTCGTCTTGGGATTTGGTAATCGGGCTAAACTTCTTCAACTTTTATGAAGACGACGACAGCCCCCCTTTCCCCCCCCGCTCAATTTCCTCAGTCACTCATGAAGAATGAGGCTAATCGTGATGAACTTCCACCACTCACTAGAAATCCATCTACTCCCACAATGATCTCTTCGTTTCCTTTTTAACCCATGAAGGAAGAAGAGCCCCTTCTTTTCCTCCAGGACTGCTATTCCATCTGTGAGGTAGAGCCTTTCTCCTTCCGCCTTCACGAGGAAACTGTTACACGAATAAGCCACTGCCACTCATCAAACTCTGCCTCCCGCTCACTCTTCTCAACAGGTTCAAGTTCTTCTACCATTTCATAAAGGGTTCCTTTTTGATACTCACCGGCCCTCTCACCTTTCCTCAAAATCTGCCTTTTCTGTAAGAGCAGCCTCCACTCCTGCCTTCTTGGCCTCTCTTTACATTCATCCCTTGACCCATTGCATTGTGGGTCCCAGGGCCACCACTCTGTTGAATCTACCTTTGCAGAGGACACAGTAATCTCATAATTGTCACACATAAAACTCCATAATTTTTATCTTACAAGTCCTAGTGGTGTAGTGAGTTCCTCTTTGGGCTGCTGACAGAAAGAGCAGTGGTTCAAAACCACCACTGCTCCATGGGAGAGAGATAAGGTTGTCTACTCCTGTAAACAGTTATAGTCTCAAAAACCCACAGGGGCAGTTCTACACTGTCCTATGTGGTTGCTATGAGTCACCATTGACGAGATGGCCATGAGTTTGGTTTGGTTTTGATTAATCCCTTATCTTACTAAGTTTCTCTTTACCACTTCAAATGTCTGCATACTTTAAAAATGGTTCTTCTCTGGTCGTTATGGAAACACCGGCATTTCTACTACCTCTATGAGCACATCTTCTCAGCCTCTTGCCCAACCCTTAAATGTTGGTGTCTCTCTCTCTCCCTCTACAAGACACTCTTCTCACCCAGTGTAGTCTCCCTGGGTAAACCGATCCACACGCGGAGTCTCACTTCTTATGCAACCACTCTCAAATGCTTGTCCTAGTTGAGCCCCCTTCCCTGAATCCACGTAGAATATCCAAAGGCCTAGTGAACATCCTTATAGGATGCCCACCAACATCTCAAACTCATCTCATGCTCCCAAGAAATGATCCACGCCCCCACAACTCTCTTCATGTTCTTATTTTCTACGATGAAGAACCCGAGTCATCCTTGCTTCTCTAAATAGCTCACCTTCCTCCCCCACACACCTTTCTCAGACTAGTTAATATGTTATAGGATACATAGTAGTATTCCATAGGTTATGTAGCTGTAGTTATCTTCAGGGTGATATGTCTGTTATCATGATCATTGACTGTACCTTTGTCTAATTTGATGGTTATTTTTAAATTTAATTTTCAGGTGCTAGTGTATGTGTGTGTGAGAGTGTGTGTGTTTTATTCTTAGTATAATGCAGTTTTAGGCAGGAGAGGGGCAACCTATCTTCAGTCATTGACATTTTCATGTGATTGCGTTTCCTAATCTAAGAATATGATAGGGAAGAACTCAGAGAGAAATCCTGAGTGCCTTTGAGGATAGCTAAATGGAGAAAAAAGAGGCACCCTCAGGCACAGAACTAGACAGCTGAAGCATTTGAGTAAGACTGCCAACTTCCCGATCTCCCTTTAACCTTGGCATGCAGTGTTCTTTAGCTTCAGCTTACAAGGATCTTGTTATTGCTCTACATCCATCTCAGGGCTGCCCCAGCTGCATACTGCACACTTCGACTGTTACTTTTGGGGAGATGTGAAGAAGTAAGGAAAGAGAAGATGACTTCCCTGAAGAAGTTGGCTGCTCTAGAGACATAAGCTATGCCTTCCTTCTCTCTCTCCCTCTCCCTCTCTCTCTTTCTGTCCTTTGCTTCTTTCCTTGCTTTCACTTAGCTGGCATGTAATTAAATTTGAATTGCAGCCAAAGCCGATTTGTGAGACAAGCATTTGGTTAGTGATATTGAGCCAACCAGGTGAAAAAAACCTCAGCAAAACTTGAAAGAGACCAATAATCACATTGTGATTGAAATTCAGCCCCTCTCCTCTCATCCTCTCTCCTATTAACTCGGACAAGAGCTGGAATCTCTCTTGGGACCCTTGGCTCATTGCTTTTCACAAGAGAGTCTAGGTTGATAGGCTGATGCATGCATGGAGCAGTGGGCAGGACCACAGCATCCCCGCACTCCCACCAACATAGTTAGGGTTTCTAGTTTAACCAAAATCTCTGACAATACGAGGTCACTTTAGGAGCCCTTGTGACATAGTGGATTAAGAGTTGGGCTGCTAACTGGAGACACAGTGTGGGAATTGTGCCTGGTCTGACCCACCACCACCACCACCCACACACTGGGGTGAAACACAAAGGGAGGAGCAGCAAGGGGAGCAAAGCAATGAAGTCCCCAAGGAGTCCTAAAACTAGACTTCAGGGGTAGGGCTTGGCACTTCATCAGACACGATTGGAAAACATTCATAAGGGTCAACAGACAGACCTGGAACTATTTATAGGCTTAAAAAAACTCCCCCACCCCCATGTCTATCTATATAAGATAAGCAGGATAAACAATCCCTAGGACAGTGGTTCTCAACCTTCCTAATGCTACAACCCTTTAATACAATTCCTCTTGTTGTGGTGAGTTCCCAACCATAACATTGTTTTTGTTGCTACTTCATAATTGTAATTTTGCTACTGTTATGAATCCAGCAACCCCTGTGAAGGGGTTGTTTGACCCCCAAAGGGGTCCCAACCCACAGATTGAGAACCGCTGCCTTAGGAGAAAGTGTGACTGATGGTTCGTGGGCCGGGGGTGGGGGGCAATGAAAGAGGGAGAGGTGGGGGAAAGGAAGGGGAGGCCAAAACACCCAGAGACAAGGGAATAACATGTGATCTAAAATGGATGGCAAGGAGTGTATAGAATGGCTGGTGGGGTTTGATCAAGTGCAATGGAGCCAAGAGGAATTACTGAGAGCCAAATAAGGTTGCACATGTTAGTGGGACAGGAGGAAAGTGAAAGGAAATAGAGGAAAGAACTAGGCACCAAAGGGCATTTACAGAGGCCTAAATATAGACCTGCATATATTCAAATATTAATATATAATTAATATATGATAGAGATAGACATTTATGTACATATATTTAGATATTAAATACATATATTTAAGTATTAAGGTAGCAGACAGACATGGGGCCTCTATTCAAGTACTCTCCCAATGCAAGAACACTTTGTTCTAATAACCTGGAATTCTGTGATGCTCACCTTCCTGATCGCTGAAAACAAAAGGGGTGCATAAGCAAATGTCGTGAAGAAAGCTGATGGTGCCCAGCTATCAAAAGATATAGCATATGAGATCTTAAAGGCTTGAAGATAAACAAGTGGCCATCTAGCTGAGAAGCAACAAAGCCCCCATGGAAGAAGCACACCAGCCTGTGTGATCA
>NW_022107432.1:25787880-25795603 GCF_000313985.2 Echinops telfairi | reverse complement strand
CTTACACCGCCACTGGATTCAAAGAATTTCTACCCACTGGCCTGTGATCCTCCTGCATTCGACGTCATTGTGTGTGTTTTGTGAGATTGAGGAGGACTTTGTAGATCGGCGTTGGACATATGGGCTAAGTCGGACTTAGGGGTTTAGACTGGACTGGGTTGGGATGCTTTCTGAATGTACACTTACCCTATATATAAAACTCTCTCTTATACATATAAGAGTTTCTGTGGATTTGTTTCTCTAGTTTGCCCAGACTAACAGAGATGGCTTAAGTAGAGACAAATGATATAAAATTAAGGAGCAAGACTGAAGAGATAAGATGGTTGAGATATCAAATCCTGGAATCTGGGGTAGAATAGTATGAAAAATCAGGCTAGGAGTCAGAGGGAAGGTGTTTGGGAATAATTCATTCATTAAACAACAGACTCTTAAGGTTGAGAATGACCACAAGTGCTGTCAGTGAGGAAGATACAAAAGGTTGTGGACACGTTCTTTCAAATCTGCTTTTCCCAAGGTGCTGGTTGAGCTCTGGGATTTCTCATGTCTTGGTTGATGGCTAGACGGATTCAAGAACCATGGACAGGGGCATGAAGAACCAGAACTCTGTGGTTACACAGTTCATTATGTATGGGGTTGAGACTCACATTCGGAGCTTCTGCCTCCTCTGAACCTCTGAGAAGAGGCCTTGCAAGGAGAGGTAGACATGGAGGTGGACCGCAGAATGGCAGCCTGCTTGGTTAGAGCCAACTAGATAATTCACAGGAAGGCGCTCTGCACTTAGGAATAACCACTGCTGTCGGGGGGATTCTGACTCATAGTGACCCTGCAAGACAGCATAGAACTGATTCATAGTCTCCAAGGCTGTAGACTTTTATAAAAGCAGGGCCCACATCTTTCTCTTGGGGAGTAGCTGGTGGATTTGAACTGCCAGTGTTTCAGTTAGTGGCTGAGTGTTTAACCATTGCACCACGAGGGCGTCTTGTACTTCAGAATATAGTACCTCAAACCAAGAGTCCAACTAGCTGGATGCTAACTTCAGCTCCAAGTCCCATCTCCTCTTTGAGCCTCTGTTCCTTATTTGTAGAACACATTCTGCTTGATGTGATGCCATCCAAGGGTCCTTCATTCCTGGTCATTTAAAATCCCCTCATTCTAGATGCCGGTGGATGTCCAAGGCCCATTAATCCATTTAGTCAACAAATAATAATAGCAGTCATAAAAATAATAATTATGATTGTTATATTTTCCAACTGGATGGGAGTTGTTTGGCTGGGAAGCTCTTCCTCCCTGTTGCTATTTAGGGGACTCAGAGCTAAATATAGCTTGTGCCAGGCATTCCAAACACCATCATCTCAAATTAGGAAACACATTTGCACCTCCTATCAACAGTCCTGTGGCAGACACGCTGACAATTCTGGCAAAGACGCAGGAAAATCACTTCCTGCCATGGGGGAAGAAGATCCATTTTTTGCCTCCTGTGGGGAATAAAAAACAGTCCAGACTTTCTGTGGAAGGAATTGGTGTGGGGGAACGGGCACATGGATATGTGTATAGGTATTGACCTTCACACACTGCAGGCCTGGTATATAATTGAGCACCAACAATATGCCTGACCAAGCAATTTGTTACTGATTGTCCTCATGATTTCCTTGAAAAATAATATCATCACTCAAGGTCACACAGCTTACAGGCAGCAGAGGAGAGATAGGTATCGATGGCTGTCTCAACCGGAGTTCCTGTGTCATCTACTACATGGCGCCACCTCTCTGCAAGGTCCTTCCTTCCCTCCCTCCTTGGACACAGGCTTAGCAGCCTTCGGACTCTTGTGGAGAAGTTAATGTGACCCAGTTTTTGGCCTGGAAAAGGTCACAGTTGATGTTTAATGGATAACATGAATGGGCAGTTGAACCCACTGGACACAAACAACCATTAGGATAGAAACAGGCTAATGTGGAAATAGAGACTGCGATGGTGGGAGGGGCCTGGACAAGTTCAGGAAGAAAGTGAGGTTTGAAGTCATCTGTAAACAGTGAGCCATCAGGACACGAGATGGCAACCTGGCAAGAGGAGTGGCACTGGGTGTGGGGACCAGTCATCAGTGCGAAATGGCACTGCCGAAGAGCCAAGGCAGCAGTGGATTTCAATGGGGAAAGCTTCAACTTCCTGCAGACCTGTGCCATGGAGAACCGCGTCATGAGACCCAGAATGAAGACCTTCTCTCTTCCAGGCTCCACAAAGCAAAAGATGCATCTGCTCCATCGTAGGTTTCTGTCAGTGCCCTTGAGTTGATGCCAAGTGTGGAACACCCCCATGGGCACAGAGTAAAATTATTTTCTAGGGCGTTCAAGACGCTGTCCTTCTGGAAACAGACCACGAGGCTTGTCTTCTGAAGTGCCTTTCCATGGGGTCAGACCACCAACCTGCCAGCTCGCAGGCCAGGGCTTCCCTGCGACTCAGACCCCAACTCTCTTTCTTCCAGGACCTTCCACCTCCGAATGACCCCAGAGGACAGAGGAGCTCTGCCCTTGCGAGTTCACGAGGCTGCAAACCTTCACTGGAGCAGAAAGCCTCATCTTTCCCCCAAGGAGCAGCTGGTGGGTTTGATCTTGCAGGTACCAGACCAGCTAGGAACCTGCTCTACCATCAGAGATTCCTCAATGCTTAGGTTAAGAGATATAGTCACCTGGATAGGAGTCTGGGGCCAGAACACAGAGCAAACCTTGCCTCCTGTTGG
This sequence comes from Echinops telfairi, assembly GCF_000313985.2. Taxonomy (NCBI): domain Eukaryota; kingdom Metazoa; phylum Chordata; class Mammalia; order Afrosoricida; family Tenrecidae; genus Echinops; species Echinops telfairi. Next base: position 25,792,869 of record NW_022107432.1, on the reverse strand, counting down.
CCTCCAAACCACTCTGTCTGCAACTGGGCATCTGGGCTGGGCAGGGTCTGCGGGAAGTTGAAGCTTTCCCCATTGAAATCCACTGCTGCCTTTGGCTCTGAGCAAGTTCCCATTGGGAGGCAGCCCTTGGGAGACAGATGTCACTGTCTTACTGGTACAGCACCAATCCCGTCCTTCTTGCTCCTCCTCCTAGGCCACCTTCCTCTGTCCTCTTCCTCCTCCTTACTTTGCACCTTGTCAGTTCTCACCTCCCTCCCCACCCCCATTGTTTCTTCCTTATTTCCCTCCTCCACCCTGCTCCTCTTCTGCTTCACAGCATCAGAAAATAAAAACAAGCCAGCCTTTCTGCTGTGTTTCTAAACCCAAACCAATAAAACACTCCTTTCACTTGAGGAGAATGGAAAGCAATAACTCAGGCATTAGCAGGGAGTGCCACACATGTATTGGGAATCTTGGTGGAGTTCTGGGAAGGCAGGCTCCGCCTCCAAGGCGGGAGGTGCCAGGGCACCACCTGGGCAGTGGGAGTGGGGGCAAGACACGGGAAGTTAGGTTGGCGATAGGAAAGCAGAAACCCAGACTGGGGGCGGGCTGTTCCACGCTGTCACCATAGTTCCCACCTGTGACACCTGTTCCCTCACCTTGGGCTGCCACTTCACCCCAGCCATTCCTCAGACCCTAGGATGGTCTCCATCCTCCCTACACAAAAGCCACCCACTGCCCTCAGGCGGTTCGGACTCATACCGGCCCAACAGAAGAGAGTAGGACAGAACTGTTCCTTACGGGTCCCGAGGCTGTAAATCTTCACAGCAACAGACGGTCTCGTCGTTCTCCCGAAGGAGAGCTCAAAGCCTGTGGCCAGCTCCGCTTTCCTACCAGGTCCTCTATCTGGTGGGGCACCAAGGTAACCCCACCAAATAGGTGTTGGAATCCCAACCACCATACTTGTGCATGCAACTCCACCTAGTGTGCAAATGGGACCCCCTCAGCGCCATAGGGTGTGTTTGGAACCTACTCATTTTGATATATAAAGAGAGCAGATTAGACACCTGGAAGCACGCGTGAATGGGCACGGGGCAGCTGCCACTTGGAGATCACCAAGGGACTCAGGGATGCCAGGGCTAGAGAAAATGGCATGCGGACTTCCCTTCTAGCCTCTTGAACGGTGAGAAAATAAGTTTCTGTTCCTCAAAGCCACCCCCCTTTGTTGCATTTTTGTGACATCAGCACCAAGAAACAAAGACACTTCCCATCTTGCACCAAACTTCCCCTAAGCAGAGCTCCCAGGCGGAGGGGAAGATGCCACCTCCGGCCTCAGCTCGTCACTCATCAGGGGAGGAGATACAGTCCACACCCCCACAGAGCTTCCTGTCTGACAGGAGGGGCACAGCCCTCATCCTCAGGAACTCGAGTTAACATCTGACAGATGGACCCTCACCCCAATACTTGCAGACTATGGGAGGGGTGATGCAGCAGCACATGGTCTTTGGAGCGAGGAGGGGTCCTGCAGATAACAAAGAAGCCCCAGCCCCAACATTCACTGACTCTCTGATTGTCAGCTGTTGTTATTAAGGTGCCATTGAGTCGCGTCCAATGCATAGCCACCCTGGATAGAGCGGAATGAAACACTGCCATCCACCCAGTTGTTGCTATGTTTGAACGCATTGCTATAGTCACTCTGTCTATCCATCTGAGGGCCTTGCTCTTGTCCGTGGACCCTGTGCCTCACTTAGCACGATGCCCTTCCCCAGAGACGGGTCTCCCCTGACAACGTGTGCAGAGTATGTGAGCTGAAGCCTCACTAGCTGCCCTTCCAAGGAGCCTTCTGGCTGAACTTCCTCCAAGACAGATTGGGTTGTTCTTGTGGTGGGTCACGGTACTTTCCATCTTCTTCTCCCAGAGCTTGCTTCAAATGCATCGATTCTTCTCTGGCCTTCATGGCTCACTGTCCAGCTTCTACATGCCTCGGAGGCAACAGAGCCTCCTGTGGCCTGGGTCAAGGGCACCTTAGTCTTCAACGTGATCCCTTTGCTCTTCAACACTTTAATTAAAGAGGCCTGTGCAACAGATTCGCCCGTTCCATGCGTCATTTGTATCGTTTGACTACGGCTTCCGTGAGCATTCGCTGTCGGTAAGTCCTCGAAAGTCTCACTTTCCTCAGCGGGTGCTTCTATAGGGGTGCTGGGGGTCAGAATGGACTTGATGGCAGGGAGTTGGGTGTTTGATATCCTAGCAACCTGCATCCTAGGGGAGGACCGGAGAAGAGCCCATCCACCATCACTCCCTCTAACATACCAGTCACTGCACTATGGCGTTTTTGCTTGAAGCTCCTGGTGTCTGTTTCATGGCCATTTTTGCTAGTCCCTCTTTATCTTTTCCTCCCTCTGGTCACTCTACAATAACAATTTGCCCTCTGACTTATGGGGGCACAGGTGTGTCAGAGTAGAACTGTGCTCCATTGAGTTTTCCATGACTCCTTTTTTTTTGCAGCCAGATGACCAGGCCTTTCTTCTGAGGCACCGCTGAGTGGACTACAACCACCAAGCTTGAGGATAACAACAGTCAGACCCTTTCACGGAGGCCAGCTGTGTGCTTAACAAAATATCGCCTCTACCTCTCGGCTCCAGAGCCAGTCCCTTCCCTGGCCATTCCTGTTTGGACTGCCACAGGTAGACCAGACGGCTTCACTGCACCCCCGTGCCCAACTCAGAACACCTATGTCCCAGATGTCACCTGAGTGAACATCTGTGTGTTAGTCCAGGTAGACTAGAGAAAGATTCATAGACACTCTTATGTGTGTAAGAAAGAGCTTTGCATACAAGAGCAATTGAATATTCAGAAACCATCCCAGCCCTGTTCAGATCAGGTCCATAAGTTCAATATTGGCCCCTATGTCCAATACCAATCTATAAAGTTCTCTTCACACTCACAAAACACATGCAATGATGCCGAATGCAGGAAGATCATAAGCCAGTGGGTGGAAATTCTTGTGGCTCCATTGGTGGTAGAAGCATCTCAGCACTGGCAGGGGTCTCCACGTGGCACCTCAGCTTCAGGGCTCTGGCTGCATCAGTGTTACTCCATAAGGCTCATCTTCAGTGATGTCTAGCAGGGAATGAGCCTGTATGCTGCCTCCGATGAGCTATTGATCTCCTTAGCACCTCCCAATGAGGTTATCAAGCTGCAACCTGATTGACAGGCTAAACTCCACCCCTTCCCTCTCAAGCCTCAAATTGACAACAGATTATGTAACTACCACAACCTGTAACCAATGTTGCAATTTATATAACCTTCAAGAACAATGAGCACAACACAGTCATTCTTAGGGCCTTGCATGCAGCCTCATCTCCTGACTCTGGTAGCTCAAAGTTCCCTTCTGTGTTAGCCTGGTATGTCAGAGAAACTAAAATAGTGATATTCATCTGTGTCCAATAAAGAACTTTATAGCAAGTCGTCATCTTATATCAAGAAGGCATCCCGGCCGAATTCAACTTAAGTTCTTAGGTCTAATGCTAGCAGAGCCCTCTTCAGACTCACATAGCTATGGGCTGATGATGCAGAAAGGGGAGGTGAGTGCAGGAAGCTCCCAGGCTGGTGGATGCAAAGGCAAATGGATCTAAAGTCAGTGGAAACTTGGCAGGGTGGGGACAGCTCTCAGGGTTGGAAGGCGCACAGAGGGTTGCCCTTGAGGTCAGGCACAGAATCCCAGCAAGCAGGAAGGTGGAGGAGCAGAGAGAGAGAGAGAGGTCCCCAGTTTCTCCTTTATATAAAAGCCGCACACCCCTTGGAGTCATCATCAGGTTTTGATCTGATTGACAGGTTGGGCTCCATCCCCACTGCCATACATGTGCCATCCAGTTGACATAAACTCTAACTACCACACCTTCCATGAGTGCATTTCTTGGGCCCTCTATCACTAGGTTACAAATCCATCTTCTAGGTGATGTTGTAGACACAGGGAATGCGTGGGACTCTGCCTTAGAGTCACCTACTGCCCGGCCCCGGGAAGGCAGTGAATGTAAAGATGGAGGAAAGTGGAAGAAGTGATACAAACCGTGATATGAACGGTCCAGGTGTCCCAGAGAGTGTGTCTACCGGCACTTCAGGCTGCTGCAGGTCAGGCTGCTCTGCTACTATCAGAATAGAAGCCAGAGAGGTGGGCCCAGGACAGAGCTATCAGGCTGTGACTCTGCTGCAGGGACCCAGAGGAGTCCTGGGGCTGGTTGCCAAGCAATTAAGGTCTGGTCTTAGAGGATGACTAGGAGGGAAACCTCCCTCTCTGTGCACTGCCTGGAATGCGCAAAACCCAAGCGTGGGTGGACGTGTCTTCTCGGGGTCTCCGCAGCAACACTAGTAGAGAGAACAGTGATGAGATGTGTCCTCCGCCACCCCTTCCCTAGTTTCTGGGACAACCCGGGAGGAGGATGAGAAGAGTCTACCTCTCAGCGAGAGACTGTCAGTTCCTGATCCCACTGGGGGTGAGAACGTCCATGCTTTATCGCCTGTCCTTTTTCTGGGATCTCCCGGGCTGGGGGTCTGGCTGCCCCCACTGGTCTCACTGGTAGGAGATCAGTCACATCCTAACTCCCTGGAGGTCAACATTCTTCACTACTAACCCAAAGGTTAGAGACTTGAGTCCACTCAGAAGCCCTTAAGAAGAAAGGCCTGTCAAAGGCATATCCTATCATTGTGAATGAAGGGGAGTGCGGGGTGGGGACACAAAGCCCGTCTGTAGGCAACTGGACATCCCCTTATGGAAGGGTTGCAGGGAGGAGATGAGCCAGTCAGGATGTAGTGTAGCAATGATGAAACAAACAACTTTCCACTAGTTCCTAAGTGCTTCCCTCTCCCCACTATCATGATCCCAATTCTACCTTACAAATCTGGCTAGACCAGGGGATGTACACTGGTACAGATAGGAACTGGAAACACAGGGAATCCAGGACAGATGATCCCTTCAGGACCAGTGCAGAGAGTGGCGATATCGAGAGG
>NW_022107432.1:25748118-25786076 GCF_000313985.2 Echinops telfairi | reverse complement strand
GGTTCAAGGTATCTCTTGAGGTAAAGAGTAAGTGTTTATTGGTTTTAAATGAACAAATGGGTTGATTACAATTATTAGCACGTGGAAGTGTTGACTGAGCCAGACTAGCAGCTGTGAAACGCAAGCACACGTGTAGAGACATAATCACATCCTCATTCCGCTAATGATTCTGATGAAGGCAGAGCATCATACGCAAAACTGAAAAGATTAGCCTGGAGGTTATAAGTTTGTACGAAAGTTCCTTAATTAATGCATGTCAGCTCTGTTCTTTGGGGCAGCCTCTTACTGCAAATCTGTTGCTTAAAAGCTAAGCATGCTGGTAGCTGTCATTAGAAGGCAAAAATCTATTTACCACCTAAGTCTGGTATTTGTTGACATCCCTTTATTCCCTCTAACAGTTTTTTTTCTGATAGTTTTCCACTATTTTATCATGGAAAATGTCATGCATTTGGGAAAGAATTTCCCCCCCGGTGAACATGTGTATACTGACTATCTATATTTTTATAATTAAGCTTTTAGTAGATCTACTTTATCATGTAAGAAGCATTGGTAGCTCTGACGGGTACATGTCGGACTGCTAACCACAAGGTTGACAGTTCAAATGTACCATCTTCTCCACGGCAGAAAGAAGGGGCTAGCTAATAAGATTTTCCACCTCAGAAATCCGACAGAGATAGCTTGGAGTCAGAAAGGACCTCTAATGGTATTGTGAATTATGGGTTAGACAGCTAACTGCAGCGTCAGTGGTTCAAATCCATGAGTCACTCCTCAGGATAAGGATGAGGCTTTTGACTCCTGTAAAAAGTAAGAGTCTTGGAAACACACGGGGCAGTCCTATTGTGTCCTGTAGGGTCTCTCTGAGTCAGCATTGACTTGATGGTAGGGACGGGTGGGTATGTGTCGGCATCACTAGACATTAGTGGATTTTACTTCAGCTTGTACCTGTCAGGTAGGCTTCCATTCCCCCCAACCATCAGTGCACCTTATGTTTCAATACATTTAAAACTACATCAGTGCAATCCACCCCAAAATGCTTCCGTATACTTGTTTTTTGCTTACAGTTCTTTGTTTAAGTAAAATTTACATATAGTGCATGTGCGAATCTTAAATATACCATTTGATGAGTTTTGACAAATGCACATCTGTAGAACACAAACCCTTAAACTATTATCATCACCCTCAAAGTTACCCTGCATGTGCCTTCCCAGTCATCCCCCATCCCCCAAATGTAACCATGCTCTGAGTTTTGTTCAGGAGTAGAATAGATTTTGCCTGTTGTAGAATTTTATAGACATGGAAGCATATAATACATACTTTTTTGTTTTTTGCCTAGGCTTCCTTTCACTCAGCATAATGTTTCTGAGCTTCATCCGCATTATAAAATCCATTCCTCTTGATGGCTGAGTAGTAGTTTATTGAATGAATACATCACAGTTTGATGACTCATTATCCCATTAATGGACACCTTGGCTGTTTCCGGTTGGGGGCAATTATGAAGAAAGCTGCTGGGGGCAGTATATCCCACCCTCCTGTGAACACGTGCTTTCCCTTCGCTGGGACGAAGACCCGGGACTCAAACGGCTGGGTCAGAGCTTAGATGTACATTTCCTTTCAGGAAACACCTGCAGGACGTTGCAAAGGGGGTCTATCATTTTACGCTTCCCCGAGCAACTTAGGAGCCTTCCGGTTCCACGTCCCCAGCCTGGCCAACACCGGCGCTGCCAATCTTCTCAACTTCAGCCATTCAGTCAGGCCTGCCTGGTGGCGTGGGTGGGTATATATGGTTGTGGGTTTCGTCTCTGAGGACCAGTGAGGTCGCACACCTGCTCTTTGTGTGATTATCGGTCATGCATTTATCTCGCTTTGTGAAATGTCAGTTCAAATCTTTTGCCCACCTTTTTTAAAATTGGACGGTTGATCTTTTATTATTGAGTTGTAGGAGTGATTGATATATTCTGGATACAAGCCCTCCGCCTGTAGACGTTTTCGCAAGTATTTTCCTGACGTCGGGGACTCCACCCTTTCCTCTGTTCAGTCGCGGCTTTTGATTGGCCGGAGCTTCCATTGCCATCAAGTCTCACTTCATAGTTGATTTCCCTTATGCTCCTTGACATGCCTCATCTCACCCAGGGCACCCTTGCTCCCCCACAGCACAAAGGCATTCTCAGATGTTTTCCTCTGGAAGCTTGATAGTTGAGGATTCATCTGGAGTTCATGTGGACGCAGGTGTAAGACAAGGGTCAAAGATGTCTTTCTCCCACGAATCCCAGTTGGTTTGATTGTTTTCAGCACAATTTGTTGAAAGTATTCCTCTTTCCACCATCATATTGGACACTCGGCTGCTCATGGTCTACTTCTGGCTCCCTCGTCCACTCCGTCGATCTATTGTGCATCTCCATGCCCATGGATACTTTTTGGATCAAGGTCGCTTTTACAGGAACTCTTGAAGACAGGAAGCCCTCCAACAGCTGTTGTTTATTGATTTATTTTTAAGACAGCTGATGGTGCCCGGCTATCAAAAAGTATGGCGTCTGGGGTCTTAAAGGCTTGAAGGTAAACAAGTGGCCATCTAGCTCAGAAGCAACAAAGCCCACATGGAAGAAGCACACCAGCCTATGCGATCACGAGGTGTCGAAGGGATCAGGTATAAGGCATCATCAGAACAAAAAAATCTTACCATAGTGAATGATGGGGGGAGTGCGGAGTGGAGACCCAAAGCCCATTTGTAGGCCACTGGAGATCCCCTTGCAGAGGGGTCTCAGGGAAGAGACGAGCCAGTCAGGGGGTGATGTAGCAACGATGAAAAATACAACTTTCCTCTAGTTCCTAAATGTTTCCTCCCCGCTCCCACTATCATGACACGAATTCTACCTTGCAAGTCTGGCTAGACCAGAGAATGTACACTGGTACAGATAGGAACTGAAAATCCAGGGAATCCAGGGTGGATGATCCCTACAGGACCAGTGGTGTGAGTGGTGATACTGGGAGGGTAGAGGGAGAGTGGGTTGGAAAGAGGGAACCGATTACAAGGATCTACATGTGACCTCCTCCCTGGGGGACGGACAACAGAAAAGTGGGTGAGGGGAGACTTTGGACAGGGCAATATATGACAAAATAATAATTTATAAATTATCAAGGGCTCATGAGGGAAGGGGGAGCAGGGATGGAGGGGGAAATGAGGAACTAATGCCAGGGGCTTGAGTGGAGAGGAAATGTTTTGAGAATGATGAGGGCAATGAATGTACAAATGTGCTTTACACAATTGATGTGTGTATGGATTGTGATAAGAGTTGTATGAGCCCCTAATAAAATGATTGGGAAAAAAAAGACTGCTTTGTGTATTCTGTGCCTTTATTTCCATAGGAGATTTAAACATCGGCACACCAATTTCTGTTTTGGTGTATTATTTATTTTTTTGGCAAAAATTTTCCAGGATTATGACTGGGATTGTAATGAATCAATGAATAAATGTGGTGGCAGTTTGACACCCTTAACAATGTTGGGTTTTTCAGTTCATGAGTTTAGCACAGCACTCCAATTATTTAGGGCTCCATTCTATTCTCTGCTCACAGGTTTGGTATTTCTCTGTGTAAAGGGCTTTCATCTATTTTCTGAAAAATTTTCCCTACGTGTTTTATGATTCGATGCCACCGTACACGGGATTTACAAAACGGTTTGCTACTGCTTAGAAGGCCATCTGCTATTAGTAAATGTGCTGACTCGTTCCAGCAGCAGTTCTACTGTGAAGACTATTGACAGCACAATGGATGGCGATAAGGACAAGCACATCTGTCTTAGAAGAAATCGGACCAGAGTGCTCCTTAGAGGCAAGGATGGCGAGCCTTGGCCTCACATACTTTGGGCGTGTCATCAGGAGACACCAGTCCCTGGAGGACATTGTGCTTGGTAAAGTAGAGGGCAGGCCATCAGAGAAATGGATTGGCACAGTGGTTGCAACAATGGGCTCAAACATAGGATCACTTATGAGGATGGAGCAGGACCGAGAGTGTCTCATCCGGTTGTGCAGAGGGTCACTGTGGGTCAGATCCAACTTGATGGCATCTAACAACCACCACCACCACCACAGCTGTTCTATAGGTTTTCCCGACATTTTCTAGGAGTTCCTGGGTGGCACAAAGGTTAAATACTTCAGCTACAGACCCAAGGTTGGTGGTTCAAATCCACACAGAGCAGAAAGATCTATTTACTTTCAAATTTCCCAGCCATTGAAAATGCTCTGTACAGTTCTACTGTGAAGCATGGGGTCTCCCTGAGTTGGAGTCCCTGCTGGAACTCCACAGCAACTGATTTTTTTTAATGTATTCTCTGTGTAAGCAGCCATAGCACAGACAAATAGAGAGTCCTACTTCTTTCCTTTGCACTGCATGGCTTTCTTTGTTTCTGTAACTAGGAAATGATACTCTATGGGTCTCTTGCATTTCTGCACATATGTCTCTACAGCAAACAACCCAGAAAGTATGTCTATACAGCAAACGACACCTCTCCTCAAAGAAGAGCTCAGATGGGATGTTGTCCCAGATTATAAATGCAACGTGACCATCCAGGACAGAGGTTGGGCAGGTTTACTCAAAGCCCCTTAGAAGAACTTGGTTCCCACAGAGCTTGGAGTCGCAGGGTGGTGGCATGACCCCCCACCAGTTGGGCAGCATCTCTTTAGGCTCTGTGAGATTTGTGTGGTAAGGGCAGCCCCTTACCCTTCAAGGAGAGCATGAAGCTCTGACTCATTAATTCCTTTGTTTCTGACTGAAGCGTCTCCTGGAAGCATCCATGGAAGTGTGAGCGTTGTCGCACTTGCTGGCTTCCAGCTAGAGCCAGCTCTCCGACTCTCCATACTTCTCGACTCCAGGGAAAGCAGGAAGTCGCTCGTTATTAAGTATGACGTTGCTCTAGGATTCTTGTACAGTCTTTTCATCAGATACAGGAAACCCCATTCTGTTCTTAATTGGCTGAAAGGTTTTTTTAATTAGGATTGGGTATTGCATTTTATCAAATATTTCATGTGCATCTGCTGATATAATCATTTTTGTTCCCCACCATGCTGTTAATACAGTGAATGTTGCTTTTTGAATGTTTCTTTAATAGATCTAAGCCTGTTAATACTGTGTATTTCTTCTTGAATCCATTTTGGTAATTTGATTCATTTGAGGAATTTGTCCATTAAATCTAACTTGTCGAGTGTGTTGGGATAAAGTTATCCACAATATTCTCCTGTTATGTACTTTAATGTCTTTAAGATCTATGGCGACATCCACTCTTCATTTCTGATGCTGGTGATTTGTGGCTCTGCTGATGCTAATCGGTCTAGCTAGAGGTTTATCCGAGTAGCTGCAGCTTTTGGCAGGTAATTTTCTGTATTGTTTGTTTTCAACTTCATTGATTTCTGCATTTATCATCATCGTTTCCTTCCTTCTACATCCTTTGAGTTTACATTGCTCTATTTGTCTTATCAAAGTGGAACCACAAGTCTCTAGGAGGTGTAAATGGTTAAGGATTTGAAAGCCACTCGCAAGGCTTATGGTTCAAACCCACTTGGGCCCAGCTTTGGAGGGCAGGCCTTGGCGATCAGGTTCACAACAAGTTAAAGCCTGAAGTGATTTTTAGTGTCTTATCTTTTTAGCGTCTTATCTTTTTAGCATACATAGTTAAAGTTATATATTCCCCTCGAAACACTGCTTTAGCTATATCCCACAGATTTTGTTTGCTGGGTTTCTATTATTCAGTTAGAAGCAGTTTTACATTTGAGATTTCTTCTTTAATCCAGGGTTTTATAGCAAAATGTCTAATTTCTAAATATTCATATAGTTACAGTTTGTGTTAGACAGGGTTCTCTAGAGAAACAAAATCAGAATGCTAATAATTATATATATATTTATACAGATAGATAAATGTATAACAAGAAATAAACAGTTAATTAAATTATAAAGCAGTATAAATGGCTCAGTGCAACGCATTCCCATGAGAAAGTTGTGAAACACTCACTGGCAGTCCCTCAAGTCTTGAGGGCCGCCGGGTGGTCCTCTGTAGAGCAATTCGGGCTATCCAGGTACAGGCAGTAAATAGCAAGGCAGGTCACCAACAGTCAGCCAGGTGACAGGGTCCGACAGTCCCCAGCTCAAGAGATGTAAATTCCAATAGTGTAGCAAAGCAGGTCTTGAAGGAACCTCAAATTACAGTGACACAGTCCACGGGTTAGGTATCCCACAGGTATTGTAGCTTGCAAATTGAGGCACAGAACAAGCAAGGCAGCCCACACTGGTCCAATGATCAAAGAACAAGAGACAAGAAAGGCAAGACTCGCCAAGCCATTTATCTCTCTGCCCTTCAATTAATCCTACATGTGTTTATTGGCCAGGTTGGGACAATTAACTAACTACCTCACAGTTATTCTATTGTTATTGATTACTAATTTGATCCCATATGGTCAGAAAACCTACTCTATATCATTTTCCTTGGTTAACTGAATTGAAACTGTGTTTCATGGCCTGTTGCATGTATGTTCTATCTTGTAGACTATTGCATGTATGTTGGAAAAGGCTCTGTATTCTGCAATTAGGTCAAGGAGGTGGAGATAGTTGTTCAAGTTATAATTCAGGTTTTTGCTTCTGATTTCCTGGCCTAGGCCAGAAAATTTAAAACAAAACAAAAATTAGAGTGACTGTGACCTAAAGCAAATATGTGAAACGATGTAAAGTACTTGCTCTAAATACAGTTAAAAATATCAGTCTCCTTTCTGGTCTGTGGTCCCTTCACTCACTCCCGCCTCTCCTTCCGGCCTGGTGGTCAGCCAGGATGAACTTCACCAACTAACAGAGCCTAGAGAAGAGAGGGTATTCATGCTGATGCACACTTCCTGGTACACGCTCCCTGCCCCGAGTCTGCTGGCTCCTGACTTTGTTCCATTGATCACACTTTGATGATTAAAAAAGGAATACAGAAGAAGAAATTGATGTGTCTGAACTGTGTGGTTGGCAAGCCCTTTTGAACCTAGAGTGAACTGCCAGAAGAAACCCCAAATCAGTCTTAGGAGGAACACCACCCCGGACTCCTTAGAAGCAATGGGTTCGTTTTTCATACTTTGGACACATCAACAGGAAAGATCGATCGCTAGCAAAACAGAAAGGAAAAAGAAACACCGTGGAGAGGAATGAACACAATGGCACGATGATGGACTCAAGTCCACCAACAATCAAGAAGGTGTCACGAGACCAGGTGTGTGAGCCATCTGGTGATGCTCTAACAGAAACACCAGCGTCGGTGGCAGTGACAAACAGAAGTGGACTCGTTCAGGGCCAAGGAAGTTAAGAGTCAAAATTCAGGATGCCATCTCAAGGGAAGGCTTTCTCTCTGTGTGATCTCCAGGAGAAGGCTCTTGTCTTCTTTCAGCAGTGGTTGGCCTGACATTTCTTGGAGTTCTATGAGTCTTGGCATCAGTCTTCCCCTGGGTCTAGGAGGTTCTCATCACAGAATCCTAGGATATGCTTCACCTCCAACTCTTCTTTCTTAGTGGTAGTCAGTTCCCTCTTCTGCTCTGTTCTCTTTTTTTCTCTATTATAAGAATAAAAGTGATGTAGGCCACATCTCAGGGGAACTCTCCTTACATCATATCAGGCATGTACCTGAGTAAGGGCGTTGCACCCTGTCTTAATCGCCTTACAACCAACTGGTGGATCACATTACATAACTTCCAGATGCCATCATGACATACCTACCAAACCGCAGAGAATCCTATTTGGGGTGTGGGGGACAGAATTCAATTCCTGACGCCTGATAGTATTTTATTTCTTATACCAGTGGTTCTCAGCCTCCTTAATGCCACAACCCTTTAATACAGTTCCTCCTGTTGTGGAGACCCCCCAACCATAAAATTATTTTCTTTCTACTTCATAACTATAATTTTGCTACTGTTATGAATCGGGTGACCCTGGTGAAAGTGTCGTTTGACCCCCAAAGGAGTCAGGACCCACAGCTTGAGAACCACTGTCTTATACATAATGCCTCCATGAATTGGAGGCAATTCAACGGCAACTAACAGCCACAGCACAGCGTTGATGACTGATTTTGTCCTAGCTTTATGAGGCCCAGGGAAACACATGGGCACAGTATCAGAGGAGTTCTTAGGAACTGGGACCAGACAGCCTCAGTGCTGTGGGCTATATGGTAGGGAGAGAAAACGGGTAGCATGAATGCCTTCATTCCATATCCTGTTTCCATGGCAGACATCACAAAGGATCCCAGCACATCATTCCTCTCAGAATCTGTGGGTGAGAATGCTTATTGTGCTTCTTCTCTTCTCCCTTGAATAACAGGTCGCCGAGTCTTAGCTAGAAATGCGAGCACCTGGACAATGAGTCTATTCCCCAACTTAATCAGAAGGAAGTTGTGTTCATGTGAATAGAATCTGACCAATGGGACGTGAACTCACGTGGTGTGTGCAGCATTCTTGTAATGTGCTTAAACTGAAGAGGATGCCCTCCTTCTCCCCTCTCTGCTGACGGAAATGCAATATTTTGACTTGTTCACCACTGAATGCTTGGCACCTAGTTCAGTGTTTGGCTCTTAGCAGATACTCAACAAATATACGCCGAATGAATATGTGCTTGAATAGGCTTTGTTCATTCTAATATTGGTCAATCTACCTCCCCCATATTAAAATAAACTCATGGCCAACAAGTTGATTCTGAGTCATAGGGAACCTATAAGGCAGAGTAGATGGCTGTAACTCTTTACAGGACTTGAAATTCTCATATTTTTCCCAGGGAGCCTGTGGTGGTTTCAAACTGCTGACCTTGCATTGTCAGCCCAATATACATCTCTGTCTTTCTAGGTGGTTACCTGTTGGAGTGCTTACCACAGGCAGGAAGCTTGAAACCACCAGTCATTGTAATGGCTCTCAGCTCCCATAAACTCTCAGGGGCAGGTTGGTCCTGCTTTCCTAGGTTGCGATGGATCAGAATAGACTCAATGTCAGTAAGGCTGGATTTTTGCTTTGGTTACACCAGGAGTAACTGTGCAAGTCACTCTGGGAGGTGCAATAATTGGTCTGCTCAGAACAAAAAAAAAATGAAGAAAAGTGAAGACCATGGAAACAATTAATCCACTGGACGAATGGACCATGGAAACATCAGCTTCCACGACCCTGAGACTGTGAAGAACTGGATGGCGCTCCCTGGCGCCCACTACCAACCTCTCTGAAAGGGATCACATGGGAAGGTTGTGGATATAGTGGGAGAAGATGTGGAGCAAAACTGGGAACCATCAAAATGATTAGACTTACTGGTTGGATAGAGACTGGTGGCCTCCCAAGACAATGGCCTTTAGTCACCCTTCAGGTCCAGAACTGAACTTATTCCTGGGGCTCAATTCTCAGCCAAACTATAGGCAGGTCTATAAGCTGAGCAATAACACTAGGGAGGTGCATACTCCTTAGAATCCTCAACCACCTTGGGTCAAAAGGGCAGCATTTGCCCAAAGACCATTTGGAAGGCAAGAAGGGTTAGGAAAGAAGGTGGAATGGAAGTGGGACACTGAGGGGAGAATTGGAAAAGCGGTGCTACATTGTGGGAATTGCAATTAAGGACGTGAAACACCGGTTGAAGTCTGGCAACCAGCTTGTGAGAGTGCATGGGAATGCGGCTCCAGCAGTTTCCAGAAGGAGCAAGCATTGTGTGGTAGTTACATAACCTGTTGTCAACTTGAGACTATTGAAGGTGAGGGGTTAGCCTGCCAATCAGGTTGCAGCTTGATGACCTCATTTGAAGGTGCTAAGGAGATAAATAGCTTGCTGGAGGCTGGACAAACACACATTCTCCCTGTGAGACAATCCTGTTGACAAGCCACTTGGAGCTACACTGATAGAGCCAGAGCCTTGGTGCTGGAGGAGCCAGAAGGAGACTCACACCAGCGCTGAGATTCTCCCACTGCCACTGGATCCACAAGACTTTCCATCCACTGACCTGTGGTCTTCCTGCATTTGGTGTCATTACATGGCTGCGTGAGTCTAAAGAAGAATTTATGTATTAGTATCGACATATGGGATAATATTGGACTTATAGAATTGATCTGGATTGGGCTAGGATGTTTTCTGAATATACAATTACTCTTTATAAAAAGCTCTTTCCTTTACACATATATGAGTGTCTATGAATTTGTTTCTCTGGTCCACCCAGACTAACACACATTGTAAAGACAGTTGGGAAGACATCAAAGATGAGCAAGGCAGCAAGCATCTCTCAGCTAGGAGGCATGGCAACTGCTCCGGCGACTCCCAAGAGGCCCTCTTGACAGGCAGATTTTCTCAAAGGACACAGGACAATCCCAGGGGCCTATTATGAAGTGTTAAGGTCACTGAATAGAGCGCTGGTGAGGAAAGGCCTGGAAAGTGGTGGTGAGATGTGTTTTTTTCTATTACATCAATGGGCTCTCTTGTTTTCTGCAGCAAAGACTTCCCTATGAGGATTTTGTTGGGAAGCCTTACCCTATCCACCGTCTGACCCTGCTCTTACCACTTCAGACTCCTTTATGCTCCCAAAGCCCAAAGAACATTTGGGAAGGATGCGTTTTGAGACCCTCACGGATGCCCAAACTGCTGCTCTTAATTGGTGTGAAAGAAGAGTGCAGAATCCTTCAGGGAAGGTTAGAGAGATGGAAATGCTGCATTTAGAAATGTACAGGCCAAATGGAGGGGAAAAAATCAGGGAACCAAAGCTTCACAATTTGATATTTTTGTTTAATAAAAGTTTCTGTGATTTCATAGCAATACCTTTTGACTTACCCTCCTTATCTATTCAGCCCAAGTTCCATGAACTTTTTGAAGCCTATGTTTTATGTGGATATTATTATAAAGTCATTATATAACATATGGTGTTCATTTGCCTGCCATATCTGTACATATGTATGTGCATACTTTTTACAGAGAAGTCGGTGGTACAGATTGTTCCATGTTGGACTATCAGTAGAAAGTTTGGTGATTCAAACCCAGCCAGAGGCTCCGGGGGAGGCAGGCCGGGGGCACCAGCTGGAAGTCCGTAGCTTTGTACATGTGATGGAGCTGGTCTGCACCCTTGGGGTCACCGTGAGTCAGAGTGTACTCAATGGGAACTGACAACAATAGCAGCAATATCTTTCAAAAAAACCCTGAGCCAAACACACCCCTGGTGTTTTGTGTGAAGAGTGACCATTCCTGACTCAAGGATGTCTTGTTTGTGGAATAGGTCGCGTGGCATCTCAAAGGTACAATTTTCTATAAAGGGAGGAGAATCAGATCGGCTTTTACTGATCTGTCCCATGAAGGAGTGGGTGGAAAGATCTTCACAGCCCTAAGGGACTCTGTGATTTAAGCCAGGCCTGTACCACAGACTCCCTGACTCTTCATGGAGGGTCCTCAGGACTGAGGGATGCTGCATTCTCCTGTGACAGATGCCTCTCTGTCAGCTGCCAGCCAATGGGCATCCCCTCCCCTGCCTTGGCTTTAGTGCACCTACGCTAAATCTGCACTAAATACTGAAGCCCACATCATGAGTAAGAGATCATTGAAACAAGCAAGGGGGTGGGGGGATCCGTCAATGCCTTTAGGTGGGCATGAAATGCCCCAAACTCCTGCTCGAACCCCAGATCTAAGTACACATCTGGAAATCAAAGGGAAATTAAGGGAGGCAACTGTCGAGTGGAACCTTCCCCAGCTGATGGTGACTCAAGTACAATGGAGGGAAATGCTGCCGGGTCTCTATCATCCCCACCGGTTGGTTACAGATGCGATCATGGTCCACAGCATGCAATTGGCTGGTTGTTGGAAGGTAAGAGTGAGCTAAAAGTGTGCCGAGGGTGCTGACCAATGGGAGACAGGACAGAGGGGTGGGTCAGGATGGGGGGTGACTTCACCATCCTCACCCTGGTGATGGGACAGTCAACTGCGGTCTGGTCAGGACCAAACTTCTCCAGAACAGGAGCAGAGCTGCAGTACCCAGGAAATAAGGTAAGCTGGGTCTTCCTTGTGCTTCCTTACCCATTCATCTGTAGTGCAAACATGACGTGGTGAAAGTGTCTGAAACTCTTCACCACACACTAATGAGTAAACTGATGTTTACCTTGCTGGATGGGCACTCTGTCCCCATCAGGGATTGCACATCTGAAGAGAAGCTCTGATTCAGCAGGAAGGTGCTGTGGGTTTAGGAGACAGACAGGTGTCAACCAGACCTAGAAGCAGACTCTTTGATGGGGTTGAAAAAAAAGTTCAGTAGAGATTCATAAGCACAAGTAAATCCATGCTTACCTTGTTTCCTGAATCCTCTGTCCCCGTCAGAAGAGGCCTTGGTTCTAGGTGCTAGGTAGGGTTGGGAAAGAAGCAGATGCCAGCCAGACCTAGGAGTAGAATTGTTGCTGCAGTGAGAAGATATGCAACTGATCAGTGCAGATTAGCAAGAAAACATAAGTGAACCTGTGCTTACCTTGCTTATTGGGTAACCCAATCCCGTGCAGGACAGAGGCACGGTCCTCATGGTGGGAGGTTGGAGGCTCTGGCCCAGGGTGGCCAGTCCAATCATGGGCTGCTGCCGAAGCTCATGGACACCAGGGCCATGTTGTCAGGGGGAGCGTGGGTTTGGAAACGACATCAGTGTTTGAGTCGGAGCAGCTCCACCTGCTCTGTATGCCATCCCGCTGAGTCACGCAAGTCCTCTGCGTCTAGACTGCTCATTTATAAACGAGAACAAGACCCACCCTGAGGCTTTTCTAAGACGGAAGATTACAATATGCAACGTCCCTGGCGCAAAGTCTGTCCTCAATAAATGATGCCGGTAATAGTACTTCGCTTGCCCCAGTCCTGCTCTCCTTGCTCTGTGTAATGTGGCTCTCTGTGTGGCCACGCGCAAGTTGCTCAGCCTCCAGATGCCTCCATGTGTCTTACCTGTAAAAGGGGTGTGATGAGAGCAGCGATGTCTTGGGATCGTTGGGAGGATCACGTTGGACTTAGGAGAGTCGCTGGCCTTGTGCTTATTAGCATATCAAATGAGGAGGGAGAACCAGGTCGTTCTTTTTTTAAAATTATTTTATTGGGGGCTCCTACAATTCTTATCACAATCCATCCATCCATCCATTGTGTCAAGCACAGATGTGCATTTGTTGCCCTCATCATTCTCAAAACATTTGCCTTCCACGTTAGCCCTTAATATCAGTTGCTCATTTCTCCCCTCCCTCGTGAACCCTTCATAATTCACAACTTATTATAGTTTTGTCATAAGTTACACTGTCTGACATCTCCCGCCGCCCTCTTCTCTGCTGTCCATCCCCCAGGGAAGAGGCAATACTTAGATTCTTGTAATCAGTTCCCCCTTTCCATCCCACATTCCCTTCACCCTCCAGGCCTCACCCCTTTCACCACTGGTCCTGAAGAAGTCATCTGTCCTGGATTCCCTGTTTCCAGTTGCTATCTGTACCAATGTACCTCCTCTGGTCTAGCCAGATTTGTAAGGTAGAATTGGGATCAAGAACAAAAAGATAGAATTGTTTTCTCAAGATCAGGGAAATTAAGGCCCCCTCCCCACCCCCACCCCCACGCCCCTATTCCTGCAGTTTCCCAGGCTGGATAAGCAGGGGAAACGCATATTGCGCAGGAAGTCTAGGGAGAGAAATCTGAGTCCAGGGATCCTCCTCAGACTACAGTTAGCTCCCACGCTGGCCAGGGGAGGGGGGGGATCTTTCAGGGGCCTCACTTTTAGGGGCCTCACATGCTGGGTCCTGGGGCTCATTTCTGAGCTGCCTGGGCAGGCAGCCTGTCCAGGGGCTTGTCCCTTGGTGTGCCCTCACACTGTGAGGGGTGTGGCCATTCTAGAAGAGCATCCTCAGCCCCAAGTGCTCCTAGTTCTAGGAGACATGGAGCACCCTGGGGACCAACACGTGGTCTTGAGAATCTGTGGCCTTAGGCGGGACCCTCCTGGGGGGAAGGTGGGTAGGCAAGTATGGCAAGAGTCTGGTGAGACACTGCCCTTGCTCACTGTACGGGTGACAGTGCTGGTGACAAGGTCCAGGACTTGCCGTGATTTGAGGATGATCCTGGCCCATACATACGGAGCGAGGGAGGCCAGGAGGATAAATCTGCCCCTTTTTGATTGATGGCTTAGCCTCGTCCTCCCAGAGAAATCTGATTATCTAGGCTATGCTGGCAGATGTCAGAATGAAATGTTTGCTGCCAGGTCCCTACATGGGGAGGAGGGGGGGCTGGCCGGACCGAGCTCCTGCCTTCCTGTCAACAAAGTCTCATTCATTCCCCTCTCCTACAGTCAACATCTGATGTCACTTTTCCTGGTTTATATGGCTTGGTGACCTTCCCTTACTTATTTTCCTCCTAATGAAGATGGCTCCAGTGGGGCTGGGCCTGGCATCAGTCCCTTCCATTCAGAGGGTGTTACAGCAAAGGGACCTTCCAGGACAGCATGCCACTCCGTGGTCAGCCCACAGGACCGCCAGCTGCTGAACTGACCACCATGACACCACTGACATGCGTGGCTGTGCTGCGGTGCTTCCTTCTCTCTCAAGCAGGTGTTTTGTACCTTCTCTTGATAAGCATGCCTAGGAGAAGGTTCCAGCCCAGCTGCTCCGGGAGTCTCTTGGAACTCCAGCGTCATAGCTCCTGTAGGCGCCCAGAAACCCACCCCCACCCCCCACCCCCCACGAGTCTACCTGGCTTCACCAACTCCACCTCTCTAAGCCAAAAGCTTCCTCTCAGAATGGGCGAGTCACAGTCTTTCTCCCCACTGCCTGTGCCCTTGCGTTACACAGAGACCTGCAGACAAACACACTAGGCACTTCATCTAGGAGGCTATGGAAGTGGCCCGTAAGAGTGCGCAAGGGTTCAGCCTCACTAGCCACAGGAAAATGAGACCAAGCCACAGTGTGTCCGCACGGCACCAAACCAACAAAGCACACTCCCTGCTGCAGTGGAGTCTGTTCAGACTTCTAGCAACCTTCAAGGGCAGCATAGTGGGAAACCCACTCGGGTTTCCCAGACACCGTACCTCTTTATAGGAGTTGAAAGCCTCGCTTTTCTCCAGTGGAGTGGCTGGTTGTTTCGAACTGCTGACCTGGCAGTTGGTAGCCCTGCGCCCCACCCAAAACAAGCAAAGGGGGAAACAAAGCCTCTGTCCTGGAGTCAATTCCAGCTCATGCTATCTGTTGTACGCCAGAGGAGAGCAGGTCTGTGACAATGCATCAGCTATCACCTTCATGGAAGGGGGCTACTCAGCCCTTCCTCTGCAGGATCTTGAGCTGGGTTAGGCACGCCCACTGTTAGGTTCTCAACCAATCCCAAACCACTGGGACCACCCAATGACCTTGCATGCAGCCTGGCTCCTGCTAGCTAACATGAAGCATCCAGACAATACCCCATGCGGATGGGGTGTGGAGCAATGAGAATGAACACGCCTTTGGCAGTATCTGAACGGACTGCAGGATGCACCACACCCACAACTTAGCACCATCTAGGCCTATAAGCACAGAAGGGCATGAACTGAAGGTGTCCACCAAGAGGCATGCCCAGGAAGGTGCACAGCAGTCCTCCTCCAGGAAACAAGCCAGGGGGATCGCTGTGCCCATCACGTGGAGAACTGGTGAAACCGGGTGGTGCATTCACACAATGGAGTTCTAGGTAGCAGAAGAGAGGAGCAAGCACGGGCGTTGCAATGTGGATGGAGCTCACAAGCATGTTGCTGTTGTTAGAAGCCTTCCAGTCAGTTGGGGCTCATCGTGACTCTGAGCTCAGCAAACTGAGACTCGCCCGGCCCTGTGCCATCCTCGCCATTGTTAGGTCTCAGCCACTGTTAGGTCTCAGCCATTGTTAAGTCTCAGCCACTGTTAGGTCTCAGCTACTGTTAGGTCTCCGCCACTGTTAGGTCTCCGCCATTGTTACGTCTCAGCCACTGTTAGGTCTCAGCCACTGTTACGTCTCAGCCACTGCTAGGTCTCAGCCCACCGTTGCCGCCGTGTCAAACCATCTCACGGAGGCGCTTCCTCTTCTTCGCTGTCCTTCTGCTTCCCCGGGCGTGAGGTCCTTTCCAGAGACTGTCCAGAGAACGTGTGATGAATGCAGTCTCACTCTCCTGACTTCATTCCGCCTGCATGTTGAATCAATGGTGCCAGATGCAAAAAATAGATACATAAATACTGCTTGATTTCATTTGTAATGAAGCTCAGAAATAGGCAACGTGCACGAGTCCAGAATGTTAAAAGTCAAGTTTAGCTATTAGTTAATTTAGGAAGGACAAGGCCCCCTGGTGGTACCATTAGTTAAACATTTGGGCTGATCACTGGAAGGTCAAAAGTTCAAAGCCATCCTGTGCTCCCGGGGAGATGGATAAGTGTGTCTTCAGCCTCAGAAAACCGATATATGGTAGCTGTGAACCAGAATTGACCCAACGGCAGTGGGGACTGGGTGGGAGACCCGGATGGGACATGGAAGGGAGGTAGGGTTCTGGGTGGCAGGTCTCTTAAAATAGATGCTGGTTCCATGGATAGGTTCATTTTGTGGAAATTCATCAAATTGTGTGCATTTGAGATTAATATAATTTCAGGGAAGAACAACAGAAACCAGAGGGGAAGGGAGACAGCGGTCAGTGTGAGATTTGAAAATAATTAACAATCTACAATCTATCAAGGGCCATGAGGGTTGGGGGGTTGGGGAGGAAAAAAAGAGGAGCTGATCCCAAGCGCTCAATGGAAAGTAAATGTCTAGAAAAGAACAATGGAGTATATGCACGAATATGTTGGATACAATTGACGGATGGATTGTAACAGGTGTTGTAAGAGCCCCCACTAAAATTATTTTTTTTAAAAAGAAATCTGAAAAAAAGACCAAAAAAAGGATTAATATAGTTTCCTAGAAGAATGTTATGTTTCAATAAATAAAATTATTTGAAACACACACACACACACACACACACGCAATATCTGACTGCACTTTCAGGGATTCTGGTTCCATTAGTCGGGGGGGCTCCTGTCCTGGCATAGAAAATGTTAAAGGTTCTAACGTGTAGCCAGAACTGAAGCTCCTGAATTTAACCAATGGGGGTTGGAAACAGAGGCAGTGAACCTAGACTAGTTCTCCCACAGACCTGCTTCGACACAGTACTGTGTCTCCTGGGATTGGGCTTTCTTCCCAGCAAAAGATAGTAATTCAGATTTCTGGCCTGGGGTCATTGTGAGGAAGAGACGGGGTCCCAAATGTGGAGCCCAGGATGCTGGGCCTGCCCGGGCAAAGGAGGTGCTCTGAGGTAGCAGCAAGTCACACTAATGGCTGACCTAAGGAAACTCTCCGGCCATCACCTGCAGTCCCCCACAGGACATTCTCATAGCCAATCAGGGAGCCCTGGAATAAGAAGCAGGCTGTCTGCATTCTAGACTGGGACCCTGAGAGCTTGTGCTGGGCAAGTCACGGCCTCTTCCCAGGTCTCAGCTTCTCCAGCCCAAAATGAGAAGATCGGTCAGTCAAGCAGAACCAGTGGCCCTCCTGGCTCTGTCATTGTCACCCTCAGAGACGGGCTACAGCTGATGGGCAAGGCCCATCGTCCAGGGCTGTGTCCCTCTCCCTCCCGCGCCTCATGCCTGGGAGTCATGCAGATGAAAGGTTTGAGCTGAAGAAATCAGAATACCTCGTGCCACACAGAAGTCGGAGAGCATCTTCCCAGTTAAGCTCAACCTAGAGAAAGATGCTTCCACCACTTCCGAGATATCCTTTCCCACCTGAAAAGAGGGTGGGGTGAGGATGCAGAGGTGCAGCGTCCTAGCTCCCTGCTTTGCCCAAGGGTCTTTTTCAGTCTCTGAAATTCCAAACTCTTCAGTGCCCAACCGAATCCTAGAGACCACCCCCACCCCCCTTTGTATTTGCTCTGGAAGACTGCCAGGGGCTTACAGTTTTCACCTCTTCACCTGCTCCAGATTACAGGAGCTGGGCCCAGGTGAAAACTTTCAAACATACGCGGACTGTCAGAACTCAAACCCAAAGGTTCACCACCACCAAATCAAATTGATTCCCGACTCATAGCCACCGGATCGATGCCCTTTGCGTTTCCAAAACTTTGAAGCTTTCCAGTAGACAGTCTCATCTTTCTCCCCTGGAGGCCCTTGTGGCCTCAAACCAATGACCCGGTGGTGAGCCGCTCAATGAGCAACTGACTATGCTGCAGAGCTCCTTCCAGGAGAATGAGCAAATTCGCCTCAGAAGAAATCCAACCAGAATGCTGCTTAGCATCAAGGATAACAAGACTCCCTTGCTTTGGGCATGCCATCGGATAATGCCAGTCACCAGCGAAGGCCAGCATGCCTGTGTGTGGTACAACAGAAGAGTAGTCAAAACAAGAAAGCCCTCAAAGAATGGGGCAGACACAATAGACTCAATGCATCATGAAGACGGGTAACATATCACTCTGTTTTACGTTAGGGCCCCGAGAGTCAGAGCAGACTGGCCGACTACTGACCACACACAGCAGCCTAAGTCCAGGTGACCTGTCTAAACCAAGGTGCTTCAGCTCATTCATGCGTTCAGGGAACAAAGGAGCCTGTAAGCTGATGTTGCAAGTTGTGCTACCGTAAGACCATGTCACCTCCTCACAGGGATTGGCAAAGGGGCCCAAGCTGAATTCCCCCTGCCCACTCTGAGTTCCCAGAGGTACCTGTTTCACTATTAGTCATCCAGTGTCAAAGAAGATGACAGCTCAGCTCCCAGATGGAGGTTTGGAGGCAAATATATGCGGGGGACGACTGCCAGCCAGGCAGTGGGGCAGATGTCAGAGGAGCTGGACGGGGCGGTGGAGCATGAGAAAGCTTTTAGCCAGTGGGTCAATGGAGCTCCTGTGTTACAGAGTCCAGCTGCTCCCCAGGGTCACCAGGGCTGTGCTCATTATGGAAACAGCTCTCCTGGCCTTTCTTCTGGGCAGCTACTGAGTGGGTTTGAACTGCCAACCTTTAGGTGCGCAATTGGCCACAGACTATTTGAACAACGCAGGCTCCTTCTGAGGAGCTCAGAATGCCTCGTTTACCTGGTCCCAGGAAGTAGGGGAGGGGGCCAGACCTCATTGCTCTCTCTGCACTAGACCTGACCCCAGGGGACTGGGGAAGGGTTGCCCGAGAGAAGGCGGGGTGAGTCTTCACAGACTTCCCACAAATGCATAATCGTCCCAAAGTCCCAGGGCCTGCTGTCCGCAAGCAAATGCATTCAGGTTGTTGAAGCAAAGGACAATAGCACTGCCCAGGCTCAGCTTCAGCCACCAGTAAAAAGCAAAGCAAAACCGAACCCAGCCATGGAGAAGGTGGTCTGTGCTGTACGGGGACTCCTAGAGCTAAAACCCTCATTGGCTGTGAGAAGAAAAGCCCATCTGCTTTCAAATGCCATTTGTAATTGTCCATCACCCTCCGGAAGGAAAATATTTACATTTTAAAACTGAGGGCAAACTCAAGGAAGGCCTGGTAGACATCAACTCGCAGGAAGTCAGCAAATATTTGTCTCCCATTTACCAAGCTCTGTGTGTGAGAGAGAGGAAAAGAGACCCAGAGAGCCAGGAACGAGAAGAAAGGCACACACACACACACACACACACACACACTGAGAGATACTAGGACACACAGAGTGAGTGCAAGTGGTAAAAATGGCTGTCTGAGAGGTGGGAGGACTTAAAGCACGTTGAAAGGGGGGCGGATCGAATTTACCCAGAGGCACCCCGGCAGAAGACCCTCACCATCTACAGCCAAAAGAGCACAGCCCTTGGGAAACCTCGTGGGGCACAACACCACTCTGACATGGGGTTGCCATGGGTTGTCATGAGTGGGAGTTAATTGGACGGCAACTGGTTTCTTGTTTTCAAGAGGCAGGGATGGAGAAAGGCACCTGAAAGTAGAGCCAGGGCTCCCTGTTGGCAGAACAAGATACACTACACAGAGGAGGATACAGGAGTCACCATGCGCCTTGTGGGAAAGAATCCCTCGGTCTAGGGCTCAAGACTTAATCTCTGGGAACACCCAGGTCAATTGGCTTAACCTAATATTCAAAGACAGGTGTTACATCCTATCTTATTTTGGTGAGGAGTGACTGGGGTCTTAAGAGCTCATGACCAGCCACCTAAGGTAAACTGCTGATCTCTCTGATCTCTCTCTCTCATCAGGAGGAATGTAGAGTGATGAAAAGCAAAGACGCACAGAGACAATAAGTCTAATGGACAACTTGACTGTCAGTCTTCAGCCCCTGGAAACCAGAAGAACTAGATGGTGCCCACTTACCACTAATAACTTGGATCGCATTCTACCATCTTGGATAGAATGGAAGAATAATGTGGACCCATTCAAAATCATAAAAGAGACCATGTCTGTTGGTTCGGAAGACAAGTGGAACTCCTGAGGCTACTGGCTTAGTTACCCTTCAGGTCTGTAACTGAGCTCACATGGTGGCTTAATGTTCAACCCAACAACAGATAGGTCTATAAGGAGCAATGGCACTGGTGAGGTCTGAACCTCTTAGAATCATCAGCTACTTGGGATCAAAAGGGCAGCATTTACTCAAGGACAAAATTCCAAAGGGTTAGGAAAGGAAGTCTGGGAAGAGGAAACATAGGGAGGAAGTTGAGTAAATAATGTTACATTGAGGGATTGCAATGAATGAGAAGAAACAAAGCGTGTATGAATTGTTGAATGGAAAACTGATGATTAAGTCCATATCATTTCTCCCATTTCATAAAAAACAAACAAACTGGCAAACTCAACTAAAATCAAAATTACTACTCAGAGCAGCCCTACAGGACACAGTAGGGTGTTTTCTCAAACTAAATCTTTGTGGGAGCCGATTGCCTCATCTATCTCCTAAGAAGCAGTTTGTGGGCTTGAACTGTGGACCTTGACATTGGCAGCCTAATGTTTATCCCACAGTGCCACCAGGACTCCTCATAAGTAAAGAGGTGATGCTGATTTTGTCTGTTCCCTACCTGCCATCACTAGGAATCATCTGAGTGTACCCTTACCAGTTAGAATCATATAGGTTTTTTTTCCTCCTCCCCCTTCCTCCTGATTCCTGGGCCCAGCAGCAATACTATATCAAGTCATTCTTGAAATTCCTGCATATATAGTGCATAAATTCATTTAGCTCAGGCCAGTGGCTCTAAGTCCACAAATACAAGGAAATCAGCATAGCAAGGCCAACTCCTAGGTCAGTTTCCCCCTTGCGATTGGAGGATAGAAGCAGGATCCTCCCTGAATCACACAGGCTGGCTGACTGTGGGAGGAGAATTGCAGTAGAATTGCAGACTCTAAGCGAAGACTATACAAGCCAAGGGGAGGGAGGATATGAGAGTATTCAAGGACAGGGGGTGGAGTAAGGCAATGGAGAGTCCCTAAGGATTGCATCCATAAGTAGGACCTGCAAATTCGGGGGAGGGCCCTCAGGCTAAAAGCATCTCCAGGCTGTTTTATGTGGTTTGAAATACCTTTCCACCCATTAGAGGGCTTTCAGTAACCGACTATCCAGTTAAAATTATTATTTACTGTTTGTACAACAAGAATGCCAGGGAAAATGGTTTTAAGGCTAGTTACAAGCTCAGTCCGACTATCCAGTTAAAATGATTATTTACTGTTTGTACAACAAGAATGCCAGGGAAAACGGTTTTAAGGCTAGTTACAAGCTCAGTTCTGCCCAGACAAGGAGACAGCATATAGACCCCATATCCTGATGGGAGTACTATCAAAAAGAAAATTGGGAAGTGAGATAAACAAGTGTGGGAAGGAAGGCATGTTACTTGTGTTTTTGTTGTTAGGTGTCCTCAAATTGGTTCTTGACTCAGAATGGCCCGTGTAGCACGGCATGAAGCCCTGCTCGGTTCTGGGCCGTCTGCGTCATTGTTGGGTTTGGGCCCATGGTTTCAACCACTGTGTTCATCCATCTCACTCAGGGCCTGCCTCTCTTCAGTTGACTTTTTGCCAAGCGCGGCATCCTTTTCCCCATGAAAGTCATGCACAGACTCCACCATTTGCCATTGGAGATTTGTATGCTTCTAGGATGCAGAATAGCTTTCAGCAGAGCTTCCAGATTAAGATGGATTAGAAAGAAAGTTGGGTGATTTAATCTACTTCCCAAAATCAGCCAACGAAAACCGTATGCATCATCATCATCATCTCAGTCTTGTTTTGCGTGGAGTTGTGATGAGTCAGGGACTGCTTTGACAGCGGCCAGCAACCAGGACAGTAGATGGAATAGTAGTGGTCAGAGTAACATCGCGATTGTTGTCAGGTGCTAGCCAGCCCGTTCCGACTCAGAACAAAACACTGCCCAGTCTCCTGCAGCATCCTCACAACCATTGTGACGTTTGAGCCCATTGCTTCAGCCACTGTGTCCATCCATTTCATTGAGGGTCTTCAACTTCTCCATTGAACTTCTCTTGTACCAAGCGTGCTGTCCTTTTCCAGGAAACAGTCTCTCCTGATGATATGTCCGAAGTGCACGAGAGGAAGTCTTGCCATCCCTGCTTCTCAGGCACATTCTGACTGTACTTCTTCCAGGTCAATTTGTTCATCCTTCCAGCAGTCCAACTACTTCCAATACTATTGGCCAACACCATCATTTAAATTCTTCTTCAGTCTTCCTTATTTACTGATCATCTTTCACATGACGTGATTGACAGTATCATGGCTTGGGTCAGGGGCACCTTCGTCCTCAAAGTGATACCTTAGCTCTTTCATATGTTGAAAGGTCTTTTGAAATAGGTTTGCCTCATGCGGGAGGTCTGATTTCTTGACGAATGTTGAGAGTGATGGTGGATCCAGATAAAGTGAAGTCCTTCACAACTTCAACTTTCCCTCCATTTATTCTGATGTTGCTCATGGGTCTGGCTGGGACGGCCTTGTTTTCTTTATACTGACATGTAATCCATAGAGAAGGCTGTGGTCTTTGATCTCCAACAGCAAGTGCTGCAAGTCCTCTTCGCTCTCATCCAGCAATATTCTGTCATCTACGTATTGCAGGTTGTCCATGAGCCTTCTTCCAACCCTGATGCCACCTTATTCTCCTGGCACAGCCCCTCAGGTTATTTACCCAGCATACAATTTTAACGAGCATCTCTTGTTTTGTGTGAATGGCTGATGGCTTTTCATCTACAGACAAGTTCTTTAGGAGC
Organism: Echinops telfairi; assembly: GCF_000313985.2. NCBI lineage: Eukaryota > Metazoa > Chordata > Mammalia > Afrosoricida > Tenrecidae > Echinops > Echinops telfairi. The sequence continues at coordinate 25,762,920 of NW_022107432.1, read as the reverse complement.
GTATTGAAATATTCTGAAATTTCCATCATTGACAATGTTATCCATAGTTTATTATAATCCACATAGTCAAATGTCTGTGCACATTTGTGTTTTGTCTCAAGCAGGTCACGTAGAGAGTACTAAGCGACAGGTGAAAGAGGAGGAGGAAGAAGGGAGGACTCAGGGTGTGTCCTCCCTGGAAGTGAGATCCCTGTTCCTGTCTCTCTCCATTCCAAAAGGAGAGACTCGGGTACTCACAGCATGGGCAGTCCTTTCTGTATTAGAATCCTTATCTTTTCCAATAGTTACACTCTTGTTTGTTTTGTCTTTTCCTTCAGTCACGCCCCTCAGACGGAAGCTCTCTGAGAGCATGACTGAATTTCCTCTTCCTACTGGTCCCTATAGCAGTGCTGGGCATGGGTACCTGTCACCAAAATCTTCAGGCTGGGGTGCCCGCCACAGACTTGGGGCTCTAGACCCAAGCAGGTCTGGAAGTCAGGAGGGGAGACTAGATCCTGACCTGAGCTGACAGGGAACAGAGTGCCCGATGTGAACTGAGGGTGCCCTAATTCTGTTTGTGTAACTTTCCACCTGACTCTATTTATAGGTGTCCTGGTAGAGCACGTTGACTGGCAGTGGCGTATTTAGGAATGGCCATGCTTAGGGATCTCTGTGGGGCAGGGGACTGGGGAGGGGGCAGTGCAGTGAGGTAACTGCCTGTTTACACGGGCTTCCCAGTCAGGCCAGAGACCTCAGATCGGACCACACGCTTTATGCACCCATCTATGGATTTTCCATCATGCTTTCTTAAAGAAGGTTCAGGTGCAGGGAACATTTCTGGAGGATGAACTTGATTCTGCCCCGAGGCCTAACCTGGCCCAGATCAGAACAGGGAGAAGCATTCCTTTGGCTCTGGGTCATAGCCTCTCTGGGCTCCAAATCTGGCAGGGTCTTGATCTCGCCTGCTCTCCTCCTGCGAGCCCTGCTAGCCTGGGAGGGGCCACCCATTGATCCTTGCCCCTGTATGCACCTTGCTGAGGGGATCAGCAGCTGGTGGGGACAGCTCTGCCATGGAGATCAGTCCTAGCTGGATAATACCCTCGGGGGCTGAGACTCCACCAGTCACAGCTCTGAGCAGCCCACAGACATTCACACCTTCCCTGCTCCACCACCTCCAAAGAAGCCACTGGGCTGGTCATCCCATTTTATAGATGAGGCAATGAAATACAGCGACTCACCCCAGGTCACCGAGCTGGGCAGGGGCAGAGACAACTTGAGCCAGAGCCCTCTGCTCCTGACAGTAGTGCTTCCCAGAGCAAGGGCCCTTTCTATTGACAATGAGATGCGGAGTCTCTTCCTGCGACCCTGGGTGGCACAAACGGTTGCGTGCCCAATGGCTGGCTAAAAGGTTGGCAGTCAGGACCCACTCAGAAGACAGAGCTGGAGATCTTCCTTCAAAAGGTCACGTGAAGCTGCTCTCTGTAGAGCAGCTGTGCTCTGCACACGTGGGACCTCCATGCATCGGCCCTAGGATGCACCCAGCCCCTTCAGTACTCCCATTCTTGTGGTGGTTACATAATCTGTTGTCAATTTGAGACTTAAGAGTAAAGGGGTGGAGTTTAGCCTGTCAATCAGGTCGCAGCTTGGTGACCTCATTTGGAGGTGCTAAGGAGATAAGTAGCTCACTGGAGGCAGGATGCAGGCTCACAGGCTTGCTGACAAGACACATGGAGCCAGGCTAGTGCCCTGAGCTGGAGGAGCCACGTGGAGACTCCTGCCAGCACTGAGATGCTTACAACACCATTGGATCCACAAGACTTTCTACCCACTGGCCCATGATTGTCTTTCATCCGGCATCATTGCATGTGTTTGTGAGTCTGAAGAGGAATTTATAGAGTGGTATCGGACATATGGACTAATACAGGATTTATGGATTTGATCTGGACTGAGCTAGGATGTTTTCTTAATGGACAATTATTCTTTATATAAAACTCTTTCTTATACACATGAGTGTTTATAAATTTGTTTCTCTAGTCTACCCAGACTAACACACATGCCCCTCACCATTCTCTCTCTCTCATTTTCCCAGCACTTCATGTCTTCTATCCTACTGGCTGTACTGTTGTGATCCAGAGGGCTTTCCACACATTGGGTCGACCCAACAGTCCAATGATCAAGAGAAAGGGTGAGGTCACATAAGTTTGCCATCAGGCAGGGCTAATGCCATGAAAACAAATGACAGCAATATCCTACTGTATCATTGACTGCCTGCTGTCTGCAAGCTCTAGGAAGCCAGGTGATTCTACCGCCTGTGTCCTCAGATGCTGCCCAGCACCTGAAACAGGCCCTGTCCCAGGAAAGGCCATCCTTCCATACAGTGAGGACTAGATGGAGGAGTCATTGGTGGGCATGCGGTTGCCCACGGATTGGCATTCTCTGCATAGATCGGTTCCCCCTGTGACAGCAAGAAGCCTCCAGGTCCCATCTAGGGTGAGAGTGTGTGTGTGTGTGTGTGTGTGTGTGTGTGTGTGTGTGTGTGTGTGTGTGTGTGTAATGGACAACGTCCCCATCTGGGCTGAGAGCTGCCAGCCTGCTCTGCTGGCTAGGGCTGGGAGCGGTCTCACGGCAGCCTAATCATGCCTGACAGCTTGATTAGGGGAGAGCATGGTTGCGTCTATATCGCTACAGACAGGGAGAGCATGTCTCCACTTAACCTTTCCCATCACACAGGAAGCAAGGGGGTGCTGGCTGGGGCAGAAGGAGGGGTCCACACGGAGGGAGACTGGGAGGTATGCGGAGAGACCCGGGGAGCTCAGAGGGCTTGGGGTACCAGGGAGGGAGGCAGAGAGATGAGGAGCTGGTGAAGCCGAGTCTCCATGTTGGGATCTGAGGAGCAAGAATGGTTCTCATGGGAGGTCAGCACTGTCCTCTTCCTGAGGGACACTTGGACAGCTCAGAACCTCATCTCCCCCTGTAGGCCCTAAAGCCTGGCTCGGACCACCCTTGGGGTGGGGTGGGGGGAATGGGGGAGACTGCGGATACCCAGAGGAGTTCAGAGCAGAGAGTGGGGCCAACCAGCAAGCAGCCAGTATGGGCCGTCACTCCCACCTCCACGGGCCTGTTCCAACTCATGGCGACCCCAGTGTGAAGGAAAGAGCCTCTGCAGAGGATTTTCCAGTCCGTGGTCTTTTGAAAGAAGACCTCCAGGCATGATTCCGAAGTACCTCTGGGTGGCTTCAAGCTGCTAACCTTCCAGCCAGTTAGAGCTGAGAAGGACCTGCTGAGAATCCCAACCCCTCCCCATTTGACAAGTGAGGAAACATGCCAGCGTTGGAAGGACTTCCTTCTACATCCTGGGTGCTGGGCCCATGGGTTGCCCGAGGGAGACAGGGGTGAGTGGGCTCAGAGGCAAATGTTGTTCAGGAGCTCCTTCCTGGACTGGTCACAAGAAAGAGGGCTGCCCTGTCACAGGGGACTCATGGTCCCCCATGGTTCCCTTCACCTCCACGTGGGTGATGGAGTGCAATTTTTAGGTACCCTCCAGTGGGTTGTAACTCTAAGCAACAGAAGGAAACACCGTGAGGTCCTGCGCCAGCCCCACCATTTTCCCCATGCCTGAGCCCACGGGTACAAGCACGGGGTCCATCCATCTCATTGAGGGCCTTCGCCAATTTCACTGGCCCTCTGCTTTACCAAGCACGTGGTCCTTCTCCAGGGACTGGTCTCTCCTGACCACAGCAGCTACTTCCTCCAAAGTGGACAGCCGATTCCTTCTTCATGGTCTGTTCTTAATCTGAAAGCTCTGCTGAAATGTGTTCCTTCGGGGAGACCCCGCTGGCGTTTGAACTCCCTGTGATGTGCACTCCAACATGACAGCCACACACAAGCCACGGCACTCTGATACACTGACAGACAAGTGGTGAAGGGTACAGTGAGTTATCTCGTTTTCACCAAGCCCACTCTGCCCTGGGCAAAAGGGCTCCCCTTGCTCCTCGGAATGTTCTGAATCCTCAATCTTGCTGAACTTGGAAAGTCTAGCAGCGGATATTAGACACCGCCGAGTCTCTCTGGGGTATAAAAGAGAATGCATATGGAGAGCAATCTCCAATATTTTAATGTTTGTCTGCTTGGAGCCGTGGGGCTAGACAGATACACCCAACAGAGTGCGAACAGTGGATGTCCCTGGGTGTTAGATCTGGGCCATTTTGATTTATTTTTCTCCACACCCGCTCTGTTTTATAATGAAAACAATTGCTGTCACCTCGTAAAGCGAGTGCCTGGTGTTAAAGACACACAGGGTCATGGCTTGGTGAAGAACATTGCCAGTGGAACATCGGACACATACAATAACAGCTATCGCATTTGGAGACGATCAGTCCGTTTTCTTCTTTGGGGCACTTTTTGTTTGTTTGTTTGTTTATTTGTTTTAAATGTTGTGCTACCATAGTGGGTTATGGGTTGGGCCACCTAGGAGATTGGGGACACACCTATTCAGGTCTAATGAATGTAAAAATTAACACAAAGTCAACAGTTTGAAACCACCAGCCCACACCACGGCAGAAGAATGAGGCTTTCTGCTCCTGGGAAGATGTACAGCTTCAGAAGCCCGAAGGGGCATATCTACCTCTCCTATTGGGTCTCTTTGAGTTGGCATAGAGCTGATGGCAGTCGAAACAGCTGTATTACAGAAGCAGAGGGTGCAGGGGACATGGGTAGGAGGGGGGGAACAGCCTTTCAAATAACAAAGCAAATGTTCTTCCCATGCAAACCCTTCACGCCACCACCGGCTGGCCAGAGGAGGGATCATCTCAGCTTCCCTGCAGACCCTGGCTCTGAGACCCTGAGGATAATGGGGTGGGGTGGGGTATTATGAGTTGTTGTGAGCCTGTTCCTCTGATGCATGGGGTCCCCTGTGTGCATCGTGCATCGTGTTGTGCCTATGGGGACACAAGGCTGCCATCTTTTAGAAGCTGATTGCCAGATCTGCCTGTGAGATACTTCCGGGTGGGTTTGCATGGTCTCCCTTCAGAAGGCTGATAGTCCTTTGCTTCATGCTTTGCACCACCCAGGGACTCATCTCTCCCCAAACCAAACCAAACTCGCTGCCATCGAGTCGGTAACAAAGCACAGCGACCCTATCCTATCGGTCAGGGTCGAGCTGCCCCTGTGGGATTTTCAGACTGTAACTCTTATGGGAACAGAAAGCCTGGTTTTTCTCCCACAAGGACTCCTCGAGGAATGACAAATAAAGTAGTTCAATACGGTCCCGAATCTGCTGCCCGCTTTGTTTTCCTGGCAGAAACCTGGTTCTGTGTTGATGTGGTCCCTCCCCCCAGGGCTAGGGATGCAAGGAAGGCTTCCCTGTCCTCAGACCTCGGTCAGTTTCCAATGCTTCCCAATGGGCAGTAATGCCCATGGCACGACAAGATGCCTACCCTTTCTGTCCCTACTACATGCACCCAGAGGCCCCCCCACCTCCCCCGGCGTTAGCACGTCCGAAAAGGAAGGACTTCCCATGTGTCCAGATGTCCTCCCAGGGAGGCAAAGCCCTGAGGAGCAGCACCTGGAAGTCAGCTGCAATGATTCTGTTTCTCTGGCCAGTGGTTTAACAAGGGGCACGTGCCCCCAACAACAGGGATGGAAGGTCTAGTGGGAGACATCGGGGAAAGCCCCATGCCGATTAAAAGACCCTCAAGGGAAGTCCTGCTCCTGCGGATGCTATCCTGGCTTCCACAGGGGCTGCTGGGAATGACTGCAGCCGTTTGGGGTGTGTGTGTGTGTGTGACTAAACAGAGAACCAACCTGTGGGGTTGGGGAAAGAAGCAATAAAACGATGCAAAGAACCCGGGTGAGTCACAGTGATCTCGGGGACCCTGCAACAGCTAGCTCTCCAACTGTTCCACTCCTTGCTGGGCGGGGCGACACATGCTCGGCGTTCTGAGATCAGGTTCATCTTGGCTTTCATTTTTCTTACATTCAAAGGCATCCTCGGTGACATACGATGTTAAGTGGTGGCCGCTCAGCCTATGACCAGTCATGGTTGTCACTAAGGAGGTCAGTAGCATGGATGGCTCAGCTTAGAAGCACTCTATCTCCAGTGTATGCCACAGAGAGGGAGAGAGAGAGGACGTTCTGAGAAGGTTACTCTTGACTTTGGTCTTTGTCCATCTTAGCATTGCCACACAGTGCCAGCAATGTGGGGACCCTGGAGAGACCTTGAAAAGAAGGGACAGAGTTAGTGTCCATCCAGTGAGGGGTTCTCCACGCATGGTCGGGGACCTCTGTGTACTGCTGGGGGCAGACTTATTCTCATCATGATACCAAGACCTTGTGCACCCCTTTCTGCCCTCATTCCCTCATATGTACCCAAGGGTCTTCTCCAGAAGCTCAATGACAGGCGACTCCACAGCAGATGGAAGAATCCCACCATCGTCTATGAAGCCAGGTCTTCAAGAAGAGTTCTGAACATACAAAACAAGGCCACTCTCCTCCCAATTTAAAAAGCGAGACATCGTTGTTTCTATTAAACTATTCAATGTGGGGTATTGAAAGCAAAACTTATTAGTGGTCACTTTAGGAAAGGGAGAAACAGCCGTAGCGCCGGATGCAATGGCTTCCCATTTACAGGGAGAGAAACTTGACACTGCTTATGGGCGATGGTTTTGCGAGATGATTAGCGGGATTGATATCACTAAACTGTACATCTATCAGATGTGTGGATGATTTGTGTTAGCATCTAATGAGTTTGTGATCATTCCATTCAAATAAATCAATCAGGAGAGTATGTTTCTCCGCTGACCGGAACACACGTAACTACAGCCACATGCAAACGGGAGCTCTTTGGAGGCCTCAGTGCTTTTGAAGAGCTTGTCTCCGGCCCCTTGTGCTGCTGCAATATTACAGACACCACCAGCGGAGAGAGGGCTTCCCAGAAAAGAATTTTGTGTTTACCCAGTTCAGAAGGCTAGAACCCTGAATCCAGGGCACGGCTCTTGGGGGAAGTGGATCTCAGCTTCAAGTAGCTGCCAGCACTCTGGGTAGCTATAGCTGTCTTTCTCTGCTGTCTGTCTTCCCGTGTGTCTGTGTGTTCATCCCCCTCCTTTACTGGCTCAAAAAGGATTAGATTGGGGGCACACCTACTCAGGTCTAATTAACATGAATAGGGAAATCTTCTTTCCAAACAGGATTCTATTTGCAATCAGAGGAGGGAGGACTTCAATATGGATCCCAGAGCCGGATTTCAATACATATATTTTCTGCACAATCGAATCCATAACAATGTAAAGGGAGCCCGAGACCAAAATAGTGTCCAACTGTGGATCTGCTGATACTCTGCATGGCTCAGGGCAGAAACAGGGCACATTTATACTCTTGTAGCTGAGACTAGGAGCCCTAGTGAATGGCTGGCGCAGCGAATTCACATTGTGCTATTAACCACATGGTCACCGGTTTGAAACTATCAGCTGTTCCAAGGGAGAAAGAGGAGACACTCTGCTCTCATAAAGAATTGGAGCCTCAGAACTCCAAAGGGGCAGTTCGACTGTGTCCTGTGTAGGGTGGGTCGCTATGGGGCAGAATAGACTTGCTGACAGTGAGAACAGCTGAGAGCGTGGGCAGGGGCATGGCTTGGGCTAGCCAATCATAGGAAGACTGAGCATCCATGAGTGCTTTTCACAGGCCAGATATTGAGCTGAAGACATTCCCATCCATCATCATGTATCAGTCTCCCATCAACTCATTAGAACTTCATATTCCCGCCCTTGGGATTTCCAGGTTAACAACACAAGCCCCATTTTGCCAGGGAGGAAAGCATGGATCATGAGAGATCAGCTGCTGCCTGAATGTTCCCGTCTAGTAAATGCTGAAATTGGGATTCAAATCAGATGATGAAGGCAGTGTTGCTCAACCCAGGCTCCCTAGTCCCTCTGCTCTGGGCTCAGGGACTTCAACCCTCCCGATGTTTGAACATCAGTCCACGCTCTGAGCACTCGGGGCCCCACCATGCTCATCTGTACAATGGACATAAACAATATCTAGGTCCTGAGGGTGAACGGCGATCATGGCTGTGAGATCTCTCTGTGGGGAGTCGCACGGATGAGATCATTAGGATGTTGGGGCTGCCAGCTGTGAGCTGTTTTCTAGGGACCATTGTGAGGATGATTTGTGCTTGGGAGCATTAAAACCAGGGACACACTCTCCTGGCCAAGTTCGTGCATGCATATGCATGGATCCATGACACAGAGACGCACGCGTGTGCACGCACATTTTATATCCATGCATCAATAGCCAGAGATTCGCTTCACTTCGACCTGGAAGCTCTCCCTTGTGTTCTCACGCACGTCACAGAGAAGCACGCAGGCGGACTGTGTTCGACAGCGTTTGTGAATGGAGAGACTGACTCAGAGGGTTCGTAAAACCAGCAATATCCCCGTAGCTAACAGAAGTATCCAATGCCAGGCGATGGTCAAAAGCGGCCACCTGCTTCTCTCGGGACCACAGCCAACAGGACATGAGATGTGGCAGGCATTGGCCGGCCTCCTCCGAGTCTTCCTCTCAGCACAAAATTAAATAAGCACCGTTTTGAGGCGCTATTTTGTGAGGCAAGTAATAGAGTCTGAAACGATTATTAGATATTTACTGTAGCAAAAGCACTGAAGTGAGATGTGCTTAAAAAAACAGCAAACCCTAAGGCAGGAGGCGCGGGGGAGGGAGCCTTGGAGACAGGGTGGCCCAGGCAGGCTGCAGAAGGAGAAGAATAAGGCCTCCAGCTATGAGCCCGCAGGTTCCACCTGGAGCTTCCAGTTTCCCCATCCTGCCCTGGCAGCAGGGACAGAGGCTGCTCTGGGTCTGAAGACCAATATTCCAGCCTCTCCCCCTCTGACAATCAGCCAGTGGTGTGGTCGGTCTTAGGCAAGCCGCCTGCCTCTCCTCTCTAGGCCTCAGGCACCTCCATTGGGCCCTGAAAGGTTGACCAGATGACCTGTATAATGATGTGACCTTTGTAGAGAAGTCACGTCAGATGACACTGAGGTAGGGCCGGGGTGTCCAGGGGAGCGGAAATGAGTGATGGTGAGCTGTGGGCATGGACTTTTGGCTGGAGGAAGGGGGTGTTGTAGGCCACTTCTAGCTCCCCAGGGAGTCTTGGAAAGTGAGTGTGTGTTTAGTGCAGCAGGCGGGCAAGGGGGGCAGTGCCAAGGACCAGCTCTGGGAAGGACAAGTAAAACTCCCTGCCCTGAAGTCATAGCAACCCTATAGGGCAGGGTCGACCTGCCTCTGTAGGCTTCGACACCATAACTCTTTCCAGGAGTAGAAATCTGCAACTTTGTCCTGTGGAGTGGTTGGTGGTTTTGAACTGCTGACCTTGCAGTTAGCAGCTGTATTAGTCTGGGTTACTTTAGAGAAACAAATCCACAGAAACTCATGTATAAGAGAGAATTTTATATAAAGGATAAGTGCACATCAAGAAAACATCCCAACTCAGTGCCACCCAAGCCCACAAGTCCAACATTAACCCATATGTCCAACACCAATCCACAAAGTCCTCCTCCATCTCAGGAAACACATGCAATGATGCCAACTGCAGGAGGAAAGCCAAGTCAGTGAATATGTAAGCATCTCAGCGCTGGCAGGGGTCTCCACACGGCTACTCCAGCACCCAGGGCTGCTTCGGGTAGGTCCATGTGGGTTCTCCTCAGGGATATCTTTCAGGAAGTGAGCTTTGCCAGCTGAAGCAGGGAACTGGCTAAGGCAGCTACACCCTGGTCCGACCATCAGAAAGCAAGAGACCCGAGAACTAGAAAGGCAAGGCTCACTGAGCCATTTATCTCTCCACCCTTCAATTAACCCCACCTGTGTTTATTGGCCAGGTTGGCACAATAAACTAACTACCTCAACAGTCCAATGTGTAACACACTATGCCACCAGGGCTCTCAAGAAATGGAGGTAGGGACAAGAGGAGAGAGAGGCCCATGGAGGGAAGGAACAGATGATGGCATCTCTACCCTTTCACCCTCCACGATGTCCTGCCCCGCAGTTCCTCTGTACCTGTGCATCTTGGTCCCCGAGTTGTCGCCAAGGCCCTGAACGCCTCATACCCACCTCCCACTGCACTAGCCCTGCCCCTTTGCAGTTTTACCTTGTCTTGCCCTCTCCCTCCCCTCTCTAGTCATTGACCTTGGCTCTCAGGAACCCCAGAACTCGGTTCTCACCAGCTCTCCTGTCCTGGCTGCTTGGGCACACTTTGTCCTCTGCTTTTGTCCTTTGCAGTAGCTGTGAGAACGCTGGTTTTTGCAGAGAGAGGAACTGCCTCTGGGCCCACCTCTGTCCCTCACCACCTGTAAGCCCTCAGGCAAGGGCTCGTTCTTCTCTGCGCCTCCATTGCCTTATTTGTAATTGGGGTCAACCAGGACCCTTCACTGGGTGTTTGGGGGAGGTGGGGGGGTGAGAAAGGATGGGGTGGCAAAGAATGAGGAGGGTGAAATGCTCTGTTTAGCCTGTCCCTTGGCTTTCTCACCCGATTGCCCATGCTTAGGTTGGAGGACACCAATTATTGCCGAATTGGATGAGAGACGCTTGGGACGCTCTCCTACACAATTCCCTCCTTGCTGTGCCTCCTCAGGTACTCAGTGATCTCTCCGTGGACACCCTGCCTCTCAGAACTGGGCAGGTGGATGGGCAGCTCTGGACAGCCCCCTCTCCCTTCTCCGGGAGACAGAACTTGACTGTATGGTGGGTAGGAATGTTGACAAGCACAGTGGAGAAACCAAAATGAGTCAACTTGGAGCACGAATGTGTCTACTAGGGTGGCTGGCCTCCGAGGACCAACTCAGTGCCCAAAGAGTAGAGAGCAGTTAGGCACAGTTCTAAGGAGCCCTGGTGGCACTGTGGGCTAAGTATTGGGCTGGTGATCACAAGGTTGGTGGTTCAAACTCACCCCTGCTCTGCTAGAGAAAGGTGGGGTTTTCTGCTCCTGTCAAGGTTTACAGCCTCTGAAGCCCCAGATTATGTCCCGATGAGTCAGAATCAACTCAATGGCGATGATCTTAGAGCTTGAGACATGACTCTGGCATATCTCATCTGGTGGGCAGGACCCCGCAGCAGATCAAGTTGGGGGTTCTCTCTCTCTCTCCACACACACACACACACACACACACACACACACACACACACACACGCACGCTCTGCATCTGGGATCCTCTGTGCCTTCACAGCAGGGTCTGGACCCTTCTCCTATGGGGGAGTCCTGAAGCCCTGAAGGAACCCTTGGACCCCTGGGTGATGCAAACAGTTACTCCCCCAGCTACCAAAGAAAGGTTGAGAGTTCAAATCCACCCAGGGATGCCTTGGAAGAAAGGCCCCAGCCATGAGGACCCCAAGGGGTGCAATCCAGCTCCCGTACTCCCAGGACCTTATGAGCGGCAATCAAGATGACCCCTGGTTTAGGCGTTTTGCTTTGAGCCCCTTGAGGACTTTGGTCTCCACGATCCGAGCTTCTCTAGGGTTTGGACTCCCCTCTGTATCCGTGGCCCCCACAGCATCCTGGCACAGGACAAGGTTTTTTAGCAACACCTGAAGGGTTAGCTGTTCAAGTCTTCTCTCAGACAGATGTAACTGGTATAGGATGCCAGGAGAGAGCAGGGCAGCCAAGATGAGTCAGGCTGTCCATCGTCACTTTGAAACTGGCAGCGGACCCAACTGAGGGGTGGAGGAAAGTGGTTTTTCTCAGAGGCATATACTTAGAACTCAGTATATGCTTGGGATTGAATGACACGCACCCCCTCAATGTATGTTGGCATCCTAATTCCCAATCCCACTTGGTAATAAGGTTTCTTTGTGATGTTAAGGATGCCATATGGGTGTAAGGCATGCTGGAAACCTAACCACTTTTGAGGTAGGAAGAGAACATACTGGGCTCAGCCAAGCAAGCACAGAGAGAAATGAGGGAAGGACTTGCCCCCGAGCAGACAGAGAGCCTGCCCCTGGATGTGATCCCAGAAGTCAAACCTCTGGTCTCCCTAAATGTGAGAAAGTACATTTCTGTTCTTGAAAACTATCCCCTGTTGGTACTGTTGTTGCCGTAGCACTAGATAACTAAGATAACAGGTAGTAGACATGGGAATGAAGATATGTCATCTGCGCCACAGTGTGTGCTTGGGAATGGAAATAGAACAATCTCTTTCTCTGCCAAGGGAAGGCAGCTCCTATGCATGTACCACCTACTACGTGCGCCAGGGTTGTTAGGTGGCTAGGCTACCAGGAGAGAGAGGCCTTGGAGTCCCTGCTGGGAAGGCAAGGTTTCCTTAGGTACCATTAGGTGAGCACCTACTCGGTGCCATTCATAACACGTTGCAATTATCACCATGCTTTACAGATGGGGGAAAGTGTGTTGAAGGCAGATGGGACCCCTCCATCTGATGTTCCTTTGACATCCACATATAACTGGTCTGAAAATTATAACCTGGGAGAAAGATAAGGTCTTCTACTCCTATAAGGAGTGCCAGTCAGAAGCTCACAGGGGCAGCTCGACCCTATCCTATCAGGTCACCATGAGCAGAAATCGACTGGATGGCAGTGAATTTGTTTGACTTGGTTTTACCATGTTCAGAATGAGCCAGAACGCGTGCGTCTGGGCATAGAGAAGTGGCAGTCCCATTCCTCCCGCCTCCGTGAGGGAAGAGCGTTTTTTGTAGTTCATAAGCATAGAAGAGAAAGCGTTCCCCTCCAGCCAGCCCCCTGCCACTCGTGTGACAAACGTTCACCCTCCTGCTGCCTGAGCCACACACACACCAGTAAATCGTATCAGCATTGATTCGCATAGCTCATGTTTACAGCCTCTCTTCTCCCAGAGTCCTTTAGCGGCAAGGGAGAGTTCATTTCTTCCTCAACAGGTGGAGCAGTGTGAGAAGGACTCACACCACGAGGGCACCCGAGTCGATGCTCTGGGGTGGGGTGGGGCATGGAGGATGGTCTGAGGACTTTAAGGGGCTGGCTAATGTCACAGTGCCCCAGAAGGTTGGAAGTGAGGCTCCTGATACAAGGCGGGGAGGAACAGGATGGTGCGCTTCTGTTAATGGTGATGGAAAAATTCAAGAAGGGGGATGTTGGTCAACACGATGAGTGTATTTAATGTCAGCGAACTGGACCCATGAAGATTGGTGAGTGAGGTGTTTTCTTACCTCCATATTTAACACAATAAACACACAAGAGCGGTGGGGTGGGGGGAAGGATCCTCTTGCCCTCGCTGTTTTCTAGGTGAGGCTCAGGGTCCCCAGGGGAAAGAAGGGCATCTTCTGATGTGTTCTGTACATCATTAACCTTTTGAGAAGGAGCATGAAAGGACAGGACAGAGATATCCAGAGCATCAAAAGACACCAGGCAAAGGCTGACGAGACGGAGTTGGGTGAATGGAAAACGGGTACAGGAGACAAAGAAGGCAATCGGTCCAAGGTAAAGAGGAAGAAGGGGGAAATCAAAAGACAGCAAGTCAAGGTTGCCCCCTCTCTCGTTCCTCTTTCAGCTTGGGAAGGCACAGTCCTCACCGAGAGCCACAAAGACCCCACCCAACCTGGTGACCGCACGCCTACCAGTGACCTTGGCGGAATGGCTTGGGGTTCCGGGAGACAAGTCACCTCCTGCAGTTCCCTTCAACCATGACCCTCCTCCCTTGGAAAGGCCATGCTGGCCAAGGAGGGAAAGGGAGGAGGGGCGGCAACAGGCTTCCATCATCATTGTAGGACCCGACCCCTCTGCCTATCCCCCTCCCAAGCTCCTCCCCTCTCAGGCCCAGCAGGAGCAAGAGCCAGTCCATGCAGCTAACGCAATGAGCATGTCCACACCTGGATGCACCTGTGTAGGCAGGAAGGTGCACAAGCTAGGCTATCTCTCTAGAGCAGGGCTTCTCTCGCTCAGCACTGTGAACATTCTGGGCTGCATAGTTTGTTGTGCAGGCTGCCCCTTCACAACACCGTGGAGTGTTCAACAGTATCTCTGGCCTCTACCCAATAGATGCTGGTGGAAGTTCCCAAGTTTGACAACCCAAACCATCTCCAGATATTGAAGAATGACCTCCGTGGGAGGGGTGGGCAAACATGGCCCCAGCGGAGCACCGTTTGCTCTAGAAGCAACAGTAGAGGAGTTTTCAGAAATGACCTCTGTACTACTGAAGGACCCTGCTCCCCGGCTGGCCTGAGGGCGCACCCCCACCCTGTCCCCATGCCTGAGGGTGCATCTGCACATCTCCCTGAGCCCTCAGGATGAGCGCGTTTATGTCAGCATCAAACAGGGATGCTGTCCTTCTCCCTCGCAGGTCCACTGCCCAGCTACTCCCAAAGAGTCGGGAAAGACTAGGAGGAGGAAGCCAGGCCACTGGCCTGAGAGCAGCAGACTCCGAAAGGACATTCTTGAGGCAGCCTAGCCTGGCTGTGGGGACCCCCAGCTCCTGTGGATGGAGAAGCTTCCATCTGTCCACTCCTGCCAGTAGGTGGCCTCTGAGGGGTTCCTCTGGACATGGACCCTTACTGGGGCCCTTGTGCCCCTTCCCCAAGTGTGAGATGCCAGAAGCTGAACTGGAAGACCTCTCAGCCCTCCTAGCAACACTGGTCAACCCCAAGTATGGAGATGTCCTAGCTCTAAAGATCATCATTAGCAACATGCCCATCTGGTGGTGCAGAAAGAATATGCAGACCCTCCCCCCATGGTTACCACTTAATTACCTGAACAGAGAAAAAGCAGGCATTGCTCATTCTAAAGGGAAAGATAATCCCTGCCTAATCTGGCTGCCCAGCGCAGGCAACAGAAACCTCCCTCTCCCTCTCCCTCCCCCAC
>NW_022107432.1:25737903-25746604 GCF_000313985.2 Echinops telfairi | reverse complement strand
GGGGGGGTGTCGGGGGGTCTCCGTACTCCTCAAGACAGACTGGTGCCACATGTCTCACTGGGACACTGGAGCTCCATGGAGGCCCATCTGACTGAGGTCCAGGGCAGGGCCATTTGGACCCCCTGGGCAGAACCAAGGGTGTCTGGGTGTTTGACAGTGGATCTGCCTATGAAGATGAGGAGGCCCTTCAGTTGGAGGTATGGGTAAGGCTGGCATCTGCGTCTGGTCCGAGGGCCTTTCTGGCCCCGGTTTGCAGTCAGAAAAGATGGCCTGGCGTGTGCTCAAGATGGGCGCGGACACAGACGAGGGCCCAACAAATGAGCCCTAAGAGGTCGTCAGTGTGAACTGGCTGGGGGATGTGACAGCCACGGCTGCCTGTTCCTGGCACGAGGGATAGATTGGTGGGTAGTAGATACATGGGCACAGCCTAGAATGCACAGAGGGTACCTATACCTTGTGGTGAAGCACCCGCTTCCTGGTGCCAGGTGCCCTGGATTTGAATCCTGCCTTCCTAAGCAGCAAGCTGTGTGACCCTGGGCAGCTCACTTGATCTCTCTGTGTCTGTGTCTTCAACGGAGTCCCAGCGATAGGGGCTTACTCACAGCAACCTGCCCGGGCCCTGCTGTAAGGATTAAAGGAGAGAACATTCCCTGCCCCCGTTACTGACCGGGCACTGTTCCTGAAGCTTCAAACCACCGCCCCAGTGTGCACTCTCCCCCGGCAGCATCCAGCGAGGGGCAGGATCTCAGTGAGCAGGAAAGAAGGGAAGAATGCCGGCTGGCACCCCACCCTGCTGACAATCCAGGAAGACTTCCTGGAAGAAGAGGGTTGTGGGAGCTTGTCTCTTGGAAGTCTGCAGAGAGGTGGGTAGCAGGCTCACCAGGGGGCTCTGCAATCAGGGAGGAACACCAACTGCTGCTGGCTCTGAGAAGGCCATTGCCTCACAGAGCAGAGCGTGTGGCTGGGGACAGCAGCATCACCAGGTGGGCACACCCGCTCTCAGTCCGCGCGGCATGTGTGCTGCTGCGACCTTCTGGCATTGCTGTTGCTGTTTGTAAACCAGCCTGGTGCTCTCTCCTTCCGGCATCTGGTAGGATGCATGGCCCTGCCCCTTGAGGTTAGACATGGGCCTATGAGCTGCTTGTGATTTGCATGTCACTGGCTGGGGGTGAATTCTGTGTCTTAGGATGCTTGGAAGCTTGTGAGCAGGTTTGGCTTCTCTCAGCACTGGTCCCTGAATGAGAGACTCCGGGAGAAGATCCCTCCTGTCAACTTGTGTGGAGCGTGGAGCAGGAGCAAGGAAGAAGTCTGGTGTGTACGAAACTACAGTGCTCCAGGGGCTGCTTGTTTCTGCAGCATGCTCCACCAAGGCCTGACTAACATGGACCAGAAACAGGCAATCTCAACACTTGTGCTACAATGACCATGTCTGACCCCTGGAGGGACGCAATATCCGCTTTCCTACCATCCCTAGGGCAGCTGGGAAAGGGGACAGGGACACTCGGGGAGCAGTTGGGACCAGGACATGGTCAGAAAGACAAGTCCTGAGGCTGGGGGTGGCCCCACCCGTGGGAAGCAGCTGGGCTTTGGGCTGTCCTGAGCTGATGTTGCTCTCTCTCCTGCACGCTTGTCCCCTGGTCCTGCCTGGGACTGGTTCTAGGACTAGACTGCTCTTCAAAACTTCCCGCACTTGTCTTCACGCTGCCTGGAACTGAGCAATTGAAAACAACAGAGCCCTGTTTACTAGGAAATGTCCCCTAAAACTATTTCACCCTGTGGCCTAATTCTCCTCCCCCACCCCCACTTCCAAAACTGGATCCCCCTTAGTAACCAGACAATTGTCTCCTTGCTCTGAACATGACTTAGATGATAATAAATAATAACAGCAGCAACACTTTTGGTAAACATTTTAACTACGGGTCCCAAACCAAACTCACTGCCATCGAGTCTACGCCCTCTCATAATGGCCCTATAGGACAAGGCAGGACTGTCCCTGTGTTTCGGAGACTGTCACTCTTTGTGGGAGTAGAGAGGCCCATCTTTCTCCTAAGGAATGGCTAGTGGTTTCCAACTGTTGACCTTGTTAGCAGTTTGCAGTCCAACATGCAACCACAATGCCCCCATGGCTCCTTAACTAGGGCCAGACTGAGTGCAAAGCTGGTTACCTATGTTAGTGTACTTCATCTTCACCCAAACCTCCTCAGGTAGATCCTGTTGCCTCCATCTTCCACATGGGGAAACTAAGGCACAGAGAAGTTAAGTAATTGGGCAGGACCACACAGCCCTCTTCCACACAGTCCATGTGGCTCCACAATGCGCGACAATACACTTTTGGAATCTCTGCAAGGCTCTCCCTCTCACCTGTTGGGGGTAGCGTGGGACCTTGGGGCATCTGAACAGGCCTCCCCCTCCAATACCTCTCCTTCCCACCACGGTTCCCAACGACCATTCCAAAGCCAGTTCTTCCCTTGTTATCATTGTTTTCAGTGAGTTCCGACTCACAGCAACTCCACGTGTGATACGGTCACTGCCTGGCCCTGCACCACCCTCACCATTGTTCTTATGTTTGAGCCATTGTTACAGCCACCGTGTCAATCCACCTTGTTGTCGCGGACCTTCCTCTTTTCACCGGCATTCTCCAAGGGCTGCTCTCTCCTGATAACGTCCAAAGTATATGAGACAACCTCTCACTAGCCTTGCCTCTGAGGAGTATGCTGGCTGGACGTCTAAGACAGCTTTGTTCTGCACAGTCCACGCTCACTGCCAATGTTCTTCGCCAGCACCATGATTCAGCTGCACCGATTCTTCTGCGATCTCCCTTATTCAGGGCCCAACGTTCACATGCATCTGCAGTGATTGAAAACAGCATGGCACGAGTCAGGCACGCCTCACGCCTCAAAGTAACATCCCTGCTTCTCAGCACTTTACAAAAGGTCCTACGCGGCAGATTTCCCCAACGCAAGGCAATGCATTCTGGGAGCGCTTGGCTGTGGCTTCTGTTAGCATTCGTTGTGGATCCAAGCAAGAGAAAATTCCTTGACAACTTCAACCTTTTCTCCACTGAACATGACGTTACCTATTGGTCCCATTGTGAGGGTTTTGATCATCTTGACATTGAGCTGTCATCCACACTGAAGGCAGCCATCCCTGATCATCATTAGCACGTGCTTCGGTTCTCCTCACGTTCCTGTATTTTGAGTAGGAATATGCGGAGTCACCAGGGCCGAAATCTTCAGATCTAACTCCACTGTGATTAGTCCATCTTTTTACCAATGATTGTCTAGGACTAAACAAATGTTCCTTCTGTTAGTGAGATGCAAAGAGAAACCTGCGGAGACAGCAGGGAAATATGTTCCTTCCTAGTCAGAGAGACCCCTGAGGGATGCGGTATCCCTTCTTGCATCACCACGTGGTGCCTGGACAGCCATCTTGCAACCTTCATGGCTAACATGGCCACCTAGCGGTAAGGACAGACAGGAACATCCTGGGGCTTTGATGGCATCTGAGTCCCTAGGTGGGGCAAATAATTACATATTTATTATAGATTGAATTATGACCCTCTCCCCAAATATGTGACAAATTCCAACCCTTCTACCTTATAATTCCATTTTGGAATGGGGTTGTTTTTGGATGCTACTGTAGTGGTGTTAAGGTAGGATGTGTCCTGAGACAATCACCTTTGGGACATGAAAGGAGCAGGTTAGACAAAGAGAAGCCAGCGCAGACAGGGAAGAGAGATGCCACATCACAGGAAGATTGCCAAGGAGCCAAGGGACACCTGACTTACAGAGACTTAACCAAGACAAGATCTTCCCCTAGATGCAGACTTCGAGCCTCCTGAACTGTGAGAAAGTCAGATTCTGTTTGTTCAAGCCACCCCCTTGTGGTATTTTGGTCACAGCCGCACTAACAACTCAGGTGGAATTCTGCTCCTAACTGAAAGCTTGGTGGCTCAGAGTCATCCAATGTCTGCCCCCCAAAAGCCTGATGATCTCAGCCTCACAGTCTCCACAATCCTCTGGAGCCCGGTTCTACTCTACAGCCAGAAGGCCAGTGGAAGGTTTCGATGACAAAGCAATTCTCACGGGCTGCGGTCCTTGAGGACATGCTATAAGACGAGCGATACAATTAGCATGGAAGCCTGCCTCGGAGATGTCAATGAAGAACGAACACATTTCTCGGGGCCACGTCTGAATGTCCAACGCATTATCAGCTGATGCCTTGCATAACCCAAGCCCCAAATCGTCACTATCTGATGCTAAAGGCGATCAATAACATGGCTTCCCTTTTCCCAAGAATTCCAGCCATACCCTAGGGAAAACTCCCTCACACCCAGGCTGGTGCCTGGCTTTCTCTTTGTAAGCTCCAAGTCGGAGAATAACAAATGGGATTTTAAGGCATTCCCTGTACGGGGCCTTGTGAGGTGGTGAGGAGTCCCTGTGTGGGGCTGGAGTAGTAACCAAAAGGTTGTCGATTCTAACCCACCCAGAGGTGCCTCGGAAGAAAGGCCTGGCCATGCGCCTCCGGAAGGTGACAGTCTTGAACGCCCTATGAGGCAGTTCTACTCCGGAGCACCCTGGGGTTGCCATGAGTCAGAATCAATTAGATGGCAACTTAAGGTGGCGGTGAGGCTGTGGGGGATATGGAAAGAATGACAGTTTATGCCGGAGGGTCACCTTGCAAAGAATGAGAGAGGTTACGGAGAACATGATTCAAGTCTGGAGAAGGGTAGAGTCCCAGTGGTAGTTACATACTCGGGTGTCAAATTGAGGATTGGGAGTGAAGGCATGGAGTCTAGCCTATCAATCACCGTATAGCCCACTGTGTGGGCATGACCTTCCCCTGAGGATGCTGGGAACTCCTGGATTTCCTCCTTGGAGGCAGAAGACACACGCTCTCTCTCCTCACTTCCTTGGTGACTCTCTACTGACAAGGCTGACTCCCTATGAGACATCTCTGGGGAGAAGCCATGTGGAACTACCCTGATGCAGCCAGGACCCTGGACCTGGACAAGCCATGAGGAGACTGCTGTCAGCACTGTGACCTTCCTGAATTGGGCATCATTGCATGTGTTTTGTGAGTCAGAAGAGGACTTTATAAATTTGTGTCAGACGTATGGGCTAACATCAGATTTACGGACTTCATCTGGACTGGGCTGGGACGTTTTCTCAATATTCAACTGCTCTTAGATATAAACCTCTTTCTCGTACCCATATGACTGTCTGAGTTTGGTTCTCTAGTCCACCCAGAGCAGCAAAGGAACAGTTGGCATGCCCCATGCTTACAGCCACTGGGAGGTTTGAATGCCTTCCAACCTGGGGGCTTCATCTTCCAGCACTTACCTTGCGGCCCACATTGTGTTGTGACCCATAAGGTTTTCATGGACTCCTCTTTGGAGGTAGATCTTCAGGGGCTATTTTCCTCACCCCTCTGTCTGGAAGCCCCATTGCAAACTGACCACCCTGCTGGTGTTTGACCTCCCTTGCTCCAAGCCTTGCTCCCAGCCTCCTGACAGCACACCAGCCACTGCAGTGCCATGACCAGGCAGGAGCAGAGGTGTTCTCTTCCTGACTCCCATTGACATCTTCGCTAGCAACAGGCTCAGGGAGTGCGGAAAGAGAGGGGGTGTTCTGAGCAGAGGGGTGAACAAGATGGCTGGTTTTCAAGTCCAATTCCCCACGTTAATTGAGTTTCGCTGAAAAGCCCATGCAAGCGCTTTTCCTGCCATTTTGCCGGATTTGATTCTCGCTGATAACACAGACGTGAGTGGCCACTGAAGACAGATCGCTGCTGTTGGCACGGGGAGGCGATGATGCTAGGAGCAGTGGGCCTGGGGAAGAACAGAGCTGACCCCATTCCAATCAGGGCCCTGTCGCTGCTTCTCCTCCCTCTGCAGATGCCTATTCTGCCTGCTCACGCTCCGCTGATGGTGTCAACATCGCCTTCCACCTGGGGCATGCCAGGGGAGGGGGAGAGACGACAGCAGAGGCGTCTCAAGCCTCTGCTTGTTTGAAGGCAGCCTTTAAAGACTCCCGACTCGCCTGGTTTAGAGCACGATGCCAAGGGCAAGGAGAAGGATCGGTAAGCTTTGATGAGGAGAAGAACATGGGAAAGGGCACTGGGTGGGTTTGGGTAGATCCAGTGACTCTCATGTAATGATAATGAAGACCTTAACATCAAGAAGGCGTTCTGGCCCCGCCCAACCCAAGTCCATGGGTGTGATGCTAGTAGGAGACCTCTCCAGATGCATGTCCCTGCAGGCCAATGACGTAGACGCAGGAAGCTGGGAGGTCGCAGGCCAGTGGATGCAGAGCCGTGTGGATCCAGGGTCTGTGGGAACATGGCAGGAAGGTAGCAGGGCATAGACAGCTCTCAGCATGTATGGTCCGCATGAGGTCCTCCCTGAATCCCAGCAAGCAGGGTGGGTGAAGGGTAAGAGAAAGCAGTTCCTGGTGTTACTCTTAGAAAAACGCCCCACGCCCAAGGAGATACCACCACGCTACCACTTGGTTGAGAGTTTGGACTCCTCCTCTACCTCCACACAGGTAGCATCAAGTTGGCATCAAATCTAACCACCGCAGGTACCTTCAAATGTTGGTGCCAAAGTAGGCCATGGGCCAGCTGATAGACTTCAGGAGAACTTTCACATTCAGGATGGTGGGACCCCACCAGTCATCTGTCAGTGTGTCCGACTGTGCATGGCTTGTGTGTTGTTAGGATGCTGGAAGGCCATCATTGGTATTTCAAATACCAGCATTTGATGGACAGGTTTCAATGGAGTTTATCAACCAAGGCAGACAGGAAGAAAGACCTGGTGGTCTACTTCTGACAATCAACCAAGGGAAACCTTAGGGATCCAATGTAACAGAGAACTACCAGGAGGAGGACAATGTGTTTGGGGACGAGAGCTAAGAGAGGTCTGTGTCAAATAGAGCAACACAGTGTCTGCAATGATGGACTTGAACCAACAGGAGGCCACAAGGATGAGGCAGCACTGGGCAATGTTTTGTTCTGCTGTACATGGGGTTATCATGAGTCCCCAGCTATCTATGTATTTGTGTATCCATGTATTTATGTATCTATGCATCTATTTATCGATCTGTTGGTCTGTCTGCTTGCTTACCTATACGAGTGGTGGAAGCAGCCTCTCAGAGATGGAAAAGCCTTGAGGGTACATAATGTCTGGGTGGATAAATGCTCATCCCTCACTGGCATAGCAGCCATGGGAAAAGGTCCACAACACATCTGCCCACATCCCTGTCACAACAGGATAAGAAGATACAAGCTGGTATCCATCAGTGCTGGGCTGGTGACATACAGCAAACAGAAAAACAAAGGGAGTAAGAGGGGCCCAGGCACTTCACAGACAATCATAGCCACCCTCAAAGAGACTCTCCGGATTATTTTCTTTAAAGCGAGAATTCTTCTCTGAAAAGAAATGTACCTGCACCTTGAAGAACAATCAAATGAAGAAGTCTCTGTTAGCTTTCCAGATCTGGATAAGCACACGTCTTCGTTTTCCTTTCTATGGAAGCCTTTTTAAAGAAGACGTTTTTGACATAGGAAGTGTAACTAATTACGTGACGAACATCAGGTACCCACCAACCAGTTAAAGAAATGAAGCATCAGACTTCCAGTCAAAGTTCTTTATCAACTCTACCCAGTACTAACCTCCATCCCTCTGCCCCACTGCCCTTTTGTCCCTCTGTTCAGGGTAACTGCACTCTTGACACTTGGTCATTGTCCCGCCCATTTCCATGTGGGATTTCATGCTTTGACAACACTATGCAGCTCATAAGCAATGGATGCTGCTGTCTGTTGCCACTGTGTCATGTCTGATGCGTGCCGACGCCAATGGACCGCAGAACGAAGCTGCGCCCGCCCTGTACCGCCTTCTCCATCTCCAGCGTGCATTAGGCGGTTGCTGTGGATTTGGTGTGGAGTGTCTTCCAATTTAGGGGGCTCATCTTCCAAAGCCATGATCTGCTCTGATCCATTGTGTTTTTTCACTGGCTCCCTTGCAAGCAGTTTGACAGCCCTTTCTCCTTAGTCTGCCTTACTCTGGATGCAAGCCTGAAACCTGTCCACCACGATGACCCTGCTGGTATTCCAAATAGCTTCCAGCATCCTAGCAGCATGCAAGCTCCCATGGAACCACAAACTGACAAACAAGTTAAAAGCCAATGGCATATATCCATAGACGCTTTCTCATTCGTATTTGTGCGAATCTGCTGACATATAAGCCAATGCTATACATCCTTCTCCCAGTACATAACATCAGCAGATCCTCAAACTTTTACACATGGTAATGAGATAGGAAAAGAAGGTAGACCCGGAGACCTGGACTGAGCTTGCTCAGAGTGCCATGACTACATCCAGCCCTAGGGACTACATTTCCCAGAATGCCTTGCTGCCCCAATGGAAGTTCCAGAGAATTTCATGAAAGAGGACCTTTAGAAGCTTGTTATGCATAGTGAGGGTCAAGACAAATTGAATCTAGCCATGGTGACTGGGCATTTTTTGTTTATTTGTTTCCCCTCCTAGGAGCATCTTAAAATTGTCTTGTCCACTTAGTATTTGGGGCTGGGACCAGCCCCCCCAGACCTCTCCACTGGTTCCCTACTCCGCGCCTGCATGCTGTCTTCACACCTTGGAGCACTGGGTTGAAGTTTGGTCCCTCTTTTCCTGTGGAGATATAAAC
>NW_022107432.1:25732730-25733830 GCF_000313985.2 Echinops telfairi | reverse complement strand
AATACACCTATCTTTATATATTTACATATATATCTATATTTATACGTATATATACACACAATGTTCACTTCTTTTTTTGTTTCCTCTATTTCCTTATACTTTCCTCCTGCCTCACTATTATGTTCACCCATCATTCAGCTCTCAGTAATTCCTCTTGGCTACATTACAATTGATCAAAAACACCAGGTACTCTACATCCTCATAGCCATTGACTTTAGATCCTTTGTTGTTCTCCTGTCACTGAGATTGTCTGCTCACCTCTCCCTTTCCCCTTCCTTGACCTTTCCCATGCCCCCCTAGAACTGTCAGCCCCATTACTTCCTCTTTGGGATTGTTTGTCCTGCCTATCTGACATAGATAGACATAAAAAAAAAAGAAGAAGAAGAAGATTCAACAACAACAAAAAAAGCTACAAATAGTTCCAGGTCTATCTGCTGACCTTCATGAATGTTCCCCAACCAGGTCAGGTGAGGTGTCAAGTACTGGCCCCTGAGTCAGCAGTCTATTTTCATGGTTCCTCAGGGACTTCTCATGGGAGAAGCACATTGTGTTAGTCTGGGTACTTTGTACAAGCAAATCCACAGAAACTCATGTATAAGAGAGAGTTTTATATAAAGGTTAAGTGTGCATAAGAAAACATCCCAATCCAGTGCTGCCCAAGCCCACAAGTCCAACATTAACCCCTTAACCCCTATGTCCAACACCAATCCACAAAATCCTCCTCCATCTCACAAAACAGACACAATGACACCGACTGCAGGAGGAAAGCTGAGTCAGTGAGTGTGTAAGCATCTCAGTGCTGGCAGGGTCTCCACACGGCTGCTCCAGCACCCAGGGCTGCATCGAGGTAGGTCCATGCAACTTCTCCTTGGGAATATCTTGCAGGAAGTGAGCCTTTCCAGCTGAATCAGGGAACTAGTTAAGGCAGCTGCACCCTGTGCGACCTTCACAAAGCAAGAGACCTGAGAATTAGAAAGGTGAGGCTCACTGAGCCATTTATCCCTCCACCTTTCAATTAACCCCACATGTGTTTATCAGCCAGGTTGGCACAAAAATCTAACTCACACACCAACCTGTATGATCATGAGGTGTCAATGGGA
>NW_022107432.1:25729858-25731739 GCF_000313985.2 Echinops telfairi | reverse complement strand
TTTTCTTAATATACAACTACTCTTTGATATAAAGCTCTTTCTTATACATATATGAGTGTCTCTAGGAATTTGTTTCTCTGTCTACCTAGACCAATACAGCATCTGTACAATTTATCCTGATATAATTAATTTATGGATTGTTATAATAGTTATAAGAGCTCCCAACAAAATGATTAATAAAAAAATTATCTTGTGATGTCCAGTGCCTTTCATAGGTAAATATTTCTATTAGTAAAGCAAGGACCTCCTTCTGGTAACAGTATTGGCGTACTTTCATTCTTCTACAACCTGCTTTTCTGTACGCAACACTGTGTGCTTGAAATTTTTTCATGTAGATCCAAATAGTTCTGGTTCAACCATTGTCTCTCGACTGTGGTTCTTATTAGCTACCATGGAGTCAGTTCCGACCTGTAGCAACGTCATGCCCTTCAGAACGAAACACTGCCCAGTCCTTCACAATCTTCACAGTTGTTCCTATGTTTGAGCCCATTATTGCACCCACGGGGCTGATGTATCTGCTTGAGAGCCTTCCTCTTTCACTGCCTCTCTACTTTACCAAACATGATCTTCCTCCGTGGACTGGTCTCTCCTGACAACATCTCCAAAGTACGTAAGACCAAGCCTCACCATCCTTGCCACTAAGACGCACTCTGGACATACTTCTTCCCAGACAGATTTGTTTGTGCTTTTAGTAGTCTATAGTACTCCCAATATTCTTCTCTAGCACTAAAATACAAATGCATCAACTCCAACCCTGATACCACAGTCTTCTTATAATCCAGCTTCTCTGATGATTTGCGCAGCATGCAGATTGAGTGAGGGATGGTGAGAGGATACAACCTTGATGCCTACCTTTCCAGATTATGAACCATTCAGTATTCCCTTGTTCTGTTCTCAAAACTGCCTCTTGAACCATGTACAAGCTCCTCATGAGCACAATGAAGTGCTGGAATCCCCATTCCTCTCATGGTTATCCATGGTTTGTTATGATCCACACAGTCAAATGCCTTGGCACAGTCAATAAACACAGGTGAGCATCTTTCTGGACAGCAGAGGTGGACATTATTTTGTTTTCTGAAGTCGTTGCAATTATAAACAAAGTGGAGAAACAGGTCTGCACTCACGCCTCCTTATACACAAGTGTGAGGGGGTCCTCTGGGGTACATACCCAAGAGAAGAATAGTTGGGTAGAATATCTCCTCGTTGTAGTCACCTCTGCACAGGGAGGAGGTGAGTGAGTGGAAGAGATGGCCCTACACAGAGTCCCACTGGTTGAGATTTCCCACATGTACACAGCTGGGGACCACTTTGCCCAGGGCCAGTGATACCTCTCTAATGAGGACAGACCATGGACAGAGAAGGAGATGTGTGCATATATGATTGTATGAGCATGTATGTAATTGTGCATATATGATTGTATGAGCACGTATGTAATTGTGCATATATGTTGTGAGTATGTATATGTAGTATAATGTGTGCATGTGTAAGTATATAAGTACATGGGAGTAGTGTCCTCATCTGTGTTTTTAACCCACTGATTAGTACCTAGAGCAGTGGTTGGCCTACATATTCATTCAGTAACTATTCATTGGCTGAATATACCAAGGTAAGTAAAAAAGAATTGGTACAAAAGGAAATAGATCTATGTACATATATTTATAGGTTTAGTATTAAGGAAGCAGATGGACATTGCTTAAATATTCTACTTAAATATTCCCTCAACATAAGAGCACTTTGTTCTAGCAATCTGCCACTCTAAGATGCTCACCTTCCCAACAAGATCACTGAAGACAAAGTGGGTGCATAAGAAAATATGGTGAAGAAAGCTGATGGTGCCCAGCTATCAAAATATATAGCATCTGGGGTCTTAAAGGCTTGAAG
>NW_022107432.1:25722208-25726324 GCF_000313985.2 Echinops telfairi | reverse complement strand
AGTTCACCAGCAGGTTGTGAGAGTTACAATCTCTCCGCACCCTTGCCAGTATTTGGCGTTCTCTATTTTTTCTTAACTTTGCTATTAATGTTGGGGTGAGGTGACACATAGCTCACCATTGTTTTGATTTGCATCTCTTGAATAGCTAATGATCATGAGCATTGCTTCGTATGTTTACTGGCCCTGACTTCTTTGGTAAAGTATCTGTTCATGTGCTCATTCCATTTTTAATTAGATTTTCTTTCTCTTGGTGTGGTATTAATTTCTTTTAGAAGAACAAATACCAGACGATTCCCATTAAGTTGGAGATTAATGATGTCCAACTCTTCCAAGATGTTATTCTGTTCTATTCTGCCCTCTCCCCCACCCCACTCTTCCCTTGAGTATAGTCCCTCAAATCCCTTGTGTGGTAGTTACATAATCTGGTGTCAATTAAGGATTCAGATAGAAGGGGTGGAGTCTAGGCTGTCAATCATGTCATAGCCAATGAGGCCTCTGTGTGGGCATGGTCTTCTCCTGAAGGTTCTGGGAAACTCCTGTATTCCTCCTTGGAGGTGGGAAACTATCTATCTATCTATCTATCTATCTATCTATCTATCTATCTATCTATCTATCTATCTATCTACATATCTATCTATCTATCTATCTATCTATCTATCTATCTATCTATCTATCTACCTACCTATCTCTATCTCTCTCGGCTCACTCCCTGGGACATACAGCAGCTGACAAGACACATGGAGTTATGTTAGTACCCTGAGCTGGAGAAGCCATGTGGAGGCCCCTGCCAGCACTGAGATGTTTACAACGCCACTGGATCCACAAGACTTCCCACTCACTAGCCTGTGATCTTCCTGCATTCAGCATCATTGCATATGTTTTGTGAGTATGAAGAGGACTTTATAGATTGGTATTGTATATATGGGCTACTATCGGACTTAGGGACTTGATCTGGGATGGGATGTTTTCTCAATATTCTATCCCTTTTGTATATAAAGCTCTTTCTTTTACATATATGAGTCTCCCTGGATTTGTTTCTCTAGTCTACCCGGACTGACACACCTTGTTTCTGAAGTGTGATGTAATGACTCACAGAATCTTATTAGATTTTAAGGAAATGGTTGTGGGGGCTTTTCAGTCCCAAATACAAAGGTCAGGCAGAGGCACACCAGATGAAAAAAAAATGTCTGCAAGTCAAAGCAAGACTTCTTGCTTCTACCAAAGCTCAAGTCAGGAAACAAGAATGGCTTTGACGGAGCTGTGGCTGTCTGTTAGCCTACCATGCCCCCAAGGAAGCAATGAATGGTGTCTTAAGAGACCCTCTATAAAAGCAACGTCTAAAGGCAACAAAGATGTGGTTCGATTCACAACCTCAACTAAAGTCAGATTTTAATTCCACCCTCATCCTGCCCATTAGTACAGCACAGAACACCTTCCAAAATGGGGTGACAACAGCAGGAAAGGTATCCAGAATTATAATGCACCCCATAAGGAGCAGAGCTAGAAGGGTCATGTCTACTGACTGCCACTCACTGGTTGAAGTGTTGCAGGTTTCTGTGCATTTTAGAGATGAATGCCTTGCTCTCTGTGCCATGGCCAACATTGCCCTCCCAGTTTGTGGGCTATCTTGACTGGCCCTCATGGACTATGCATGGATATGGACGTGAACCTGTGCCCGAGTGCTTCCCAGGCATGCTTTACAGGCCGGGCAAGCACAAGAGCCAAGAGGCTGCAGTGGCAGCCAGGAACAAGGTCTTGCATCCCCCGGTGCCTTGGTGCAAATAGATCAACAGACCGGCTAGTTCTTAAGAGAAGCCAAAAGGTCTGAAACCTGAAACAAAGGGTGTGCGCTGTCTGCATTTCTGGGAAAGGCTCTAAGACCATGGCGTGTGGTAATTCAACAAGAGGACAAAGCCAAAAACAAAAACAAAAAAAAACCCTTAGAGGAAGGCATTGGATCATCTTCCCCACAAGACCATAATTCCTGCTCAGCAAGTTTGAAGAAGAAGCCACAGTAAAGCCAAAGAATGAGAAAGTGGGTGTGAAAAAGAAGAATGACAAAATTTAGCAGCCAAGACAGAGAAAACCCCAAAGCAGTGCCAATGAACGCTGCCCAGTGGGACATGCTGGCGTGGCCGCTGCCTAACTGGAAGAGGGGCTCCCAGGGGAGTCTGCTGCCCCTGGCCTTGGGTGAACCATCTGAGAGAGGTCATATACTCAGCTATTCCCAACTTGACTTCATCCCCTCCTGATGGGAATATGGTAGGCAGAGGGCAGACGATGACCTACAAGCCCTGGAGCTAGAGGTCAGGGGTAGAGTGCTGCCGTCCACTAGCCACTCGCCCTGGGGTCCGATGCTTTCTCTCTCTGTGCTCTGAGTTTGTCACCTGTGAAATGAGACTGATAGTCACGGGTAACATTGATTCCGAAAGGGGCCCTGGTGGTACAATGGTTACGTGCTCAGCTGCTCACCAGAAGGTCTGTGGTTTAAACCCACCAGCGGGCTCTTTGGGGACAAGAAGCCTGGTGGTCTGCTACCACAAAGAGTTGTGGGAGCAGTTTGACTCTGCTCTGTAGGGTGTTGGTGGGTCAGAGTGGATGGAATGGCACACAGCCATCATAAGCCTTAGGAACTTCAAGTAAGGGGGTTCAGTATCTCTGGCTACTTCTCATCTGAGGAGAGCAAGGGTGCTCAGAGATGCTGCCTGGCTTTGTTGGCAGGCCCTCAGCATGTAACTGATGCAAAACAGCTCCTTGTGATTTTTCGCACCACCTGTAGTGTGATGGGTAGCACACTGGGCTGCTAACCCCCAGGCCAGCATTTAAAACCTCTAGCATCTGAGAGGGCAAACAATGAACCTTTCTCCTCCCGTAAAGAATTACAGTCTCAGAATCCCACAGGGGCAGTTCTACCCTGTCCTGTAAGATCAAAATGAGTTGGAATTGACTCCGTGGCAGGGAGTTCGGGGTTTTGTTTTGTGTGAGGACTCTGATTTGGTTGCAATGGTTGGACCAGGGCATCCACTTGTGGCTCATTTTAAATGTGTTCTCATTTTTAATATTTTCTCCTTTTTTTCCATTTGAGGTTCTCTCGATTTACTGTGTTGCTGTTGTTAGTGGGTTTGGGGTTGGATTTGGGGGGGGGGCGGCATTTAAAAAATGTTTTTCTGTATCTGAAATCCAGGAGAGGTAACTCTCTAGAGCCAGCAATTGGATGAATGGTTCCTTGGGGGTATGGCTGGGGAGGGTGGGGGGGAAATGGAGAGCTAATAATGAGTACAAGAAAGAAGAAATTGTTCTGAAATGAATTTTAGTGATGACTGTACAACTCTTCTTAATATGATTGAACTATTGAATTGCATGCTATGTGACTTAAATGCCACTTAAATTGTTATTATTATTATTATTTTTAAAGAAGGAAAAGAACAAGGGACAGGCATCAGAAACGAGGCAAAGGCTCCTTCTGGTCTACCCCTCACAGCCCTCCGACAGGCCTCCTATGGGCAAGCCACCCACTGAGTCTTTGAGGTGCGTTCTCCCAGTTAACCTACTGGGAGAAACGCTCTACCCGCTTCAGGGATGAGGAGTCTAAGACAACGATAGTATGTGTCTGGTTCTAAATAACTCTGTAACAGAGACACCCCCTCTTCTCAGCCCTGTCTTTCCCTGGTCTGATGGGTCCCCTCTCCATAATTTCTTTCCTTACTTTCTCAACCTCAAAGTCCTAGCTGTCTCTAACTTGGCCTCCTCACCCTGGGACAGAAGGTGCTCAGCCCCTCACACCAGCCTCCAGCTGGCCTCGGAGCCCTGCCTCTCGCTGCCCTACATGTGTAGGGAGCTAAAAAGAGTTGAGGTGTTTTAAACACTTTTAAAAATGAGTTAATTTGCTCCCATAAAAACCAATCCTCTCTTTGAAGGTAATAAGGGCAGTCTGTGCTGTGCATGCAAATTGCCTACTTGCTCTGTGATTGGGATTTGTGCACACCCTCCCACAGAGACAGTCCGAGGGAGGGAAGCCCCACGAAGGAGCTCTCACAGACAGTCAGTACACACACACACACACACACACACACACACACACACACACCAGATGAAAAAAAAATGTCTGCAAGTCAA
>NW_022107432.1:25720671-25722108 GCF_000313985.2 Echinops telfairi | reverse complement strand
GGGGCAACCCCCCGTGTGTCAGAGTAGACCTGGGCCCCGTGGGGTCTCCAGCGGCTGATGTTGCAGAAGGAGACCTGCGGGCCTTTCTCCTGCAGGTCATTTGAGTGGACTCACATCCACCTGCCTGTCAGTGAGCACTGAACTCATTCACCCTTAGTGCCCCCTGGGCGTCCACTCACCACGTACCTAATCGTGGCTCACAACACACACAGGAGGCCCAGCTCACCATACACCCCCACCCGCACCCACCCACAGACACAAGTGCCCCCCTCCCAAAAGGTGGTACTTGCAGCCACCCCCTGCCTTGTGGGATGGGGAAGGGAGCTCAGGAGTTAATGTGGTGACTGCCTCTCTGGTCTGCGGTAGATTTGTCCACCCCCTGGCCCACGCTGGCCAGGCGGAAGCTGGACTGAGAGGCACGAGGAAGCTGAACACCCAGAGACAGTCCAGAGTTCCCATTCCTCTCTGGCCCTGGCAACCAGATGTATTTATTTCCAGCAGAATAAATAATCAATCATTATTGATTTTCTAAAGAAAACACTCCCGTGTGAGCTCCGGCACAGGAAGCAAGAGCTGGGGGCTGGAGTTCTGGGGGGTAAAAAAACAAAGCTGTTGGAGTCCTAGTTCTAAGCTGACATCTCTGTGGCCACCCTGCTGGTCCTTGGAGACCATCCCAGGACCAAGAGTCACCCTCCCCACTGCAGCAGGACCCCCAGGGTCCTGGTCAATCCTTACACTTGGCCCAAGAAAGGACCAGGCCGCTTGTGGGGTGACAGCTCGACTGAGTGCAGAGTGCTTTGTGTGTTACTGCCCCCCGACTTTCACGGCTATGTAGTGCCATTGTCACAGAAACACCACAAGTGGGGGGCTTTGACAAATGGCACCTCCTTTTCTCAAGCTTACATCCAGGCCTCTGGCTCTAGAGGACAGCTTTCTCTGTCCACCATGAGGAAAATGCTTGGGTCACTTTCTTCTGAGAGTCTCTGAGGATCCACATGCGGCATCTGCCCTTCCCACTCACCTCTCTGTGCCTAACCCATCCTTTTCGATCCGCAAGGTGACTGGTTAAACACACACCTCGAATAGATGGATCTTCTGGAACATAACAATTTGGATTGTTCCCAGATACAGGAGCAGGGATTTAAGATTTACAACCATATTGGGGGAGCGGGTTGGGGGGGAGCACTATTCAATCCATAACACCCCCCAAGGAGTCTTTCCGGTATTGTTTTCCTAATTTTCCCCTGCCCCATAAAATGTTAATACCACAGATGTACTGGCTATGTTTGGACACGGTGACTCTTGGGAGGGCCACAGCCTAGTGGAATCGCTAAGCTGATCCCTCCCTACAAAAGCCAACCTTTGCAGCCTTGGGGCTCTTACTGTCCCTGTTGAAAATGGCGTCCAGCAAAGAGAGGCCACATCCGGGCAAAGGGA
>NW_022107432.1:25718772-25719625 GCF_000313985.2 Echinops telfairi | reverse complement strand
CTTCTCTCTTTCTCCCTAGAATCGGAGGGTCGGCTGGGTTCAGCAAGGTGTTCTTATTCAGGGCCTATCACTCTGGGGCGGTTAGATGGAGTCATCCGCACAGCGCCTAACTCCCACGTCTGGTGGCCATGGCTGCCTGTCAGCTACCCTCAGTTCGGAGTGACGGCAGGAGCACCCACCTGTGCCCCGGGCTGACTCACCGCACGTGTCTGACATCCAAGACAAAAAAGGGGGCGGAACGGGAGCAATGTCACTTATTAAGACCTAGTAGCGGCAGTCGCGTTGCATCATTCCACCACGTTCTTTTCGCTAGAAGCAGGTCACTACGGTCAGCCTGTGTTTGGGGAAAGCAAATGAGACTTTAACTTTCGAAGGAAGGCGTCTCGAAGAATTTGCAGATGTGTTATAAAACCACAGCACGGTGTAGAAATCCTGCAAGAGAAGTGTGATTGTGCCTGTCAGAATCTGTTTATCATCCACCCGACTCAGGACGACCCCAGATGTGTCAGAGAGGGCCACAGGTATTCCAACAGCTAATTTTGTCCAAGTCGATCACTAGAACTTTCTGTGCAGGGATCTCGGGGTGAACTTTACTGCCTAAACTTTTGATTCGCTCCTGGATGTGTAATTCATTTGCATCACACGAGGACAAGCTCAATAGAGGAGGGAGGAAATTCAGGTTCAGAACAAGTTTGTAACTCACCAAAGAAAGTCTCAATTTCCCCCATGAAGTTTTTAATTGACAGGAGAGACGTGGTTTCACTTTTTAAAAAGTCATCAGTCGGGAAGGAGAATGAACGCTACCTTCAAGAATCTCTCATACAAAGGGACAAGGAGTCTTTCAGTATCCAGG
>NW_022107432.1:25715968-25717613 GCF_000313985.2 Echinops telfairi | reverse complement strand
GAAGCATTTAGGAACTAGAGGAAAGTTGTATGTTTCATCGTTGCTACATTGCATCTTCACTGGCTTGTCTCCTCCCTGAGACCCTTCTGTAAGGGGATGTCCAGTGGCCTACAAATGGGCTTTGGGTCTCCACTCCACACTCCCCTCCCCATTCACTATGATATGATTTTTTGTTCTGATGATGCCTGATACTTGATCCCTTCAACACCTCGTGATCGCACCGGCTGGTGTGCATCTTCCATGTGGGCTTTGTTGCTTCTGTGCTAGATGGCCTCTTGTTTACCTTCAAGCCTTTAAGACCCCAGACGCTCTATCTTTTGATAGCTGGGCACCATCAGCTTTCTTTGCCACATTTGCTTAGGCACCCATTTGTCTTCAGTGATCGTATGGGGAGGTGAACACACAATGATATGATTTTTTTGTTCTTTGATGCCTGACAACTGATCCCTTCAGCACATCGTGATCATGCAAGCTGGTATGCTTCTTCCATGTGGGCTTCGTTGCTTCTGAGCTAGATGGTCGCTTGTTTACCTTCAAGCCTTTTAGACCCCAGATGCTATATCTTTTGACAGCCCAGCACCATCAGCTCTCTTTACCACATTTGCTTATGTACCTACTTTGTCTTCAGTGATCGCATAGGGAAGGTGAGCATCATAGAATGCCATTTTAATAGAACAAAGTCTTCTTGCATTGAGGGAGTACTTGAGTGGAGGTCCAATGTCCATCCGCTACCTTAATACTAAACCTATAAATATATGCACATAGGTCTATTTCCCCATCCTCATATATAAAGTTGAGTCTAATTCTAATGGATGCATTTACTGACTGAGTGTGGTTCCCAAGCACAATTTGTTCCATGCTAAACCTTTTAAACCCATGCCCAACATTTTAAGACCAAGAATGTTTTCTTTTTCTACATAACAAACTTCGAATTCTGACTTCTCTTGAAGTGAAGGAGGATCTGACAGCCTGGGTCTGAAATGTCTTCTCAAAAACTTGGAAGACGCTAAACATCAGTTGCCCCTTTAGCCAAGACATGTGCTTTACTGAGCCCCCCTGGCCCACTACCCTCCTGCCTGGCCTCTGGCTCTCTGAGTTTGTCCCCTGGGCCAAAGCTCCCATGTCCACACCCAGCTTCCTGCAGGACTTCCTCCCCCTGCCTTCTCCGTGTGAGGCTGGACAAGCTGGTCCTCCTACAGGTCTTCTGAGACCAGTTCCAGCCTCCCTCTCTGCTATAGCCATAGGTGGAAACATTCTGGAGGAAGTATGTGTTGAGGTCAACGCTGCCTCCCCAACGCCCCCAAAACAAACTCACTGCCATTGGGTCCATGCTGACTCATAGGGACCCTGCAGAGCAGGGAGAAGAGCCCATGAGTTTCTGAGACTGTAACTATTCCCGGGAGTAGAAAGCCCCATCTTT
Organism: Echinops telfairi; assembly: GCF_000313985.2. Classification (NCBI taxonomy): domain Eukaryota; kingdom Metazoa; phylum Chordata; class Mammalia; order Afrosoricida; family Tenrecidae; genus Echinops; species Echinops telfairi. Next base: position 25,716,193 of record NW_022107432.1, on the reverse strand, counting down.
CTCCTGAGCAGCAGCTGGTGGTTTTGAACTGATGGACTTTCAGATCACAGCCAGCATGACCTTGTGGAACCACGGTCTTTGGAAGAGGACGGAGGTTGCTGCGACTTGTCTCTGCTGTGTGCAGGAAGAATCAGAAGTCGCATATGGGGTCCTGGTCCAGCTCACCAAGCTCTGGAGTCTCTGGAAGTATCAGGTAAATAAAAGTTCCTAAAAAAGAGATGGGGT
>NW_022107432.1:25710889-25714243 GCF_000313985.2 Echinops telfairi | reverse complement strand
TCTCAGAGCGCCTCCTGTGTGCCCGACCCTGCTGCAGGCACTGCTGCTCCAACAGAGAACAGAGAGGGGCATGCTTCCCGGGCCTCAGGGAGCCCAATCTCTACCAGGAAAAGGCAAACATACACGATAAACATCCCACACAAGCGAACTCCATAGTTTGTTAGCGCCAGGAGACAGCTGCCCGGGAGGCTCTTACATGTCTGCATGTCCTGCAGCGAGGCACTGACCACCTTGTGGTCTGGGCTCTCCTTTCCAGGATGTTAGTGGAACCAACAGCATTGGAGCCGAGGCAGGTGTTTCGATGGGCAGGTGGAAACACATGGGCAGGTGTTTTGATGCTCCGGGAGGATACATCTATCGTCTTCTTCTGGAGCAAACGGCAGGCGAGTGTCGTGACCATTAGGGAAGACTCAGGTCGCCCCTATACCATAACCCCCTGTACCTGCAGATGGCACCTGGTTCTTTCTCTTCTCGTTGTCCCGTGGAGGCAGGGTTCAGGGAACACATATAACAATTACGTTAGATAAGGAGGTGTGAAATGCACCCCTGCCTTTAGCTGGCATGATCAATACCACCACTGCAGTCCTGGAAGGCCTTCAAGCCAGCTTCAGTGCACTGCCCAGGGTTGTGACGGCGGACAGCGACCTGCTCTCGCTTGTCTCCGGGCTGACTAAGGTGGCATCGATACAACTGTTCATAAATCCGTTGCCACCGAGCCACTCCTGACACGCGGCCACCCGTGCGTCTCCGTGTAGAGTCGATTGGTAGAGTTTCCAACCCTGTGACCTTTTTGGAAGTCAATCAACAGCCTTTCATTCAGAGGAGCCTCTGGGTCACTTTGAAGTGCAGCTGTTCAACTAGCAGTCAGTGACTAACCATGTGCTCCACCCAAGGACCGCGATCGTGAGCCATGATGCTCGACCAGGAGGACCCCTGGAAGGAAGAGGCGGTGTTTGGCAGGATGCAGATGAGCCAGCTTCGGATGGAGCTTTCCTGAAACTTGCCCTGATTCATCTGCCCTGGGTGATCACTGATAACGTTCCTAGTCTTCGTGATGAGTCCATGTCACTGAGGGTGTCCAATCCGCGACGTACCTGGCTGAACGCTTGCTCATTATGAGACATCAAGAAGCCTCTGACTGCATGGCCAGGATGGCAATTCTCCTTAGCTCCTGTGCCCCGTGCGTGGGTGAGGGAGGATGAGAAGCCATATGGGAGCTGGGCTGAGGGGATGCAGCAATGGGCCAGGATGGTCTTCTCTTTCTCCTCCATGGTGACCTCTCATGGGCGGTCAGACCAGTGCTCCATAGGTCTCGACCTTTGGAAAGTGGGCTGCCCATGCTTGTCCAACAGCCAGCATGTCAGCTAAGCTCTTCAACACTCCTGGACGCGGCGGTCCAGAGATCCACAACACATTGCGTGGAGTCAACCTGCCGTCGAATCCTTCTTGCGAGTGTTGAAAAACCAGGATGTTTATTTGAGGACTGAGACGTGGCGGATCCATGCCATGGTATTTTCGACCGCCTCGTAGGCATGCAAAAGTGGGACCTTGATGGAGAACGACCGAAAGCAACTGGATGCCTTTGAACTATGGTGCTGGCGAAGGTTATTGAAAGCATCACGGAGGGCCAAAAGAACAAATAGATCTGTCTTGGAAGAAGTACAGCCAGAAGGTTCCTTAGCGTCTAGGATAGCGAGACTCCGCCTCACGTACTTTGGACACGTTCTTGGGAGAGACCAACCCCTGGAGATGGAGATCGTGCTTGGTCAAGTAGAGGGGCAGGGAAAAAGAGGCAAGCCCTCCAGGAGATGGATTGACCCAGTGGCAGCCACCATGGCCCCTAACATCAGAATCTACGCAATGGTACCCAACTACAACAAGCAACCCCTTCACATGGGATCATGCTGAGGCAGAATCAGCCGAATGGTCACTAACAACATACAACAACTTCCTGCCAAGCTGGCCCTTCCCTTTAGCCTACTCAGGAGACCAATCCACTTCCCAGGGGCACAGCTCACTGCTCGCCACCCTCCTCTGTGTGTGGGTTAGTTCAGCTTCCTCTGCTAGCACCCCCCTGGGGCCCCACCTTGGAACGGTCTTCCTCCCCCATTCCCAAGAGCATCCCGAGAGAGAGGTGGGAAGCCTGGTTAAGTAGTTTCCATGTCTGCATCCTGCTCCCCCAGCTGCCGTGACTATTATTGGTAAGTGAACCAATTTTCTCTCCTGACATCTGTAGCTCTTAGCAGTGAATATATTTGAAAAACCCGTTATGATTACTGGAAATCTTCCCTGCAATTTGATTCCTGATATTTCTCTTTACTCACTCAAATGATTCTTTAACTCATTATTTCTTCCACTGCAGGCCTGTCCGTCTCCCCTGCTGACATGCACTCCTTTGGGATTGACTCTCTCTCTCCAACAATCGGCAGAGCAGTGTCCCAGGTAGGGTGAGCCAGGGGCCTGGAGCCCCTTCCCAGGCCAGCCTACCCTTACAGACTGGTCCTGCTGGAAGGTGCCCCTTCCCTGAGCTCTCACTCACCTCAGGACCTTGTGAGAAGAATGGTTTTGCAGGGGAGCGAGCCCCTCCTCCCCCAACAACCCTGAGCCGAACACACTACCCCCTGCTTGTTCTTGTGATTATTTCTAACACCTTCCAGAACACTTGGTGTTCCCGCCTCAGCGTGCGGAAAGGCTTTCCGCCAGGGGGAACTGCGGTGTGGGGATTAGTAATAATAGCAGTGGTCATAATAACAATACAAATTAGAATGGCTCTCAGAGTACTTTTGGTTGGTCGCAGATGGTGGGGTGTGTGGGGACATGGAACGTCCCTTGGCCCTAAAGCCTTAGCAATGTGTCTTCTTGCCATGGGGGTCTGGTAGGGGGTGCTAGAAGCTCTCAGGGCACAGAGATGGAGTTGAACTCCAGGTTCACACCCCACCCCAAGTCTGCCTAGCCATGCCTATGCAGCAGGTATCCAATCACAGCCCTGAGAGTGGGCACACTCCCTCCAGTGCCTTCCAAACAGGGTCCTCAGTTACCTTTCCCAGGTAGTTGCTTCTCTATAAGGTCCATTATCTTCTCTCACCCTGCAGATCTATAGATGCTCTTAACGGATCCGGCGCTTGGATCATCAGGGCCTTGGTGGCATAGTGGCTACTCATTGGGATGCTAACTGTGAGGTCAGCAGTTCAAAACCACGAGCAGCTCCAAGGGAGAAAGATGACGCTTTCTACTCCTGCAAGGAGTTACAGTCACAGAAACACACAGGGGCTTTTCTACCCTGTCCTGTAGGATCCCTTTAAGTCTGAATCCACTCAATGGCACTGAATTCAAGTGTGTTGGTTTATTTGTTTG
>NW_022107432.1:25704859-25710174 GCF_000313985.2 Echinops telfairi | reverse complement strand
GGCAGCTCAGGTCCTGGAGCCAAGGTTACCTCCCTTGCAGGTCTCCTACAATGCACGCGCTTCCAGTTGGCGTCTGGCCTGGAAGCACACAGGGAAGAAGCCCAGGAGCCCAGGGCCATGGGAGGAACCTGGCATCACCCACGCCCACATCCTTAGAAGTCAGGGACAGCTGAGGTTTGTCCACATGCGGCAGCCTGGGGCGAGCAGGTCACAGGGCAAGTGTGCAGGAACAGGCTGGGCACCCAGCGAAGGAGCAGCTGCAGGATGCATGTGCCCTAGCGCTGCGGGCGGCTGCCGCCGGAACCATTACTGCGGGGATTAATTAGGCTCCTTCCAAGCACAGCCTCTGAGTTCCTGAGTCTGCTTGTCAAAACTGCAGGGCTCAGCAAGGCGGGGTGCCAGCCCGGAACCACCCTCCAGACCCGCTGGGCTGGGAGGGAAGGAGGCAGAGAGATGTGGTCTGCGACACACTGCAGTTCTGTGTCCAGGCGAAGGCCCATCCTGCCTGGGGGCTGGAGTGGTGAGTGACGCTTTTTAGGTGTGCACTGTCGGGCTTGAAGATGTTACCAAGGGGAATCACTGCATGTTGAGGACCTGCTACCAACCCGGGTACTTTGGGGAGTTATTCTGGGTATTTCCCACAATAGCCCCGTTTTCCAGATAGGAAAACTAAGGCTCGGAGGAGTAAATAATTTGAGGGGGCAGAGTGTGTACCTGTCCCATCCCTGGGACTAAGACCCCCTCCCCCACACACACACTGACTGCTTCCTCGTGTTTCCAACCTGGACATCCCTAAGAGCCAGAATGAGCCGCAGGAATGTGAGCTGAGCCCGAATGGTGGAAAAAAGGTAAAAATGGGAGGTGTCAAGGGGGAAAGGATGACATGGACTATATACTTCTAGTATATAGTCACTTCTTTTTTTTTTCTTTTTAAATCATTTGATTGGGGGCTCATACAACTCTTATCACAATCCATAAATACATCAATTGCATAAAGCACATTTGTACATTTGTTACCCTCATCATTCTCAAAACATTTGCTCTCGACGTGAGTACAGTCACTTCTTAAGGACATGACCCTCTGCCTTTAGACCTCCCTCTCCTCCTGTAGGGAAACCGTTTCAGTCCCCCACAAACATGATACTCCTGCTGGTACCTACATCCAAACACGGGCCAAAGGAAACACCCACACACCTATGTCCACCTGCCTCTTCTCTTGATAGAAGCTGGGAGTATTTGAGAGGCAGGTTACCATTCTCTCAGTTTCCAGGCTCTTCCATCTCCACACTTTATAGTTTAACAAACGGTGATGTTCAGGGATACGAAGCCCATGACCACTGCGTTAATTCCAACTCGTAGCAACAAGAGTAGACACTGCTTCCTAGGCCAGAAATCTTTATGGAAGCCACGGGTGGGTACACATCATCAGCTTTGGGGTTAGCACCTCATGACGTTGAACCCACTGAGCCACCAGGTGTCCTTCGGAGACATTCAGATCATCGATTGAGATCCAGCTGAAAATAACAGCCAAGAATAAGCAAATGACCTGGGGAGATCCCTAATCCTCCACGGAGCCTGGAGATGCATCAGCCTTTACTTACCAGTCCACCCTGAGCCTGCATATGGAGTGCTAGTTGCAAGGAACTAGCTGCTCAGTGGTAGAATTCTCCCCCTTCCATGTGCAAGACCTGAGTTAGATTTCTGGCACCATGCTGCTCTGGTTCGGCCACCTGTCAGTGAAGGCTAGTGTGTTGCGATTATGCCGAACGGCTTTCCAGCGGAGCTTCCAGATGAAGATGGACAAGGGAAAAAGGTTTGGGGGTTGACTTCAGAAAATCCACTGATGAAAACCCTCTGGATCACCATTATCCCATCTGCAACCAGCTCTGGGCAAGGCGCAGGACCCGCAGCCTTGGTTCTGGTGTTGTCACGGCTTGAGGGCAGATGCCCAAGCTGGCTAACAACAGCTACCAAACCATGTCAATGTCCTCAGGAAACTTCCTGGTCGAGGGGCAGCGATATGTCTGCTCTGTGAAAACGCAGATTTGATGAGTGGAACCAAAGTGTTGGGTACCAAAGAGACCAGATCCGGGAGCAGGTAACACTGGGGCATGGGGGCAGAGGCAGAGGAGCTGTGGGATACCCAAGGAACAAGGGATCAAATGAACGTTGTCATCCTTAGTGTCTATGGTAGGGACAGTACGAATAAAGAGTGAAGGGCATGTGGGTTTCGAATCCAATACAACGCTGTGCAGTTGGTCAGACAGGCCTGACTCAGAGCAAGTGTAGAACCGAGTTCAAAGACAGCATATTCTGTATTTAATGAGCATTCACAACATGCCAGCTCCTGGGTTCAGTGCTTTGTCAGCATTATTCATGGCATCTTCACAGCAACTCCATGGGAGTAGCTGTATGAGTCTTCTCGTTCAGCAAAGGTGGAAACTGGGGCTTGGAGGGGCTAAGTGACTGGCCCATCTTTGCAGAATTGGAAAGGAGTTCAGGCTTCATGAAGGGCCTAGCTCCAGAGTCTGTAGCAGCCCCGCTTGGCCACAATGCTCCAAGAGCCAGATTCAGCCTCTGGGCGGACGGAAGGAAAGGAGGCTGAGAAGGGCAGCATCTTGAGATTCAGGCAGACCCTGTCTGGATGCAGCTGAGCACAGAAGCAATCTCTACCCTGTCAACTGCTGAGCACTTCCCAGGTTGCCTTGCCAAGTGCTCCCAGCTGCAGCGAAGTAACCAAGAATGAGCAGCAAGAAGGTGGCCTGGATCCTCGTGGTTGAGGGCAGAGAAAGAGGACCAGGGGTTGGGGAATGGGCATTTCTGGGACTGCAGCTTCTTGAAGTGGAGTCTGTCTGATTCTTGCCCCTGAGGTCTCAGCAGACCTGCACCCTCCTCATGGAAGAGGGCCGAGTTACAGAGAATGAGGAGGGATTGAGAGGCTGGGGGAATGGGGTGGCTGTGTGGGGATAAGCAAACTAATTGTCTGTCTGCTCTGCTTCTGGGTAGGGGCAACCCTGTGGGGTGTGTGTGTGTGTGTGTGTGTGTTTAAAGGCAATTATTGGTCTCCATTCCCTGCAACTGTAGCTCAGAGATATTGGGGTCAGGATGGCAGACGCATTGATTAGCATTTCGTTCAGTTCAAGATATGAACTGTGAGTGTCCTTTGAGGTCCACTTTGCTGGTGGTGGACGGCTATTTCTTGAACAAGAACCCTGGAAGGAGGTGTGTTTCTTCCAGGCATGTGGGAGAGGCCTGACCCTGTGTGGCCTTTCCCAGACAAGGGGTGATCAGACAGCATCAGGGTCCTGAGCCCATGGACACACGACTTCTAGGGTGGGGAACGGCACTTAGTTGTTTTCAGGGAAGTTGGAAGAGGCTAACCTTGAGTCTCTAGTGACCTAGAAGATTCTCAAAAGCTACAGGCCCTCAACCTGTGCTTCTCCAATCCAGCTGCGTGTGAGCACCCCCAAGTCTACCCCCATCAAGCCTATTGATGCTCATAGCGATGCTGCAGGACCAAACAGAACTGCTCCCGAGGGTTTCCAAGGCCATTAATCTTTCTCACTGCCAACCCATAATTCTTTACAGGAGTAGAAAGCCCTTTCTCCCTCAGAGCGGCCGGTGGTTTCAAACTGCTGACTTTGCAGTTAGCAGCTAACATATAACCACTGTGTCAGCAGAAAGCCTCATGTTTCTCCAAAGGAGCCTCTGGTAGACTCGAATTGCTGACCTTGCAGTTAGCAATCCAAGGCGTAGCCCATGATGCCCCTGGGGATCCAGTTGCACCACCCAAGGAGCTTATTAAAATACAGACTTCAGATCTTTGGGTTTTCGACCTCCAGGACTGTGGTCCAGGATTCCACTTCTCACTAAGCCTCCCACAAGATTCTTCGGGCCTATTGACCTGCACCTCCAAGGGCCTTGTGTCCTTAGCAGGACGGTCAGTTGGGGAAACAGGGCCCAGAAAAGATGCTCAGGCTGCCTGACTGCAGCATACTCATGGCCGCCCCATGAGTCCTCTGAGAGGCCATTACATCTTTCAGACTCGCTAGAGGTCACCGCTTCCCACACTTCTGTCAGTGCTCTCCAGCCAGTGACTCCCCAGGAGCACACCTGTAGGCGAAGACAAAAAATAACAACCCCTCTTAGCGACCCTCTACGTGTCAGGGAAGTACTGTGCTTCATCGGGTTTTCAGTGACCGACTTTTCTTCTGAGGAACCTCTAGGTCAAGTTCAACCTCTAACATTTTCAGTTAGCACCTGAGATGATTAACCATGTGCCCCATTCTGGGACTCCAGTAGGTGAACAAATTGGGTTTATGACTCGATGTAGCGAGACAGAACGTGTGCACCTTGAGGAACCTCGGGGCATCCCACTAAGAGGGTGTTAGAATAATGCTATGATAGGATTTGGGCTGCCATTTGGTGATTTGAGGAGGGTCCAAGGAAGTAAAAGCTCACCCAGGATTGAGGGCTGTCAGCAGGGATGGTTTTATGGTTGGGTATATCAATCAACTTGATCTATAGGGAAGGCGGACCGAAGCAAGGTGAGAGCTGTAATTGGGAACGCAGCAGCAAGCGCTCAGCTGGGAGGGGAGGATGCTTGACATCTTATGGCTTGAACAATGCTCAAGTGTTGTCTGTGCTTAGATGTGATGTGGGGTGGTCTTGTTTGAGTCTGACCCAATCACAGAGTGGTCTGCTCTGGTGGTGGTGCTCTCTGAAATCATTTCTATCCCACAGGAGCACACAAGGTCAGCTTCGACATGTCAGGGGCTGCTTCTCTCTTCTTAGCACCCTCTCACCCCCTGCCCCTGGGGAATCAGAGTGCTTGTGTCTTTTAGAAAGGAAGGACAACAGCCTGCAAAACTGACCATCCCTGCGACTCTGGGATCCCCAGATCCAGCACAAAGTTGGCTACTTCCTCGACTCTTCACCTCCCCTATGATGGATTCCCCAGCCCCTTCCTTTATCCTTTGCTCCCCACCTTAAAAAGCATTCCCACTGCAGAAGACAAAATGCCTCTCTGTGCATCTGCGTCTTGATTCAATATGGCTGTGTTGCTGCGGGGACACCAGGTCGGTATGACTGTCTCTGATGAGAGCCCGTGAACCCCTCTCACCCCGAGCACCAGCATCAGTCAAACCCTTACAGAAAGGTAATGTGATGTTGAGACCGGTGGTATTTCTAATGTTGATCTGGGTAATGGTGGTGACGGTGGTAGTGAGTGTGATTATCGTGGGTTGGATTGCAGTAGATCTGTTAGCGATGGTAGTGGCATGGCGATAGAGGCGGCAGTGTGCCAGTGGTGACAG
>NW_022107432.1:25689165-25703719 GCF_000313985.2 Echinops telfairi | reverse complement strand
TCCCTCCGTCTTTCAATTAGCCCCACATGTGATTATTGGCCAGGCTGGCACAATTAACTAACTCAGGCTTCAAAAAGATGTTAGTTGTTAGTACAACACTGGAGGCAAAAATGCTCTTGATCTAGGTCAAAAACAGTCTCTGATGATATCACCTTGCTACCGGACTGTCCAATAGCTGACCTCTCAGGACAGGGAAAGCCCAGGTCTGTAATAGGGGTTGATAACACCTCACCCGGCATGACCCGATTGCTCCCATGTGGTCTCCATGGTTTTATCCCTCCTTGTGACATTCAGGACTCATAGAGCGCAGGCTGATTGAGGTTTGGAGAGATGCCCACGTGCTTGCCATTCAGAGAAGCAGCTTCATACATTTCCTCCCCAAGAAGAGACTGTATTCTCCATCAGTCAGAATCTGCTCGTAACATACCAGCCAACATCGATATTTCAAGCAAAAAGCATTCATGCGGGAATTTGGTGTTGGAAGAGCTGAGGAGTCAAATAAGGGATGGTAAAGCAACCAGAGGTTAAAGGGAGCGGGAAGTCATTGTGACCGTTAGAACTAGAGGGACAGCAGGAACTGTTATGACTAGAAGTCAAATGCCAACGCATTTGACCAAAAGCTAGAACTATGCCAGAGCTCCATCCACCCGGAAACTCCACGAACCCAGAAAGAAAAAGGGAATAATATCCCCAACCTCTCATCTTTTCTCCGCCAGACTTCCACTCTTCATCCCATGGCTGACCCTGGGCAAAGGCCAGTTGACAAAGGAGGCTGGGAAATGTAGTCTGCAGAAGGACAGAAAACAAAGCTGGATGCAAATATGTCTCCGCCACAGCTTGTTCCAGCAGTGATCTTCGAACTCTGTTGGTATTTGAGGAGGTCAATGACAAAACGCTCCCTCTTTGATACCTAGTTCAGAACTTGCTAGGAAATAGAGGGATCAGGCAGTTGGACACCAAAACATGATCTTCAGTCTATTAAAACAGTGAAGAATTTAGAGTTTCCTAGCCAGGTGGCTTGCTAGCAGTGACCTGAATTTGTAGACTCTTTGTGCTTCAGGAAGAGCAGGGCACCCACAGTCCTTCCCTTATCTCGTGGTGTGAGGGAGCAGCAACGTGTGTTGTCTGTAAATAGGAAGACCCCAAATAGCAGTGTCAGACCTGCCCAAGACCTACCATTCAGACGTTGCCTCCTCACGAGGATGCCAATAGGAGAAGCCATGGGGAGAGACGAGTGTTGCTCCACATAACTGGGAGACAAGAACTCACAGTCTCTAGTTGGGAGTGCTGAGTCACATCTACAACATTCCTGTCGAGTGGCTTTTCAGCCACTCTCAAAACCCATCAGTGAAGGAGATTCCGAAACTCCTAAAGCAGCCCATTCCTTCCCCCGAACAGTTCTGAAGGTTGAAACGCTCTTTCTGGTTATCTGAATCCTTTCCTACGATTTCTATTTCTCCCTCTGGGGCTTCACATAATACCTCTGATCCTTCTTCACTAAGAAGGTTACCTTAAAGATGGCAAGTACATCACCCTGAGACTAATTTCTCCAGGCTAAATATTGCCAGTCCAGTCCTTTCAACCCACAACTTTTGTCCGCCTATGGATTCCCAACGATTCAGCATGTCAGACCTCTTCCTGGACACAATGGAGTGGATCCAGGTCATTTTAAAAAGAGAGGTGCCCAGAATCAACCCCACCAAGAAGTCACCCCTGCCCACAGTGCCCTTCTCTGGGTGGAGAGTTTATATCTGCCACTGAGAATCCTACTCAGCAACATGCGTGTCCTTGTTTGCTCCGACTTTCCGCTGGGGAAACAGGGTCAAAGAAGTTGTGACTTTCCTGGTACCACCTAGTTAGTAAGTAACTGAGGTCTATGAGCTGCTAAAGTTCATTCATGCCTGCTCTGCTATGACACACTTTCCTGGCACTAAGGTATAAAGCAACTCGTCACCCACTTACAGATACTGGAGTTGATGGGGCACAGAGGAGATGTGAGATCCCAAGGCTTGTGAGTCACAGGAAATGAGAGGAAGAGACAGGAAGATAAGCAAGAGAGATACAGAGCCAGGGTCCCTTCTCCACCCAGACGTGGTCATTGTTCCCTTTTGGCCTGCTTGCCACTCCTAGCCTCTTGGAGGGGGAACCCAATTCTTTCACTTGGTTTCTTTCTTTCCGAAAAAAATCAGAGGAGGGAGGCACACCGAGCAGCAGCATCTCCTGGCTCCTCACCAACAGGAAACCCCCAGAGCACGGAGCCGCAGTTTTCTCATGTTTATTTTAATGCGTTTTAGGTAAATAGCTGTGGTAGAAATGCTCATTTCTGACTGTCGCTAAATAAGGCTCTCAGCTTTTCCCAATGACGGAGATAGCGAGGTAGCTGCGAGTTAATAATTCATCAGGTGTGTGTGTGTGTGTGTGTGTGTGTGTGTGTGTGTGTGTGTGTGTGTGTGACTACCTGAGAGCCAGTCTCATATTTCTCATTTATAGGCCTCTGATACCATCCGACAGAAATTCGTTCTTAAATGAAATATTGATAGGCTTACTCTGCAATCTTAAGCGTGCCTCCTAAATTGCTGTAATTAAGTCCAGAAAAGAAGGGTGGCAGCAGAGAGGAGAGATCTGAGGTCCCAAGCTGGAGAACACACACACACACACACACACACACACAGACACACACACACACACACACACACACACACACACACACACAATTAACAGTCAGCAGCACCTTGAGCAGAGGTAATGGCTGAATTCCAGAGAAGAGTAGGTAAAAAAAAAGGCAGGTCTGATTCCTGATCCTGATTCAGCACTCCCGCCTTGTCTAAATCTAATTTGGATCTAGATTCTTGACTTCATTACTGAAGGCTGCTAGAACAGAAAGATCACTAGCTTTAACAAATAAAAAGTTATTCTCTCATCATTTGGGATCCTAGAAGTCCATATTTCAGCAGTTGAAGAAGGTCTTTGGTGTCTTTCAAAATCTATGGGTCTGGTATTCCTGGGACATAGCTATGTGTCTTGGCATTCATCTTCCCCTGGTCCTAGGAGGTTCTCAGTGCAGCACCCTGGGTCCAACGCTTGCCTTCTACTTCCAGCTCCTCTTTCTGGGTGGTAGTCAGGCCCTGCCCCTCCCTACTCATTTCTCTCTCTCCTTTCTTCATTTGTAAGATCAAAAGTGTGACTCAAGCAAGGGTGTGACTTTTACGACACAGTGAGGCTGGGGCTTGAGTCTCTCCCTCTATTAAGGCTGTGACTCAAGACAGAAACTACTGAGACACGCTCTCTAGACCCTCTACAACAAAGTCCCAACAGACCAAATGAAACAGACATGGACAGAAACCTCGGAACCCTAGGTTTTAGAGGAAAGAATGCAGACGTGGGTTGAGTGCTAAGTAGGAGAAACTGGACAAAAGCAGTGAGAGGAGATAGACGGATGAATTGTCACTGGGCCATATTGCAGCAGTACTGAGATTTTGTAAGCAGTGTTCAAGAGCAGCCTGAAAGCTTCAGTGGATGCAGATGAGAAAGATGGGACCCACCCTCCAGGTCATCAGAGGAATGGCCAACCCCCATATCCACACCCCTGGATAATCCCTTCTGCCCCTGGGGTCAGAGCCTCCTCCCATGTGGATCTGGCTCCTGGTTCACCACCCCCTGATCTGTATAGGACCAGCAACAAAGTCCCCGGCCACCTTTAGGCAGATACAGTCTATGTACAACCAGCTGCCCGACTCTAGGTGCCCAAAAGGTTTTCTTCTAGAAACAAACACCCTGACAGTATCCCCTCTCTGAGTCAGCAGAAACTATTTCCAAATCAGGTGCCCTGGCTCCAGACAATACAAAGGCTAGCAGGGAGTCCATCTAGGACCAGGTGTTCCACTCTGTCACCCTCACCTCCACCTGTGCTTTCCTTGCTGGCCCCATACCAGGTGTTCTGCCCCTCATAATTTTCTCCACTCTGGGTCTCTCTCCTGTGCATGTGCGCTTTCTTATAATTATGGTTTCTCTTTCTTACTTTTGCTCTCCCTTCCCTTGTTCTCATTCCATTTCTTAAATCTTTTCTTACTCTGATTTTCTCTTTTATTTTTCTCTTTCCTTCTATCTTTTTGTCCTGCTCTCTTTCTGCTGTTGTATTTGTTTGTTTCACTATTCTCTTTTCTTTTTCTCACTCTTTATTTTTGTTTAAAAGTGACCTGCTGACACTGTCAGTTAAACATTGGGCTGCCAACAAGGTCAGAAACACAAGCTCAGCAACCACTCCTCAGGAGAAAGATGAGGATGTCCGCTCTTTTAAAGATTTACAAAGCCTCAGGGCCACGTAGGGTCCTTATGAGTGATATACAGACTCATAATGAGCTAGAATTAACTCAAAGACTGAGTTTGCTTTTGTTTTATTTTCATTTATTGTTCTTTCTTTTCTCTCTTCCCTTATTTTTACTTTCTTACCTCGTCTTCCTTTATCGTTATTACATTCTTTTTTCTTGTTGCTTGCCTGTTTTGCCCTGTTGTTTCAATTGTTCTCTTTTGGGGGGAGGTTGCTTTTTATTCATTTATTGTGCTTCCCTACAGGGGACAATAACCATGCCCACATGGGACAGCCACATCCAATCCCCTAAAGCTCCCCGCACTGGATTATGGCCACAACACAATCCTGCGTCACCTGATCAGTGATGGACAGCAGAAAACACGAGCCAAATCCACCCTCACCTGTGATCAATGGGCAGTCAATAGAGAACTGCCTATGCACTCACATTCTCTAGCACGAAAACCAGGAGACGATGGGCGAGTGACTAAGAACACATTCATATACAACCATCAGTTAAATACAAAATGCACCAGCATCACAGGCCTCAGATACAAAAGACTTCTCAGATGGCACAGAGGCGCAAAATAGAGTAGTTCAAACAAGTGACCAAAGCAAAGTGACGGAGGACTTATCAAAGGAAAAATGGCATCGGAGCAACCTGATAAGGACTTTCAAAAAATGATATTTAGATACTTTTTATGTTACTTAATATCTCCTCTTATGTTGAAAGAGGAAGGGATTAGAATTGAATTGATGGAAAATTAAATTAGTAAGCTTGTTGACAAATATCTTAATACTAGCCCAGAGGAACAATTTTTTAAAAGAATAAAAAATTAAGGGAACCTAAGAATTATGCAGGACACTATCAAGAGGAATAATCTCTGTATCATCAGATTTCTAGCAGCAAAAGAGAAAAATTGTAAAACACATGCTAAAAGAAAACATCCCTACCATTTAAAAAGATGAGAAGGTGTGGCGTACCCTAAAAGAAGCTCACCCAAACATAGCATAACCAAGTGTTCCAAAATAAAGGACAAGGGAAGAATCCTCAACTAGGAAAGAACAGTTCAGGAAAAGCAACAGTTACCTCCAAAAGAGAACGAATAAGCAGAAACCACGTAGGCAAGAAGGCAATTGGATGACATATGTAAAACTCTGAAGAAAAAGATGCTGGCCCAAACCTTCCCCATCCAAAGGAAAGAATAATGGTATTCATAAATGAAAGGAATGTATAAAACCAGACCAAGATTACAATAAATACTAACGGGATTTCTTAGGACTGAAAGGCAACGGCAGATATCAACCTGAGTTCAACATACCTTACAGCTTCACCTAGGAGTCAACCCAGATATAGAAGCATACAAAGTGACAAAAAGGAGCACTGATGGTGTACTAGGTTACACGTGCTGCCAACCACAAGGTGAATATGTCAAACCCACCAGCCGCTCCAAGGGAGAAAAATGAGGCTGCCTGTTACCATAAAGATGTGTAGCTCCAGAAACACAAAGGGGCACTCTCCTCTGTCCTACAAGGTCGCTGAGTCAGAATTGACTCATTAGCAGTGAGTAAGAAAGTAAAACAAGACAAACGTAGGGAAACAGATACACTAATTTGAAATGAAGTCAGTAGAGGTAGTAGGTCATCACAAAATTCCCAAACAGAGAGGAAGTCAAGTAAATTTAACTTGGGTAAGCAGAAAATAATATCCAATAAGAGAAGTCAAGTAAATTTAACTTGGGTAAGCAGAAAATAATATTCAATAAGTGAGATACTGGCAAAAAAAAATTGATGGAGGTAGTAGAAGACATTGGGAGGAATTCAAGAAATAAAGGCAACAGAGGTAAATACTGTCATATACAACACCTGCAATAATAGCACTCTACAAGCATATGCACGGATAGACTTGTAGAGTGTATGGCTGTGGAAGATAGAGTGGGAGTACACACTCAGGTGGACTAAATTTATCATGAGTGTGGTAGAGAATATAGGGGACAAAGTTATGAAAACTTCTTCGATAGAACCAAATACCTCAAGAGAGTGAATTAATGAGCTTGGAGGCTCAAGACTATAGTCTCAGGGGACACCAAGATCAATTGGCATAACATGGTCTACAAATAAAAGGGTCTACAACCTACTTTGAAGAGTAGCAACTGGAGTCTTAAAAGCTGGGAACTGACCAACCAAAACTATCCCAACTCAAAGTAAAGAAGAATGATGAAATTGGAAGACATATGGAAACAATGGGCCCAATGGACGAATGAACAATGCGAACTTCAGCTTCTACAACCCTGAGACCAGAAGAACCAGTCGGTGCCTAGCTGCCACTACTGACTGTTCTGAAAGTGATCACATTAGGAGGTCTTGGATACAGTAGGGGGGAAATGTGAAACAAAACCCAAAATGGTAATGAACACCAGCCTTCCTGGTCAGATTGAGACTGGTGGTGCTTCTAAAACTATGGCTGTTTGTTGTCCTTCAAGTACAGAACTGAGCTTACCCTCGTGGCTCACTTTTCAGCAAAACAACAGGGCTTTATTTTAAAGGAAACAAAACACTAGAACAATCAGTCATTTGACATCAAAATGATATATGAATTATATGCCAATACATTTGTTAGAAAACAAAGTCAACACTTACCTAAGGACCAAATTCAGAAAGATTAGGGAAGAAGGAGGAATGGAGCCGGTCAACATCAGGAGTATGTGGGATAAAGCAGGTTATGTTGGTTGAGGGACCTGCAATCAGAGAAATGAAATGCATATAAATTGTTGACTGTAAGCCGGATGATTGAACTTGATTTAAATCTTCACTCAATCTACAATATAAATTTTTTTTTTAAATTTTTTTCAGTCAAGAAAATCCCACAGAGCAGTTTTACTCCCTAATACACAAGATTTTCCATCAGTCAGAATGTATCTGATGGCAGCAGGTTTGGTCTGGTCCAAAGACCCACCATTCTAGCCATCATCTCAAAGTGCGGGCGGCCAAGGGAAATCATATGCCTCTCCCTTATAGAGGATGAAGGTGATTACCTTAGAACGCAAGTAAATAAGACCTTATACTTTATTACCAATGCATTATTGCTCTTTTTCAAAGGCTGGAATTAGTATGTCAAGCGCTTAAGATGTAATAAAGCTGGATCATAGATTTAAGCATTAAAACAAACCAGAAAACAGATACAAGCTACTCTAATCCTGCCTCTTAAAATATAGAGGTTAAGATTTATAGCCCCACAAAATGGAGGATAATTATATCAGATCACCAACAGAGGACAACCACACAATACTGGGCATCATAGCCTAGCCAAGTTGATGTATATTATTTAAGACACAATTCAATACTTGAAAACTCTCTAGGCTGTCCTGTTATAGTGATCCAGTGGGCATTTCAGTGGCCACGCCTATTCATCACTGTGGTTCTGCTGATCTGACACTTTTGAAGACTCAGATCCAAGTCTTTCAGACAAGATTCATCCCACAAGAGGTGAGCCATGGCCCCTCAGGAAGGAAGGGGGTGTAAGTGATGGAGATGATTTTCGGGGCAATAAAGCAGGGGGAGGTGATACCCAGTAAGTACTAAAGACTCAAGAAAGTGTGATTGAACTACAAAGGCAAGAATTGGTAACTGAACGCATGGCATGGGGCGTGAAGATTTGTATTAGTTTACAATCTGTGGATCAGCATGAGGAGAGGGCCTGGAAGTGGAAGGCGTCTAAAGGCTTTGCTTGTTTGGGGAGTATGAGTGGTCCTGTCTTTTCCCCATTATGGGCTCTTCTCTTACTCCCTCCTTCCCTGTTCCCTCCCTTCCCCTTTCCCTCCCTCTCTTCCTCTCGCCTTCTTTCTTCATTCTTTCCTTCCTTCTTCTCCTCCTACGGTAACTACCCTTTCCTTTTTCTCCTTTCCCTCTGAGGCCGACTCAGAAACAATGGTAAACATTTATCAGAAAGGCTTTAATTAAAACGTTAAACACTCAGCTGCAGCACCGGCTTCTTACCAGCATTCTGTCCTTCTCAGCAGTTAATTATTTAAAGTAAAGTATTGGCGTGCCTGTTCTGCATATAAGAGATTAACATATTAATGGGAATGTAATTATGCTATAACGTTGGCTCTCTGTCAGACTGCATGAGTTGCAGTGTCAGTGGGCTGGCCCTCCAGGGAGGATTCAACTTGCTGTACAGGCTCAGGTGGCCCCTTTCTAACAGGATACCTGAGCAAAAGCAGGAGGCTCAGGCTCTTTTTCCTGGAGATTCTTTCCCTCTTTGTCACCAAAATGCAAAAGCAGGTTGGGGTAGAGAGGGGAGAAGTGGAAACTGCTGTTTGCCCAGGAAAGGGGGCAGCATGGAATTGTGGGTGAAACGTTTGCATCAACTGGCATAATAGGACACGCTAGAAGAGGAAGCAGTGCTTTCCACATGATGGGACCGGGGATAGAGTAGGAAGGGAAATTAGAACGGAGTATGAGTTATCTGGATACGTTCTGGTCATTTTTTAAAGAAGTAATTTATCAAAATGGTCTATTAAAATAATATATGATCTTGTTTGTTGGTAGAAGTTTTAATCCAACCATTAGTTTAAACCAAAGATGTGACCGTCACAATTCACACTTGATTTTTTTTTTCAGTATGCATATATTCTAGGAGCTCTGGTGACATAGCAGTTACACATTGGGCTGCTAAACAAAAGGTCGGGAGTTCCAAACCACCAGCCCCTTCTGGTGGGGGACGGTTAAGGCTCTCCACTCACACTAAGAGTTACAGTATCAGACACGCGCACGGGGCACTTCTGTTCTGTCCTATAAGAGAATTGAGTTGATGGCAGAGCCTGTGGAGTTCTGTATGCACGGAGACAAGTTGTAGAACGAAAAGCATATATGTTGTGGGGCAGAAATTTCAGACTCTACTCAGAGAGAGCAGACAGGTTCCTTAAGGAATAATACCATTTGAAACTTGGTCAGCACCATGCAGGAATACAAAGTGTGCCCTGTATATATACAAATCTGGATACCTGCATTTTTTTTTCATTCACCCATTTATTGCTTTTAATTACACGGAGCAACATGCCAGGCATTCTACTGCACATGGGAAGCCAGAACTGAAAAGCCAAGTCCCTGGGTGGGGCAACCCATTAAAGAGCTCTACAGTCAACTGAAGGGTGAAGGTCCATGTCTACCCAGAGGCCACTTGGAAGAAAGGCCAGATGGCCACCTGCTTCCAAAACACCATCTAGTGAAAATCCGACGGACAGTTCTACTCGGACACACGTGGGGTTTCCAGAAGTAGGAAGAAGTCAACTTGAGGTTGCTGGGTTGGTTGGCCTCAGTCAACACGTTGATACTTCATCACTTGCATGTACACTTGGTTTCTAGTCAATGTCCCTGAAACAGAGACCCACCCGCTCAGCCTTTCTAGTGTGCAGAGGTCATCAGAAGAGACAGGAAGGAAAGGCACACTGATGAACCAGGCAGATGCCCCACCACTTGCCCCAAGACAGAGGAGTGTACAGAACCCACTGCACCTCTGATGGGTCAGGAAGGACTTAGAAATAAATGTATTAATCCACATGTCACCTTGGACTGCTGAAAACTGAGCCTACCAAGGGGACAAAGAGCTCCAAAGTCACGCAACGAAACTGGAACCAAAGCCAGGCCAAGAAAGCAGCCTTCTGACTGCCAGTGGGTGCCACAGAGACACCTAGTCGAAGGGCAACATCAGACAAGGGTCATCGACCCGTGGAGACCAAGGTCTCAGGTCTACCCAGTGGCATTGTGCCAGGCACCAAGCAGGTGATGACGTGGTGCTTGATGGACTGAACGAGAATGTGCAAGCTGGGGCCAACATGGCTACCTGCCTAGAGGTCAGACACAAGGCCTGAAAGTGTGTCCAAAGGACCTTCCAGGTCAAGATATATGTGCTTAGTGCTCAATCCTCTGACCTGGGTGATCTAAAAACAAAACAAACTCATACTCATTGCCAGCGCTACCAATTCATACAAACCCTATAGGACAGGGTAGAGCTGCCCCCTGTGAGTTTCCAAGACTTTAACTCTGAATGGGAATAGAAAGCCTCATCGTTCTCCCACCTAAAAATGTGTGTGTGTGTGTGTGTGTGTACATCTAAAAAATAAAAAATAACTCACTGCCATCAAGTCAATGCTGACTCGTAGCAAACCCCTGTGGGTTTCTGAGATGGTAGCTGTTTACAGGAGTAGAAAGCCCAGTCTTTTCTCCTGAGGAGCTGCTGGTAAGATTGAACTGTCGATCATGCAGATAGAAGCCCAACAGGTAGCTGCTATAGCACTAGGGCTTCTGCGTATATATGTATGTGTGTGTGTATACATTATTAAAAATGTTGTGTTAGACAGGGTTCTCTAGAGAAACAAAACCAGAATGCATTTAATTATATATATATAAAACATAAGAATTAAACAGTTAATTAAATTATAAAGCAGGACAAATGGCTCAGTGCAACTCACTCCAGTGAGACAGTTGTGAGACCCTGGCAGTCCTTCAAGTCCTGAGGGCTGCCAGGTAGTCCTCTGTAGAGCAATTCAGGCTATCCGGGCACAGGCAGCAAACAGGAAGGCAGGTCACCAACAATCAGCCAGATGACAGGATCCGACAGTCCCCAGCACAAGAGATGTAAATTCCAATAGTGTGGTGAAGCAGGTCTTGAAGGAACCTCAAATTACAGTGACACAGTCCACGGG
The DNA here is from genome assembly GCF_000313985.2 of Echinops telfairi. Classification (NCBI taxonomy): domain Eukaryota; kingdom Metazoa; phylum Chordata; class Mammalia; order Afrosoricida; family Tenrecidae; genus Echinops; species Echinops telfairi. Next base: position 25,692,706 of record NW_022107432.1, on the reverse strand, counting down.
TTAGGTGTCCCACAGGTAGCGTAGCTTGCAAATTGAGGCACAGAACAAGAGCAAGTGTCAAGAAAGGCAAGGCTCACTGAGCCATTTATCTCTCCGCCCTTCAATTAATCTCACATGTGTTCATTAGCCAGGTGGGCACAATAAACATTAACTATCTCAAACGTGATTACATTTTTGTGGGAAGGAGATGAGCTGATCCTCTGAATAGAATAACAGTAGAAGAAAGGTCTGGAGGGAAAGAGTCCCAAGATTTGGATCCAAATGCAATCACAAACTCTCGGTTCTGTACGATCTTGAGCCAGTTATTAATGCTCTTGGAGGCTTGTCTCCTCTGTACACTGGACACAATACCCTTTATACCCTAGAAGGTATAAAGATTGAGCTGCCCATAAAATTGCTAGTACATTGCTGTCTCATAAAATGTTCCATTACTGCACCTAGCTAGGGCCAAGCACATTTTGAGCAAGTATACTCAATAACAATTTGAACAAGGCTGCACAGGCTGAAGCAGGTGGTGAAAGAGTTTCTGCAACAACAGAGAAGACAGCGTTTGAGTACTGTCACTTTCCACGGGTCATCCACTGAGATAAACGCTCACATGTGGATGATGGGGGACCAGCTCACGTTTCCAAGCATGAGGCATATAGGATGAATGCTTGGAAGGAACATGTCCTTCACAGGCCATGTTCCAGAAATTTCTTCAGCTCTAACATGGATGGCTGTATTTCAGCCTTCTCACCTCTGCCTGGCCCAGAAACCATGGAACCCTGATAAGTGATAAGTGCCTATTCATTTTTCCTAGAGGAGTGTCTTAATGTCCCACTGAACCCCAAGTGTCAGGGAGCCCCAGTCTGAGAGGAGACATAGCCCTGCCCTCAGGGAGTCCCAATCTGAGGAACACACACAATCCTGCCGTCCATCTGAGGGACAAGAGGGCACTCACATCTGAGGGAGGGGACACAATTGCACCTCCCACACAGATGGGAAATAAAGGAGACCATTCCAGAAGGCTCAACACACACTCCGTAGCGTTGTCCCAACTGAGCCCTGGGCAGTGAAAAGAACGGCTTCATAGACAGAATTCCCAGCAGAAAGGCCCAGGCTGACCCACTCCCCTGTGCAGCCCCCTCAACTTGAAGGTCCATCCTGGGGCAGCACATAGTTACAGACCCTTCAGCAAGCAATTAGTATTCTAAACATGAAATTAATTTGTCCTACAAATAGGAGAATCTAGTAATTTGTTTCACTTTTATTTTATTGTCAGGATTCATTTTCTACATGATTTTATGGTTGGATAGGATTCATTAGAAATTTCTCCCACCTCTCGTAACTACTCCTGTTAAAAAAAATAATCCCTTTCTCTGCAGCCAGTGGTTGAGCTGGCCTTAGCTTTTCCTTTGAATTCTCCCGATTGGCATCCATTCCCATACAATGTGCATCGCCATAGCCCCAGGTTCCTGCTCCTTAGTCTTGCTTTAATTTCTAATTCTGAAGAGCCAGGTCCCAGCACGGAGATAAATCTTTTGGGGAGCTCCTGAAATGGGACCTTCGATAATGGAATGGCCGGGAGGGTTAATGGCTCTGAAGCACTTGCGTGTTATTTACTGACACCACAGCCCTCTCTCTCTTGGAATAACAATCAGAATAACAACTACATATATTTTCTTTTTTTCTTTTCTCATGGCCACCCTGATCAGGTGCTGTGCTAGGCCACGACTCCTTGGCCTTGGCCCTCCCTACTAACCAGACCTCTGAAAATATATCCACAGAAGCTGTGCTCTGCCCCTGCTGCCTAAAGTACCTCAACACTGGCTCTACCCTCCCTCTCAAGATTGCTTCAGCCTGGACGGTCGACCCACCCACTTCAGCTGCATTTTCACCGTTGTTGCTATCGTTAGCTGTTACTGCCTTGGTCCCTATGGTAGTTACATCTCTCTCAACTTGGGAAGGGGTGGGGTCTAGCCTGTCAATCAGGTCGCAGCTTGATGACCTCATTTGGAGGCTCCAAGGAGATAAATAGCTCACTGGAAGGCAGACACACTCTCTGCTTGGTCTTCCTGATGACAAGCCACATGGAGCTATGCTGATGGAAGCCAGAGCCTAGGAGCTGGAGGAGCCACGTGGAGACCCACACCAGTGCCGAGATACGTCCACCCCCATTGGATCCACAAGACTTCCCACCCACTGGCCTGTGATCTTCCAGCATTCAGCGTCATTGCATGTGTTGTGTGAGTCTGCAAAGGAATGTGTAGGCTAGAATCAGGCATATGGGCTAATATCAGACTTATGGACCTGATCTGGACTGGGATGGGATGTTTTCTTAATATACAATTACTCTTTTATATAAAACTCTTTCTTATACACATATGAGTGTCTATGAATTTGTTTCTCTAGTCCGCCCAGACTAACACAGTCCCTGATGTATGGCAGTCTTACATAGAATGGAACAAATGTGGCCTGGTCCGGAGCCATCCCCACCAGCCCCATGGCTGGTGGTAGATCAGACCTCTATGTCCTTAGAGTTTTCACAGGCTGGTCTTCAGAGGGACATTGCTAAGCCTTTCTCTCTAGCTTGTCTTAATCTAGAAGCTCATCTGAAACCTCTTCTGTGCTACAGGAACAGGCCGGCCATCATGGGCAGGTCCCTGCATCTCTCCCCTTTTTGCATCCAGGAGTGGGGTTGGACAGGTTTCAGGATGTCTGTTGAGGTCTGTCCTTACCTTTTCAACCATTATCCACAAACAATTTGAAACCCCTTCAGAAAAGCCGGCCCTTGGCCTTCCTCTCTTCTACTAGACTAGACACTCTCTGAGGGCATGGGGCACTCTCCCCCTTCTGATCGCGTTCTTACTGAGGGCAAGGGCTGTGCCTCCCTCCTCAGACCGGTGGTTCATGAGGCTGTCAGGGGTCAAGTGTCCAGTCACTCATTGGTGCTCAAGCCCACTTATCTTGGCACATATTCTTTTTTATTTTAATCATTTTATTGGGGGCTCGTACAATTCTTATCACAATATTGTGTCAAAAACATTTGTTGCCATCATCATTCTCAAAACATTTGCCTTCTACTTGAGCCCTTGATATCGGCTCCTCATCCCCCCCCCATTTCCCCCCTCTGTCATGAACACTTCATAATTAATAAATTATTATTATTTTTTCATATGTTACACTGTCCAACATCTCCCCCCGCCCTCTTCTCTGCTGTCCATCCCCCAGGGAAGAGGCTATACGTAGATTCTTATAATCAATTCCCCCTTTCCACCCCACATTCCCTCCACCCTCCAGGCATTGACCACTCTCACCACTGGTCCTGGAGGGGTCATCTGTCCTGAATTCCCTGTATTTCCAGTTGCTATATGTGCCAGTGTACATCCTCTGGTCCAGCCAGATTTGTAAGGTAGAATTGGGATCATGATAGTAGAGAGGAAGAAGCATTTAAGAACTAGAGGAAAGTTATATGTTTCATTGTTGCTATCCTGCACCCTGACTGGCTCATCTCCTCCCCACAACCCTTCAGTAAGGGGTGTCCAGTTGCCTACTGATG
>NW_022107432.1:25675885-25688064 GCF_000313985.2 Echinops telfairi | reverse complement strand
AAAAAAAAAAAAAGAACTAACCCATACCATTTCCAAGGAAGTTACCTGTATGGCAGTCTGCCTGCCACATCTTTCTTTCACAGAGTGGAAGCATATTCAAACCTCTGGCGTTTTGGTAAGAAGGTGAATGCTTAACCACTGTTCCTAAGAGTATTGAACCGTCACATGTAGTCCTCCCAAAACTTGTGGGACAGACACTCAACAGCAAGATGAGAGAGGATTTAAGAAGCAAAACCACCTGGGTCTATGGCCTACCGGTGTTTCTCACATGCTTGGGATCCTGGGTAAATTTCTTCATACTTTGTCACATCTGTAAAATGGATGTGCTAGTTAGGCTTTGGGCCAACTTGGCTGGTCCGGAATTGTCACTGCTATGGAAGTTGCGATGCAGTGACCTTCCATGATGAGGTCTAATGCAGTGTAATCACTCAATGACAAGATCCGCAATAAGCAGCCAGCCAGTTGTAAGGACGTTCCCTCAGGGCTGTAGTCTGCTTCCAATATAAGGAAATGCTGTGAAAAAGCTTGCTTGCCCTGAGCTGGGTCTAGATCCTGAATCAGACTATTAACCTGGCCTGCAGTTCTTTGGACTTGAGTCAGTGATCTGCTGATCTTGGGTATATCAGCCCCTGGAGCTATGTGAGTCAGGAGTAGCCTCCAGTTTGACATCTGACCCACATATGTGGAACTTGCCCACCTTTGTGACTATGTGAGCCATTTCCTTGATAGCAGGGGTTCTCAGCCTTCCGAATGCTGCAACCTTCTAACACAGCTCCTCATGTGGTGGTGACCCCCCCAACCATAAAATTATTTTCCTTGCTACTTCATCACTGTCATGTTGCTACTGTTATGAATCCACAGGTTGAGAACCACTGATTTACATAACTGCAGTAGTTCAAAACCACTAGCTGCTCCATGGGAGAAAGATGCAGCTTTCTACTCCTATAAAGAGCTACAGTCTTAGAAACCCAAAAGGGAAGTTCTCCCCTGCCCTACAGGGTTGCCATGAGTCAGAATTGACTCGATGGCCGTGAGTTTATATGGTGTGTGTGCGCTCATTCTATAGAGAGCCTATTGTCTTAGGTTCTTAGAGAATCGTTGTCGTAGGCTAGATTCTGTAGAAAAGCAAAAAGCATGAGTTTATATAATGTTGCTTCTCTATAGAACCTAGCCTAAGACAATGGGGGTAATCATACCATAGGATCTGCCTCAGACTTTGGACCTCATAAAAGTATAAATCACTTATAAAAGTGCCTGGTACATAGCAAGCACTCAATGCATGTTAACTACTATTACTACTACTATCAGCCTCAGCTTTGTGCAGATGAGGAAACTGAGGCTAAATAACCTGCCCACGATTCCCAGAGCTAATCAGTGACTAAGAACGGCCCTGAGCTCCTGATTATGACTCCTGGTGTTGAACTTTAGCAACAACCAGGTGTTTGTCCGTCCTGTAATTGAGCAGTTAGCCTTGCCGACGGGGGACCTCCATCGCAGAAGGCGTCCTTGGAGGAAACAAGTCGTTCCGTGTTACAGCCTTGGGACAATGGATGGGTTAAGACAAAGGTGACCAGACGTCCCGCTTTTGGCGGGACAGTCCCGATTTTTAACAATTTTTCCCCGCGTCCCGCGGTGTTTTCAAAAAGTCCCGATTTTTGGAAAGAATGCACAACAAGCGAGGGTATACGGTTTTCGGCTGCCATGTGACTATTTCGCCAGGATATGAGTTTTATCAATGGGGTCCCGCTTTTGTCCCGCTTTAGCAATGTCAAAATCTGGTCACCTTAGTAATGAGAGGATCTACTGCAGATCACTAGGAGGAGTGGGGGCAGGGGAAAGCCATGAAAAGGCTGAGTCCTGGCCTCCAGGAGGGACTATGATCTTTTATGCTGAGAATGATGCCCAGGTTGGCCACAGAACCCTTCCATAACCTGGCCTCCCCTCATCTCGGAACACATCCCCCATCACCCTCAGCCTTAATGATACCAGCCAAGCAACCTCCAGCCTCGGGGTCTTTGCATTTCTCCGAACAGAGTCCCAATTCAATTAAGCGAGGACCCAGGATGGCACTTTCGCTGCCAGCCACGTTCCTCTTGGTTGGTGTCCAAACGGTGAGCCTTTCTGCCCAACCACGGTGGAGAATAAAGACCGGAGCGAGTGCAGGCCCTCTGGGAAGCAGGTGCTAATATATGCCAGAGGGAAGACATGAAGGTCAGAACCGGATGAAGGTCTGACCCCTGAAGCAAAACACGCAAACACCAAGCCCATTTCCTTCTAATCAATTCAGACTCGTGGTGACCCTGGGGAACGGAGGAGCACTGTCGCTTAGGGTTTCTGAGGCTGTCTGTCCATCTTTACCGGAACGGACAGACTCATGTTTGCCCACGGAGCTGCTAGTGGATCCAGTTGGCAGCCTCGTGCTTAACACACGGCACTACAAGAGACCTCTGTGAGAGGGGAAAGGAGGAGGGTTGGGCAGGAAAGTCTTAGCAGTTTAAAGAAAGTGAAACCCAGCGAGGTCAAAGGGAGTCTTGAGCCAAAGCCCTCTAATCAGACAAATCCGATCACGGGTGACCAGACCCTGCCTGCTTTGTGTCCTTTCCACACTCAGTCCTTGGCTAGGAAAAGCCCGGGAAAGCATGACCCTGGCCGCGGAACTGTGGCGGATTCAGAGCAAAGCAGATCAGAGAGGCCCATTAGATGGAGGCTGTCACAGGTCAGTCCGTCCCTTGGCTCTGAGAAGCCAATCCCAGAAGGCTTTACCACCCTCACCCCCTTCCCTGTCTCCAAGTGCTCCCTCACCTAAAGCAGTCTGGGCACCGTTAGGGACCACCATGGCACCAAATGCCAGAGATGGGTTGGGCATATTGGGGCTCACCTTGTAGCCATAACTTGGCTTCTAAGGAATGACCTTGAAGGAGGAACCCGTGATATTTAGGGTCACAGTCAAGGGGCTCTGCTCCCCGAGGCGGCAGCCTCTGGGTCTAAATGACCCCGGTTTCATGTTTCCTTCAGAGCACCTGGTCTGTCTGACTTTGTGAGACACAGCCCGGGACCACTTGCCATGATGAGAAGTGAGGGTCGTGGCCACCTGCTTACAAAGACAGGCCAGGTACGCAGTGGCCCTTGGCAGTCATTATCTCCGGCTTCCCCCAGCCCAGCCTCTCGCTCCGGAGAGGCTTCAGCACCTTTTCACGGGCTGCTGTGAGGCTGAAACAGGAGAAAGCCTAGCACCACAATCAGCCGAGAGCCTGGCTCCCCACAGACCCTCCTGCAAAGTGGCCTTCCTCCCTGCTTCTGTGGCTCCTCTGATCCCGTGCTCCTCGGCAGACGCACTGCCTCTGGTGCCACTGTAATTTGCTGATTATGTAACGTGTGTTCTCCCTGGGTGGCGAGTCTTTCTGGCTGGAGACTTTCCATATTAATAATTTAGCATTCACGGCATCCAATCTCCTTCTCCACAGACAGCATCAATAAGAAGGTGAGGAAAGGGAAACCGGCCTCCTACCGATCTAGCCGAGCCTGGGGGCTGGTGCTTTCCAAAGAGAGCCAGTCAGGCCCTGAAGGGGGGCCACTGGTCTGGGTGTTTCGGGTGAGTCTTTGGTCTCTGCCTCCTGGTCAACATCAGCAGCAGGGGCGGGGGCAGGACGAAAAGCAGCTCCTGGGCCTTGGAGAGGAGACTTCTCACAAGTCCAGGCTGACGGGCTGGGGTCTCCGTGACCATGGACATCAGTCCGCCTCCCAGTGGAGAGGACTTTCCTGACACTAAGATAGTGCAGAGAGATGGGAGATGGAGAAAATGCAGAAGAGAAAGAGCTCGCAATTTGAAGGAGGCAGACACAGCCCTGCCCTCAGGGAGCCCCAGTCTTCGGGGAGACCCTGTCCTGTCTGAGGAGACAGGGCTGTACCATCAGAAAACTCCTAGTTGAAAGAAAGAAACGCAGGCCTCCCCCAGTCTCATTCCTCTGTGTGTCCCAGAGAGATTCGGGTCATCTTAATAAAAATGAGATGACAAGACCAGAAAAGAATAAGAGAAAACCAGATTACCCTTCCTAGGGTTTGGGTTGGGGGGCAGATCAAGAACTCATTTGTAACTTTTACATTTTCCCAGAGTGGAAAAGGATGCTTTGACTCCAGCACACGACACATGCTAGAGCTCCATTTAGTCCCAATTCCTCCTAGCATTCTCGGCTACAAACAAAGGAGTAAACAGGGGACCAGTGAATAAGGACAAAGAGAACTGGGAGAGAAGTAGCATCAGATAAGAGGTGCCAGCCTAATGTTGGAAGATGCAAAGTGGGCAGGGACAGAGGCAAGAGGCTTTGCAGAACAGGGGAAGCTGGGAGCTCAGTGTCTATGGAGCAGACACCAGTAGGGAGGAGTCTGCTGCAGACTCCCACAAGGCCTTGGGACTTGGCCATTACTGGTTATTCAGAAGTCAGGATGAGCTATGGGGTAGAGACAGGATGAGTGCTTGGAAGTTTGAAGGAGGGTGGGATTCCAGGCCCCACAATCTAATGGGTCCAAGGGGCGGCTGTGTCATTGAAGGGTAACATTAAAGAGACATCAGACAAGATAAGGCATGCAAGGACCCACCTTCGGGACTGCCATGACTCCAGGAGCCAGGTCCGTACAGAGAGAGAGAGAATATATTTCCAACCAAGGCTTATATACACTCTAGGGGCATGCAAGCCCCCCTAATTACAGGTAACCACATACACGTAACAAAGTGGGCTGTACCCTTACCCTAAAGGTCCCCTAAGTACATTGGAGGAGTAACCTAACAGTGGTGCCCAGGGTAGGTAAGGGGGAGTGGCTGTTCTCAGATCTAGAGAGTAATAGCCCACACCTGCTCCTATAGCTAAGGCTACTGGCTACATAGCAATCAGCCATGCGCTTGTAAGAGGGAAACTTAGCACTGTCATGGGAGGATATAGTGGGGAGCAATATTAATTATGAGAATGTGGGAAACAGAAAGATTTCTCCCCCAAATGTATGCCAAACTTAGCTGCTTGCTACAGGTAGCAAATGACTAGATGCTTGGAAGTCAACAGAAGTAGGTCAGGGGTTATTCTCCCTAAGGGTTATCAGCCATCCAGAGCAAGCAGACACCACTGTTTATCCCAGAACAAGTAGGGCCCACTCTCTTCTGATAAGGATAGTAGTAAATTGTTTCCCTGAAGGAGAGCCCAGGGAGGTCAAGCCCACTCAAGGGTGACCAAGGTTAGGCTGCCATCATGAATCTAGGGTCCGCCCTTCTTGTCACATGTGTACCTCGAGTTCCACCCCTTCCTTTCATGAGTGCACCCCTAGCTCATCCCCTTCCTGTCATGCTTATACCTGTTGTACTGCCTCTTCGTATGATGTTATGCCTATTGTACAACACCTTCCTGTGACGTGATTCCCTGTAATCATGCCCCCCTAAGTAAATATTGCCTTGGTTAGCAATACATGGGGGCTCCGGCCAGCCGGCTGTCTCCGCCCTACCTCACATCCAGACTTCACCCTGGCCCACGCTGTGCTCAGACCTGGCTGGTGAGATCACGGCCATCCAGGAGGTGAGCGTGCTACCATGAAATGTGTCTGACTCCTTTATTTCAATCTCTCCCTGCTCTCGATGACTTTACTATAATCGTTATATATATCTCAACTGTACAGTTGTGCCTATCGAACCCGCGAGTAGTTGGGGGGAGGGGGCTGGCCTTCCCCCCACATGGGAATGTGATTGGGGCTCACCTCCAACTCACAAGGGTGAAGGCCTCCTTCCACCCCAGAAACCCAGCCTGCCAGGCTTCTTAATATATGAGAATAAAGGGTTCATCCGAATAACACTCTCTTCCTGTGCTCTGTCTCCCACAAAGGCGCGCTTAGACCTTCCCAGATGTCCAAGACAAGAAAAGTATTCCTTCATGGGACTGACCAGAATTGGGGGTGCTAGTGAGATCATAATATGAAAACAGGGTAGTAACCAAAGTCAATGGCAGAAGTCTTGCCAACCATGCAGGAACCCGGATTCCATTCCCAGCCAATGTACTTCATGCCCAAGCAGCAGCCACCTGCCAGTGGAGGCCATGTCGTGCTATAAACCAGTCATTGAAAACCTTATGGTTCACGGCAGCCTTAGACATAGTCAATCCTGGGGATGGCACAGGACCAGCTGTGTTTAATAGTCTTGGCCAACAGCATCACGCAAAGCCATTCGATTCCTGTTTGGTCTTCCTTCTGCCTTGACCAAATCTTGCACTGCTGCGGATTTGACCAAGGCAATGGGCATTTGCTGTCCTGATGGCAGCTTCCATGGATGCTGATTATGGATCCCAAAACCATACATAGCTCTCTCCTGAACAGTATTGGTATCATTCTACCCGCCCCGGTACACAGTCAACATCTAAACGTGACCAACAGGTATCATGCAACTACAAGGGGACTTCAAACCCTTCATGGAAAATCCCATTATCCTTCAATGCCATGTTTCCCCGGACTTTCAGAAGCTCCTTGAAGACAGTGTGACCGTGTTTCTGGAGGTGGCTGTACCAAGAGGTGACTTCTCTGAGAGCCCTAAATCCTCTGAGTCTGTAGTAGCAAGTCAATAGATTATGTGCCAAGGGGGAAAAAATCAAGAGCGAGCAGTGAAAAACCCCAGCCCTGGGGGAGATAGCGAAATGTAGTCAGGGCTGCCCCTCGGGAGAGGGGGTGAATGGGAGGGTTGTAGCTGGACCCTGTTCTTTCACATTGTAAACTTGGTGATGGTGTGTTTGTGTGTGTGTGTGTGTGTGTGTGTGTGTGTGTGTGTGTGATTGCATTGTGTGATTCTATGGGGGGTGTCTAATTGTGTGGCTGTGATTTTGTGGGTATCATTGGGTGTGATATGTGTATGTGATTATGTGATTGTGTGTGTGTAATCTGGTAACAACAAAAATGAATTTATTTGTTAATAAAATGAGGGTGCTGTCAAACCTAGAATACCTGGCCTACCAATGTGTTGAACCCTCAGCAGTTAAAATATCAAAGCAGCCTCAGAGAAGGGGACCAGCCCAAGGCAGAGGCCACAGTGCTGGTTGCAAGCAATGAGCCTCCTGCCTAAATCCCTGCAAGGTCGGTGGTGCAGAATAGCAGCTAGAGAGGCCAACTCCAGACTCAAAATACCAACCTCGACGGTGCTCAAAGCGAACAACCCCAACATCCAGTCTGAATGCCTACCTTCCACGCCCTGTAATACCGTCACAAATAAAATGACTTCGCATAGGTCCAGCCCATCATGGTTGGCAAAGCTCTTTCACATACATTATGGGACAAGTCATCTGTGCTTTACCAGTTCAATAATAGTTTCTTCTATTACCGCTCCAAAGCGGGCAGGGGTGGGGTGAGATGGATTGTGTGACTTAAAGAAGGCTGTTTATTAAAGATGACATTACAATAAGGAGTAGAGATGGGTGCCTGGGGGTTCTCAACCCTGTTGCATTTGGAAGTCACCTGGGCAGTTTGAAAAACACCTGTGGTCAGGACGAAGCCAAGGAAATGTGGATTGGGGTGTATTCCTAAAGCCTCCCTCCCCCAAGAAGCCCCAGTGGTGCAGCAGGTTATGTGTTGGGCTGCTAACTGCAAGGTCAGCAGTTCAAAAACAACCAGTCCCTCCACAGGAGAAAGATGAGCTTTCTAGTCCTGTAGAGATTAACAATCTCAGAAACCCTCAGGGGCGGTTCTACCCTGTCCTATTGGGTTAACCTGAGTCAGAATCGACTCACTGGCAGTGTTTGAGTTTGAAGTCTCCCCCAGGTGATTCTACTTTCCATACCTCTGACCAGCTCCCTTTAACCAACCCACCATGTCCCACTACTCAACACACACCCTTCTGCGGATATGCGGGGAGTCTAGGTGATCTGTAATAATGAGCACTGGCAAACTCCGTGGATGGATATGAGAAGGATCTACTTCCCAGCTCCCACAAAGTCCACTGTGTGTCCAGAAGTTTCTCCCAGGCAGCTGACCTCCACGGGATAGCCCAGGGTTCTATGGTGCCCTCATCTGTTGTCTTTTCTGTCTGAACTTGGGCATCAAGAGCCACAACCAAACACCATGGCCTCCTGTGGCACCAAGGAAATGCTTTTGTCAGGAAATGACACGGATCATTGCTACTTGCAACCCATTGGCCAACACGAGTTGGGTGACTCTACAGAACATCAAATGGGGGTGGCGAGGTAATCCTCGCATGTGTCCCCAAAGAGAGTAGAGTCAGACATGGGTAAGCACAAGACACACCTAGCACATGCTTCATGCCAATGTTTCTGAACTTGCTGCTTCCTACCTTGCTATTGTCTGCTCACCCATTCTATTCTACTCTCTCCTCATTGCCCCAATTCCCACTGCTCTTCAAAACTGGCCTGAAAGCCCACCAGCTGCTTCATCACTGAGGTCTGCACCTACTCCTTTGGCCTGGCCACCAATGGTCCTCATGGTCTGCAGGATGCACTGTGGCACCTGTATTTCATTTATGCACTTTCTAATCTTCACAAGTCCTCTGCTGCAAATAATTTAATCTCTTGGATTTCAGACAGTGAACTAAGAGGAACCCCTGTTTTGACCATCAGAGGAGGATTTATCAGAAAAGTGGAAGGCCTGGGAGTGAGCCCGTTGACTTTTGAGTGTTTGTGTATTGCCAAGCAGGGGACAAGTGAATCCTAAGACTTTGGAAGACTGCTTTCAAAAGCTCCTCATGCTGAGAAGCTTAGGCTAAAGCAATAAACACAAGTTAAGGAGGTTGAACCTTTGGACCACAGAAGGTTGGATGTGGAACTGCTAGTTGTCTTAATTAGGGTCCAAGAAGCATTGAAAGCAGCATAGGTAAGAAAAGAAGGAGAGACAATGACAGGAGGAGGATCGATCATAGGTAACTAATTGCTTCCATGAATAGCCACCTCCTTTGCCAAGAGACCAGAAGAACCAGGTGGTCCCTGGCTCCCATGACTGAACATTGTGATCCAAAGATTCCACAGAATAGTTCCAATCAAAATGAAGAAAATGCAGAACAGAATACAATCCATGTGGCCTCTAGACTTTCTGGAGATGAACCCGTAAAACTATTGCCCTGAACGAATCTGTAAGTCTTCAGCCAAAAATAGGCCCCAACGCTTTCTTAAAAACCAAATGATGGCTTAGTTAACTAGCAAAGAACGTGTCTGTCTTAAGCATTACGCCTTTTTTTAGGAACTGTTTATATGGGATCAAACTGACAACTGCAACTTGCAAGATAAGAGGGGCCCTTAAGGAGGAAGACGTTTATATTAGCGGAGAAGGAACTCTCAGATAAGGAAGGTGACACGACTGGAAGAATCCAATCAGTAGCAGTGAATTACACATGTAGAATTGTTGAATTGGTGTCTGCTTTGCTGTGCCTAGCCTCAGTAGTTACAGAATGAATGAAATAAAATAAAAAATAGATGAAAAGGTATATAAGCTGCATGGAAAGCCCACCAATGAACTCGGGACTTGAGAAGGCAGGTGTGAAAGATGGGGAGTGAGGGGCAGCACCTGGGTGGTCACTAGAACAGACTTTCTACATACACACTGTTGGAGGGTTTTATGCAGATGACCGCTCATTTCCCTTTAACAAGCATGTAATACGAGCTGTATTCCTAGCACTGGTCTATACGTTCCATAAATAGTACCTCATTTCCCCTTATCACAACCTTGGGAGCCTTCTTCACTTATGAGGAAACTAAGGTTAAGGTACTTGCCCAAGAGTCCCTGTTACTGGTGAGAGGCAGTGGTGCTAGCTCCTTCACCACAGAGGCATATCTTAATAGCTCCAAACCCCAAACTCCAAACTCACTGCCCTCGAGTCAGTGTTGACTCATAGAGATGCCCTGTCGGTTCTTGAGATGATAACTGTGTATGGGAGTAGAAAGCCCACTCTTTCTCCCTCAGAGCTGCTGCTGGTTTTGAGCTAAGACCATGTGGATCGCAGCCTGATGCATCATCTTTACACCACCAGGCGCCTTCAATATCCCCAGCAGCTAACAATTTCAAATACACACAGGCATTCTGGTACTTTCTATGTGAATGGATGTTGACTTCTTTTCTCTGAAGCCAGCCTTCATTAGGGTCAAACCCCAGCTATGCCATTGCTAGATGTCCGATCCTGAACAAGTTACTCAGTTTTCTCATCTGTAGAATGGAGCTAATGGTGAACCTGGCTCACGGGGTTTCTGAGGATTACGACAATTAAAGAAGTTTATGCATGTAGTAAATTTCGTACAGTGCCTGGCACAAAAGAAGCATTCCATAAAGCATCAGCCATCAGTATTTCCTGCTCTATATCTTAGCTCATCAGCACGACAAGCTCCTGCAAATGTACATTAACTGATAGTTTTCATTCCTGACTCTGCAAATAAAGCAGGTGAGACACATCATCCTACTTTTTTTTAAAATTTCTAGATTAGGGGAAGATCTTAGGTGTAGCTACATAACAAAACTTAACAATGTAAAACGGTACACATTTGTGATTGCACACTTTCTGTGGATGAGGAGTCTGGGCATAATTTAAGTGGGTCTCATGCGTCATGGCCTCAGCAGTCTGTAATCAAGGTGGAGTTCAAGGCTGCGGTCTAATCTGAAGAGTAACCAGGGGAAGGCTCGGCTTCTAAGCTCTCTCCATTGCTGTCAGCAGAATTCAGTCTTTCTAGAGCCGTTGACCATGGGCCTCAACTGCTGGCAAGTGAACATCAGAAGCACTGACTTCTTGCGACAAGGGACAATCCAGATTGCGTCATCAGAAAGAGCTGATGATAACAGACAGAGCGAGAGAGCTAGCAAAATAGAAGTCACAAGCCTTTACAATCATTGAGGTGCCATACCACCACGTTGCCATATTTTATTAGCATTAGACAAGCCCCTAGGCCTAGCCTGCATTCACCAGGAAGGGGTCACATGAGAGTATAACACTAGCATGTGAGAATGAAGGTAGGGAGGAGGGACACATCAGAAGCTGCCGGTCACAGAGTTCAAATATTTGTTGACTGACGTCAGAGGCAGCTCTGCTTCAGGAAGAGGTGAAAAGGCTGGTGTTCTGGGTTCCTACTCTAGCTCTGGAGTGGAGTGCCTCTAGGGTAAGCCTCTTTAAACTTCCAGGTGCCTTAGTTTCTGTATTAGGCTGGGTTGGCTAGAGAAACAAAGTCAGAGACACTCATATATGTATAAGAGCCTTATATCAAAGAGTAATTGTATACCAAGAAAACATCATAGCCCAGTCCAGATCAAGTCCATAAGTCTGATTGGCCCATAAGTCCGATTATAGTCCATAAATCTCTCTCCAGACTCACAGAGCCCCATGCAATGATGCAGAATGCAGGAAGATCACAAGCCGGTGGGTGAAAAGTCTTGTGGATCCAATGGCGATGGAAGCATCACAGGGCCGGCACAGGTCTCCGTGTAGCTCATGTTGTCTTGTCATCAGGAAAGTGAAGCAGCGAGAGAGAGGAAGTTCCCAGGATCCTCCTTATGGGAAGGCCACACCCACCAGGAGGCTGTGACCTGATTGACAGGCTAGACTCCACCCCTACTTTCTATCTATGAAGTTGACATAACATGACGCAACGACCACAATTTCCTATAAGTGAGCAGTCTGGAGGATGTGTCCAAGATGCCTTCCATTCAGCAAACCAGCCCTTGAAGTTACCAACGCTTGCCTGACCCCAGCCACGGTGGTTTCAATCACTTGCACAGGCCTGTGAAAGTTGGCCATTGAATAAGGAAGGCTGACGAAGAATCGGTGTGTTTAATTGCGGTGCTGGAGAATATGGAAAGCACATGGACCGCTCAAAGAACAAACCCAACTGTTTTGGAAAAAGACCAGCCAGAATGCGTGCAGGCAAGGACGGCGAGACTTCCTCATCTCACGCACTTTGGACATGTTGTCGGAAGAGGCCAGGCTCTGAAGAAGGACATCATACTTGGTAAAGTAGCACTCACTGCCACTGAGACGTTGCTGACATAGACCCACCCCCTGTGGGTTTCCGAAATTGTCACTGCTGATGGGAGTCGAAAGGCTAGCCTTTCTCCCGAGGGGCTGCTGGTGGTTTTGAACCGCCAACCATGCAAATCACAGCCCAACATGTAACCACTGCACCACCAGGGAAAGTAGAGGGGCAGTGAAAAAGAGGAAGGCCCTGGATGAGCTGAAC
>NW_022107432.1:25673859-25675140 GCF_000313985.2 Echinops telfairi | reverse complement strand
GGCAGTGGGTGTTTGCAGCATCCTCTAGAAGTCTCCCCATGCAGGAGACCCATATGGTTGGAATGCAGATCAATGCACATCCTGCCTGCCCATCACCCGTCTGCCCGTGGTGACGTGCCTGTGACCCTGATGCTGACCAGGGTTCAGTGAAGGCTTCAGGCTGAGGGGGAAGAAAAGCCTGACAGCCTGCTTCCCCCAAATCCACCAGTAAAAAACCTGATGGCCAGCTGATCATGAGGACAGCATGGGCAGCAGGCTGTGCATCACTGCATTGGCTGGGGTCCCCATGAGTTGGGGCTGTGTTAGGTCGGGTTGCCTAGAGAAACACATCCATTGACACTCACATATGGGTAAGAGCTTCATATCAAGAAGGAATCCTATGTCAAGTAAACATCCCAGCCCAGTCCAACTCAAGTCCACGAGTCTGATACTAGTCCATGAGTCCCTCTTCACACTCACACAGCCGCGTGCAATGATGCGGAATGCAGGAGGAGCGCAGGCCGTGGTGTGAAAAGTTGTGTGGATCCAAGGTTGGTGGAAATGTGGCAGGGCTCCAGCGGCTCTCAGGGTGACCAGCAAACAGGACGATCAAGGCAGAGAGAGAGGGGAAGGTTTCCTGGACCCTTCTGATGAGAAAGCCACACCCACAGGGAGCTACCATCAGGCTGTGACCTGACTGACAGGTTGAATAGCACCCCTATACTTTTGTATATCTTCAAGTTGACACGAAATGATGTAACTACCACAGGGGCCAACTTGATAGAAGCTAACGACGGTGGTAAGGAACTTGGCTGTGTCTCTAAGCTGTGGCGTGCCCCTGAATGAGCCCCTTCCCCACTGGATTTCCATGTCTTTATTTAGTCCATGTCGAGAGTGGATCAGATGACTCCTGGAGTCTCGCCAAGCTCCCAAATCCTCTGGTTCTTGCATTCTCCTGGACGAAGCAGGGGCCTTTGGCATCACTGGATGAGTTAGGATGTGTTTGGCTATAAGAAGCAAGAACCCCCAATGAGATGGGGCTTCTGAACTAGGCCCAGTTATCCCATTTATCTGTAAGACACAGTTATCTCACTTCGCCAAAAGGATGCAAACAAGAAAAACAAAAACTCACTGCCATCAAGTTGATTCCAACTCCAACCCAAAAGGATAGAGTGGAGCTGCCCTTGTGAATTTCCAAGGCTGTAAACTTTTCCTAGAGTAGAAAGCCTCATTTTTCTCCCATGGAGCTCAAACTACTGACCTTGTGGTTAGCAACCCAAACACCGTCCTCCCAGGGTCCCG
>NW_022107432.1:25664952-25672363 GCF_000313985.2 Echinops telfairi | reverse complement strand
TCTTACACTGTCCGACGTCTCCCTTCACCCGCTTTTCTGTTGTCTGTCCCCCAGGGAGGAGGTTCTATGTAGAGCCTTATAAGCAGTTTTCTATCTCAACAGATGGCCTTTCCTTTGGCCCAGTTGTCCAAGCCACCATCGTGCGTGTCAACTTTAACTCTGTTCTCTCTATACTCCTCTCAAGCCTCCTCCCTAAACACCTCTCAAATTCAACCACCTCTACCTCCACCTTCATCTTCACTTGCCAAGTGGCCTCCTATCTCCTCTGCCTGCTTCCCATCTCCCTCCTCCTCCCCTGGCCTCCATTCCCACCCTAATTAGAATGGTCAGTCTGAGTGATCTGATGGAAACTCAGACCGCTCCATGATTCTGCTCAAAGCCAGGCAGCGGCTTCCATGGCTTCTGTATGTGCTTCCAATCATCCTGGCTTGCTCGCAGGTCCCTTCAAGACTCTACCCCTACTTCCCTCCGAAGCCTTCTCTCACCGCATTGCCCTCATCTCCTCCAGGGCCCTTTCCACTCTCCACACTCCAGAACACCAAAGCTTTCCTTCTTGTTAGACTGTAGATGCGGACCCCGTGTATCCAGGATGGGGGTGCAGATTCTCAGCATGGGGCATCTAAAAGGAATGAAGTGGTCCGGAAGCCCTGAACCCTGGTTACTTCCTCTATCCCACATGTTGTCTCCAGAGCGCAGGAAAAGAGGGAAAGTCAAGGGAGTGCCTCGCTCCATGTCTGCCGTAGGAGACGGCTACAGCCACCTGGATTCCTGGCCACTGGTTCCCACAGAACACATTCATCCCCTGTAGCACCACCTGCCCCTGTACCCCGGGTGGTTGGATGAGATAACTCCCCATGTCCCTCCCAGCTCTACAGTCCTGTTTCTTACAGGCTCCTGGACTGAGCAGACAATGAGTTAGGTAGGATGCGTGCCCCTCTAGCCTAGGGGTGGTAACTGTTGCCTGCTCTTGCTAATTGCCACATCATCTGATCTCTCCCATCCCTGATTAACCACTTTCCTACTTTGAATCCCTTCAGCCACCAAGTGTTTTCTGTTTTCTTGTTCCCTCCAAGTGGTGTAGATATTTTCCCCCTATGGAGCAGCTCCATGCACATCCCTCACTTTGATACTCCTGTATTTTTATGCAAATAATGTGGGCGTTACAGAGTGCTTTGCCAGTGAATGTTCCCCTCTTGTGTTAGTTTCCTATGTGGGTGCAGTGATTTATGTGGGTGTGAAAATTGCAGTACCCATCCTAAATACCGAGGGCTGGTTTGCTTGAGTCAATCCCCCCTCTGGGCTGAATATTGGGTGAACGCAGGGATGGTGCCTGCTGCCTTGCTCTTTGACCCCGTGGTACCTGATGGCAGCAAGCATGGAACTTGGTCCTCCTAAACCAGTGCTTAGACACAGAGAGAATGCAGTTAACACTTGCAGGCATGGTTCTTGCCCGTCCTTCCAATGGTCCCATTTAGTCCACTTTCTTCTTCTCAATCTGCCTACTTCCACTCTGTGGCATTCCTCTCTGCTTTATTTCATTCTATAGGTAGAAGTAATTATATAGGGTACCTCTAACACAGGCATGTGTCAGACTGGGTTGTCGAGAGAAACAAACTCGTGATGCTCATCTAGATCTAAGAAAGAGCTTTATATCAAAAAGTAATTATATATCAAAACGTCACCCCAGGCCAGCTCGTGTGAAGCCCCTAAGTCTGAAGCTAGTTCCTAAATCCCTCCTCAGACTCATGTCGCCCCATGCCAGGGACACACAATGGTGAACCAGGAGGATCACAGACCAGTGGGTGCAGAGTCACGTGGATCCAAGGTCGGGGAAAACATGGCAGGGCCCTGACAGCTCTCAAAGCCCACAGCCGAGTCCCAGCAAGGAGGAAGGCGGAGTGGCAGAGAGAGGCAGTTCCCAGAGTCCCTCATTCTTATACAAAAGGCCACACTCCCAGGGAGGCGTCATCGGGTGAACACATTGAGGTTTGACTACCCTTAGCCAGGAGCCTGTGGTTGACGTAAAATCATCCAACTACCACAACATCTAAAGATCTCTGCCCACCCAGGGCTTCCGTTTCCACGGCATGTCTCCTGGGTGAGACATGTCTCTCCGGTTGTTGACCAGAGAAGACGGAAAACTCGAACAACCCGCAGAACCCATACTAACTAAGCTGGGGCTCTGGCTGTGGGGCTCCTGCAGAGAACATCCCTCCCCGACCCCCACTGCCCACCCGGGCCCTGGTGATGGGTCTGGTGGCAGCCTCATGTTGAGCAACACCCCGAGTCATCTCCCCTTCAGTGCGTGAGTCCTAAAGCCCAGCTTTTTGGAGGTAGAGTGGGGGAGGAGAGGGGGGCGGGCGGGGAGGATAAGGAGAGAGGGATGTGCATGGCCAGATCAGGAGATGCCTGGCTTTGCTCCCAGGCATGGACTGGGTGGACCAGCCACACCAGGCTTGGCAGCCTAGCCGGGGAGGGATGGAGAAACATCTGTGCTGGCAGGGGAGGACAGCTGTGGTTGGAGCTGCTGTTGTCCCTCCCTCCTTCCTAAGCCCACGCACCAGGTTCAATCAGCTCCTAGAGCCAGGGCAGCAGCAGGAGACAGGATGCAGAGATACAGGACATCCACAGCGCTTCCCCAGTCCTGTAAGCTAATTGAAGAGAAACCCAGGGGCAGCAGCAGCAGCAGCAGCAGCGGCGGCTTTCTTGCCATATGTGGTGGCATCTGTTGCAGGGATCAGGCTAAGCGCCAGCAGGCAAGAAGGGAGGGCAGTGAGACACATTGGCAAAGACTCGGGGTTGAAGGTGAGTAGCTCTTGGGGTTAATTCGTCCATCCCTCTGTCTTCAAGACAAACTGATGGTGCACACAGTTAAGAGGCTTGGGGATTGGGGTCTGATAGAGAAAGCACCCTCAGTGAGCACCCGGCCTTATGGGGAAGGTTATGCTTGTCCTCAGAGAGGGTCCAGTCTAGTGGAGATGAAGCCCAAGTGTCAGCTTGGGTAATAAGTGAGGACCTAGTGCCAAGAGTAGGGAGTCCCTAGGTGGTACAAAGGATTAAAACATTCAGCTGCTCACTGGAGGTTGGAGGTTGGAGTCCACCCAGTGGCACTTCAGAAATAAGACCTGGTGATCTACTTTACAAGAAACCAGTCATTGCGCACTAAGGAGCACAGTTCTACCCTGACACACATACTTCACCATGAGCCAGTGTCAATGCCACTCTAGAGCTGCCTCCAAGGTGAGTTTCGAAGGCTCCAGACCGAAGTGTCTTCCAGCTCCCCTGAGCTGGTACGGAGACTCGTCAAAGGGTAAGGCAGGAATTTCCACCTGTCCTGGCACAGAAGCCATCTGGGATGATACCAGGGTGAGCAGAAGTCCCTCCCAGTGCCAGCCGGAAATCCATCGGCTTGGAATGCAGGTGTGGCAGTTATATAATTGTCAATTTGAAAGGATTATGAGTGAAGGGGTGGAGTCTAGTCTGTCAATCAGATCATAGCAATGAGGTTTCTGTATGGGCAAGGCCTTCTCCTGGGAATTATGGGAAATTTGGTATTTCCTCCTTGGAGGTGGGAGACTCTCTGCTCACACCCTGGGAGACATAGCAGCCGACAAGGCACATGGACCCACACTGATGCAGAGACCCCTGCCAGCACTGAGATGTTTTCCATTGCCACTGGATCCAAAGACGGTCTACCCACTGCCCTGTGATCTTCTACATTCAGTGTCATTACATGTGTTTTGTGAGTCTGCAGAGAACTTTATAGATTGGTATGCGACATACAGGCTAATATCAGAATTGTGGACTTGATCTGGACTGGGCTGGGATGTTTTCTCAATGCTCAATTGCTCTTGTATATAAAGCTCTTTCTTATACACATATGTGTCCATGGATTTGTTTCTCTAGTCTACCGAGACTAACACATTATCTGACAAAGACCACTCTTCTCCTCTAATTCCTATAAACCAGGTCCACAGGTGTCAGTGGCCAAACTCAACCCGTCTCTTTATTGCTGCATTTCCCCCTCTTCCACTCAACAAGTGAATCCAGGTGGTCACCTAGCAAGCATTTCAGCCTACTCACAGGCTGCCTTTAACATTCTGTCCTAGATAAGAGTTTTCCTCATGGTTTCAGATTGTTTCCAGCTCCCCCGTGGCATGGTGAGGACAGGAAGGCAGGGGGACAAGTGGCTATGGGGAGTGGGGATGAGTGAGGGCACTGAAGGTCCAGCTCAGGGGGTATCAGTGAGCCACGTTCTGAGCATGTGTGGGCACCGGGCGTGGTGCTCAGGGCTTCCATGCCCTTTGCTATCTCCTCCCTGAAACCACTCTCTCAAGTGGCTGCCCTTGTGGATTCAAAGGATCAGAACAGTAAAGCAGCCACGTCGGATCACACCGCTCAGAGTGGCCGGTCCAGGCCTGGTCCTTACAGTGGTGCCAGTGAGTGGTCATCAGGGCGTGCCCTCAGGCCCCAGCCCTCCCGTGGTTTGAAGAAAGGCTGATGTGCCGGGTGTGCCGAGTGGTTGGGTCCACCTACCCAGAGCCCCGACGTGGGGCAGCTCCCCTGCATAAGCAGACCCTTCACTTGGTTATTCAGAAGAGGAGATGTCCAGCTTCTCCTCTGGCCCCGAGCCTCAACATGAGCAAGTGCTTCATCCTGTGACCGCTGCTATTGCCTTAGCGCAAACCCTTGGCCTCACTCCCCGGGAACATTCCAGCAGCCCAGCCGGATCTCTCCTCCTCATTAACACTGCAATCCTCCTCAGGCGCAAACTTAATCATGCCCCACTTCTCCAAAGCCAACTCTTCCAGAACTGACTGTGGGATAGCATCCAGATTCCTGAATTTGTCATTTAAGTCCTTCCCCAACAGGCTTCCACCTACCCTCCCCAGATCCACCCTCTTCCCCCAAGATCCATCCATCCTGCACACTCCCGGGGGCCTGGGGTCCCAGCATTTCCACCCGTGCTTGCCTGCTCCCTAGGCAAGAGTTGCTTTCTCTGCACCGGTTTTGTGTTTTTCTTTCCCCTCTTGGCAAAATGTTGTCTTTCCTGCCCAACACACATGCCTTATGTTCCACCAAATTTCCCCAGCAACTCCCCCTCTGTGCTGCCTCCTCCCCTGCAGACGCCTTCTGTGGTGGTGGTGGTGAGAAGACTGGTGAGAATAGGAGTCGCAGCTACCACTGTAGAGTGTTCAGCCTGCGTCACGGCCCAAGGCTAAATGAAGACAAAACCAGTCGCCCCTGAGTCTATTCCCAGTCATGGCGACCCCCGTGGCTCCACGTGGGAGCGCTCCCCAGGGAGTTTTCAAGGGCTGTTACCTTTCTTCTGAGGCACTTTTGGGTAGATTCAAACTGTCAACCTTTCAGTTAGTGCTTAACTATTTGGGCCACCGAACCCTAAGAGGTGGATACTATCATGATCCCCATTTTACAGATAGAAAGCTGGGACACAGAGAGACGTGTTGTAATGCTGGACTCTGTGCCTGTGGCTATAGTCCATTTTGGAGGGAGTGCTCTGCGTGAGCTTCTCTGACCCACAGGCCTGGATGACAAGAGGGGAGAAAGCGAGAGGCTTCAGGGCTCTGCAGTAAGCACGGAAGGGGCCACAGCGCACTCTGTTATGAGTCAACCATCGTCGCACCCTCCACCTGACCCCCGAGAGACACACCGTTATGGTTTGAATCCTGCTTTCTAAAAAGGCGTGTTGAAGTCGCACTCCCAATATCTGTGAACAGAGCCTTAGTGGACAATCGCATCTGCAGGAGGTCATGTGTTAAATTCACCTACTGACACCCTGGAGTGGGATAGGTCCTACTGCAGGAGGACTGCTGTTCCTACAGGAAGAACAGGCACAGGGAGAAGACAGGAGGCAGAGACAGAGAGAAGGATGACGCTGCCACGAACCAAGAAATGCCTAAGGCTCCCATGTGTGGGGGAGACAACAAAGGACCCTCCCCCTGGAGACTTCTGAGGGAACTTCAGGACCTCTAACCTTCAGACCCGGACGGTGAGTACCTGTCTGTGATTTCAAGTCACCCACTTTTGGTAATTTCTTAAGGCAGGCGCAGGAAATGAATGCACTGTTTTGGCCCCATCAACCATCTGGTTATGCAAACTAGAAACCGGCTCCCCAGGACACAGCCCTCCCCAGTCCCTGGGTCCCAAGATCCTATTTCCTGAGCATCTCTGAATTTTCTTCCTGCATTCCCAAGATCCCAGCCCGGGGCACATCGCCACTGGTCTATCTCCCTGTCCCCAGTGCCACCTCATCACCTCTTCCTTCTAAGTCTTCCACTGCTGCCGTAGAGCACCTTGGGATTGATCAACATGATCATGCCACTTCCCCATGTATAACCTTCCCATCCCACCTTTCAAGTTACCTCCCAGCTTCCCTGGGGTATGGTCACAAGCTGTTCCTTCTGCCTGGAGCGCTCTTCCCATCCCCACCCCCCTCTTCTTGACCTCCTGTCACCTGTCCGTTATCTTCTCTGAATTATCCTCCTCCAGGAAGCCTTCTATGACACGTCGCCCTTGACCTCCCTCCCTCCCCTGAAATCTGAACCAAGTGCTCCAATCTCTCCATCCTGTGTTCCCATCTCTCTCTGCAGACACCTCAGGAGTCTTGCCACCTTCTACCGAACCTATCCCTCTCCACAGGTTTCCCCACTGAGCTGCTTAAGGGTGGGGGTCCTTATATAGTACTGTGTGCAATTCCTGTCCCTGGTGTGGCACCTGGACCGCAGCAGGTGCTCTCTGAATCCAGGTGCCTGGAGTCAAGCTGAGATGAGCTTTGAACCATCCATCTGTAAACAGGCAGACTCACAGTCTACCTGCTAGGGCTGGAGTGAGCAGGAAGGGAGACGAGGCCTATAAAGTGCTTACTATGTGCTCAGTGGTTGTTCATTATCATGATTACTATGACCCAGATGGTGTACTTGGGAAAAACACTACACTGAGCATTAGGAGATAGCTTCTCGTCCCAGGCCCGACATTAACTATCAGAGTGACCTTGGGCAAGTCAATTATCTACTCTGAATTGGTCCTCGATAAACATTATTTGCCTTCCTGGCTTTGTCTCCAGCATTGACTGATGCCCAATATTATCCCCACCTCTCCCTTTCTCCAGCACAGGCCATTAAGAATGTGCAGATAATTAGCCACGCATCTTGACATATGAACACTGCATGCATGAGTCTCCCAGATGTGCCAACCATCACCCGAGCCCCACTGCAGGGAGCCCTCTGCTCCTCCTCTTTGCCGAGCCCTCTCTGCGCCCTCACCCATTCTGACATTCAAAAGTAGAGCCACCAGGCCAAAGGAGCGCAAGGCCTTCAACTGGAGACCATGAGCTTCTCTGAGCAGCACCCCAAGATTCGCGAGCATGGGTGCTCTTTTCCAAGTGGTTGTT
>NW_022107432.1:25661709-25663509 GCF_000313985.2 Echinops telfairi | reverse complement strand
GCGTTTATGTGTTTTACCTCATTGGTCATGTTACATTTGTGTATGTTCATATGTATACTGAAGATCACTCGGTGCATGAAGGTCAAGATGGATCACCCCTCAGAGACAGTGACAGGAGTAGTGGTTCCCTGAGGGTCCAGGAGGTGGGGGAGAGGGTCAGAAAGGGAGCAGATAGCACGGATGATTGAAGAACTTCACTCGATGAGATTGAACAACAGAATTGTATGTGAATGGAAACATTGGAATGTATAAGATATGGCAATAAAACTATTATAAAAATAAATTTTGAAAAATTTTAAAAAGAAGAAGCTTAGGTGGATGCTCCTGGCCACCTGGATGCCCACAGCCACCTCTTGATCCTTTCCTGATTCAACCTCCTTTTCCCCTCCGGGATGTTCTAGGACCTTTGACCTTTCCAGAAGTCCCTGGACCCCTCCAAAACAGGACTTGGTTTTCCAATTTCAGGTTATTGTTCTTCTGTCTGAGTAGGTGCACCCCAAATCCAGGATCTCTGTCTCCACCATAGCCTGGGGTCTCCACAAGGGCAGAACAGCCCATCTGGACTGTGTGGGATTAGAAGACCTGCGCAGGTGGTCCCTAATTTAAAATGTATTCAAGTTACACAGAAAGAAGTGCACTTAATGGCCACCTGCTTTTTGTTTGTTCCCTTTTCAAAATCTCCACTAGAAATGGTTCTACACAAACTGCCTCTGTGCAGACTTTGCCAATACCATCATTCTCGGGCCAACACCCAGAGGATGTGGCTTATGAAGATACTGATAATAAAAAGCAATCATAATGAAGCGTTTCTTTTAAAAAGAGGTATTCGACTTACATCAGAATTGACCAAACAGGACCCTGATGTAAGTTGGGGACTCCCCGTATTTGAATCCCAGCTCTACCCTTGAAAACTGCGTGACCATGGGCAGGCACTTCCCTGATATGAGCCACAATTCTCTCAACAACGATGACAACAACACATGGAGAGAATATCAATCCAGCTCCCAATTCAAAGACTTGATAGAATTGCTTAACACAGGCTAAGAGCCCTACACATGCTCATGGCCACCACCGGGCAGCTGCGAGCTTCTTGAGGGCAGAATCTGTCCAGCAACCTCACTCCCGATCTATGAACGGAGACAGAAGTAGAGCCTCTCTCTTTACCACCAGGACGGGCTTCCTTCCTGCCTTTCCCACTTCCTGTCCCTGCCCCCAAGGAATCCAGAGCCCCATGACAGCACTCTGCTAGGTACCTGTGATTTGCTAGCGTGGGTGCAGGTGGGGTTCTTCCCCCACCAAGTGGGAGTGAACATGCGCCTTCAGAGCTGGGCTGGGGCAGTCTAAGTGAGATGCTGGCGAATTGGGAAGTGATTGTCTAGGATCATGCTCCAACATTGCTCGTTCTGGAAGCGTTTATTCATTGAGTTTGGGGGTTTTCTTTGCACATACCGAAGTAGTGTTGGGGGTGCAGTGGTTCAAGGACGTGGCTGCTAACTGAGAGGGTGGCTGGTTCTAACCCACCCACTGCACCACAGGAGAAAAGTGTGTCAGTTGGCTCCCATAAAGATTGACACCCTTAGAGACCCTATGGGACAGTTCTACTCAGTCTTACAGGTTGGCCGTGATTTGGAACAAACTCAAAGGCAATGGGTTTCTTATCTTTGTTCTTATGGTGGGTGTTGAGTAAATCCAGAGATAACTTGGGAAGAGGGGTTGCTGAGGAGAGAGAGAGAATGCTGGGTTGCCAAGGGCTGGGTCTAGAGGAGAAATCCTCTGTCCCTTGAAGACAGTGTCTTCTCA
>NW_022107432.1:25659969-25661270 GCF_000313985.2 Echinops telfairi | reverse complement strand
GTGATGGGTTGGAAGCAACTCAGAGGCACCGAACAACACTCTCATGTTAAGTACTGCTGGCCTTGATGTAGCTGCTCACCCATACCATTAAGGACCCAGGTCTTTTCTGCCTTTCCATCCAGCATCTCCAAGTTCAGGGTCTCACAGTCATAAGACGGTTTCTACAGTTCCAGGCACTACAACCACATTCAATAACGGAAAGGGGCCAAGGATGGCAAGGACCACAGGATGCCAGGGAAAATATTCTAGGGTCATGGCACACCTAGCTGCTCTTCTCCACAACAGACTCCATCTGCCCAGAAGGGGCAGGCAGGTAGGACTGTGAACGTGGATCTAGCCTACGACTCAGTGACCTTAACCTCCTGAATCTTGCTGCTCAGCCAGCTCAGACTTCCCAAGGATCCCGTTTAGAGTTCAGCCTTTCCATCTGGCATGTAGGCTTCTCTCAGCCCCTGGAGCTGAACCAAGGAGAGGGTTGTCCGAATGATGGACCTAATGATGCTAATAATGGACCTAACCTTTACCTCCCTGTTCCTCTCCACAACAGACCCATTAGAGGTGTATGGTGTTCTAGGCAGAGCAATAAACTTCATTAGAAAAAGGAGAACATCAAAGAGCCTCCTCCCTCTTGACTGTTTTCTCCCCAGAGGTTCTAGCACGTCCCTTTGAAGATGGTGGGCGGAACTGGGTTCATTATGTCACCACTCACAGGGATCTGCTGACTTTTTCACTAGGACAGAAGGTGACTGGGTGCTGGGAGTCTGCTCCCAGTCCTTGGTCCCACACTCACCACACGGTGTGCTCCTGGGCATGTCACTTACCTTCCCACTGTCCTCATTTGTAAGATGGAAATGATCATTGCATGCATCACGAGGAACTTTTAAGCCATTTAGAAGCTCTGTTGGGAACTGAGATTAAAATGGCATATTCTGGAAGTCCCAATGAGATTGGAAATTGGATGTTGTCCTGTCTATTTGACTCAGAGTGACCCCATAGGACCCTATAGTTCTGCCAAGAGCTGCAGAATCCTATGGATTCCCGTAGGGTTCCCGATCCAAATGTCTCTAGATGTCTTAGCTGATTGGATTTCCTAAACTGTCATCTTTGCAGGAGAGGTCACCAGGTCTTTGTCTAGCAAAGCCCCTAGGTGAGGGGTTCAAACCCTCTACCCACTGCACCACCAGTGCTCCTAAAGATTGAAAGAGAAATATAGTCCTCCCAAACCTCACACTCACTCCCTCAAGTCAGTAGGGACTCCCAGTGACCCTGTGAGATGGAGCAGAGCTACCCCTTGGGGTCTC
>NW_022107432.1:25656704-25658926 GCF_000313985.2 Echinops telfairi | reverse complement strand
TGTCCAATACCAATCTATAAAGTCCTCTTCAGACTCAGGAAACACATGCAATGACACTGAATGCAGGAAGAGCACAGGCCAGTGGGTGGGGCAGTCTTGTGGATCCAGTGGCATGATAAGCATCTCAGCACTGGCAGGGGTCTCCACGTGGCTCCTCCAGTTCCCAGGGCATGGGGTCTATCAGCGCAGTGCCATGTGTCTTGTCAGTAGAGCATCTCTCAGGGAGTGAGCCCAGAGAGAGTGTCTCCCACCTCCAAGGAGAAAATGCAGGAGTTCCCAGAATCCTCAGGAGAAGGCCATGCCCACACAGAGGCCTCGCTGGCTAGATCCTGATTGACAGGCTAGACTCCACCCCTATACTATTAATCCTCAAATTGTATCAGATTATGTAACTACCATACGTGCATACACACACACACACACACACACACACACACACACACATACCAAAGCTGGAGAAAGGAATGCTATACTGGCAGTGGGTGGCAGTTTTCAAAGCATCCATCAAAGAACAGAAGAACCCCGCTTGCTATTGAAGATCAACCTGAGTGGAATGAAGGAGTGAATTGTCCAGCTACGTGAGGAATGAGCATCATAGGCAGTGGACACAGCAAGCGCAAAGGCCCTGAGGTAGGACTGGACGTGTTGTGTCTGAGAAGCAGAGCTGAGGCGCGTGGTGAGGCAGAGGCAGCGAGAGGAGCGTGGAAGAAGACAGGGACAAGGGCGTCATGGGGCGCCACTGAGGCATATGGCAAGGGCCCCAGTTTTGTCTGGAGTGTGGTGTGATAGTCCTGGGAGAATTTGCATCAGAAATGGACACAAGGAGAGCCGTTACGATGAGGCTCTGTGCAGATTCAAGCAAAGAGGCCCTGGTCTGTTAGAGTGGAGGCTGAGACAAGGTCGCCTTGTGATTGATTGCAGAAGTAGAGCCGGTGAGCTTTGCTGGTGGGCTGACTGTGGAATCTGAGCGCAAGGGAGTTCAGGTTATGTCAAGATTTTTCCCAGAGCACCTGGTCGAATGGAGGTGCCACTTCACCACCCCAAGGGGCTTCAAAAAGCACAATGAAAATTTCCCTGATCTTTTCATCCCATTTCCCCATGACCTTTGTGAAGCCCTGCTCCTGTGCTTTCCGGAGGAGGAAAGAGAGAGGCTGGTTTGCAGTTAGTCTTCCAAGAAATGCACGAGCCCCCAGCACCCCAGCTGGAGAGCAGGTGACACGGTTGACAACATTGAATTCCAGAGAACAGTAAGAGTCCCTGTGCACCCCGGGAGTAAACACAGATTCCAAAACACACACACACAGACACCTGCATCCCCAAATAGGAGCCCGCCGAGACCTCAGCAGAAAACACACAAATCCAACGTTGGCAAAAATAAAACCAAAAACCTTTCATTGCCACCGAGTCAATGCCAACACACAGCGACCCTACAGAACAAGGTGGAAATGCCTCTGTGGCTTTCCGAGACTGTGATTCTTTATGGGAGTAGAAAACCTTGTCTTCCTCCCTCAGAGCAGCTGGTGGTTTTGAACTACTGACCTTACGGTTAGCTGCAAAACACATAACCAGGACACCACCAGGGCTCCTGGGGAACCCTTAGTGCTTACTATATGCCAGGCGATGTTGGAAAGCCTCTAGCTGCATGACCTCACTTCACGCTCCCAGTTGCCATCCTCGTTTTGAAGATGAGGAAACCCACCTGAGGTTTCCCGGCTGTGAATGGTAGAGCCAAGGGCAGATGAATCAGTACACACGGTCTGCATGTGCTGGTATACAGTAGGTGAGTTATGCAGGCACGTCATTGCATTTACTTACTAATCTGGAGTGCACAGTCTCCTCTAGACCAGGCGGATTTGCACCTAGGTCAAACTGCGCACCACAGATTAGTAAGTCCAATGACGTCCAGGCACACCTTGCTTAGAAAACAGATGAGACCCTCTACTCTTATCAAGTCGTACAGTTTCATGGGAACTGAAAGTATTGTGTGCCACACATCTGGTTTCAAACAACCACGGCAACGAAAGAGATTGATAGTGTTGATAACCCGCAGGAGCAGTTCTACTCTGTCCTATAGGGCTTCTGGGTGTTGGAATTGACTCAAGAGTTTGCGTTTGGTTTGAGCATCTTGCTTATTGAGGAATCCATCCCTGGTAGAGCCAAGATGCAGGAACGGGCCACCTGTCCCCTGAGCCCTCAACCACAACGCTTCTGGTTTGCCCCCC
>NW_022107432.1:25647742-25656604 GCF_000313985.2 Echinops telfairi | reverse complement strand
ACACACACACACACACACACACACACACACACACACACACACACACACACACACCTACAACTGGACAAATCTTGGTCTTGTCAGTGGTACCCAGCATTTCCCCTTGTCCTTCCTGACTGGGAACAGCATCACCTTCGATGCTGCCCTGAGGCTCCCTGGTCCCCTACCTGTCCTCAGCCTTTGCAGCCTGCTACGTGGCTCATCTGTCTCATTCAAATGCAGGCAAATTGCTGAGAGGGGTTAAGTCTTTATTGGGGTTTCTCGGCGATAGGCAGATCAGGAACACAAGCATGCACTTTAAACCATCGTATCTAAGCCCACACCATTTAATAAATCAGCGGCCAGGAGATTTCTCACTGCTGGCAGCAGTTAAAGAAAAGGGCAGTTTGACAGTTCAGCCCTAATATGCTGGCTCACAAAGAAATCACTCCTTGTTCAGACTTATCGGACTCCATTATCACTCTTTTATACAGGGACGCACTGTCTGGGTCCAGTGCTAACACCATTAATTCAATGTGC
Organism: Echinops telfairi; assembly: GCF_000313985.2. Taxonomy (NCBI): domain Eukaryota; kingdom Metazoa; phylum Chordata; class Mammalia; order Afrosoricida; family Tenrecidae; genus Echinops; species Echinops telfairi. Next base: position 25,656,085 of record NW_022107432.1, on the reverse strand, counting down.
ACTAGGACAATCAAAAGGGTGGGGAAACCTCTAGCAAGCAAATCCCTTGGAGGAGGGGAGTGATGGGGCTACAGGAAGGAGTGGACAGGATGCAGCTGCTGAGGTCCTGCTAACAGAGGACTTCTCCATTGGGGAAATCGTAGCTGGCCCATCTACAGGTGGCAGAGGGGACAGTAGGAGTCAAGTGTCCACTTGGTAGGGCCGAGGGTTGGGGGACTTTACAGCCCTCTAGAGCTGAGCCTGACCCTGCAGGTAGAAGGCACACATGCTCTGGGTTTGAAACCTGCTTAGCATATGCTAAGGCCATGACCTTAGGCAAAGCAATTCTTCCATGCCCTGGTTTCCCAGTCTGTACAATGGGGCTGTGGGGGAAGGGTGGTCACACAAAAAGATTAAAATGGCACCCCTTGAAAGGAATAAATAGAAAATGAGTTTGTTCTCAGGGTCTTTGTTTCAGAAAATATCCCACCCTGAAGAGATAGGGATACTTTGGGAGACTCGCAGACAGCCTGTTGTTAGCTGTAAGTTCCTTGATGGGAGAGGGCTGCTGATTGGAGAAGAGAAAGGAGGGTTTGCCTTTAGAAATGTAGTCTGTGTCAGCCAGCCTGCACGTTGTCCTGCCAGGAACTCACAGGCTGGGATTGACCTCCTGGCGTGGCCCCTCCCATGCTGATTCCGAGATGTCTAACCCAGAGAATACAGAGGGGCATAAGGAGCCCTGGTGGCAAAGTGGGTTATGTGTTGGGCTGTTAACCTCAAAGCCAGTAGTCCAACATCACTAGCTGCTCCCCAGGAGAAAGACGAGGCTGTCTGTTCCCATAAGACATATGGTCTGGACATTGGTCTTCGACTCAAGTACTCCCTCAATGCAAGAATACTTTGTTCTATTAAACTGGCATCCCATGATGTTCACCTTCCCGACACGATCTCTGAAGACAAAGTGGGTACTTAAGCAAATGTGGTGAAGAAAGCTGATGGTGCCTGGCTATCAAAAGATATAGCATCAGGGGTTTTAAAGGCTTGAAGATAAACAAGCGGCCATCTAGCAGAGAAGCAACAAAGCCCACATGGAAGAAGCACACCAGCCTGTGTGATCACAAAGTTTCAACAGGATCAGGTATCAGGTATCAAAGAACAAAAATATCATATCATTGTGAAAGAGGGGGAGTGCAGAGTGGAGATCCAAACCTCATCTGTAGGCAATGGGACATCCCCTTACAAAAGGGTGGCAGGGAGGAGATGAGCCAGTCAGGGTGCAGTGTAGCAATGATGAAACATACAACTTTCCTCTAGTTCTTAAATGCTTCCTCCCCCCCCCACCCCCACTAGCATGATCCCAATTCTACTTTACAAATCCAGCTAGACCAGAGCATGTACACTGGTGCAGATAGGAACTGGAAACACAGGGAATCCAGGACAGATAAACCCTCAGGACCAATAATGAGAGCAGAGATACCAGGAGGGGAAGGGGAAGGTGGGGAAGAAAGGGAGAATAAATCACAATGATCTACTTACAACCCCGTCCCTGGAGAATGGATAACAGAAAAATGGGTAAAGGGAGACATCAGACAGTGTAACACTTAAAAACATAATAATAATCCACAAATTATCAAGGGTTCCTGAGGGAGGGGGAAAATGAGGACCTGATACCAAGGGCTCAAGCAGAAAGCAAATGTTTTGAGAATGATGTGGGCAACCAATGTACAAAATGTGCTTGACACAATGGATGGATGGATGGATTGTGATAAGAGTTGTAGGAGCCCCCAATATAATGATTTAAATATATATATATATGGTCTGGAAAACCAAGAGGGACAGATTGATCCCCTCGGTGGCTCTCTAGGAGCTGGGAATGACTCCACAGCAGGGAGGGAGGGAAGGAGATGTCATTCCCAAGGCCAAGTCTTCCAGGTTTGTGGCTTGTACCTTTGCCACTGGGATTGTTTGCTCTAGGGGAAGCCAGGCATGCTGCATACCATAAAGATGCTCACGCAGACTTGTGGGGAAGCACTGAGGCCCCTCACCTTGCCAGCCACAGGATGGATCCACCTGAGAAGTGGATCCTCAGTCGCATTCAAAGCCTTAAGATGACAATGGCCCTGGCTGACATCTGACTGCGACCTCGTGAGAAACTCCTCAGAGAACCACCCAGCCAAGCTACCTCTGTATTACTGACCTTCAAAAATGGTGACATAATAAATGCTTAGTGTTGTAGGTTTGTGGGCGATTCGTGTTATAGCTGTGGTGACCAAAGCAGGGTCAAAATCACTCACAGACTATAAAAATCTGACACCAAGAAAGAGGTGACTTGCCTAAGGTGAATAGTAACACGGAGCCTAGATCCCAGACGTCTGCATCCTAATCTGTCTCTTTCCCTGCTTTGCCTTGAACTTAGTGCCTGGTTTGGCTACCTTCTGGAAGCTGGATAGAATAGATGAAGAGAAGTTTCACATATCACCCCTGCCCTGCCCACCCAGCATCCATTTCTCACATTTCAGGGGCTGTCTCAGGTAAAGAGCACTCCATGAAAGTTCTTGGTGCTTCACTGAGTACCAGTTAAGGATGTTCTCAACCTGGATCCATCGGAATTCACTGAGGTCTGCTCTATACCTGAACCCCACATGGACCATGATCTAGAAGCATCCACAATTGGTTCAGATCTCTGGCTTTGAGGGTGATTGGTGAATGGTGGTCCGGGACTACCATATATTTACTATTTTAATGCCCTCTTTTCTTTCTTAATGCATTATTAGTCTGGTAGGCATGATTCTTCATTTGTGAATGAATGATATTGAAAGTTTTGCCCTATCACTCACCCCCATTGTTTGTGTAAGTAGTGCTTAGTCACTTAAGTGTTTAATCTGTGCAAGCCAACAAGTCATATATTGTGGTCTGAAAAGCCAGCCTGTACTTGTATAATTTCCTTTCCTTAACCATGTTTTAAATGCTATTGCAATGGCTAAATTAATGACACTCTCAATTGAATTACCTTATGCCCCAGGGGGATGATTTATAATATTCTCAATCATAAAATGACAATGACATCTAAGCCATAGATGTTTGAGTGCATTGGGGGCTCGCACGTCATTCTTTCCCCAATATAAGAAACAATTAGTTCTTATGACATGGTCCTACAAGCTATAAACCCTCATTGCAGTTCACTGGGGATCCGGGTGCTAAAGCAAAGTGTGGCGACAAAAGAAGAAACAATGTCTGGAGTCTTAAAGAATTGTCTTACAACAAGCAGCGTCTACATGAGCATCAACTAAGTCCACATCAAGAAGCACGCTAGCCGTTTGATCCAAGAATTGTAAGTACTAAAATCCAAATCTGAAGGAAGGAACTGTATCAGAGCCTGAATTATGAACACCTGGCTTACAGAAGGCTATGGGTGACAATGAAAAAACAAAATCCATTTGCAAGGTTCCCACTGGGATTCAGTCTCCAGGGAATTCCCTCTGCCCACAGTCCAAGAACGTGAGCAGCCTTGCTATCAAACAGCACAATGTAAGATCAATTATGGCAGATGTAGCTAGGCTAAACTAGAACAGCTTATTGTTTTTAAATATTTTTGGCTTTCTCTTCAATTGAACCTTTTTCCTGTTTTATTTTTGTTTGCTTCCTGTTTGTATCTTGTATGATTTTCTGTATATGAAGTTCAAAATATATACATCCAATGAGAGAGTAACTGGATTACTAATAATTTAGGGGCATGGCAGGGGAAATTGGGGGGAAATAGGGAGTTAACAACAACAAGTACAAGAAGAAAATGTTCTGAGATAATGTGGTGATGATTGCAAAACTCTTCTTCATGATTAAATGGTATGCTGTGTGAAGTATATGCCAATAAAACTATTGAAAATAAGTAAATTAAATATACAACCCTGAAAAACTAAAGTACTGCTTGGCCTTAGGGGGGTAAAATGGAATCATACACTGGGAAGGGGACTAAGTTCTACCGAGTCTCTCCCATGAGCAGGTTTTACATTTGGTGAACTAATGACACCCTTATAACATCTCTGTGAGCCCTGGTTGCATAGTGGTTACACGTGGGCCTACGATCCACAAGGTGAGCAGTTTGAAACCGCCAGCCAGCTTCTCATGAGAAAGACAGGGTTTTCTACTCCTGTAGACAATGACAGTCATGGAAACTTACAGAAGCAGTTCTACCTTGTCTTGTAGGGTTGCTTTGCATCGGCACCAACTCAATGGCAGTGAACAGTCATAGTAGTAGTAATGAGATATGCATTAATATCTCTATTTCGTAGCTGAGGGCCTGGGGCTCAGAGAAGTCAGGCCACTTACCAAGGTTACACAAAGGGTGAGTGGTAAAGCCAGGATGCAAACACTTGACCCTTTCTTAGGTGCCACTCAGTCTCACCTGTTTGTGTCCGTTCTGCAGAGAGGGGAAGCAAGAGGGGTTATGGTGAAGGATGAAGGTGTGGAAACAAAAAGAAGAGAAGAAATCGTCTTGGGAGGATGGAGAGATAGAGAGTTATGTAATGAGGGAATAAAGAGGTAGAACAGTTAGAAAAAACGGCCCAGACAAGAGACAGCAGGAGAGGGGATGGCCTTGATTGTTTTAGAGCAGTGTTTCCCCAAGCAGGAGATACTGGCCCCCTGGAGGGCAATGGACGGACCCAGGGGGCTGAAGCAAAAGCAGATCACTACACTTTATCCTGAATAGGAGCCAAAGGACAACAGTTTTTAATTCCCGGCAGGGGGGGCTGAGTAAATTTTTTCCATGTAAAGGGGGTGGTAGGCCAAGTAAGCGTGAGAGCCTATGCTTTGGGGAATTAGTAGGTATTTTCCATTCTTCATTGCTCAGCCCCCCCCCCCCTTGGAATGTCTTCCCTATGTTGGGAGACTGCTGCCTTCTCCAGGTAGAATCCAGAAACTTGGTTCCCCAGTGTCCCTGGCAGCAGGTGGGTCAGGCCCAACCACTGGACATCCCACAGTGTGGTAGTTACATAATCTGGTGTCAATTTGGGACTTGAGAGGATTAAGGGTGAAGGGACGGAGTCTAGTCTGTCAATCAGGTCATAGCCAGTGAGGCCTCTGAATGGGCACAGACTTTTCTTGAGAATTCTGGGAATTGCAGTATTTCCTCCTTGGAAGTGGGAGACACGTGTCTCTCTGCTCACTCCCTGGGAGCCTCTCTATTGACAAGACTCAGGACTCATTCCCTGAGAGATGTTCTACTAACAAGACAGATGTCACTACACTGATAGATCCCATGCCCTGGGAACTGGAGGAGCCACGTGGAGGAGACCCCTGCCAGTGCTGAGATGCTTCTACCACCACTGGAACCACTGGGTTACCAGGGCACCTCTCTTTTAAACCAAACAGTGCTGATTTTGCTGTGCAGAATTTAGAACTCCGGCTGCTACTGGTCGAGATAGTGGGGTCAAAGAAGAATGAGCACAAGGGGGGGATGGCGATAGAATGAGCACTGAATCCTGGTTCCCACTCTGAGTCACGACCCACCAGGACATCTCGGTGGATTTCTCCTTCTGCTTGCTCTTTCTCTCCCTCCGTCCTTCTCACACTCTTCCTCCCTCTCCCAACCCCTCCCCTCCAGGGCAGCTGCAGCTTCCCTCTGAATAGGGCTGCTCTTCACATCTTCAAGATTAGGACTCAAGGCCTTTTGTGTTCCTGACAGGCCTGTAGGTCTGCTCCACCTGCTCCCAGCCTCCCAGACCCTCTCCATCTCTGGGGCCTGCCTCCTGCAGCCCAGAGGACTGGAAAATCAATGGTTTGTGAACCAGCTGTGTTCACGCAGCTGCTGATCCCAGGGAATGCTCTCTCGCTGGTACCAGACATCGTGACAGCTGTGGAAGCAGCTGGCAGGCAATGAAAGAGGCTGCCGAGTTGAGTGGAGGGAGCACTGGACTCAGAGTCTGCACTGATGAGTTGGGTGACGATAAGGATGTCGGGCTTCACAAATTCTGGGTCTCTGTCCACACAAAAAAATTATGTTGCGTTGGCTCGGATGTTGTCAAAGATTCCTTCCAGACCTGATGGCTTTGGTCTGAAATAAGAAAACTCTATGATAAGACATATCTGTCTTGCCCATGCCAACTCTCTGGAGCTCATTGCCTACCACAAAATGGTATTCTGAAATCCAAATGCATCTTACAATCAGTGTAGACATTTAATGAAGTGCTTACTCCCAACGCACACACCCATAAAAGCTGTTATTAAATTGTACCAGGGGCAGCTAGCATCCATGCTGTATCCCTGATCCCCTGTAGGATGTTTCTCGTCTTCCCTTGCAGTGAAGTTGAAAGGGAAGAGTTGAACCACTTGAAGACTGTTCCCCTGCTTGCTTCAGCAACCTGGAAGCCACACCTATTTCAGAGAGTAGATTTATAAGCCACACAAAGCCTAGATCTCTGAGTCACTGTCAGGAAAATAACCTCCCTAGGGAGCCATCAGACCCAGAGCCTATTTTGTCTGAGCCAAAAATAAACCTGTACGTGTTCAGTCCCTCCAAGTTCAGAGTTTGTTACCCGCAACCTAACCAGTTCCTTTAATCATCTGACTGCTAACTGCAAGGGCAGCAGTTCAAATCCACCAGCCACCCCTCAGGAGAAAGATGAGGTTATCTACTCCTGTAAATATTTACAGCCTTGGGAACCCTACCTAGGGGGGTCTCTGAACTGGAACAGACTCTGTGGCAGTGGGCTTGGATTTGTCCTTTGGTTTTGATTTTAGATGGGATAGGGATGGCAATAGAGTGAGACATACCCATTAAACCACTGAGCGTTCAGGTTGGGGGATATTGCTGAAGCAGAACTTGTCTTATATCTACTATACGTATGCCCCACTGAGGGACTTATCTCAGCCTCTGATGATTCACATTTATTACAACTTGGAAAACACTCTCAGGTGGTGTCCCTGGTGGTGTGGGCCACACACATAGCACCCCAGTCCTGGGGATATGGTTCACTGTGAACAATAGGACGGAGGCCCAGGTGATGACCAGGTCACATGTAAGATGGTGGCTGGCCAGCCTTCCACATATCCACAATGTCTTGGTCCAGCCACAGAGGACACAGGGCAACGGTGGGACAATGGAGTCATAGGGGAGCAGGGGGAGGCCAACTGAGTGCCTGGAGGTGCTGAGGAGGTCGGCTGGAGAGGTGGAGATGGGGGAGAGAGAAGTGGGTTGTGCAGGGCTGTGGACCAAAGTGGAGGGGAGATAAGTGGGGTCCCTGCCCACGACAGGCAGAAGGAGGCAAGAAATACCCAACCATAATCACTGCCACCCTCCACCCTGTGGGCTCCACCAGCGTGTGAAAGGTGGCATGAGGTGGGGTTCCCACTGCCCCGTGAGCACCTGAGATTCACTGGGAGCTCCCAGAGCCAATGAGAGGCATGGCCCTGACTCTTCGTTCAACACTGACTTTGCATCATTCCCTGGCCTTTAGAACCACGTGATGGTGAGGAGTGAGGAGTGCACAGACTCAATGTATCAAGAATGCACCTTAAAGCTGATGGCCACTTAGAAACGAGAACGTGGAATAGGGGAAGGGAAAGGCAGACTCAGTTATTGTCAGCAAGGTTTAATTTGGAGGCAAATAAAAAGCCAACAAAACCAATGGTGCCTATACCGTAAGGGCACTTTTTATTCATTCCACAAGAGGTAAGGGCTGGGCAGTTTCCAGCATCCCTTTGCAACCCAAGGATGTCATCAAGGACCCGCTCCTTACCCCTTGATGTGACCTCGGCTTTCTGTCTTGCCATCCTTCTGCCTATGTTCAAGAAATGGCGGGCCCACTTCCATCCATCACCTCCGCATACAACTATCACTCAAGTTGGGAAACCCCAAACCAAACTCGCGGCCATCAAGTGGATGCTGACCTCTAGTGAGCCTGCAGGACAAGGTAGAAGTGCCCCCGTGGGTTTCTGAGACTGTCACTCTCTATGGGAAGTAGAAAACCCTGTCTTTATCCCACAGCGCCATAGTTGGTTTCCAAATGCTGGCTTTGTTGTTAGCAGGCCAACGCAGAACAACTGCCCCCTGAATGCGCCACTCAAGCAGGAAAGAGGTGAAATAAGACACGCTTTCCTTGGACAGTCTGGTGCCATCAGAGTCTTTCCCAGGAGCCCCTAGGAAGCTTCCGCGTCTATCTCACTGGCTGAAGCTGAGGTGTAAGGGTGGCCCAGATGAAAAGGAAGAGGACTCACCTGTTGTCATTGGACTGATAATCACATGGGAAAACCACCCTTCTTTTAGCAAGAGAGCAGGGTTTGGGCCATTGGCAAAGTGCCAACAGGATCTGCCCCTGGCATGCATAATTAAGTCTCATAGGACACCATCATACTAAATGCATACCT
>NW_022107432.1:25631691-25646989 GCF_000313985.2 Echinops telfairi | reverse complement strand
AAAAAAAAGAAACAAATAAAACTTGACCTATGGTTACCATGGGTGAAGGAGGACGATTTTTGCTTAGGAGACATTGAGTTTATTATGGAACAGTTTGGAGAGGGATATCAATAATGCTTGTACAACCTGAAGAGTGTAATCAATGGCACTGAATTATACATATCGAATTTGTTGAATTGGAGGATGTTTTGGTGTGTATATTTTTGCCAAACTCGAAAACAATAATTACACAAGTAACAAGAACAAGGAAGAATAAAATGCTCTAAAACTGATTGTGGTGATCATTGTACAAGTCTTCTTGATGTGATTGAACTGTTGACTTGTATGACATGTGGGTGAAGAAGAAGAAGAAGAAGAAGAAGAAGAAGAAGAAGAAGAAGAAGAAGAAGAAGAAGAAGAAGTGATGGTCTCACAGGGCCAGTCCTAGTTCTTCCTTGTCTAATGGAGTCACTGTGAGTCAGCATCGCCCCGATGGCAGTGAGCTTGGTCATGACCATGATGAGGAACGATGTTTGTTGCTCTGACCAATCCTTATCCCTGCTCATCTTCCCACCCCTTCCTTCCTTTTACTGAATCTGAGAGAGTTGAGGAACTTGCCAAAGCACTCCTGCTGATTGGACACCGAGCTGGCTCTGCCACCAGGGCTTCTGACTCTTGAACCAAGGTAGATTCCTATCGTTGATTTTCACTGTGGGCCTCCTGTGACACTTTTCGCAAGGTGAATTATAAATGAGAAAAAATAAATCAATAAAAGAGACCAAGCTTACTGGATGGATAGAGACTGGACCCTTTCAGGTCTGGAACTGAGCTGACATTCACAGTAGAATCATCAGCCCATTAAAGGGGCAGCATTGACCCAAGGACACAGTCAGGTCAGGAAGGAAGAATGAATGGAAGCTGGAAATAACAAGAGGTAGTAGAATAAGAGATTGTACGTCAAGGCGGTAACAATGGGTGAGTTGAATCAGAATGTGTATAAATTATTGAAAGTAAAATTCCGATCTGCTCTGTAAGCATTCACCTGGCTCCCCTTCCCCACAAACAAAACAAAAATGAAAACCTCATGGCCATTAAACGGATTCTGACTCATAGTGACTCTATAGGACACAGTAGATTTTTCCCTCTGGGCTTCCCAGACTGTAACTCTTTACAGGAGCAGAAAGCCCCAGCTTTCTCCCATGGAGCAACTGGTAGATTTGAACTGCTGACCTTGTAGTTAGCAACCCAGCATGTAACCCACTATGCTGCCATGGCGGCTCAAGCATTCACTGAATGATCAATTTAAACACTTTTTAATGAATCCGTAATCAAATACGTTACAGAAATACTGCCTACTTGACCATCTTCTTCATGAACCATGGTGCTTATTAAAGGGTTTGCAATTCACTGAGAAACTCACAATCAAAAGAACCCCTTGGCCCAATGCTCAGCACCACCAACTCAACTCCAACTCATACTGACCCCCATAGGATAGACCTGCCCCTTTGAGACTATAACTCTTTATGAGGGTAGAAAGCCTGGTCTCTCCCCCACAGAGTGGCTATTGGCTTTGAACTGAAGATCTTGCGATGAGCAGCCCAACACGTTACCACTATGCGGCCAGGCTTCAAGACGTATTTGACCATGGCATTGTTGCCTCATGGCCCCTGTGAACATTTCACAGAACCAGTGCCCTGAAGACCAGCCTTGGAAAATGCTACCCCCAACAAAGCGGCTCCTACTCTCACCAGTCCACCCATCACACAACCAGCCTGCTGAACGTATCCGTCTGTGGAGATAGGGGTAATTAGTCTGGCATATGCTGCTGGGCTTCCACTGCATTCCGGCATGCATTCCACTCAGGTGGTACATTTTTCCCCCTCGTTAATGAAGAGGTTTATTTTTCTGTGCTCATTTAGGAATTGTAATCACTTTTCAGAAGGAACGGGAGTGTGTCATTGCAAAGAATGAGCGTGATGTTGGGGGAGGATGGGGAAACCATGTACACACAGCCCTGGCTTGCAGAGGGCTGCGGTGGCAGTCTGCGCATCTCCATCAGGCCTCCTGTGAGCAAAACACAGCTGAAGTCATCCTCCCTTGTGGATCTAAAAGCCACGAGGTCCCCTGAAGGAGGGCCAGCCCTGCCAGCCATGGCATTATGCAGTGTTGAGTGACTCTCTTCCCTTCTGCCTGGATTTCCTAGTCTCTACGATGAAGACACTGGCCTTTGGATTGTTTAGAGGGCCTGAGCACAAGGAGCCAGTCTTGACCTCTCCACCGTCTTTCTCTTCCCCAGTGCCGCCTCCTCGGGGCTTCGGTTTGGTTCGTTCACCAGTCCACTCCCATAAGAATATGCACGTCCATCTCGCATATAAGGAATCGGCATGTGAATTTTAACAAAATCCACAGGTGACTCTCGTGTGTCTGCCTTAGGGCTTCAGGAGAGTGATCTGGGGGTCTTGTTGAGCTGTTGAGTGCTTCCGTCTATCGAGGGTGGAAGTGTAATTTCTCAGCAGGAGGGGGAGCCAGAGTGAACCAATTGGAAGGGCTGCCTTGGAGAGTAGGGCTTACCAGGGAGCAGGAGAGGGTTTCCGAGACACTGCTGGTCAGGTCTGTTGAGCCGGATCCTGGAGACCCGGCGCATCCGTTTGTGGGAATTCACTGAGATGTGCACGGTTCCCAGAAGAGGATGTCAGCACAACGTGGAAAGAGCTGCCTTTCAGGAGGAGCCTCTCTGAGAAGGGGCGTAGACAATGTATCCAACATCCAGTTTGAAAAGGTCCATGTTCTGTGTGGCAACGTTCTTCTGGGGTGGTTTTTAGGTGCCATCGGGTCAGTTCCGACCCATGGCGACCTTAGACCTAAAGTCCAACAGAAGGAAGCCCTGCCCGGCTCTCGGCCATCCTCATGATCATTCCAGTGCTTGAGCCCATTGTTGCAGCCACAATGGCCCTCCTTCCTCTTCCAGTGCCCTTCCACTCCACCAAGCACGATGGCCTTTCCCAGGGACCGATCTCTCCTGACAACATGCCCAAAGTTCCTTCTAACCCCAAAATGCCAGCAAAGTTTTTTCGACAGTCAACACACACACACACACAGCTGCCCTTTTGATCTTAAATGGTTGATTGTTACAATATTGAGGTGAGTCCAGGTCCACACCTAGAAAGCTCAGGGCCCTCATCTTAGGGGTTCCAGCTACCTCTGGCTCACCAGTATGGATTTCTGTTGAGCAGATCATACTGAGCAATGGACATGAGCTGGCACAGATTATGAATGGGTACACGCTGCACTTCCACTCAGTGTCTAACGTGGCTTACTGACTTGCCATCCTATGAGAAGTCTGGGAGAGTTTTGCCCAGTCATGCCCATCTTTTGAACTTTGGCCATGCCGGCTCCGATGGTATGCTTTCCATGTGCACTTCCCAGTTAGGTTGAACCCCTTCTCACGGTTGCTTTCCGGGTGTCTCGCCGTCTTTGGAGACATGGCCCAGGATTCTGTCTGGTTTTCTCTGGGATGGTTTCTCCTTTTCTTCACAGAACTGACCCATTCACCCCACGGAGGCTCCTTTCCTAGGGGCTACAAGCAAACTCACTGCCATCGAGGCAATGGCCATACGTGGCAACTACATTAGACAGGGTCGATCTGCCCCTTTGAGTTTCTGAGACTGTGCCTGTTTACGGGAGTGGAAAGCCTCATCTTTCTCCTGCAGAGTAGCTGGTGGTTTCCAACTGCTGACCTTGCCCTTAGCAGCCCAGGTGTCACCATTGCACTGCCATGGATCCTTTCCCTGTTGGGTAGGAACTGTTAGTAGATGGGTCATGTGCAGTGCAGACCCTGAAGCGCCAACAGGCAAAGCAGTATGCATGCCTGTGGTCTATCATGGGGCACACTGTGGCGACTTGTATGCTGCTGTGTGATACTGGAAGCTATGCCACTGGTTTGCAAATCTTTAGAAGCAAGGTTGGTGAGACTTTGTCCCACCTACTTTGGATTCAGTATCAGGAGAAACCAGCCCCTGGGCATGGACATCGGCTTGCTAAAGTTCAAGGGCAGAAGAAAAGAGGAAGACTCCCAGTGGGCTGAAGCATAATAACAGTGGTGAGGAGGGCATAGGACCAGGCAATGTCTTGTCCTATTGGATATAGGCTTGCTATGAGTCAGACCAACTAGATGGTATCTACCAACCACAGCATGATCACACAGCTAATAACCTGGAACAGGTTCAGGAACATCAACAGTCGGGCTCCAGGACTCCTGAACTATATCACTCTGCACCCAAGTAGCTCCCTCTTTTTTTTTTTTTTCCTTAAAAAAAAAATTCTCAATTTATTGGGGCTCATAAAATTCATCACACTACATAGATCAATTGTGTAGAGCACATCTATACATTTGTTGCCCTCATCATTCCCAAAATTCGCTTGCCTCTTGGGTTCCCGGAATCAGCTCATTTTCCTTTTTTCTCCTCCCCCTCCCTTCTTCTGCCCCCCTCCCCCATGCACCCTTGATAATTTATAAATTATTATTATATCTTATATTACACTGCCCGGCATCTCCCTTCACCTACCCCTCTGTTGCCCATCCCCCAGAGAGGAGGTTATATGTAGCTCCCTGTGATCCATTCCCCCTTTCTACACCCCCCTTCCCTCCTGGTATCGCCACTGTCACCCCTGGTCCTGAGTGGTTCATCTGTCCTAGATTCCCTGCGTTTCCAATTCCCATATGTAGCTCCCAAGTAGCTCCCTCTTAAAGGTGCTCAAAACAGTGTTGCTAACCTGTCAGGTCACAATAAATCAGCTGTAGTTTGCTTCCCACTAGAGAAGTCTGTCTTTCTCTGAGGATTGTTCGGGGACTTTGTATCTGCTCTCCTCCGGCAGAGAGGTGTCCGCTGCTGTCCTGGGTGGGTAAGCTGAGAAGGCCATGACCTGCTGTGTTAGGCCAGGTTGACTAGAGAGTAACTCCAGAAACACTCATGTATGTGTAAGAAAGAGCTAACTATATATTGAGAAAACATCCCATACCACTCCAACCCAAGTCCATAAGTCTGACACTAGTTCCGAAGGCCCTCTTCAGACTCACCCAGCCACATGCAATGATGCAGAATGCAGGAAGGTCACAGGCCGGTGGATGCAAAGTTGTGTGGATCCAATGGCATGGTGGTGGTAACATCTCCCTGGTTGCTGTTGCAGCAAGCTCGGTTCACAAGTAGGAAAGTGGAGGCAGAGAGTGGGGGAGTGGAGAGAGTTCCCAGGGCCCTCCTTATGAGAAGACCACACCCACAAGGAGGCACCATCAGGCTGTGACATGATTGACAGGTTGAATACCACGCCTACACTTTCATATATCTTCAAGTTGACATGAAATTATGTGACTACCGCACATACAGGGCTCTGCAGCTTAAAGGCCTGTATTTGGATCCCAATTGCAGTCTTTACTGCATTTGGGACTTGAGGAAAGTCTGTATGGTAGGGGAGCTTCCATTTCTTTGTTATTGTTAAAAAGAATAGAAACAGAGTCCTGCAAAGCCCAACTGACTGCCCAGCTGCTTTATCCTCCACTCCAGAAGAGCTGAATCTTCCCGTAGACACACCCATGCTAACGCATAGCAATCCTGTAGGTCAGGGTAGAGCTCACTCTGTGGATTTCCAAGACTGTAACTCTTTATGGGAGTAGAAAGCCCCATCTTTCTCCCGAGGAGCGGCTTGTGGTTTAGAACTGTTGACCTTATGGTTAGCAGCCCAGCAAGTAAATCCACCAGGGAGATTCTGCAATGGACCCATCTGGGTATGGCAGAAGAAGCCTAAAGAGATTCCGGGGGGTGGGGGAGTGGGGAGGTGGCGGGAAGGACAAAGGCTCTGGAATAAGAAACCATGCAGAGACAGGCATCCTGGGGGAGAGGCACAGAGACACATCCTATCAAGATGCAAATGTTTTCAATGTTTTGTGCTTGGGGCTTCACATGAGAATGCTGGACTCTGAGACTAGTCGAAGGCATTTTAAGAAAATGGATGTTTAAAATCCAATTTTAAGTCATTTTCTCTTTGATGACAGGATGCTGCCCATCTCCTTGCCTCCCCAGGACCTCAGAATGCTGCTCCTTAGAATGGCTCCATGTTGTCGGCACTTAGCAGAGTAAGGGGAAACCAAGTCATCACCAGCTGCCCAGGTGACTCCGGCTCACGGCACCCCCTGTACTACAGACTAGAAGTGCTCCACCAGGCTGCCTGGACTGTCATCTCTGCGATGCACCAGGGGTCTTCCAAATGCTTCCTGTCTACCAAGCCAATGGTCCAGGAACACTGATTGTAAGGCATTTCTTCCATGGCACTACTGGATGGGTGCCACCCTAAAGATAGGTTAGTCACTCACCTTCACACTTATGCCAGCCAGTCAAATCCAACCCATGGCGTCCCTAGAGGGCAGGGGTGAACGGCCTCTGTGGGTTTCCAAGGCTGTGCTTCTTTATAGGAGTAGAAAGCCTTGTCTTTCTCCCGAGGAGCAGCTGATAGTTTCAAACTGCTGACCTTGGGATTAGCAGCCCAAGTAGTAACCTTTGATGCCACCCAGGGGCCCAAAAAGGAATGCGGTTAAATGTGAAGACAATATTCCCATCACAGGGGCTGCACACCCCTGCCCACCAGGAGTTGATCGGCCACGGCGAAAAGAAAACTTGCCAGTTTCAGGGCTTTTTAAAATCCACATTTGTGCCACTGACTGAGATCCCCTAAGAATCAGATCCAAGTCAAAGGCTCTTTTCTGCTCTGGGTCTGACCTTGATGTGAAAGGATGGTGTTTCCAGCTGACATACTGGATGACCTTGAACTTTCTTTCCTTGACCCCGGCTCAGGCTTAACCCAGCACCCAGGGCACCGTGGCTGAGTGTGTGGGTAGAACAGATGGTCATGAAGTTTCCTATAGCCACAGTTCCATTGAACCTAGGGGGTACAGCAGGCGGGGGCGGGGGAGGGGGCATTTCTCTTCATAAACGTATCCCATCTAAGGAGCCAAGAATCCAGTGTTGGATGATGGAGGGATGAAGAAGTCAAATAACACCATTATGGAAGCTCCCATGAGTGACTCTGGATGAAGCCTGCCTGATGGGGCTGCTACCATTAGAAAAGGAGAGACCACTAGGCCCCCCACGCCTGCGAGTGGGAGATCGCAGCATGGCTCATGGCGTTGTCTTGCAAAAGGAAGAAGAAAATAAATAGAAAGAAAGGGCGAGAGAGAGAATAAGAGAAAGGCGAGCGAAAAACCACACTCACTGCCACTGAGTCCATTCTGACTCGCAGTGACCCTGTAGGACAGGGTAGAACTGCCCTGGGGGGGGTTCTGAGACCGTCACTCTTCACGGGACTAGATAGCCTCTCACAAGAGTAGAAAACCTCCCTTGGGAGTAGAAAGCCTCATCTTTATTCTGAGGAGCAGCTGGCAGTTTCAAACAATAAACTTTGTGATTATCAGCCCAAGAGGTAACCATTATGCCATCGGGCCTTAGCGTAGAAAGAGAGACCGGAAACCTGAATCTGCTGCAGTCTGTGGCTCCCGCTGCTAATTTGCAGGAAGCAGAGAGGACAGAGGGGCACATTAAAAGGCACCAAGGGAATGCAATCAGTAAACACCGGAGAGTGGAAAACAAGCAACGAAATTCCATCCATACGTTTCAAGAAAAAAGAAGTGAGAGAAACGGAAAGGCATGTAGATTTTAAACGATGTTGGAAATGCGTCATCCTTTCTCCCCGATGCGGGGCCACCTGCTTTCTCTGACTCCGCATCTTCTGGGCAGGGGAGTGGCTCAGAAGACAGAGCTGCCTTCCTCAGACTGAGGAGGAAGCCAGACTGGGGCTGGTCCAAGGCCCGGGGGAATCCTCTTCCTTCTGGGAGAGGGGAGGCCATCCTATGGGGGAAAAGGGGGGAAATGTCCTGGCAGGCGGCGGAAGGGTTTAAAGAGGAGGCTTCCTCAACAACAGCAACAACAACAACAACAACAACAAGGGACCTGAGATGGAAAAGAAGGACGGCTCTGGAGAGAGATGGCAATGGGGTGGAGCAGCCTCCTTCTGAAGCTGTAACTCATAGGCAGTTCCATTCTGTGGACAAGGATTCAGTGGAAGGACAGTCTCTTCTCTTCCCACCCTCACCACTCAGTCAATTCCATAAAAGACACGCATTAAGAGGCACAGAGGCAGCCTATACCATCGGCGGGGATGAGGGCTAAAAGATTTGGGGACTGAACCAGTACTATGTGGGAGTTGGTACTCCTAGGGCATGACCATCACCCCGACCTCATCCAACATAACCCCGGGCCCTGATGCCACATGGTGCACTTGGCAGAGAGGGTACTCAGAGCAGGGACACAGACCCCCACCTCATCACATGGTTAACTAGACGGCTAACTCTCTGAAGTCCTTGCTGGCTCATGACAGCCAACTGGACTCTAGTTACTAGAGGGAGGGAGGGTAGGAGCTGAAACACATCCCTGGCTTGAGAGATCAGAAAATGAAAGTTTACCATTTCTCCCCAGAATTTATGAATTCTGGGCAAAAGGAAATGAGAGAAGATCTTGCCTCCCTCCGACTCAGCTGGGATGGAAATGGGAGACCATCTTAAAGGCTCTCTAGCTCACAGACAGGGCTTCTGTGTGCATTAGAACAAGATACTCATCTGGGCAGAAGTAGCTTTGTGGTGTAGCTTGGTGTCGACCAGTCCCTTTGGGATTAAAACGTTTCTTCTTCCTGTTGGACCAGCCTGAATGCAGAGAACCAGACTTATACCTCAGTTGGCACCTTTTACACAATTCACACATGGCACAAGCATGCGTGGCCCTCCAGCTAAAAGTGATATGCAAGGAAAGGTACTATCGGGTGCAGTTAAGTCATAGGCTAAGAGTCTAAAGGTTGGAGGTTCAAGTCTAGCCAGAACCCACCTCAGAAGACAGGCCTGGCGATCTACTGAGCCTACACAGGGCCACCATGAAGCAGAATTGACTGGAGAGCGGCTAAGGACAACACAGGGTAGGTAGGTTCTGGAGAAAAGGCAGGGGCATCCCAGGAATGCAGGCACACGAGGGCCTCCAGGAAGTGCTCCCAGGAGCCTCCTTCATCCTCCGCATGTCTGAGCCACCTGGGGTTTGTTAGAGGCGAAATCACCATGACCAAGTGAGGAACAGAGACAGGCAGGTTGACTTCAATGGTGGCATCCGCTGGTGGTGCAGAGTTAACACGCTCGGCTGTTAGCCTGCAGCTCGGAGGTTTGAGTCCTCTGAGAAGTGCCTTGGAAGAGAGGTCTGATGATGTGTTTCCCAAAAGGCATCCATTGGAAAAGACCATGGTAAAGTCAAGTTCTACTGCGACGTTTCTGGGTCATGGGGCGTATTGGAACTGACCAAAGAGAAGCTGGTACTAGGACCCGGAGAGGAATGAACCGATGGCTGAGATCCCATAGGGAATGGATGTGGCTGCGGCCAGGAGAGGAAATATTTCCCTTTTGACTCTCCTGCCGTCCCTCTCGCTCCTGCCGTCCCTTAAGACCTGGGCTGTGAAAATAGAGCAGACCCCACCTATGCTGGGAGCAGGCAAATGAGAGGGCCCCAAGGTGTATTCCTTTCCCAGGACGGCCACAGCCAACTACCAAGAGGGGGTGGCTTTCAAGGACGGAAATGCACTCTCTTACAGCTCTGCCAGCTAAGAGTCCAAACCCAAGATGTGAGCAAGGCTACGCCCCCTGAAGGTTCTTGCGGAAGTCCTTCCTTGACTCCTCCCTCCTCAGCCTGTAGGTACCCCACTTCAGTTTCTGCTACTGCCTCCTCCCTGTGGGTGTGCGTCTCCTCTCCTCTCGTCAAAGGGACACTCATCAGAGCGGATTAGAATCCACCTGATTCTAGTACGGCCTCATGTTAACTGAATAGATGATGTCTTCAAAAAGCCTATTTCTATACAAGGTTAATGATTCCTGGGGGTTGGATTTCAACATACCTTGGGAGGTGGAGGTGGGGCAGGGGCACACAGAGTAACACATAACCCAAAGGAAAAGGGATAAACCAGCCTGGCTTCCCCTCTGGCTTCAGGTGCTATGTTGTGGAGACACTGGTGGTGGGGAGACTTTCACCATTTCTGCCCTGATTGCAGCATCTTCACGGACAGACTCTCACAGAGTGCCCGCCCCTCTGATTCTTCCCTCCAGGTATGTGCATGACATTCTCAATGGCTAATGCTTTTTTGAGCATGTGCTATATGTGGGTCCAGGTACTGAGCCAAACACGATATAGATTCCAGATGACTCAGCTCAAAGCTGCAAGTAGCAGAAACCTACACTGGCTGATGTCAAAAGATTAAAGAATGTACTAAAGCCATCTCTGGATGCCAATAGAATCGCTAAAGAGCCTAAGCTCCAGGTGTGGGGCTACCCGCTCAGGAATAACACCAAAGTGCTGCTGTGGAAAGGGGACACCAGGGACACTTCTGCTGCCAGGCTGGCCTTACACTTCAAGCATGCTCCATTGCTGCCAACTGGCCACCAAAGCAGCAGTGCAGCCACTCCTGTTCCCAGGTGTGCTAGTGTGGCTAGACTAGAGAAATAAATCTAGGGAAACTTATACATGTCTAAGAAAGAGTTTTATATACAAGAGCAATTGTATATTGAGAAAACATCCCAGATCAAGTCCATAAGTCTGTTATTAGTCCATATGTCTGATACCAATCTATAAAGTCCTCTTCAGACTCACGAAACACATGTAGTGACGCCGAATGCAGGATGATCACAGGCCAGTGGATGGAAGGTCTTGTGGATCCAGTGGCAATGTAAGCATATCAGCGCTTGTGTGGGTCTCCACGTGGCTCCTCCGGCTCCAGAACTCTGGCTGTATCAGTATAGCTCCATCAGGCTCCATCCATAGTTCGTGATATCTCACAGGGAGTGAGCATGTCTCCTGCCTCCAGCAAACTATCTCCTTAGCACCTCCAAATGAGGTCATCAAACTGCGACCCGATTGACAGGTTAAACTCCACCCCTTCACTCTTAAGTCTCAAATTGACAACAGATGATATAACTGCAGTCAGAAAGCTTCAGATCCCCTAGCCTCTGGGGCAGATCCATCCATCCGACTGACAGCGACTGCCCTGGAGCTGCGAGGAGGCTGGGAAAGTGCGAGTCCATGTCTGTGGTGGGAGGGGCTGCTGCCATCTATGGAGACCCCAACCCGGGGAGAAATCCAATCCCCAGACTCAGGGAGAGAAGGAGGGGCTGCCCACCAAGAAAGACAAGTTTTCACTTCAAGCCCATGGTCTAGTCTCTCATGTCTGAATCCTGCAAGAACCCAGTGAGGAAGATATGTTACCCCGGTTTATCAGAAGAGCTGTCTAAGGGCGAGAAATATGACCTAAGGGTCCAGAGGTAGGCAGCTGCTGAAGGGCCAGCATTAGGACTTGGTGCTGCGCTGTCAGACTCCAGAGCCCGTCTCCTAACCCTCACTCCCCTAGCCTTCTTGCCTATAGCATTGAGACCGTGTGTTACAGGAGGGACAAAGAGGACGACGGAGAGTCAATAAAGGAGAGAGAGTTTGAGGGTAAGGAGTGAATTAGGGACCTCTCTCCCCGACTCTAGCCATGTTTTATATCGGCAACTTGAGTCTAACAACTTGATCGTCAGGCCTTATATACTCATTCCTACCACCCATCGTCTGCTTCATACTGAGATTGCATGCAGGCTGCTGTGCTACTGGAAGCAATGCCCCCAGTCCGTCCAATAACACGGGCTCACACATGGGGCTCAGGTTTTAGCGGAGCCTCCAGAGTAATGAGGATGAGACAAGAAGAGGCCTGGAGGCGGACCTCTGAGAACGAGTCAATGGAAACCTTCAGGGAACCAACAGTACAGTGCAGGGGGTGGCAGGGGCTGCATGAAATTTGGAGGACACTCCATGATCTTTTCCTTCCATTTCCCATGACCTTCTCAAAGCTCTCGCGTCCATTCCGCAACTCACTGGCTCTGAGTTTGTCACGGAGAGGCACCGACTGCTGGCGGGCGAGGCCCTGTTTAGTGATAGGAGACAGCCCAGTAGCTGTAAAGATGGACAGAAATGGTGACAGGGGTCAGGGTGATGGGGGCCCGGCGATGTTTCCTTCGGTTGTCAATACGGTCACCGGGAAGTGACAACAACCTGATGGTGGCAATCTCTCTCTATCTTCTCCTTCCATGGCCCATGTATTGCAACGACAGGGCTAGGCTAAGTGCTGGCCAAAAGGGGCTGCAGGAAGATCTGACTTCCAGGTAGCTCATCACCACCTCTGGATGGTCCTCAAGCAACTGTACACCTTCCCGTCTCCTCTAAGCTGCCGTCCTGCCGGGGTGTGGCTGGGGTAGGTACATGGGCACTGCCAACTCCGCAGGGAATGCGGGAATCCCCTGGAATCTGTCCCAGGGGATGGCAAGCCTTGTATTCTGCTCACTACCATGCCTCCTCTGCTGCCAGGCTCTGTCGGAGAGCCGGGGCTGAGCAGCTTGCTATTGAATGAATGAACAAATGAATGAGTCTGCCCCTATCCTTGCAAATTCATACTGACCTTCCCTGGGGTGCCTAGGCCCTCTAACCAAACTGGGTCCTTACCTACCAGGCTGATCCCCAAGAGGCCGTCTGGAGCTGTGTCATACATCTCTTCCTCACCTGTTTCCACAGCTCCCTCTCTGATGAGTCATCCGCTTCCAGGACTCTTTCGAAAGATGACATCGCTCTCCTCCATTCCCCGTCTGCAGGGAAAGGTGGGATTCCCTCCGCCATGTCCTGCAACATCTGGGCTGGTGGTAGGTGACCGAGGAGGGTCTCAGGAGTCTCTCAGGAGTCTCAGGGGTGGGAGGGGGGTGGAGGGGGCAGGAGGCAGTGGTCACCTCCAGCCAGGATGCAAGCTCTGTGAAGCCCAAGAAATAGCCGGAAGGTCAGTAGCCTCACCCCAGACCCACTGCCGTCCAGTTCGTTCTCACTCGCAGGCACTCCACAGGACAGAGGGGAGCTGCCCCACAGCTGTCATCTTTACAGAAGCGGGAGGCTCCTTCTTTCCCCCAGGGAGCGGCTGTGGGGTTCAAACTGCTGACCTTTGGGTCGCCAGCTGAGCCCTTCAACCCCGTGCCACTAAGGCAGTATAGTAAACACAGAAACAAAAGAAAACCCACTGCCATCAGTTGATTCCACCGCAGATCCCTGCTGCCCCTGTGGGTTTCTGAGACTGTCACCCTTCATGGGAGTCAGGAGCCCCATCTTTCTCCATGTGGAGCAGCTGGTGGCTGCAGAGGCCACACTGCCACCAGGCCTGCCTACTCTAAGCTGTGGCGGTTTCCTGCACGACCTCGAGCTCACACACACAGCCGTCCAAATGCCGCCAAGACTACTAAATACTCAGTTCGGCGATTCTGATGACCCGCTCCAGCCCCACGATCTGCACTCAGCGGGGTCTGGTGGAGAATCCATGCTTATGCATTCCCAAAGGCTCAGCAGCGTCCCTCCACGCCTGCTCGGATGTCTCCACCCAGGGCCGTGAGCCAGAGATGTCTGCATCTGGCCACAGCTGGAAGCATTGAGATTCAGCACGGTGCACAGCCCCCTGTGCTGCGGGAAGCCTCAGAAAAGGGAAGCTCCCAGGCTCCAGCCTAGAGCCACATCTCTGCTCAGAAGGTGCCCCCGCCTGCTGGCTTCAACCCCCTGTCCCCCTCCTGCTCATTCTCTTGTTAATCTCGCTCTCTTCTCTCCCTCCGGCCTGTGAGACAGGGAAGGTGTGTGGCAGCCGGGCAGGCCGGAAGCCGAGAGGTAAGGGTCAGGCTGGGAAGAGAGGCTGCCAGCAGCAACCTTTTGCTTGGCCCCCTCGCTGCCTCGTGTGTGTCTGCTTCCAGGGAGAAGGCAAGGGCATCCGTGGCAGAGACCCAGCGGTGTGTGGGACATGACTGAACCTCTCTGTGACTAGGCTTTCTCATCTGGAAGATGGGGATAATATTCCACCACCCAGTGGTCAGTGTGTCCGACTGTGGTGGCACTGGAAGCTATGCCACCTGTGTTTCAAACCCCCAGCAGGGCCACCCATGGTGGACAGGTTTCAGCAGCGCTTCCATGCTGAGACAAGGAAGAAATGTCTGACAACCTACTGGTGATAAGAAGTCGGTGGCACTGCGATAGAGCTTGGGATGCCATCCCAGACTTCCACGTGCTTCATTGGGCTTGTCAGCGGGAGGGCTTGTGGCTGGTGAAGGGCCTGGTGTGGGTTGGGTGACGTGGAGGACAAGGGCAGGTGAGGGAGGAGGCTGAGCCTTGGAAGTTGAACGCCTGGCCTTGCTTCCTAGACTGTCTGAGTCTGGAAACTTGGTTGAAACCTGTTCAGCCTCAAAGTTTCCACTGACATATGGGCAACGGCCTAGCGCATCTTGAGGAAGCCACGCCAGGGGATGGGACCGTGGGTATAAGGGTTTCTAAGAGAGCAACTCCACAAGTCTTGTGCTGTTGTACCAAGGATAGCTATGAGTTGGGACCACAGCACCCAACGAGAGAGAGAGAGAGAGGAGGCAGTGTGGAGCCATGGAGGTATGGGGAGAAGGGGGCTTTGGGGGGCCAGTTAGGGTTGAGGGACCAGGTTCCCACTGCCATCAAGTTGATTCTGACTCACAGCAACCCTACAGGACAGGGTAAAACTCCCTGTGGGCTTCCAAGATGGTCACTCTTGACAGGAGTCGAAAGCCTCATCTTTCTCCTGCGGAGCAGCTGGTGGGCTTGAACTGCAGACCCTGAGGTTCACAGCCCAACACATAAGCGTCCCCCACCAGCACCCCTTGAAGGAGAGACCGGTTTTTACTGCCCATCAAGATTCATCTGGGCATTTTGCGTGCTCTGACTCATGCCATTCTCCCTCCAACACTCGGCAGCAAGTATAATTAGCACCCCCATTTTCCAGATGAGGAGAACCAGGCTTCAGGAGGTGAAGTGATTCCCACCATCACAGAGCCTGGTTCAAGCAACGCGCCCACAGTCTGCACACCCAGCCACAACATTGCCGGAGCAGGAACCCCTCAGCCTGGAGTAGGGCAGACCCCAAATCAACCAGGAGCACCACCTGGAGAGTGAATCCCATCTTCTCACCCCTCCACAGACCCACAGCCCCCCGCAGGGCTGCAGTGAAGCATGGAGCAGAGAAAGTGCGTGAAGACGAAAGCCCGCCCAAGGGCCATGGTTTCTGGCTGGTCTCCTCTTCCGGGCAGATGCAGGCAGATTCCACAAGCCAGGAGTCCGGAAGGACAGTCTGAGGAGACGTGAGAGCTCAGCTCTGGAGAGACGGGAGGGAAAGAAGT
>NW_022107432.1:25629285-25631307 GCF_000313985.2 Echinops telfairi | reverse complement strand
GCTTGGAGCTATTTACAAAGCTTGCCACTGCCTCTGTCACCATTTGGAGAGCCTGGCGCTGTTTGTCATTCTGTGGGGTTTGGGTTTTGTTTGCCGAGCTCGGGATGATGGGGAGAGGCTAGCGCTGTCTGTGTGACTAGGTTCCGTCTTTGTCACTGTCTCTGCTGGCTCCACGGAGCCCATCACTGCTGGTGCTGTGCTGTGGACAGAGCCTATTACTCCCTGTTCCTCGGCTCGCTGAGCCCTCAGGGCTGGTATCAGTGGCTCTGTGGATGTCCACGGAGTCTGTCGCTGTCACGGGCATAGCCCTCCATGCCCATCACTGCCTGGGTCCCCGTGTGCAGATGGAGCCATGGATGGGCTCCTGCAGGCTGCTCATCGTGCTGCTAAGGAAGCAGAGACACTCACTCTGTGGGACTCTTTGCTGAGCTGTGCCACTGCCGGTGTCATTTCTGTGTCACGCTTTACAGAACCCACCTCAGTCTGAGCTGTTGCCAGGAGTCCAGTGGCAGAACCTGGTGCCATGAACAACTATTCTTCATAGGCAGTGACAACCTCATCGAGAGTCCATCTCTGATCACTGCCATCACTGCCCCGCCCTAGACCAGCACCCAACCACGCCCCCTCCTCAAGGCCCTGCCACGCTTCAGACTGCCCAAAGACCAAGCCCCTCTGTCCTCACTCCCTTGCTCCAGATGCCGTAGCCTGCTTCCTGGAGCTCAAGTCCACGACAGTGCCCAAGTGGCCCCCGTGGGGCAATGATGGCTTTGAACCAGCAGATCTGCAGAGCGGCCAGGATTGGCAGGAGACATGAAGGATACCAAAAGAGGGGAGCCTTCCATAAAAGATGAAAGCCTTTGGCCTCTCCATCTGATGGGGCTTGAAGGCTGTCATTGGGAGGGAGATGGTGCTATTCATTATGGACGAAGTGCAGCAAGGGCAGGCAGCTGGTGCAAGTGATCAAGTGGCCAAGTGGCATCACGCAGCGAGGGCCCCCCCTTCGGTGGTGGAGATAAGGGATGCCCCTCGCATGCACCAGGCTGGCTGCACCCAGGGCTGGGGGGGCAGGAGACAGGCACTGGGAAGAGAATACCTGTGGGTGAAGCACTGCCTCCTTCAGACCCCAGCACCCTCCAGGACCTTGAACTTCAACCCCCTGGTGGGAAAGCCAAGAGGAATCGTCATGACACTGCTCATTTCTTGTAGAGGTAAAAATAGAACATCAGAACGCGTGTTCAATGGGGTGGGGGGCGAGTGGAGAATCGAAAGGAACAGTTAAAAGAAACCCAAAGACTATTGGAGAGGGGAAAAGAAAGAAAGAACATCCTCATTGAAAACCGAGAAAATATGTGTTGAGGATCAAAAAGACTCACTCCTGGAAAGGAAGGAAAAAAATAAAATTAAAACCAGAGAGAAAGACTGGGAGACTGACTAGCAGAGAACAGGAAGCCACATCAAGAACAATGGTGCCTCCAGGTGTGTGATCTAGAAACTAACTCCATCTGCGTCTGCTTCTGGAAGCACTCCAAGGGGAAGAGGAAAGAGGGAGCGGCCGGGTCAGGTGCAAGGTCAAAGGCAGAAGAACCTGGAGCCGCTTGTGAGGAAGGCCAAAGCCAGTCAAGGGAGGTGCCTTAAATATTTCAAAGTTTGGAAGCCAGGTGAAGAAGCAACGAGATCCCTCTGTGATCGGTGGGTGATCCTTGATCACAGTGGGAAAGGTGGCCAAGGGAGGGAGAGGGTCTGGTGCACAGCTGGGGAAAATCTGTGCAGGAAGGTGGCCCAAGCTGCCTTTTGATGGTGACCCTTGAAGGCTAAGATCAAACTTGAAATGAGGCTGGTAGCGCTCTACCGTGATGAGGCTACCATGACGCCCTTCCTGTGCGAATCACCCTACGGTTTACAGTCTGTTTTCCTTGGCACCATTTCATCTGATCCTCATGCCAGCCTCTAGGATGGTTCGGAAAGGGAGCCCGCATCATAGGTGAGGAAATGAAGATGGACACAGGTTAAGAGGCAAGAGAG
>NW_022107432.1:25626240-25628729 GCF_000313985.2 Echinops telfairi | reverse complement strand
CTTGGGGTTTGGACTGTTTCAGGCATTTGAAAGTTTACTGTCAAACAGGGAGGGTTGGGGCGGGGTCTGGGGAGGAGAGGTGGAGAGGGGCTGAGGGCTAGGGACCCAGGGCAAGCAAGCAAGATGAGAGCCCTTGCAGGCAGAGAAGAGGTGTGTCCAGGGCCAGCCTGGGAAACGGGCAGTGAGAAACGAAACGGCCTGGGAAGGAGACTGAGCGGCAGCTGGAGCCCAGAGGAGCCTGCGGGAAGGAGAGGCCGGTGGGGCTGGAGGCTGAGAGCTGGGGAAGACGGTGTGACGTCTGTGATAACTCCGGGAGCAGAGACTGACGTGGGAAGGAGGCCGCCTGGAATCCAAGCAAACTGGGGCAGGGGGACAGGAGGGGGCATGGGGACGGGAGCCAGGTGCTCTCCCCACAGTTCCAGGGGCCCTGCTGTAGCTGCCTACCTACTCGTCTGGTGTGTTCATTAGATGCTGTGTCTTAATCAGCTGAAAGCTGGCTTGTTCCCTGATATGGGGAGCTGGGAGGCAAGGGGGGAACCCGAACCCAGCATGCAGTTCCTCCCTGCTCTACCTGGGAAGGCAGGCTGCAGTCCCTTCCGCTGGGATCTCAGAGAAGACCGAGGCACAGTGAGCCCGAGCAGGGGCATCACTATTGAATCATGGCCCCTCACTCAAGATGCGTCCAGTTGGCTGGCCCGTGATTCCCAGTGACTAAGTAATGCAGTCAAGACACAACACACCCCTTACCCGGTTAAGTTCAGCCTCACTGGTACCTTACAAGAGATACAGGGAAAGGGAAGCTAGCCGAAAAAGAAGAACCTGAAAGTGAAGTGTGAGCAGAGCACATCATTTGGAAACCGGGTCCCTGTGATGAGAACCTCCTAGATCCAGGGGAAGAGGGTTACTGAGACACCCGGAGATCACCAAGGGATGCCAAGCCCATAGATGTTGAAAGGAGACCAAGACTTTTCCCCCAGAGTCAATGGAGAGAGAAGGCCTTTCCCTTGAGCTGAGTTTGGACTTGTAGCTCCCTAGATTCCAAGTGGATTCTCTCACAGCTGCAACCCGATTGATGGACTAAACTCCACCCCTTCACTCTTAAGTCTCCAATTGACAACAGATTATGTAACTACCACACCTCCTATCCCAGGGATGTCACCAGGGCCCAGCCTCCTTGCCCACTAGAGCAGGGGCCAGCAGGCAGGCTGGGAAGGGAGCAAGAGGGGGTGCACATGTGGTTTCCAGGGCAACCAGGGCAGGGCAGGTCTGAGGGAAAGGGACTGCAGGTCCACTGTCTTTTTGAAAGGAGGGACAAACAACAGAGGGTTGGGGCCCTTGGAGACTTCTGAGGCATCCCCTGTCCCACCGACTGTGAGAGAATCCACTTGTGTTTGTCAAAGCCATCCACGCGTGGTATTTCCATTCCAGCAGAACTTGATCATCATGGCAAAGAGCCAGCGTTCCCTTCAGCCAAGAGCCAGAAGAGAGGTTGACCAGCTCGCCTGAGGAGAGGATGGGTGAAGAAGCCAGGGAGAAAGAGGACACTGGGGCAGGGGAAGGTCAGAAGAGGAGGGAATGAAGGGTCTTAAGAGATGGGAGACCCCTCACCACCACCACCCCCAAACTCCCCCTCCACCACCACCA
Source organism: Echinops telfairi (assembly GCF_000313985.2). NCBI lineage: Eukaryota > Metazoa > Chordata > Mammalia > Afrosoricida > Tenrecidae > Echinops > Echinops telfairi. Next base: position 25,627,085 of record NW_022107432.1, on the reverse strand, counting down.
CCCCTGTGGTGTTGTAGTTACATGTTAAGTTTCCACCCCAAGGTTAACAGTTGGAAACCACCAGCCACAGGGGGGAAATGTGGCTTTCTGCTTCTCGGCAAAGAGTGACCGTCTTAGAAGCGCACAGGGGCAGTCTTAGCCTCTCTAAAGGGGACCTTGTGATTGAAATTGACTGGATGGCTTAGTGTGTGAGTGAGTCCTGAGATGGGGTGGCCACCTCCCCTGCCTCCACCCAATGCAGCCATCTGAGCACACTAGCTCACCACAGTCACGGTGCCAGGTTCATCCCCACTCCCACAGCCCTTTCACCAGCCCCGGATTGGAAGCCGGGTCCAGACCATGGAAAACGATGCTTCCTTCCAAGCGCCCCATACAGACCAAAGCGTCTTGGGGTGGTACAGTTACGAAATCGGTGGCTCACCGAAAGGTTGAAGGTTCAAGTGCACGCAGAGGCACCGTGACAGAAAAAGCTGGTGGAAGCCTGGCCCTTGGAAGCCCTGTGGAGCACAGCTCACCGCTGACGGTCACACAGTGTCAGAATCCACTCACGTGATGGCAACTGGGGTCGGTTCGCTTTTGTTGTTATGGAAACAGACTACAACTCCCTCACTGATGAGACCCACACCATCCTTTGTCCACCTTCTCGGTGGGACAGGGGATGCCTCAGAAGACTCCAAGGGCCCCAACCCTCTGTTGTTTGTCCCTCCTTTCAAAAAGACAGTGGACCTGCAGTCCCTTTCCCTCAGACCTGCCCTGCCCTGGTTGCCCTGGAAACCACATGTGCACCCCCTCTTGCTCCCTTCCCAGCCTGCCTACTGGCCCCTGCTCTAGTGGGCAAGGAGGCT
>NW_022107432.1:25621843-25625140 GCF_000313985.2 Echinops telfairi | reverse complement strand
TGAAGCAGGGAACTGCTAAGGCAGCTGCACCCTGGTGCGACCATCACAAAGCAAGAGACCCCAGAGCTAGAAAGGTGAGGCTCACCACTCATTTATCCCTCCGCCTTTCAATTAGCCCCACATATCATTATCAGCCAGGCTGGCACAATTAACTAACTCACAGCCTGACCTCAAGGCCTCCCTCTCTCAGAAACACCAGCTCCGCCTGCACACGTGGGTGCCAGCCCCGGGAGGGTGGGGTGGAGGCTGAATCCATCTGAGAGCACGCTCTCATACGCACGCGTGCCTGCAGACAGCCATGCCCACAAAAGGAGCATTCAGCCCACAGGCCCCCACCGCGGCAGACAGCTCAGCACTCCATAAATACAACTTAAATTAAATATGCACAAACACACCCGTGGCAAGCCACCAGGCTCCGTGCTCTGCCCCAGGCAAGGGCGTTGGGACGCGCAGTCTCTGCACAGCTAAGGAGTCTTTGATTTGACAAATAAATTACATTTCTTGCACATTAAAGAAAAGGCTTTGAAGTTTCAAAGACCAGGCCCAGGAAGTAGTGCCCTCGCTAGGGGACAGGGGCAAGGGGTCAAGTTCTCCTCTTGCTGCTCCTATCACTGCAAGACTGTCCTCTTCCCTGGGGCCTTGAAGACATTGAACATCCCCATCAGGAGGCTGAGACAAGGTCAGTGGTTCCCCCCAAGCCCTGCTGCCTTGCTCATGGGAGGGAAAGCCCCGGGTCTCAGTGCAGGCACTCTGAGCATCCACCAGGAGTCCACACCTGGTCCCAGCTGGATGGCAGGGCTCCCAGGGCAACATTGGGGTATCAAGGCTATCTTGGGGTCTTCCTCTCCCCCTTTGGGGGAGCTCTCCTTAGTAGACTCCCAAGAGTATATCAGACTAGAGAAATTAAAGAATACACACACACATACACACACACACACACACACACACACACACAATCAGTTGTCATCAAGTGAGCTCCAGTATATGACAACCCCATGTAGTTAGACTAGACCTGTGCTCAGAAGGGTTTGCAGTGGTTGTGATTTTTCCTTCTGAGGCACCTCTGGGTGGCCTCAAACCACCAACCTTTGGGTTAGCAGCTGAACCCACATTAACCTTTTGCCCCACCTGGACCACCCAGGCTTCTCATCTTGACCCTATAGGAGAGGGTAGAACTGCCCCTGTGGGTTTCCCAGACTGTATGTAAACTCTTTACCCATCAGATATTAATGATGTGCCCTTTTGCATCTCCGTGGTACCTTTCTATAGTCACGGAGAGGTGTTAGAGCCTCGTAGGATGGATTCCCAGCTCAGGGGCTCAGCTGATATCTAACTAGATTTCCCCCCCTTCTCTATCGAGTGTTAGTGACAATGTTTTCTAGGCCGGTTCTTCCGAAAGGGCCGGCTAGGTCTCTGGCCCACTCTCTAGGGCAGTGTTCGGCAGGCAGACATGGCCTCAGAACTACGTGTCTGTCTCCAGGATGCTTCCCCAACCTCTCCTTCCCTGGCAGGACCCCTGCCAGTCCCTGCTTAAAAGCCTCCCCCATTGATCTCAGTTGTAGCTAAATCTTTTAAAACAAGTAATTTTCTGCAAAGGTCATTGCAACCTTCAAAGCCGTCTGGCGGCAGCCTGGTGACCCTGGGAAGGCTTTGGAGGGAGGCCAGGTGGAGGGTTGAGGAGTGGAAGGCCTCTCAGACTACAGACCGAACCGTCCACAGGCCTCTAGGCAGCTCTCCTGAGCCATCTTACCTCCGCCTTCATCAGACAAACATCACACACACAGCCGTGGCTCGTCAGAAGGGAGAAGGACTGAGACCAGCCAGCTGTCACAGATGAGACAGCTGAAGCTCAGCGAGATGGCATAACTTCTCTGCAGATGCACAGCAAGCTGGGCCTGTCCCCAAGCTTCCCTGTTTCCACTCCAGTGGTCTTTGAAGGTTAGCTCCACACACCGCTTTTAATCCGGCAAGGTGATTATTTACAAATACTCAGCGCTGGTGGTGTGGCTGGGTAAGCATTGGGCTGCTGATTCCAAGGTTGGTAGTTCAAAACCAACAGCCAATCTGAGGGAGAAAGAGGAGGCTGTGTGTTCACATAAAGATTTCCCCAAACACAGAAACCAGACTCACTGCCATTGGGGCCATTCTGACTCATAGCAATTTTATAGGACAGGGAAAGGTGCCCCTGCGGGTTTCTGAGACTGCAACTCTCTTGGGGAGTAGACAGCCTCGTCTTTCTCTTGCACAGTGGCTGGTGGGTTCAAGCTGCTGACCTGAGGTGAGCAATCAAAATCCTCATCCGCTATGCCACCTGGACTCGGCTCAATGGCAGTGGGGTTGGCTTTGATGTGATTTGCTAGGTCCAGGCTAACACATGTGCTTGAACATGACCTGTCTCTCACATCCTCCTCAACATTGCTGCCTCTGGCAAACTGCTATTCACACTCCAAAGCCCAGTTAGACTGTCACGTCCTTCCTGATGTTCCTGTCCACTTCCGTCCCAACCTCCCCGGTCTGAACTACACCTTCCCTGGGTCTCCATGGCTCCACATGGATGCTCTTGTGAGAGTCCTGCTTTACTATTAACTATTTGCTGCCTCTTTTCCCCCATATGCCCTCCAAGGTCAACAATCCTATAGTGGTATCCAGGGCAGTGTCGGCTCCATTGACATCACTAACCGAATACCAGTTGACCATGCCAAGGCATGTGTGGAAAGGAGGAACAGTTTAGAATGGTGCTTAGAATAACATCTGAGGTCTGACAGGTCTTCAAACAAGTAGCTAACTAAGTGAGGCTTCATCTAAGTCCATGTGGAAGAAGCACACCAGCCTGTGTGATTCAAGTAATTTTAAATAGCATAATCCAAATCTAAAGGAGGTGTGTTAGTCTGGTTACTTTAGAGAAACAAAGCCACAGAAACTCATATGTATAAGAGAGAATTGTATATAAAGGTTAAGTACACATCAAGAAAACATCCCAACCCAGTGCTGCCCAAGCCCACAAGTCCAACATTAACCCATATGTCCAACTCCAATCCACAAAGTCCTCCTCCATCTCACAAAACAGATGCAACGATGCTGACTGCAGGGGGAAAGCTGAGTCAGTGAACGTGGTGAGGTCAATTGGTCCACTCCCCTGCCCTTCCCCAGCATCAGCATCAATGACTTTTACACCCTGAACGGGGCATTTATTAAGATGGGGCTTCTCTTTTAAAAGCCCCTGTAGAGGTCAGGTTGATTCAAAAGCAAGAGACCTAGACCAAAAATTAAGTTTGGGGTTGGGGTTTGAAGATAGGA
>NW_022107432.1:25607092-25620346 GCF_000313985.2 Echinops telfairi | reverse complement strand
GCATCGAGGCAATGAGGGCACTCAGCTCGGTCAGCTGTGAGGTTCCGGCAGCTCCACCCTGGTGAGAAGGAGCTCATCCATCACCCATGCACAGACTCCCTCTCACTCACTCGCTGGTCCCCTGGGCTGTTCCCTAAACACCCCAGGAATGCCCTGGATCAGTGGGGTTGCTGCACATCCGCACACCATGCTCCTCACTCATAGAAGTCCTCCTGATCATCTTCCATCTTGTGTATGTGGTAACTACACACACACACACACACACACTATAACGAAGTGCTTGTCACTGGCCATTTCAGCAGCGATGTGAATGCTATTCACCATGTGTCCAGTCACCCTCACGGTCCACTCCGAGTTTTCCATCACCCTTTGCAGAAACTCGGGAGCCTTGGTGTTGTCGTGGTTATGTGTGGGGCTGCTACCTGCAGGCTTCAGGCTGCTCAACAAAATAGACGGGATCCGATGATAAAATTGAATGCTCACATCACATTCTAAAATATTTTTATTTATATGCCTTTTATATTCCCTATGTAATAAATATAGCAGTATTTTCACGAATGCTTTTCTTATCCCATGTGAGGTGCCGGCCCACTTCTCCTGGGCCGACAGGAGGCTATGCGCCTGGGGATAGGTAGTGTGTTAGTCTGGGTACTTTAATAGAAACAAATCCACAGAAATTCATGTATAAGAGAGAGTTGTATATAAAGGTTAAGTGTACATCAAGAAAACATCCTTACCCAGTGCTGCCCACAAGTCCAACGTTATCCCATATGTCCGCCACCAATCCACAAAATCCTCCTCACAAAACACATGCAATGGTGCTGCCTGCAGGAGGAAAGCCGAATCAGTGAATGTGTAAGCATCTCAGCACTGGCAGGGGTCTCCACACAGCTGCTCCAGCACCCAGAGTTGCATTGGGGTAGGTCCATGCAGCTTCTCCTTGGGGATGTCTTGTAAGAAGTGAGCCTTGCCAGCTGAAGTAGGGAACTGGCTAAGGCAGCTGCACCCTGGTCCGACCATCACAAAGCCAGAGACCTGAAAACTCGAAAGGCAAGGCTCACTGAGCCATTTATCCCTCTACCTTCAATTAACCCCACATGTGTTTGTCAGCCAGGTTGTCACAGTAAACTAACTACCTCAGGTAGGTGAGGATGGACAGTCTGTGAGACTATGCACCAAGAGGAAGCCCTTAGGGACTAGCCAAACCTCCCCCTTGTCGGGCAACCTGGCTGGAGCAGCAGAAAGAACTTGGACAAAATATACCATGTCTGTGGCACATAAGTAACTTCAGCTCTGCCCCACCTTCTTCTTCAGCGCCCCACAATCCGTCCATCCGCTCATATTCGCTAACAACAAAGAGACCCCAGTTAAGAGGACACGGGTTTCCTATAGGTACAACTTTTCGGCTTTATGGGTAAATATTGGTATTGTGTTAAGGAATGAAATAATTCATCTGTTTTGTATGCTTCTTAACAGCTGCTAAGCTTTATCATTTATTAATAGACTTATAGTTCATTAGACTTTTAAGAATTAAGTATAGAGCCACTAATGGATTAAATTTAAATAATTAAGCTGGCATAAGTGGAGAGGGACGGCAGGGGAGAACTGCGCTCTGCACACCGGGGAGCGTGTGTATCAAGGACGCCGCACAGGCCCAGACGCCCAGGCCCACACGGGTGCCTGTATGCTCAGGGGTGAGAAGCAGACAACTCCGAACAGCGAGGTCGAGTCTGATTCCCCTCCAACAGTGACTCCAGACCCCAGGGGTTAACCCGGGCCTTTTTCTTAAGCCAGGATCCCGGATGGTGGACTGGTTAGCATTGGGCTGCTAACCACAAGGTCAGCAGTTCAAAACTACCAGCTATTCCTTGGGAGAAAGACAAGGCTTTCTACTCCCATAAGAGCTACCGTCTCAGAAATCCACAGAGGCAGTTCTACCCTGTCCTATGGAGTTGCTGAGTTAGAATCGACTTGATGGTGTTGTGTTTGATTTGTGTTTCTCTTGGCAGGGCTGTTTGTATGCCCGGCTACCGCCAATCAGAAATTCCCAGGGTGCCTCAGGTGCACAGTATGAGAGAGACAAGGGTGGGTCACATTCAATCTCCTTGGGGGCTCCATCTTTCCCTCCCTTGGATACTCTCACACCTGATGCAGTCAGATGTAACAGGGTAGGACTGAACCCTGAAGGCCCTTCAGTGACTGGTTTAGTTCTTTAGACTGAAATCACTGGGTCTTTCTTCCAAGGGACTTCTGAGTAGACTCAAACCTTCAACCCTTAGGTAAGCAGCTGTGATAGTTACATAAGCTGTTGTCAACTTGAGACTATTAAGAGTGAAGGGGTGGAGTTTAGCCTGGCAATCAGTTCACAGCTTGATGACCTCATTTGGAGGCAACAAGGAGATAAATAGCTTGCTGGAGGTGAGACACACACACACACACACACCCACATACACACCCACACACTCCCTGTAAAACATTCCTCTTGACAAGCCACATGGAGCTACGCTGATGGAGCCAGAGCCCTGGAACTGAAGGAGCCACATGGAGACCCACACCAGCACTGAGATGCTTCCACCACCACTGGATCCAGAAGATTTTCCACTCACTAGCCTGTGATCTTCCTGCACTCAGCGTCACTGCATGGCTGTGTAAGTCTAAAGAAGAATTTATGGACTGCCGCTTAATGCACAATTGCTCTTTGATACAAAGCTCTCTCATATACACATATGAGCGTCTATGAATTTGTCTCCCTAGCCCATCCAGACTAATCCAGCAGCCAAGCGTGTTAATCCAGGGGCTCCCTTCTCTTAATTTGTTAGTATTGTCCATTGCTGTGGAGCTGTTTTAAAGCCTCTCTTTTTCCTGCTGGCTGCAATCTCACAGTCATGCATTCTCCAGCCCCGGGCCATCCTGCAGCTCCAGCTGCTGCACTGGGGCTCGCCTGACTGGCTGAGGGTGGACGGGAGCATCCACACCCCTCCATGGGGACTGAATATTGGTCCCTTGTAGAGCGGGGAGCAAGGCCAGCTGGCCGTGCCCCGACCTCATGGGGGCGCATGTCATGGAAGGAAGTATATGGGGGGCCTAAGGATTGATGTTGGGGGTTTATCCTGATCCAGAGGTTCATTCAAAGACCCCTCCCAGGAAGCAAGTCTTTAGATCAGTGGTTTTCAACCTGTGGGTCGCGACCCTTTGGGGGGTTCAAATGACCTTTTTACAGGGGTTGCCTAAGACACTTCTCTATCCATCTCCAGGTGGGTCTGCCCACATGCAGATATGCCTACATACGAGTACCTGGCATGAAGATTTTTACCCATGCTACACCATGCTTCAAGACAACATTTCATTTATTTGTCATTAGAAATAAATATTTCACAATATAGAATTACATATCGTTTTGTGATTAATCACTAAGCTTCAGTTATGTTTCATTTGTAACAATGAAAATACATCCTGCATATCAGATATTTACATTCCGATTCATAACAGCAGCAAAATTATAGTTCTGAAGTAACAACGAAAGCAATGTTCTGGTTGGGGGTCACCACCACATGAGGACCTGTATTGCAAGGTCACGGCATGAGGAAGGTTGAGAACCGCTGCTCTAGATGAGCCTTGAGCGGACGTCCTGGCGTTGGCCGGGCGAGCGGGAGGAAGAAGAGTCTTTCAGCAGCAAGAGCAGCAGGTGCAGAGGCTCAGAGTGGAGTCTTGGCCATTTGCTCTCCCTCGATCAGATGGGATGCCTCTCCTTCCTGTGGACCCCGGATGTTGTGCCTATCTTGTGCAGGTACCTTGCTCCCCCATCGTGTGATGATCACGTATGAACCGGATGAATTATCTCTGCTGGCCAACACGTTCCTGAGGGCAGGAGTGAGAGCTGTGGGCCTGCAGCTGTGTGGCTCTGAGATAAAGGTGGATGGAACTCCGTTTGCCTTTGTTTCCTAGTGCAGCTGCGGCAGATATACCACGCGTGCGTGACCTTCACCAACAGAAATGCATCTTCCCACTCCAGGGCACTGGCTCTATGGAAGGCTCGCTCTGTCTGTTCTGGGAGAAGGCCCTTCTCTGTCTCAGCTTCTCTGACATCCTCGGAGACTCACACCAGACCTCTGACTACCACCCCCAGTCCCCACCCTCACTCCTCACCCCACCCATGCTTCCTTCTGTGTGCCTAATGGGTTCCTTTCGTATCTGGAAGGTGGTGGGTGGAAAGCACACACACTACAATGACCTCAGGAGCATGACACAGAACATGTTATTCCCACGCAGGATCACGTTCACCAACCCTCGCTCGTTCACTCGCTCCCTCCTTGCCATTGAGCCCAGGCCGACTCATGGAGACCCTATAGGACAGAGTAGACCTGCCGTTGTGAGTTTCCCAGACTGTAGCTCTTTATGAGAGTAAAAAAAGCCTCATCTTTCTCCTAAGGAGCGGCTGCTGGTTTCGAACTACTGACCTCCATGGATCACAGCTCAACGCACAATTATGGCACCAGGGGTTCAGATACCAGCATACATTTGGGGAGACACAATTCAGTCCTTAACCCCACACCCTAAAGAGGTGAGCACCTGACGCGTTCACAGTGTGCAGGGAGTCTCCCGGTGGGGCAACTGGTTAACACACTCAGTTCCCAACCAGTACGTTGGAAGGTACAGCCTATCTAGATGTGCAGCAGAAGAAAAGCCTGGCATGGCAATCTCCTTCCAGAAAATCGGCCCTGGGGAACCCTGTGGCGCACAGGTGTGCTCTGACTGGAGTCAGACTCACTTGATGAGGAGTGATTTGGGCATCGTGCCAGGCACCCAGCAGGGGCTCTGTAACTAGAGCATGAGAGAGCTGGGTGGAAACGCGATTCTGTCACCAGCCCGCCAGTCCCCAGGGGAGTGACAACATCTCTGGATGGCCATCTCCCGTCTGTCAATTGGGGGACATGTCTACCGCATAGGCGTGAAGTCTTGACTGTGATCATATAGTAAGTCCAGTGCAGTGGGTTTGCGCTGGACTTCGATGGGCCTGCGGGGGATCGGACTCCAAGGAGGTCTGGGGGCACAGACATTAAGCGCCGCACTGTTGGCCAAAAGGTTGATGAATCGATGCTTCCTGGAAGTAAAGACCCAGCGGTCTCAGGTGTGCCTGCCTGCCTGCAGCCATGGCTATGTCCCATCGCCTCTTTGCAGGGGGAAGGTAGACGTTGCCTAAGGAAGGCTGAAGGAGAATCGGTGCATTTGAAGGACGGCGCTGGAGAAGAGTGCTGGACGTACCATGGACTGACGGAAGCGCAAGCTCATCTCCCCAGAAGAAAGACGTACAGCCAGAATGCTCCTTAGAAACAAGGACGGTGGGATTTGGCCTCACGTGCTTTGGCAGCGCGATCAGGAAAGCTCAGGCCCTGGAGAAGCACCTGCATCATGCCGTGGAGAGGGGAAGCAGAAAAGAGGAAGAGCCTTGACAAGATGGATTGACCCAGGGGCGGGACCAGTGGGCTCAAGCAGGAGAACAATTGTGAGGTTGGGGCAGGACCGGCCGGGGTTTTGTTCCATTGCACACAGGGCCGTTATGAGTCAGAACCGACCCGTCCGCACCTAACAGCAACATGTATGTATCTAAAAACTGCTCAGCACATACAGGCCACTTCAGTGACTTCTCTTGTTAGACACAACTATCCCACTCACCCGTGACTGGGATCATACAGGACCCCCACATCCAGGAGCTTTATCCATCTCTGGCTCTGAAATCCAATCACTATTTTCAGAAGCAGATAAACAGGGACGGGGCAAGGAAACCTTCCCAGTATCTGGTTCTCCTTGGCCAGAAGCCTCGGCTGATGACCAGCCCTGCCCATCTTCTGGGCCTTCAGCTCAGCGCCTGCAGTCGTGAGTTCCCGAATGAGCCCAGTATGCTCCCTTGAATCGCTGAGAGACATTAGACTGCGTCCAGGTGAGTTCCGACCTTCCCCTGGGTTGGCTGCCTCTTAGTTACTTGAAAACGGGCTCTAGGGCCCTTGTGACAAGGGTCTCCTAACGAGCTAAAGAGCCAGGGCCAGGCCTGAATCCAGGCTTCTCCACCCTCCGAGGCGTCATCCCCACAGCCCAGGAGGATTTTCTGGAGTCAGGCTGCACTTGTCCAGCGGGCCCCCAAATCGGGTGGCCCCAGGAATAGCCGAAAGAAATGCTGCCTGGTCCTGTGCTGTCTCTACAATCAGCTGTGGGTCAGACCCTTGTGGCCCATCTGGCTGGGGTTCAGAGGAACCCCAGGCCTTTCTGCCCACTCCTTCGTAGTCTGGAAGCTACATTGTAATCCCAGTGTGATGTCTGCATGGAAGGAGCTGAATGAAGGATGGATGGATGATGGTGGTGGTGGTGGTGGTGGTGGTAGGGGGGCGTGTTTGAAAGCAACACATCATCGTATCGAGTGGCGACACATGAGATGCATTGGCCAGGGGTTGAACTAGGGTCTCCTACCCAGGAACGGGGAGGGGTTCTATCCCAGAATCACCAGTCACCAGGAGTCAGGTTTGTGGCTGCTACATGCAGGTGCATTGACTCCAGCTCGGATGCTACGTGACAGGGTGGAATGACTGAGTAGGAAAGAAGGGACCCTGGTGATGGAGTTTGGTCATTGGCGGCTGCTAAGCACAAAACCAGTGGTTCAAGGCCACCAGCTGCTCCGAGGGACAAAGACGAGGCTGTCTGCTCCCACAAACAGCAACAGCCTCAGAAGCCCTATCGTGGGAGGCTTTGAGTTTTCAATCTTTGCAGGAGCAGGCTTCCATGTCTTTTCATCCAGGGAACATTCAAATCATCAACCTTACAGTTAACATTTGTGCCCCCCAAGGTCCCTAGGAGTGAGGTTCCCCACAACCCCAAATCAGTCCAGTGGATTCTCACCAAAAAATCCAAACCCACCACCATTGAGTTGATTCTGACACTATAAGACCGGGCAGAATTATCCCAGTGGGTGTCCTGCTGTAAATCTGTCCTGTACTGAAGCAGGAAGCCTCATCTTCCTCCCTTGAAGCAATGGGTGGGCTTGAACCACTGACCTTACTGGGCTTCCATTATAACTCACCAGAAACAAAGTGCACACGTTGGGCAAATTCATTAACCTTTCTGACCCGCAGCTTCCTCTTCTGCAACGTAATGTCCTTGGAAGATTGCTGAGAATTAAATGAGGTGCTGTCTGTTCAGTACCAGTGGATCTGGTGCCCAACGTGCTGTTCTGCAAGGTTATCATTTAGAGGTGCTTCCTCTTCCACAAGTCCTCCTGACGCCACAACAGCTGCCTGGGCCACAGCAGAGACCCTGCAAGCGGGAGGTGAGGGGGCTCTCCTATTGTTCTTCAGCATCTCCTGCAAGTATAACACGGCTTAGTAATAAAGAATAATAACCGTATAATAAAGAGGTAGGAAGTACCGGGTCTTGAGATGGAAGTGTGGATGGAAGATGACAGGGACCCTATTAAATGTCTCTCCTGGGAAAAGTCTTGGGGAGACCCTTTGGAACATGAAATTCACCACCCAAGTCCTCAACCAGCTCAACCCCACTGCCAGCGAGGAGTCAGGCCGACTCACAGTGCCCCCTGCAGGACATGGGAGAACTGCCCCTGTGAGTTTCCAAGACGTTTACAGGAGTTGAAAGAAAGCCTTGGTCTTTTTCCCAGAAAGCAGCTGGTCGGAGGGTGGTAACCACTCCCCGACCCGAGGCTCATGCCCACGTCCTGGCTCCTGATAATAGGAGGTTGTTAGCAGCTGGGAATCACAACTCATCTCGATCAAGTTGATTCAGATTCCTAGGGACCCCTGCCCTGTGGGTTTCAGAGCCTGTAACTCCTTATAGCAGGAGAAAGCCTCATCTTGCTCGCCCAGAGAGGCTGACAGCTTTGAACTGCTGCCCTCATGGTTAGCCACACAGCTTGTAACCCACTAGGCTACCAGGTTTATTCCACCTGGAAAACTGCAGCCCTTGCTGAAGGGATTGCCTTTACCTCCTTTGAAATGCAAAAGCAGGATTCAGCAACCCGGAGCCTCCAGAAGGCAGACGTTCATTTACATATAAATGGAGACCTGGAGCTTCTGAGGGAAAGGGATGTTGGGAAAATTGTCCCTTGAGGAGAAAGCCTCAGGGAAAATTCAGAGACAGAGCAGCCCCAGGGAGAAGGACTTGGAGAAGGCTCCGGAGGCTGCGCCACTGTGTTTCTCCCACGGGACCCTGCTCTCCTGTAGCCAGAAGCTAAGGGACCTCCCTGTGCCTGAGAGTGAAGAATCAGGACCACCAACAAGGATGAGCACCCAGCTTGGTGCCAGGCACTGGCTGAGGCCTCCACAGTCACCACTCCATCTAGTCCTCAGACGGCTGGGTGAGGTGGCATTATCACCAAGTCTATTTGACAGAAGGGGAAACTGAGGCGGAGAGGTTAATGAGCCCCAAGTCCCCCAGACAGGAACTTAGTACAATAAATCCTCTGATTGCAGGAAACCTGCCATTGTATTAGCCCCAAACAGACACGGGGTGATTTGAGAAATTCTAAGTCGATCCTTGTAAGTGCCCAGAGAAGGGAGTCACGTTTGCCCTGAGTGGTTTCAGATTCAGTCTCCACACAGTAAGTTAACTACGTCTATATGTGTGACAGTAAGATACGTTAGTGTAAATTAACATACATGATGGGAAGCAGGCTTTGTTTATATAGGATTACAAAAAGAGCGTAGCAGATCCTTAGCAATGTCACAGGATACAACTGATAACTGAATAGGGCAGGTTTTGCAATGATCATTGGGAAATGACCCATAGCTACGTTCCCCCAGGGGCCATTAGACCACCATCCCCTGAAGTTTGCTTCTTCCTGAGTCAGGACATCCCTGCTGATTAAGCTTAAAAGGAGATGAAGATAATAACAATGTACAATCTATCAGGGAGTTATGGGGAGCGGGGGAAGAGCTGATACCAAGGGCTCGATAGAAAGTAAATGTCTAGAAAAGAATGAGGGCAGCATATGAACAAACATGCCTGATTCAGTTGATGTATGGCTTGTGATAAGAACCCCCAATAAAATGATTTTTTTTAAAAGGAATGTTCACTGCAGGCTAACTGTCACCCTCTATCAAGAGCCATAGAGAAGTGGCGAGACCTGGGAAAGGTGGAAAATGTGGAAGGCCTGCGAGTTCCAGGGCTCACAGGTTCTATTAGGTTTTTCTGGTGGGAAGTACCTCGGTGCTTGGCTTCATAGGAGAAAGAATTCACACCGAAGCCTGGTTTGTGATACAAGTGGGTTTTTTTTAATAAATGTTAGAAGTTTCAGATTTTACAGTCACTGAACATGGGCAACCTCCTGGGACTGCGCACCCACACGTGGTAGCCTGAGGCCAGAGAGACCCGGGCACAACTGAGTGGAAGGGCAAAGAAGAATAAAAAGGGCCTAAGTCTCTCCATCCAGGTATTTGGGGCCTCTCACTGGGAGGTCTGGTCAAAGGTATTGGTTGACCCCATTGGCTGAATTAAGCCCACCGGGGCCTAGTTTGGGTCGCCCAGGTGTACCGCCCACCTGGCTCAGGCTTGATTTGGCGCATGCCCAGTAGTCTTTATGGCTGGTTAAGGCTCATGTGGTTCTTCTCTACAGCAACCTCCTGCAGAGGGGCAGGGCGGCCTTCACGCATGGAGAGGGATGACCCCTTGTCCCTGTTTCTCGCTACCTAACAGTTTCACTGCAGGTGTTCAGAAGCACACCACAAGAGCAGCCTCCTGATTGGAGGGACAGCTTACATAGCTGTGGACTTCCATCTGGGGCCCACAGGGCTGAGAACCCCCATCCTAACCACTGTCAGCCCATCTCCAGCTGCACCTATGATGCTGCCCCAACTCACTGCCATCAAGTGGATGCTGACTCATAGCAAGCCTATAGGACAGGAGAGACCTGCCCCTTGGGATTTCTGAGATTGCAAATCTTTATGGGAACAGACTGCCTCATCTTGCTCCCTGGGATCAGCTGGTGAGTTCAAACTGCTGACCTTGAACTTAGCAGCCCAAAGCCTAACCCACTGAGCCACTGGGGCTCTTTAATGAACTGCTAAGGGGTTGACTGAAGGAGAGCTGAGTACAGAGGTACCTGAATAGGCAAGCTTTGTTCAGTTGTGTTCGTGTGTTTGTATCTTCTTAAAAGGTATTAAGACCTCTCCATTGGCATCATCGGTTCAACTGTCGAGGTCTGAGTTGTGATACAGATTGGACAGTACACTTGGACAGGAGTCCTGCTGGCCTAATGGGTACATGCTCGGCTCCTAACTCAACAGTCACCTGCAACGGAGCACCATCCTCTCCATGGGAGAAAGTTCTGCTCCTTTCATGATTTCGGCCTGGGAAGCCCCATGGGGCAGTTAGTTCGACTAACTCCTATAGGGTCGCTATGAGCTGGAATCAACTCCATGGTTGACCACAGTTCCCAAGTTCCCCTCCTCCACTCACCTGGTTCCACCTGCAAGTCCATACCACACCCACTGCCCTTGACTCGGTTCTGACTCACAGTGATGCTAGAGGACAGCGGAGAACTGCCCCGCAAGGTGTCCAAGACTGTAATCTCCTAGGAAACAGACTGTCACATCTTTCTCCCTCGGAGCAGCCCCAGGCACCCCCACCTGCAACACCAGGGCTCCTCCTGCACCCTCCAGCCACTGCCGTCCAGTTGGGTACAACTCATGGTGATCAGAGAATGAAGCCCACCCCGCCGGGCTTCTCATCATGGTTGTCATGTCCAACCCCATCATTGTGGCCACCGTGTTTATCCATCTTGTCGAGAGGCTTCCTCTTTTTTGCTGCCCCTCTAACCAAGCATGATGTTCTTTTCCAGGGACTAATCTCTCCTGATTCCACGTCCAAAGTCCACGGAGACCAAGTCTTGCCATCCTGGCTTCTGGTCTAGGAGGATTCTGGCCGTACTTCTTCCAAGACAGACTTTTTATTCTTTGGGCAGTCCATGGAACTTTCAATATGTTTCACCGACATCACAATCCAAACCCATCGATTCTTCTTTGGCCTTCCTTATTCCGTGTCCAACTTTCCCATGGCTATGAGGCAATTGAAAAGAAAATGGCTGGGTCAGGTGCACCTTAGTCCTCAAAGTAACATCCTGGCTTTTCAACACCTTAAAGCATCCTTACCTAGGGATAACAGAGCTGTAGATCGTCACAGGAGCTGATAGCCCCGTTTTTCTCCCCCAGAGCAGCTAGGGGGCTTGAACTACCGACCTTTCAGTCAACCCAATATTTACCCGATAGCGCTGCCAGGGCTCCTTCATTCTTGGTACCTCCCACAGCATGCGATACAAACACACAAAGATACTTATTACACGCTTGATGATTTAATGGTCAATTCTGTTTGAAAATGTGTCCCCCCAGCTGCAGTCTAGCACCCATCAGGGACCCAGGAAGCTTGCCCACACGGAATATTGGGGGTGGAAGAGACCTTAGAAATCACCCTGTCCTCTCCCTGATTTTACACTGAGGGGTGCACCCTGAGGAGAACCTGCCGTGCAGCAAAGCCAGGGTCAAGCAGCACATGTCTTCACACTCCGGGGCCAGGGATCTTCTCCCTAGCTCTTTGCTGCTGGGGGGAGGTGGGGAACCCCCTGAAAAGCACACTCCATTAGCAAACCCAGGAAACCTCATCAGCTCTGGAAGGCAGGGGCCATGGAGCACAGCCCTGAGAGAATAAGCACTCACCACTTTGTTACCACTGTCATCACATCTAATTTTTAAACGAAATCGGTTTTCCCCATTAGAGCCCTGTAAAGACAGCACGAGTCACCTCGGGGTTAGGACAACTGGAAGTCCCGGAGAGGAGCTAAGAAGGAATACTGATACATGCCGTGCATGGGCCTCCTCCAGGAGTGCATCCATGCAGTTGGGGTTTCTGTAAAGAACAGAGATTTGTTTTCTCACAGGTCTCCAAAACTCAGACACGCTGCCATCGAGTCAATCCCAACTCAGAGCGACCCTGTAGGACAGAGTAAACTGCCCTTGTGGGTTTCTGAGACTGAAACCTTTTCTAGGAGTAGAAACCTTCATCTTTCTCGCTTGGACCGGCTGGTGGTTTTGAACTACTGACCTCGTGGTTGGCAGTCTCACACCTAACCCACTGGAAATCTAACCTCAGGGCATTGCAACCTATGCTCCATCAGCTCCAGGGAAGGTCCGGCAGGCTCTCTTCAGATTCTGTGTGTGTGTGTGTGTGTGTGTGTGTGTGTGTTCCCTAATTTGTCATTAGATTCTCAAGTGCTGTCTACCTCCTCCTCCTCCTCCTCTGTCTCTGTCTCTCTCTTTTTCTGTGTGTGTCTCTGTGTGTGCATTCTTCAAATTTATAAAATACCATTCTCAAGGGATTAGGACCCACCCTTATCTGGTATGACCTCCTTTAATTTTAAATGATAGCAAAGTAAAACTTCTATCTCAAAGGTCACGGTTACAGATTTCAGCCCACGATTTCAGCATATCATTTCAGGGGTCACAATTCAATCCACTACCAGAGGCTCAGAGAAGTTAAATAACTTGCCCCAAACCCCACAGCAGATAAGTGGCTACTCTGGGTTTCACAACTATGTCACTTATTGTTCCTGCTAGCTTGGGGATCATGTGGAAGTGTGGAAACTAGGGTTGTTCTCTGAAGGGATGTGTGGTGTTAGGAGGTAGAGTACTGGATTTGGGAGTCAAGAGACCAAGACTACAGCTTTCTCCAAGGCACATACCAAGGACATCTCGTTCAGCATATCACTAGGCACATAGCAGTTGCTCAATTAACATTGGGTGGATGGAGGATGTGATGTGATCATCACATAATTTCATGTCAACTTGAAGTTATATAAAAGTATAAAAATGTAGGGGTGGTATTCAGCCTGTCAATCAGGTGGCAGCCTGATAGGACCTCTTTGTGGATGTGGCCTTCTCATAAAGAGAGTCCTGGGAACCTCCCCCTCTCTCCTGCCTCCATCTTCCTGATGGTGAGTCACTCTGGACCTGCCAGAGCCCTGTGTCCTTCCACTGCCATCGGATCCCCAAGACTTTGCACTCATTCTGCATCATTGCTTGTCACTGACCTGGTATCAGACTTAGAGACTTGACTTGGACTATATGCACATAGATCTATTTCCCCATGCTCATATATAAATATATTTGCATATGTACATGCCTTTATCTATACCTCTACAAATGCCCCTTTGCCTCCCAGCTCTTTCCTCTATTTCCTTTGACTTTCCTCCTGTCCCACTATCAT
>NW_022107432.1:25593045-25606506 GCF_000313985.2 Echinops telfairi | reverse complement strand
CATGGAGTGAGGTCAGGTGAGTAAGATGCATGGGGCAAGAGACACCTGCTGTTTTTTGCCCCAAACTGACAAACTGAGATGGCTGTGTGAGCAGGTGCCTTGTCTTGGTGGCAACCCAGTCCCCCGTCTGCTGTCAGACACTGTCACACAATCTTTTCAGAACCTCTAACTAGAAAGCTGATGAACAGTCTGACCTGGTGGAGTGGACTCCAACTGCACTCTCCCCTCACGTCAAAAGAACAAATGAGCGTTGTTTTGATCTTTGATGTCACTTGATGAGCTTGTTTTGGGTGAGGTGACGATGGTGTATTCCACAGGATTGGTTGCTTTTAGGGGTCATAAGAATAGCACCTTGTCTCTTCATCGTCCATGACCCTGGGGGGAAAAGTCTGGGTCATTTCAGAGCTGCTCTTTCAAAGCACGGCATGTATCCACTGGACACTCTTTTTCCTGGTCAGTCAGAACCCGAGGCACACATTTTCAGTGACCCTTCTCATTCCCAAATCTGTTAAAATTTGCGGAATTGAGCTCCAAGATAGTCCAGATAACTTCCCCATGTCTTCAATGGTCTGCCGTCAGTTGAGCACAAGTGCACACATTTTGTCAACACTTTAATCCATTCAGGAAGTTGATGGATGTCCAGAACCAGGTTTGTCACCAATCGATAGTTCACCTTTTTTTAAATGAGAAAACCACCTGTACACTTGAGCTTTTCCCATAGCGTGGTCCTTGTGAGCTGTGTGCCACATCACCACAGTTTCTGCAGCACTTTTCCTGAGCAAGAAACAAAACTTCACAGCCACACTCTGTTCTCTGAAATTGGCCATCACAAAAGTGAGGTCCAAGCGAAACTGCCAGTCGAAAAAGTGCACTGTGACCAGATGGAACCTCCCTTGGTGACGCCATGGGGTGCACTGACTCAGAGCGAGTGGCTTCATAATCCCCTGGCAGAGGGGTGGGAAGTTGGGGGGACTGTGCACTATGAAAGCTCCGCCCAGTGGGGTCTTTTTCCATTTTGTTGTTGTTTTAGGTACCGCCCCATATGTCTGGCAAACGACATGTATGCAGCATGTATGTAAACAACTTTTCAAATGCAACCCACTTTTTAAAAATGGGTAAATTATTGTAAAAGACCGCTCAAGCCATTCTCAGGTTTGATAAGTTGTTGGGGGGGTGGGGGGTGTGAAGATGATTTGCTCTGTTAACCTGCACCTATTGCACAATAAAACGTTTTAAAATATTAAAAATGGTCATGTAAAGGGGCATTAACTTATTAGGGGGAAAGAGATACAGTTCCCAGCATCAACACGTAAATTAAAGCCAGAACGAGTTATGGTGACACACTCACCAGATGGCTCCAATGAAAATGACCAAGACCCCCAGTGTGGACAATTATATGGAGCACCTAGAATTCGCTCACACTGTTGGTAAGAAGGAATACACAATAATACAGCCATTTTGGAACAGCATACATATGTTTCTTATAAAACTAAATATACATAAATCCTATGGTCCAACAATTTTATCCCAAAGAAAAATAAAAACACCGGTCCTCAATAAGACTTGTACAAGAAAGGTTAGTAAAGGTGCCATTCACAATCATTTAAACCTGGAAAGGATCCACTTTTTATTAACAGAAGAAGGGATAGCCCAAATGTGATATAGGCATATCCTGGAATACTATTCAGCAATAAAAAGGAATACACTTTTGATGCAGGCAATAGCATGCTATCCCTGAGTGACGGTGAAACCCTTGTACCGACATCTCCTTTTGCCTGACTCCTCACTTGGCATTTATGGTTACTCACCCTTCTGTTTCCTAAATCTTCCATCTTGCCTATCTGAGCATCCATCTCAAAGATCTTCCTGCAAATAATAGTCCAAACCCCTTTCCAGCCTGAACCAGGTCTGAGAGTGTGGTAGTTACATCATCTGTTGTCATTTTGAGAGGATTATGAATGAAGAGGTGGAGTCTGGACTGTCAATCAAGATATAACCAATGAGGCCTCTGTGTGGGCATGGCCTTCTCCTGAGAATTCTGGGGACTCTGGTATTTCCTCCTTGGAGGCAGGAGACACTTCTCTCTGCTCACTCCCTGGGAGACACTCTACTGACAAGACACATGGTGCTATGCCCTGAGAGCTGGAGAAGCCACATTGAGACCCCTGCCAGTGCTGAAAGGCTTATAACGCCACTGGATCCACAAGACTTCCAACCCACTGGCCTGTGATCCTCCTGCATTCAGCATCATTGCATGTATTTTGTGAGTCTGAAGAGGACTTTATACATTGGTATCAGACATATGGGCTACTATCGGACTTATGGACTTGATCTTGATCTGGACTGGGCTGGGATGTTTTCTCAATACTCAACAGCTCTTGTATATAAACCTCTTTCTTATACACATATGAATTTGTTTCTCCAGTTTACCTGGACTAACACAGAGATTATGTGCAGCCCATATATCAGTAGTGACTCAAGACCCAAGAATCACTGGAAAGGAACACGTTACCTGACCCACGTTTTCCAGGAGCCCGTTTTTTAAAAGCACCTAGAGAACATCAGAGAGGATGCAACTCAACAGCCAGACCTCTGTTGATGGCAGAGGTGGGTTAGGCTGGGGAGGAACAGGAAGAAGTCCTAATCCTGGAAGTCTAAGGGGATAAAAGACCCGGGTGCCCCAATTCAAGAGCCGGCAGTATTTGGGTCACAAGACCCTGTGCTGGTCTTGGTCTGTGCAGACAATAAAATTCCCAGCTAGCAGGTTGCTTTGGGCAGTGTCCACTCTCTTTCAATTGGCTAATAAAGCAGGACAAGGACCTGCCAATTGGGAGGCCATAAAAGAGCAGTGCTAAAGAGGACACGTTAAGTGATCCCATTTAGATGAAGTTCCGGAATCATCCAACATAGGGTACAAACCATCACAATAGCCGCTGCCGCCAAGTGGGAGGTGGGCATTCCCTGAGAAGGGCACAAGAGGGCGTTCTGAGGTGAAAGAACGCTTTGTGTCTTGATATGGATTTGGGTTACGCAGCCATCTTTTTTTTTCTCAATGATAGGATATGCATGCGGAAGCGCTCGGGGGTGAAGTACACGGATGGTATGGCTAACTGACTGCCAAGTGCCTTTACAAAAGAACAGCCCTGTTTCTATCGAGTTCATCCCAACACGTGACCATCCCATGTTGGTCACAAGTTCTATCTTTTGAGGTGCCTCTGGGTGGACTCGATCCTAGCCACCGTTTGCTCATCAGCCAGGTGCACCTACTTTCTTACGGATGGATAAGGGATGCAAAACAGCAAACTTGTCAAAACTTTAGAAAGAGTTGGATAGTCTAGGTGGTGGGAGTACGGGGGCCCATGGTGTAACTTTTCTGTATGTTGAAAACGTCTATTGTTGACAGAAGAACATGAATGAGACTTGGTTTCGACTCTGGGGTCCACCCCACATGGCCTTCAGGGACTTGTGTTGTTTCCTCACTCAATGCCCCTTTCTCCACACTGGCCCCAAAGGCCTTCACAGCTTCCATCTACCTCTGGGTACAGGCTCCCTTCCTCTTCTTCCTCTCAGGTAATGCCTCAGACCCGAGCTGAAGAGACTTCCTCAGGGTGCTTTCTCTGGGGATTCCCCTCACCTCAAGCTTAGATCTGCTACGTGAGTCTTGGAGAAACAGGTTCCTGTCTGTGGTTCTATTTACCGTGCAACCTTCAGTTTCACCATTCTGTTCATGCCTTCTGTCCCCAAGGCACTGGGAGCTCTGGGTTGGCAGGACTGTGTCCATTTGGGTTCGACAAAGCACAGCCCACACCCACACAGCTCCTGCCCAAGGTGAATTAGTGAAGACCCAGCCTTGGGACGCGGGGGCAGAGCCATCCCCCACTGGTCTGTTTTCTCAGCTAGAACACGGGAAGATTGGTGAGCAACAGCCTTCTCTTCTTTTTCACAAGGGCTAATTCAGAATAAATATTCAGAAATCATGTATTTTTAACCCAAAGCGAAACAGCTTTAAATGAATCATACAGAAAATATGATGTCTCTTTCTTCCACCAAGATTATTCACTTTGTCAAATAAAAGAATTTCAATGGGAAAGTGGCAGCTGCTTTTCAGCCACAGAAACATTGCTGGTTAGGTGTTCTAAGAAACAGCCACAGGAGAAGAGGCAGCTTCCTGATCCTTCACCCCGTCCCCAAGTTTCCACGGCTTTTATCTCTTCCCACTGTCTAAGTGGGAGAAGTCCCCATTCTCTCTGTGAAGATGGGATTCCTGGTTGCTCCAACAGTTAAAGCGACTTGCTCAAGATCACACAGCAGATGGATGGCAGAGCGGACTTGAGTTAATTCATCCCAATCAATAGACGAGTTTGTGACACCCAAGTCCCCATCTCTATGTGTGGTACTGTGTTGGGGATATAGAGACAATAAAATAGAGCCCCCTTTCCTTTCCCAATTTGGAGCCCCCTCCCATGGAGACAGGATCTTCTCTATGCTTAGGCCATAGGTTCCCAAACTTATTTGGCTTATCATCCCCTTTTCAGAAAAAAAAAAAAAAAAAATTACTCAGCACTCCCCCCCCCACCCCTGGAATTAAAGACTGTTGTACTATAGCCCATGATGGAGAAAGTCAAGGCCTTCTATTCCTGTAAAGAGTTACAGTCTCAGAAACCCCCACGGGCAGTTCTACCCTGTCCTATAGTGGGGCTATGAACCAGAATCCACTTGATGGCAGTGAGTTTGGCTTTTGTTTTTGGACTATAACCATAAGCCAAGATAAAGTCTGGGTATCTGCTTTTGCAGCTCCTTTGGGTCATTCGAGTGCTCCCCCACCCTCCCAGCCAGGGGATGAGATCACCCATTCTGGGAAATACCGGCTTTGGCAGAGCAGGGAGAATGAAGCATCCTAGGAGGCTTGGTCTGAGTTCTCCAAAAGTGGATTTTTAAAAAGTAATTTTCTTAGGGGGCTCTTACAAATCTTATAACAACCCATCCTTCAGTTGTATTAAGCACACTTGGACATATGTGGCCATCGATGTTTCCAAAACATTTTCTTTCTACTTGATCCAATAGTGGGTCTTGAAGGGATGATTTCAGGACAAGTCATTTGGTTGGGACAAGAAAGAGTAGGAGGTCAGTACAGGGTGCCAGGTGCTTGTTGCTGTTGTTAGGTGCCATTAAGTCGGCTTAGACCCCATGCACAACCGGACAGAAGGACATACCGCCTGATCCTGCGGTCCTCATGGTCCTCACAATTGTTCCTGTGCCTGAGCCCACGGATGCAGCCACCGTGCTAATCCATCCTGCTGAGAGCCTTCCTCTTTAGGGCCGGCCCTGCGCTTTACCAAACACGATGTCCTTGTCCACAGACTGGACTCTTCTGATAACATCGCCAAAGTATGTAAGACGAAGTCTTGCCATCCTTGCCTCTAAGGACCTGGCCTTACTTCTTCCAATACAGATCATGTTTTCCTTTTAGCAGCCAATGGTACTTTCGATATTCTTCTCCAGCACAATTCAAATGCATCAATTCTTCTACGTCTTCCTTATTCAATGTCCAACTTTCACATGCACATGATGCAACACAGAATACCATGGCTTCTGTCAAGCACACCTTAGTCCTCAAAGTAACATCCTTGCTTTTCAATACTTTAAAGAGGTCGTGTGCAGCAGATTTATCTAATGCAATATGTCTTTTGAGCTCTTGAACTGCTGCATCCATGAGCATTGATTATGGACGCAAGTAAGACAAACTCCTTGACAACTGTAGCCTTTCTCCATTTACCATGATGGAGATATTGGTCCAGTGGTGAGGATTCTGGTCTTCCTAACATTGACTTGTAATCCATCCTGAAGGTGACCATCCTGGATTTTCATCGGTAAGTGCTTCAAGTCCGTCTCACTGTCCGCAAGCAAGACTGTGTCATCTGCATTACACAGGTTGTTAGTAAGCCTTCCTCCCATCCGGACACCACACTCTTCTTCATA
The DNA here is from genome assembly GCF_000313985.2 of Echinops telfairi. NCBI lineage: Eukaryota > Metazoa > Chordata > Mammalia > Afrosoricida > Tenrecidae > Echinops > Echinops telfairi. The sequence goes on along the minus strand of NW_022107432.1, from coordinate 25,600,527 downwards.
CAATCCAGCTTCTCGGATGATTTGCTCAGCATATAGATGGAACATGTATGGTGAGAGCTGAGAGGACAACCCTGATGCACACCCTTCCTGATTTTAAACCATGCAGTATTCCCTTTTTCTGTTTGCCAAACTGTCTCTTGATCCATGTACAAGTTCCAGATGAAGTGTTCCAGAATTCCCATTCTTCTCAAGGTGATCCTCACAGTGGAATGCCTTTGCATAGTCAATGAAACATAAGTAAACATCTTTCTGATAGTCTCTGTTTGAGCCAGGATTCATCTGACATCAGCAATGATATCCCTTGTTCCACATCCTTTTCTGAAACCAGTCTGCATTTCCTGGCAGTTCCCTCTCAATGTGCTGCTGCAACTGTTGTTGTTGTGTGTTGGGGGTGGGGGGGTATGCGTGATACAGTTGGAGCATCCTGTTGGATCACCTTTCTTTGGAATGGGCACAAATATGGATCTCTTCTGGTTGACCAGGATCCTCCAAGTTCCTAGGCATAAATGAGTGCTTCCAGTGCTGCTTCCGTTTTCTGAAACATTTCAACGCGTTTTCCATTTTGGGCTAATGCATTCAGTGCGGCTTGAACTTCTTCCTTCAGCACTATTGGTTCTTGCTCCCATCGACTAGTTCTTCCCGCTATGGTGACTCTGCGTATTCTTTCCATCTTCTCTCGATGCGTCCTGCATCATTCAGTGTTTTGCCTATAGAACCTCTCAAAAGACGCTGAAACCCTTATGCATAGCCGCCATTGTCTGTCCCTTGGTTGGCTTGTGTGTTGCTGTGGTGCTGGAAGCTATGTCACCGGTATTTCAAATGCCAGCAGGGTCGGTGGTGCCCCCAGACTAAGAGCAGACAACAAAGGGCTTGGCTCCCCACTTCAGAAGCAGCAGCCGCTGAATAGTTTATGCAGAGCCAGGTTTTAGCTTCGCTTAATGAGCAGGTTACTATTGTGAGCAACGGAGTTTCAACCCCACGGGGGAACCTCTGGGAGACTGCACAGAGCATCCTTCAGAATGGGCTATTTGTAGGACAGTGGCCGCTCATCATTGCCCAGGGCCTGTTCCCCACTCTACTCCTTGGGGGACTGCTGAGCCTGCTCCAGTTGCCAGAGAAAGCCCTCAGGCAGTGCCTATGTTTCTTGCAGAAAAGAGTTATCATAACTTATGGAAAAACCAGACCCCACTACCAAGTTGATTCTGACTCCTGGTGGTGTTATAGAACAGAAGAGAACTGCTCCCGGGAGGCCCCAAGGCTGTGAATCTTTATGAGAACAGACCATCTATCTTCCCCCACCCGGCCCCCCACCAAAAGAGAAATTATCTGATTCCAACGTCTGACCTTGCAGTTAGCAACTCAATTCCTAACCCCACCATGCCCCTGAATGCTAATGGGACGGGGAAACCAACAGCATCGGCTATACGAAGAGCCCGCCAATCCAGCAGAGCATGCAAGGGTTGGCCATACACTGGGGGACATATTGGGTGGCATGCTTGCACACGGTGCTCTCTGAGCTGCAGGCAGCAGACCCTGATAGAGTGAGAGTCTCAGCTGCAGCTTGGGTCCTCCTCCACCAGCCCTGTTCCTAAACTACAGCAAAACAACTCACAAAGTCTCCTCTCTGTCCTGAGCTGGTTGCACGAGGGGACTTTCCTTTAATCCAACAGCTCTCTGAGAACAGAAAAGCAACAGAAATATTTTGGAGAAATTAAACTGCCTACCACAGAGCCTTTATCAATATTGAAATGATTGCTGAGAAATTGTGTATCGTGTCCTACTGCCCATTTTATCCATCTTGTTTTAATACTGCCCATGTTTTAGCAGTGCCTATAACCCTAATGGCATAGTAGTTACTAGTTGGGCTGTGATCCACAAGGTCTGCAGTTCGAAACCACCAGTCTGCTCTGCAGGAGAAAGACCGGTCTTTCTACTCACGTATAGAGTTACAATCTTCGAAAACAGCAGGGCAGTTCTACCCGGCACTGTGGGGCTGCTATGACTGGCATAGTGAGGTATGCATTGGGCAGCTAACCACAAAGTTAGCAGTTCAAACCCACCAGCTCCTTGGACAAAAAAAGATAAGCCTTTCTGGCCCCATAAAGATTTACCACCTTGGAAACTCACAGGGGCAGCTCTCCCTTGCCCTCTATGGTCGCTGTGAGACAGAATAAACGCTGGGGCAGTGGGTTTGTCTTTTGTTTAGTTTCCTTTTCATTATAACACTATACTCTCATCGTCGACCTCCCTTTAGTCTTCAGTTCAGCTCCTTTACTTCCTCGTTTCTTCCATTTGTTTCAACTATTCTGCTTTCAAGAACAAGTTTCTGAGTGTCTTATGACATCCATTTGTTGCCATGTCTTTCTCTCCTGTCTTCTTAACAACCTTTTACTTTCTAAATGTATGATGTTCTTGACATTATCCCACAACTTCAGTCATTCATGTTCACTGGGTCAAATCTATTCTTGGGATAGCCTCCAAGCACAGGCGGGGTATATAGGCAAGGCCATACTTCAGCTCAGGTGGACTTGTTCTAATTTTAGTGAGCTTCAACTTGAACTCGCGTATAGACAATTGATGGTCCACTCCATAGCTGGCACAGGCCTTGTTCAGACGGATGATATTGAACTTCGTCATCATCTCTTTCTGCAGATATAGTTCATTTGATTCATCTATGTTCAATTTCGCTAGACCCATATGTCCAGTTGCCATTGATATACATGAAAAAGGTATTTCCAAAGAGTGTTCGTCTGGGTAGACTAGAGAAACAAATTCATAGACACCCATATGCATATAGGAAAGAACTTTATATACAAGAACAATTGAATATTGAGAATATTGAGAAAACATCCCAGCCAAGTCCAGATCAAGTCCCTCAGTCCAATATTACCCCATATGCCTGACACCAATCCATAAAGTTCTCTTCAGACTCACAAAATACATACAAAGATGCCAAATGCAAGATCACCGACCAGTGGGTGGGAAGTCTTGTGGATCCAGTGACATTGTAAGTATCTCAGCCCTGGCAAGGGTCTCCACATGGCTTCTCCAGCTTTGAGGTTCTTGTTGTCATCAGCCTATCTCTGTGTGGCTTTTCAGCAGAGTGTCTCTCAGGGAGTGAGCAGAGAAAGAGTGTGTCTCCTGCCTCCAAGGAGGAAGTACCAGAGTTCCCAGAATCCTCAGGAGAGGGCCATGCCCACACAGAGGCCTCATTGGCTATCACATGACTGACGGGATAAACTCCACCCCTTCACTCTTAATCCTCAAATTGACACCAGATTATGTAACTACCACTCAAAGAATAGGTCATTGGTCTTGCAAAATTCTATGGTGTGATCTCTAGCATTGTTTTTAGTTTTTGTTTGATCACCAAGGTCCGGTTTTCAAACTGATCCTTTTGTGTTTCTAGTTTTCAGATTCCCATCGCGAGGAATTACCAGTGCACCTTGATTGCACGTTGATCAATTTCAAACTCAAGAAATTGGTAAAAGTCTTTCATTTATTAATCTTTGGCATTAGTGGCTGGTGAGTAAATCTGAATAATAGTCATCTTAACTGGTCTTCCTTGTAGGTGTGTGGATATTATTCTATCACTGACAATGTTGTATTTCAGGATCGTTATTAAAATGTTCTTTCTGAAGTTGAATAACACATCACTCCCTTCAATTCCTATTCCAAGCACAGAAGACCGGCACAGATTGTCTACTATGAAATGTCCAATATCAGCCCACTTCAGCTCGCTAATGCCTAAGTCCTCCATCTCTTTACAATCCGTCTCATTGTTTAATGGCTTCCACTTTTTAAAGATGTATACATTCGTATATTGCACACTGCAACCATGAATGAATGTTTGAAGCTGTTTTTTCTTTTCTTTTTAAACATTGTGAATGGTGCCACATCAGCAAAGGAAAGTCCCAGAAACATTATTCCATTCATGTGATTAAACTGGACTCTACTTTGAGCAGGCAGCTCTTCCAACCAAAGGTTCCCTTGCTCAGCACTATGTGAGACAATGTTCCACCGCAATAGCATATGGTTTTCCCTGCCCAAATATTTTATAGGTAGACCTCCAGGTCTTCCCGCTAGTCTGTCCTAGTCTAGAAACTCCACTAAAACCTGTCCATCACGGCTGACCCTAAGGACATTTGAAATATTGGTGGCATAGCTACCTGAATCACAGCAACGCGCTAGCCACTACAGTGTGATACACTGACAGAGGACTGGTGGGTAAAGTATTATAGTAAAAAGTTATAATAAAATATGAGCCATTGTGTTAAATGAAGTATTAAAAATTATGAAGTATTGTGTGAAATGAAGCATTAAAATTAACAATAAAGTATTACAATGAAGTGCTCAGAAAACCAAAAAATGTAAGGGGGAAAAATGCAGAAGAATACACTCAGCAATTCTCAAGCTGAAATAATGGAGTGAAAAATAACCATAATGTAAATTACTGTAACAAAATTTGTAAAGATCTGAAGTTAGAAAACCAAAAGCAAAGAATACCCTAGGCATTTCTCAAACTGAAAGAACTACAGAGGCCATCCAAGCCTCAAGTTGCCATCCTGAAAGATTCTATGGGCACAATGTTACCTACGGCTTCAGTTATGACTGGACCAGTAAGTAACATCATGGTAAATAGAGAAAAGATTGAAGTTGTCAAGGATTTCATCTTGCTTGCATCCACTATCAATGCTCAGAGACGCAGCAGTCAAGAGATCAAATGGCATGTCACATTGGGTAAATCTGCTGCACAAGACCTCTTTAACGTGTTGCAAAGCAGGGATGTTACTTTGAGGACTAAGGTGCGCCTGACCCAAGTCATAGCATTTTTAATTGCTTCCTATGCACATGAAAGTTGGACATTGAATAAGGAAGACCAAAGAAGAATCGATGCTTTTGAATTGTGGTGCTGACAAGGAATCTTGAACGTACCATGCACGGACTGCCAAAAGAACAAACAGATTTGTCTTGGAAGAAGGAGAGCCAGAATTCTCCTCAAAAGCAAGAACAGTGAGCTATCATCTCACACACTTTAGACGTGCTGTCAGGAGAGACCAGTCCCTGGAGAAGGACATCACGCTTGGCAAAGCAGAGGAGCCGTGAAAAAGAAGAAGATCTGACACCATGGCTACATCCATGGGTGCAAACCTAAGAACAATTGTGAGAATGGCCCGGGACTGGGGAGTGCTTCATTTGGCTGTACACAGGATCACTATGGGTGGGAACTGACTTGACAGCCCTTAAGAAGAACAGCAGCACACGGGGAAAAATATTGGACGATGCAGGAGACATCAAAATAAGATGGAAAGACTACAGAATCGTGGTACCAAAAGAATTGGCCAATGTTTAGCTAATGCAGAAGGTTGCCTATGATTTAAAAAAAAAAAGATAATTGAAAGAAGTCATGGCTGCAGCGAAGGTATTAGTGAAAGCAAGTCTCCTGGAATTGATGGAAAATCACATAAGATGATTCAACAAACAAATTCTGCTAGAAATGCTCATTCATCCAAGAAATTTAGATGACAACTGCCCAACCCAAGAGTTCCATATTGGATGTAAAGAATGTGGAAATTATCAAACAATATCATTAGCTTCACATGCTAGTGAAATTTTGCTGAAGACAATTTATAAGCAATTGCCCCAGTACATCAACAAGGTACTGCCAGAAATTCAAGCTGGATTTAGAAAAGGATGTGGACTAGAAGAATATCCTTGGAAATGTCAAACATATTATCAGTGTTTTACTGGCTCTGCACAAATATTAAACTGTGTCGTTTAATACAAATTATGGAAATCATTTAGAAGAATGGGAATTCTGGCACACTTAATTGTGCTCATATGGAACCAAGAGGCATTTGAACATAACAAGGGTTTATAATCAGGAAAGCAGTTTGTGGGTTATAGTCTTTCACCATACTTGTAAAACTTTATGAAGAAGAAATAATCAGAGAAGCTGCAGCATATGATGATGAATGAGGCATCGGCACTGGAGGAAGGTTCATTAACAATGTGTGATAGTTGGATGGCACAATCTTGCTTGCTGAAAGTGAAACATTTACTGATGAAGACCAGAGACTACAGCCTTTAACATGGACTACACCTCAATGTAAAGAAAGCAAAGATCCTCACAACCGGAGCAATAACATCATGATAAACAGAAAATAGATTGAAGTTGTCAAGGGTTACATTTTGGTGGGCCAGGGAGGGGGGGATTCATAATCTAGACCCACGAAACAGCAGTGAAGAAATCAAAGGACATCTTACATTGAGCTTACATGCTGCAAACGACCTCTTTAAACTGTTAACCAAAAAAAACACCGATGTCATTTTGAGGCCTAAGTTGTGCCTGACCCAAGCCATGGTGTGTACCATCATCCACTATGACTGTGAATGCTGAGCAGTGAATAAGGAAGACAGTAGAAGCATTGATGGCTCTGAATGGTGGTGTTAGTGGAGAATAATAAAAGAACTCTGGACTGTCCAAAGAACAAATAAGTTATTCTTGGAAGAAGTCAGGAGGATGCTCCTCAGAAGTCAGGATGGTGAGACTTTGTTCCACCACCTTCAGGTATGTTATCAGGAGATATCAGTCCCTAGATGAGAGGTTCTCAACCTGTGGGTCTCAACCCCTTTGGGGGTCAAACGACCCTTCCACAGGGGTCAACTGAGACCATGGGAAACACATTTCTGATGGTCTTAGGAACCGAGACACCGCTCCTCTATCCGTCTCCAGGCAGATCCGCCCACCTGCAGAGACACCCACATCCGAGTACCTGGCATGAAGACTGTTACCCATGCTACACCATGATTCAAGACATTTCATTGGTTTGTCATTAGAAATAAATATTTCACAATATATAATTACATAGTTTTTGTGATTAATCATTAAGCTTGACTTCTGTTTAATTTGTAGCAATGAAAATACATCCTGCACATCAGATCTTTACATGACTATAACAGGAGCAAAATGACAGTGATGATGTAGCAATGAAAATAATTGTATGGTTGGGTGTCACCACCACATGAGGACCTGTATGAAAGGGTGCCGGCGTTAGGAAGGTTGAGAACCGCTGCTGTAGATGAAGACATCATGTGTGGCAAAGTAGAGGCTCAGCGAAAAAGAGGAAGCTCCTCATGGAGAAGGACTGACACTGGTGGCAACACTGGGCTCCAACCTAGCAGTGATTGTGAGGATGGCAGCGTTCCAATGGGCAGGCGGTCTGTAGGGCACCCGCTACTCCGGAAGTGCCCTTGTGCTTGACACAGTCAAATGCTCAGGCAGGTCCATCCGGAGTCATTGCAAAAAAAAGAGGAAAGTTTTGGTGATCTACTTTCGGAAGAGCACAACCATGGAAAACTCAACGGTATGCAATTCTACTCAGATGCACATGGGGCCACCATGAGTCAGGGTCAACTCAATGGCAACTGTGTTCTGGTTTTAAGTTTTAAAAGCTCACCTGCAATTCCTGTATGGAAAGG
>NW_022107432.1:25590581-25592446 GCF_000313985.2 Echinops telfairi | reverse complement strand
GTCACCCCTCAGAGGACAGTCCCCAGCCTGTTGTTGGCTCACTCCCTGCGTTCCGGAGTGCTGGCAGTCTGACCCAGGGGAATCTGCATCTCAGATCCTGGAACCTGGTCCTCTCGATGTTCCGTGTGCAGTTCTGCAGGAATGGCTGCTGGGCTTTAGAGCAGCTCCAGCGACGTTGCGGGGGCGGAGTGGGGAGGGAGTGCAGGAGGACTCAGGTCTGTTTCGTGATGACCTGGTGGTTGACAGAACCTGCCACCAGCTACCGTCACCCAGGACAGGGGACGCATTCATGGTGTCCCCTCACTATGGTGGAGTACGGCAGCAGCGCAGGCTTATCTGGCTTGCAGATGAGGAAACACGGGTTTTAAACCACGTGAACCGAAGCACCACCGTTACAAGTGGCCAACAGAGTTATCTACACCAGGTGATCCAAAGCACCAATGCAAGTGGCCAACAATCAGAGTTATCTACACCAGGCGAACGGAAGCACCATTGCAATTGGCCGACAATCAGTTATTCACACCACGTGATCCGAAGTACTATTGCAATTGGCCAACAATCAGAGTTTTTCATACCACGTGATCCGAAGCACCATTGCAATTGGCCGACAATCAGAGTTATTCACACCCCGTGAACCGAAGCACCATTGCGATTGGCCAACAATGACAGCTATGCTGAGAGGACCTTGAAACTCTGACACTATGCTGAGGGAAGTTAGCGAATCACAAAGGACAAATATTGTATGAGAGAGGCTATGATAAAGGTTTTCATACCAAAAGAAACACACTGACAGCGGGGTGGGAGGGACGGGGCAGCAGCAGGCTAGCGGGTGGGCAGGTGTTAACTCGGGGGAGAGAGAGGGGGAAGATCATATTCTACAAGAGGGAGATTGTGGGGAAAGGTGGGGGGCAGGACAAGCTAGGGGGAGGTTTGAAAAGCTGGTTAAATTGTTGAATACAAAAATGATGATCTGAAATGTAACCCCCACCTAATTCACAGTAAAAAGTTTTAAAAACAAGAAATTCCAGATCAGTGCCGGTGAGCTCATTGAGATTCATAGCCACCCTATAGGGCAGGGGGGTGGGGGGGAACTGCCCCGATGAGTTTCTTAGATGTAAATCTTTATGGGAAGAGAAAGTCTCACCTTTCTCCATCCTGGAGCACATTCTAAAAAACCAACCGAACTGCCACTGGGTCCATTCTGATTCATAGCGACCCTGTGGGACAGGGTCAAACTGCCCTCGTGGGGGGCTTCTGAGACTGTAACTCTTTATAGGCGTAGAAAGCCCCATCTTTGTTCCTCAGAGCAGCTAGTGGTTTTGAACCGCTGATTTAGAGGTTATCAGCCTAACATGTAACCACAATGTCATCAGGACTCCTTCAGAGCATGTCAGAAAGCTCAAAAAGTAAGTTGGGTAGAGTTTTAGTCTTGTATTATATTGACACATGTAAGTTGAGCTTTTTAAAAACAAAGGCTTTTGTTGTTAGAACTAGTCGCAGGGATATTTTTTATATATATAAAAAAATACATCTCTACGGAAATGCTGCACACGTGTTCAGTAGTCATTTTGGTGGTACCCCACTCAAAGGGTTACCTGGTACAGTCTGCAACCCCCTGCCCCACGCACATGCCCCCAGCTCCCTAGTGGCACCCTGGGACCTGAGGCACCTTCACCATCACTGGTATATTGGAGACCACTGTGGCAACTATTTTGTCACTCCATCTTATCCAGGACTTCCTTCATTTGTTTGTGGATCTGTGACTTGATGTTATTGCTGTGTGTCATGGGGTGGTTACATGTTGAGCTCCAACCTGAAACGTCAGCAGTTCAAAACTACCAGCATGCTCCACGGGAGACAGATGG
>NW_022107432.1:25584010-25589004 GCF_000313985.2 Echinops telfairi | reverse complement strand
TGGAACTTTTCAAACCCATTTCCTCATCAGGTTCTCAAGGCTGAGAATCCTGTCTACTCCATTAGAATGGAAATTCACAAAGATAAGACGTCCCCTGAGAACATGGGCTGTCTCCTCCCTCAGACTGGGGCTCCCTGAGAACAGGGCTGTGGCTCTCTCCACTCCGAACTTGGGGACCACACTCCAGGCCGGGGTGTATTCCGTGAGGCAATCACAACTACATGGCCCTTGTTCCCCATCAGGAAGCTTCTTCCTCCATTAACAAGCTCAGAATGGCCCTGCCGTGTTATGTTCATGAGCATTTTTAATATTTCACTCCTGAATGTACTGAGGATTCACTCCCCACATGGTAGGGGGAGGGGTAGAAGAAGAAAGAAAACGAGGAAAGAAAGGCCAAGTTGTGGCTAAGTTCGTTCCAGCAGGCGGCCCTCAGCCTCCAGGGAAAACCCTAATGCATGCACAAAAGCCTCATGAATTATTCTTTCTGAGCAGCTCCATATGTTAATCTGCTGGGTGGCACTTTCCTTTGCTCCCCTCTCTCCTCAGAAGCATCCCACAAGTATTTATCGCGATGCAGAAGCCGGATGGACGGTGATGAGGTTTGATTTCTGGACTGGGGGATGTGCAGAGAGGGAAGTAGGGTGAAGATAGTGAGCAGAGACGGGCAGGTCTCATGAGGCAGTAAAGGTCCCCTGCCTCCCAGCATCACCTGGGAGCAGGAAAAAAATAAGATCACCCCCCAGGACAGGGGCATGGGGTGGGCTGTCATACCTTCTTCCCCTGGGAAGCTCCAAGTTGGGTGCTTCTGCCCCCTACAGGCTGTGACACCCAAGGGGGGAGGATATCTTCCCAGCTATTTGCTCCGTTATTTCCAAGGCTATGGAGAAATGGAAATCCAACAGCATAAGAGCTCTGTTCTGAGCGGTGTGGTAAAATGACTCTCTTCCCCAAGGCAGGGCTGAAAGTGCCCCAGCTTCTCCTTTAGAGAGCCATTTCTTCAGTCCTTCCAGTGGCAGTGTGTGGTAGTTACAGAATCTGTTGTCCATTTGAGAGGATTAAGAGTGAAGGGGTGGAGTTTAGCCTGTCAATCAGGTGGCAACTTGATGACCTCATTTGGAGGCACTAAGGAGATAAATAGCTCGCTTCTGGTGGGACACAAGCTCACTGCCTGTGAGACATTACCTACTATGGGTCAGATGGAGTTATGCTGTTGTAGCCAGAGCCCTGGAACTTGAGGAGCCACTGCCAGAGCTGAGATGCTTACAACGCCACTAGATCCACAAGACTTCCCACCCACTGGCCTGTGATCTTCCTGCATTCAGTGTCATTGCATGTGTTGTGTGAGTCTGAAGAGGAATTTATAGACTGGTATCAGACATATAGGCTAATATCAGACTTATGGACTTGATGTGGACTAGGCTGGGATATTTTCTCAGTATTCAATTGTTCTTGTATATAAAATTATTTCTTATACACATATGAGTGTCTATGAATTTGTTTCTCTAGTCAACCCAGACTAACACAGGGCATAAGGGGTACTTGGGCCACTGACAGAGGGGCTGACACTCTACAAAATTTTTGGTCAGTGTTTCAGGAGAAATGTATCATTTTTTTCATTAAAATATCCCCATAAAAGAGTGGTGGTGGTATGGTACAAAGGAACTGATGTCAAGGAGGAAAAGGATATCTCAAAACTGATTGTGGTCAGCAGTTGTACAAGACAGCTTGATGTAATCGAACAATGGAATGATATGATATCTGCATTAATTCCCAATAAAATGGTTTTGGGAAAACAAAGCAAAAAAACATGTAAAGAAAGTAACTCTTAAAGCAAACTACCCTCTCGTTAGTTTCATCAGCAAAAGCATTATCCACAAGCCCAGCTTTCAAGTATCAATATACCCTACCAGGCCCAAACTCTGTACGGATTTGTTTTTCAATCTTGTAATGCGCTCTGGTCAGCGCCGTCATTGCTCCGTCAATGACAATGGTGCTTTGAATCACGTGACTTTGTCTGCACGGGCTACAAGCACAAGTGGCAGTTTTCCTGGCTGCTGGTGTTTTTATCCTCACTGCTTTGTCGGATTTTCTGGGGCTGCAGCTACACTGTTGTGGTGAGTACTCGCGAACCTGCATCAACCACTCTCCCGAGAATGAAGTAGCAATGAACGAAAATGGAGAGGAATTTGAAACAGCATCCGCTCAGGTCCTAAGGATCTTGTAACGAATAATATTATTCAGCGTAGAAAGATTTTACAGAAAAATCTGGTTGTTAGTCTTCATATAATCTAGAAAATATTGCCTGTGAGAAAGTTGCAAGTATACTTATCACATATTATTCTATGGTTAAAATGGATGATGATGATGATGATGATGATGATAAACATCACTAAGGATTCTTTGGAGCCCTGCCGGTGTAGTGGGTTATGCGTTGGGCTGTTAACTACAAGGTGGGTGGTTTGAACCCCCCAATCCCTCTGCATGAGGAAAACGAGGCTTTTTGCTGCCGTAGAGATGTACAGTCTCAGGAGTGCACAGGAGAATTCTATTCCGTCCTACAGGATCACCAGGAGTCGAAATCAACCCAATGGCACTGAGAGGGAGCCTGCGAGAAGAATTCTGTCTGGGAGGAGTCCAAGGGCAGGTGGGGCAGGGGAAGTGTGTGACCCCGTGAGTTCCCACACTGGGTGTCTTTCTCCCAGGAGTTTCAAAAGTTAGGGGTTAGTGCACTGACGAATTCATACTAAGAGTGTAGCATGCAATCTTGTTACAAGAACCAACTTCCTCCTTGGTTTCGTTGATTCTGGTACCAACGCTGTGAGAAGCCCTTGGGGGGTGGGTGATGGTGGGGGTGGCAATGTTTCAGCAACCGAGCTGCGAACTGAAAAGTGTGGTGCAAACTCTATCCAGCCGAAGGACCCACTGATTTGATCCTGTAAAAATAACCCCCCAACAAACTCCCTGATATCGAGTCAATGCTGACTCAGAATGACCCCTCCTCTGGATTTCCAAGACTGGAACTCTGTACGGGAGTGGGAAGCCCAGTATTTCCCACCCCGAGAAGCTTCTGGTGGTTTCAAACTGCTGACCTTGCAGATCACAGGCCAACACATAACCGTTACACCACCAGGGCTCCTAGTGGCCATGGAAACCATATGGGGCAGTTCTACTATGTAACACAGCATGCTTGCACACAACAACAGCCCTGTGCGGTCTGAAGGACAGGAGTTATTACTCTCATTTTTCTGCTTCAGGAGTTGAAGACTCAGGGCAGCAAGTGACTTCCCCAAAGTCTCCCAGACTCTGGACTCCTCGGCAGTCCTCACTGGTCACACCATCATCGGCTTCAATGCTATGTGTCTCCTCTCTGAGAAATGGTGACTGACACACTCACTAACTGCCACTGAGTTCATTCTGACTCATGGCCACCATATAGCACAGGGTAGCACTGCCCCTGTGGGCTTCCAAAACTGTAGCTCTTTATGGGAGTAGAAAGCCTCGTCTTTCTCCCTCAGAGCAGCTGGTGGTTTTGAACTTTTGACCGTGCAGTTCACAGCCCAATGCTTACCCAGTACACTGCCAGGCCTCTCATGAGTGAGATCCTGAGGGTGTGGAAATTGCATAACATCCCCAGTCCACCCTACAAGCTCATATAGGCTCCCTCTCTTCCCTGAAGGCTTTCTGGGTCCCTTCTGCCCCTGCCCTTCCCCCCTCCCTACCATTTCCCCACTTCCTGTGGCGGCTTCCCTGTGTGGATTCCTGAGGCCTTTGGCTGCTTTGGCTTTCAGTGTTGTTTATATGTTGCCCCGAGCATGGTTGATTCAGAGATGCACATCTGCCCCCCTCAGTGAGCTCCTCCAGGCTAATGTCATGTCTTATGCCTCTGCCCCCTCCTTCACAGGACCGATGGCAGCGCTAGACACAGGGCGGGGAGAAGTAGGATGACATCTACGCACACATACGCATCATCATCACGGCTAACCTGTGTGACGCTCTCGCTGGTGCAGAAAGCAGCTATCCGCGCTGATTACACATTAACTCCTTCATGCTCACGACAAGCCCGTTAGATGGGGGAGCAGCTTCCTAGAGCTACTGTCACAAATGAACACCAACTAGGTGGTTCCTAAAAGCAGAAATGTATTTCCCCGCAGGTCTGGAGGTGAGACGTCCAAATCCAGGCTGTCAGCAAGGTTGTTTTCATCCCACGGGCCCCAGGGTAAGGCTCTCTCTTGTCTCTCTCAGATTCTAGAAGCTCCAAGCCTTCCTTGCTACCGCAGACCTCCAGTCCCCCCTCCTTTGTCCTCACTTGACTGTCTGTCCTGTGTACTTGTCTCTGGCTCTTTTTATAAAGTCACCAGCCAGACTGGAGCAGAGCCCCTCCCCCACTCTAATACTACCTCATTCTAACTAATTACAGGGAGTTTATTCCCAAATATAGGCCTGCAAAGACTCTCATTTCCAAATGAAGTCAGATGCACAGAGGTTCTGGGGGTTAGGACTTCTACATATCATGATCTCGCTCCCATTGTAGACATGGCGGCGTAGGGGCTGCAGGTAGGCATGCTAACCGACAGGTCAACAGTTCCAAACCACCAGTCACCTCGTGGATTCTGTGCACACCACAGTGGCCTCAGCCATTCCTGACCATATGGCCACTCTAAGCCGTATCCCAGCACGTTGGCCATATCCCAGCACATATGGGAGGGAACCACACAGAAGCACCTGGCGTGCAAGGTCACAGAGGTACTCGCAGCACTTGGATGCGCAGGGAAACCCCCTTTGTCTTCTTATCTGAGTGGCTCTCTTTTATGTGCTCCTGTTCTGTGGGGAGGGACAAGGGCAACAAGGCTCAATCCAACATAACCATGTCGGTTTGAGTCGATGATTTAAACACCCTTTTAAAGAAATCACCCAACGTGTGTGGATAGAGTGCTCCAAAGTATATGGGTAGAGGGCACCATCAGCTTTCTTCACCACATTTGCTTATGCACCCA
>NW_022107432.1:25580120-25582711 GCF_000313985.2 Echinops telfairi | reverse complement strand
CCTCTTGATGATGAGGCTGTAAAGATCCTCCAACGGCCTACCTTCCAATCTTCTCTGATTCTTCTAGAAAATTCCCCAACCAGACTAATGTAATTTCTAATTTACCTGCTCAAGCCAAGCAGAAACTTCTGGGCTCTATCTTGTTGTTATTTGTTATTAGACGCCTTTAAGGACAACGGAAGGAGACATGACACAGTTCTGAGCCAGCCTCACAATCTCTGTCCATGGATGGCACCATTGTGTCAATCCACCTTGTCCAGGGCCTTCCCAGTTTCCCTGCCTCTCCTTTCCCAGGAACTCTCCTGAGGACATGCCCAAAGTACGTAAGAAGAAGTCGCACAATCTTCATCTCCAAGGAGCATGCTGTCTGTACTTCTTCCAAGGTAGATTGGTTTGTTCTTTTGGCAGCCTTCCTATTTTTCACCAGCACCGTAATTCAAACACATCGATTCTCCCATGGGCTTCCCTCTTCATTGTCCAATTTTCACATACCTATGAGGTGATTGAAAATCCCACCGCTTGGAGCAGGCACTCCTTCGTCCTCACAGTGACCTCTTTGCACCTCAGTGCTTCCAAGAGATCTCCTGCAGCAGAATTGTCAATTGCAGCCCATCATTTGATTTCTTGACTGCTGCTTACATGAGAATGGATTGTGGGTTGAGGCAAGATGAAATCCTTGACAACTTCAATCTTTTCTCCATTTATCACGATCCTGTCTGTTGGTCCACATAGCTCCATCTAAGCCACATGGAACCCAACTACTCCACTCCCTCTATTGGCCAGTCCACAGTGCCAGGTTGACTGCAGGGCAGCCTCCCCAGACTGGGGCAAGAACAGACGCAGAGACAAACACGTCCTTCAGTCCTAAATGAGAAGTGGGACAGAGGACCTTGCACCCTGGTGTCCCCTCCCTTTATCCAGTGCACCTCTTCTTTGGGGGAGTGCCACACACAGAAAGATCAGGACAATGGTCTTACAGCCTTACTGCCCCACCTCCAGCTGCCCACCTTCTCCCTGCAAATCTCAGGACTAGACGGATTAGCATTCCCTTTCCCTGTTCTTCTGATGAGATTTTACCTGTTACAGCCCCACAGCTGAGTCCTCCAGGCTCTGCTAACACCTATAAAGTGCAAACTAGACACTGTGTACACGAGAGAGAGGATACTAGGACACCCTTCTTTCTGTAGGTATGACGGCTAAGGCACAGAGAAGTGATTCTCCCAAGGTTGCGCTGAGAAAACCCTGATTCAAACCTCTCCTTCATCAGCATCCAGTAGGCTTGCTCCATAGAGTCTCGGTTCAAAGCAGGGCCCACCCTCTCCTTTGCTGGGATGGCAAGGCCACAACACAGTCGAGTGTGGAAATGAACACACACTGATTTCTCATTTACAAAATATTATCCCCAGCCCAAAGGAGATCAGTGTTTGGAAGCTGTGAAGCCCTGAAGCAAGACATGGGAGCCCCGTCTTTCTTGAGACACCCCTTTTCGCTGGACGAGGCTGTTCCTCCTGGTGTGATGACAACAGAATCAGGAAGCCTGGGTTCTCCTTCTAGCTCACTCGGATTGGGTAAGTCTCTCCGTCTCTCTGGACCTCACTGCTGTGCTGTGATAAGAATGGACCTGCTGGTCTCCAATGCCCTTGAGCTCAGAGATCTCTGTGTCCCTGCTGGCCACGGAGGAGTTGGTGTTTCCTTACTGACAGCCACACACTGAGGAAAACCCTGGTGGTGTAATGGTTATCCCAAGGGAGTAAGACTGAGCTTTCTACTCCCATAAATAGTTACAGTCTCAGAGACCTATAGAGGGTCTCTGTGAGTCAGCATTGACTCCGGACTGGGCTAGGGAAGCAGGTGCTGAGGGCTAGGGAGGCAGGTGCAGATCAGAAGATTTGCTCCCACATGGTGGGTGATGTTGAGTTTGCACATGGTCCCCACGGCACCATGGACTCTGGACATGCCTCCTCCTGTGCCTACCCCCAACCTCTCCACCCACTCAGCCTGCAAACAATATTGCCTTTCAAGGCCAAGCACAGTTCTCCACACTCTTAGGTTTTACAAGCTCGCAAAGGGCAGGGCAGTTTTATGGAGGGATAATGAAGTGACAAGGGCCTTTTCAATGACTACACTCTCCACGGTGTCTTGGATACTGTTGTGTCTTATGGATTGAGTGGTGTATCTCCAAAAATGTGTTGAAATCCCAACTCCTAGCACCTGTGAATGTGTCCTTGTAGGAAAATAGGACATTTGAAGACAGTATCAACTAGCATAAGGTCATAACCTGTGGTCGTTACCTACTCTGGTGCCAACGTGAGACTATTAAGACTGAAGGGGTGGCATTGATCTTGCCAATCAAGTCGCAGCTTGATGACCTCATTTGGAGGTGCTACAGAGATAAATAGCTTGCTGGAGACGAGACACACACTCTTTCTGCTTCATCTCCCTGTGAGACATTCCTGTTGACCAGCCACATGGAGACATGCTGATGGAAGCCAGACCCTTGGAGCTGGAGGGGCCACGTGGAGACCTATGCCAGCACTGAGATGCTTCTACTACCACTGGATCCACAAGACTTTCCACCCACTGACCTGTGA
>NW_022107432.1:25575328-25579310 GCF_000313985.2 Echinops telfairi | reverse complement strand
TTTTGGCATGGTTGTTCATTGACTGGATCACTGCTGTGGGCAGCGGGGAGTGCGTCCCATTGGGCACTGCTGTATGACCCCGAGGACCAAGGACGCTGAGGTAATTATCGCCCACTCCCACTTGTGGTTGACTGAGGGCTTCCCCCTGGGTACTTCCAGTCTGCTCCCACCTTCCCCTCCCAGTGTCACCTCTGAGGATGACATGCCCACCCCACCCGCACCCCAGCCAGAGAAACTGCGCCAGCTAGGTGGAAATGGGAGCTGTCGGTCATTCTAATTGCACCACAAATGGAATCCCCGCTCCTGCCCCTGCAAAGACTCCACACTCTCTTCCTAGGGAGATGGTCTGAGTTCAAGTCTGGGGTGAAGGTCCCGAGGTGAAAACCAGAGCTCAGATGCAGCTTCCTTTCTGCACAAGGAAGGATTGGATTGTGGCTGCTGGCCAGCCTTCCCCCTCCTGTCCTTCTCCCACGTCCCTCCTCCTCTCCCCACCCTCGGTGCGTTGCTTCTGAGACCCGGATGCGCTGCCTTTTATCTCTACCTCAAGTATTCTGAGTTCTAATTAAGTTCATTTCAGCCCTCTGATTTGAGAAGCCTTATCAGGAATACTTAACCTGTGCAAATAATATGTGGAGCCAGCCAGCACTGGCCCTGCATGCTAATTGGACTTCACGTGGGAGTCAGACAGCACCACGTGGCCAGGTCACCATAAGCCTCCTGCAAGGAGGGAGGGAGGTGCCTGCCCATCTGGGGACACAAGAGAGACTGGCAGGGGTCTCTCAATGGCCCAGAGCCCTGGGTCACCTGGTAATTGGACTGCTCAGCAATTGGGGCTTAATGAGCTGGGGATAAAGCTGGGAGTCGCTTTAGCGGCTTGGTCTGGCCCCAGGTACCTAGCGCTACAGACCAGCCCAGGGCAGCACCCAGGGACCTGGCTTACCAGGGCCTGTGGGCAGACAAGGAAATGAAAACTTTCAAAAAAGAGGCCAGATGAGAAGGGAAGGCGTCAGTGTGGGAAGGCAGGGAGCGACATGGGTCTTTCCTTCAGACAGTGTGTTATGCTCGTTTCTTACAGGTTGCTGGAAAAAGGAAATTTGCATACTGCTTTTATGAAAATACCTAGAGGGAGGGAGGCCCAGGTGGGCATATCCATATACAAAAACCTCAGAACACGAGCCTTGTGTAGAAACACATTCGTTTCTGCCTTGCCAGGAACCACCTACAGTAAATCCTCTTTCTTTCTGGATTCAGTGGTCACACCATCAGGTGTTAATGTTACTGGTCACCCCTGTGGCCTCTGATCGTGGTGACCCGGTGCTCAGAAGAATGGCCAGGCCTGACACTACTCACGTGACAATTGCCGATGAGACCATCCTGATGCATGGTGCTGTCATGGGCTGGTTGTTAGAAGTAGATTTCCAGGATCCCCCCCCCCATCCCCAACCTTGTTTGTCTTAATTTGGATGTCAGGGGTTCCAGACCAAGTCTGATAGTGGTGGGGATAGTAGTTGGGCTGCTAACTGCGAGGTCAGCAGTTTGAAACTGCCAGCTCCTCCTCGGAAGAAAGACAGGGCTTTCTACTCCTGCAAAAAGCCCCTGTCTTGGAAACCCACAGGGGCTGTTCTCTCCTACCCTATAGGGTTGTTAAAAGTCAGCATCAACTCAATGGCTGTGATAGTCCCATCACAGCAGCATACATACCTTCACTGACAGACAGGTGCGCCGACTGGGCGTCAAACATGGGTTTCCCATATGGAAGGCAAGAATCCTACCTCTGACCAACTACTCATTCCTGGAGGTGGACTGACTCAGGGCTTAGGGGACTCTTGGCTTGTGTCACAAGGGACTCTGTAATTCTATAGTTCCAGGACTATCAGAAGCTATTCCCCCTTCAGTCAAAGCAAGTTCTCTTTATCTGTTGTCTATTGCCTAAGGAAGAGAGGAGAGAGAGGGTGTGGTAGTGACATAATCTGGTGTCAATTTGGGACTTGAGAGGATTAAGAGTGAAGGGGTGGAGTCTAGTCTGTCTATTGGGTCACAGCCAAGGAGGCCTCTGTGGGTATGGCCTTCCCCTGAGGATTCTGGGAAAACTCTGGTATTTCCTCCTTGGAGCGGGAGACATTCTCTCTCTCTGCTCACTCCATGAGAGACTCTCTACTGACAAGGCTCACTCCCTGCAAGACATCCCTGAAGCCACATGGACCTACCCTGATGCAGCCTGAACCCTGGACCTGGAGAAGCCACGTGGAGATCCCTGCCACTGGATCTACCGGACTTCCCACCCACTGGCCTGTGATCTTCCTGCATTCAGCATCATTGCATGTGTTTTGTGAGTCTGAAAAGGACTTTATAGATTGGTAATCAGACATATGGGCTAATATCAGACTTATGGACTTGATCTGGACTGGGCTGGGATGTTTTCTTAATGTGCAATTACCCTTTACATAAAACTTTATCTTATACACATTTGTGTTTCTATGAATTTGCTTCGGTAGTCTGCCTGAACTGACAGAGGGAATGCGAGAGAGACTCTCGAGCCAGCAATCAGAGTATCCTTTGGACTGGGTGATCCCAGCTTCTTTCTGGCTCTCATCACCTCGGCTTCCAAAGTACAGGTTATGATGATCTTAAAAGTTACTTCTCAGCGATGTTTCTCTGGGGTCTGACCAGATGATTCCACGGAGCTTTTTAAAAAAAATTTTTCCCCCAACCACACTTGTTTCCCTGAGACCTGGGCCAAGCTGGCAGAGCTGATGGAGAGAGAGTTGGGAGACATCCCAAAGATATTTTCCTGGGAGGTGCTCACACCCCAATGGTCTAGCACCTGGCTGTCTAGATCCTCAGACGGGAGAGCAACTGGAACCTGTAGACGGTGAGGGTGATGAAGCAGAGAAGCTACTGTGCAGTGTAGGACTTGATAGGACTTAGCTAGCTATCATCCTTGCCATTTCCACCAAATGACTGGTTAGGGATACGCAGATGGAAGGTGTCCATGGCCCACCAAAGAGGTCAGAGAGCTTGCTGATGATGTAAATCAGGTACCTGGCACTCAAGTGGAGTGGGACCATGCAAATAGGATGCAAACAGATTGATCAGTTTTGCCACCTCTGCTGGGTTTAAAACGAGCCCTCTCAGAAGCAGAAATGAAAGCACTTACCGCCAGCAAGAAGGAAGAGTCAGCAGCACCTCCCCCAACCAGGAGACAGAGTGCTGAGACCAGACACGACAGAGATGTGCAGAGATGCAGCAGCAGTAGCAGCAGCAACAGAGGCAGCTGAACCAAGAATGGTGTACTTCCCTACCCAGGGAGCAAGACAGTTGAGCGCCGATCAGGCAAGAGCCTTGCTGGCAGTCTGTTGCCCATGAGCACTTAATCGAAGAGGCTAAGTGTTCGACCTTCAGAACTGCATGCTGGCCTAGGTTTGCTGGCGAAGTGAGCATTTATCAGCAGAGCTGCACTTGCATAAACAGGGCAGAGGGCAATGGACCATGGGTTGAGAGGTGAGAGCTGAAATCATTTTGTGACACTTGCCCAAGCTGGCTCAGACGCCGAGGACCTGTGAACACAGCTGAAAGGAGACTGTCCTGGCTGCAGAACTGTACCCTAAGCATTCCTGATCCTGCATTGTAACCAGCTACTTCCTTCATGAACTCCCACATTGTCAGCATGGTCTGTGAGTTCTGTGGGACTGAGGAGGTCGCCTCCTTTTCTGTCACCGCCACATCATTTTTTGCAGAAGTCAACAGACTCGGGAGGGATCATTAGGGAGGACTTCCTGGAGGAACGGGGTGGGGTGGGGTGGGGGGGAAGGACTAAACCCAAAACCAAACCCACTGCCAGCCAGAGAGTCCATGCTGACTCATCGTGATGCTGCAGGACACGGTAGACCTGCCCCTGTGGGTTGCTGACTCATCGTGATGCTGCAGGACAGGGTAGACCTGCCCCTGTGGGTTGCTGACTCATAGTGATGCTGCAGGACAG
>NW_022107432.1:25571114-25574059 GCF_000313985.2 Echinops telfairi | reverse complement strand
AGTCCTCTGTGATGGAGCTTGTATTACTGTTACAAGGAGCCCTGGTAGCACTGTGAATTAGGCACTGAGCTGCTAACTGCAAGGTCAGTGGTTCAAACACACTAATCACTCCTCAGGAGGAAAATGGAGCTCTTAGCTCCTGAAAAGATTGACAGCCAGGAACCCTGTATTGGGATCCCTATGATTCATAATGGACTGAATGGCATTAGATAGATAGAGGTAGTGGGAGAGAGACAGAAACAGAGACAGAGACAGAGCGAGAGATAGAGATATCACACATACTGCCATTGGGTTGATGCCGACTCATAGCAATCCTATAGGACAGGGTAAAACTGCCCCTGTGGGTTTCCAAGACTGTAACTGATAACGGGTCCTTCTCAGACAGAACAGCTGGTGATTTCGAACAGCCAACCTTGAGAGTCTCAGCTCAACTTGTAACCCCCTACACCATCAGGACTCCAGCTATAGGTATGGGTAATATGGCTATGGATAGAGATAGAGATAGATGTATCTATGTATCTATCTAGCTACGTGTCTATGTATCTATGTAGCTATCAGTCTATCTATCTGTCCACAGGGTGTATTGTTGTTGGTTGCTGCCAAGTAAATTCTGGCTCATGGCAGCCTGGGTGTGCAGAGGGTTATCAGATTGTGATCTTCAAGAGCAGATTGCCATGCCTGGACCTTGAGGTATCCCTGGATGGGTTCAAATCACCAAGCTCTCAGCGAGCTGTGAAGCACTTAGCCATGTGTGCCAACTGGGCCTCACTGATGGCACCTTTAAATGGTCCCTTTATTACACTCTCTTCATCCCTTTCCTACCCAGCCCCAGCCTGTGGGGTGGGCAGTGTCTGCCTCTGCCTGGGCTCCCGGCCCTCACAAGGGGTCCTCTTATCCAACCACGCTTAACTCACCCCCAACTTATCCAACCATGCTTAACTCTCCCCCAACTCATCTTAACTCACCCCCAAGCCCATGGCCCCCTCCACCCACCCTGCCCATTATTTCTAATATCCAGACTCTTCAGTTCTAGGTCCAGCAGGTCAATTCCCTATGAGCTGGTCCTTCTCATTACACATGCAGATGCAATCTGGTTCCATTAAAGAATATGCACAGTGTGGGAGCTAACTTCCCCAAACACAGCTTTTCTCTTAAATTTCCTAGGTGCAGGCAGAACCAGGCTGACCAAGGAATTAAATAAGGATTAAACAAGTGGGAAGGTGCCTGCTAATCTAGCAATCAGACAAACCTGCACAAAATCATCTTGCTTCCTTCCCTAAAATATGAATTGGGCGAGGGGGCGGAGAATCAAACAAACGGTTCTCTTGTTAATTAGAACATTAGCAAAAAGTGGGCCATTCAGGAAGCCCCTGCAAGGGGGCAAGGTAAGAGAAAAGAGGTAGATGGTTCCCAGAGTCTTGCACACGGTGGGTGGGGCCCATGTGTCTGCTAGGTTGATCTTTCAACCTCCAAATGTAGCCTGGACACCCTCTCTGGAGACCAGAGTTAACGCTGTCGCGAAGGCTGTTCACTGCAAATGGTGTCCCCCTATGTGGACACCCAGCAGCAAAGACCAAGAACTCATCAAAGGCAACACACAAGCATGGGCTTTGGGGATCACTCCCCCAATCCTGGCTTGACTGTCCCTTCTGCCCTTGATGTCTGCATGGCAGGCAGCCAGGCCAACTCGGGGTGTCTTGGCCATCATTTTTCTCCTCTGTGAAGTGGTTCTCATATCATCTTGTGAAAGCAAGAAAGCTGATGCAACGGCATGCTCGGAGGAAGGGACGCCTTGTGGTTTGCTGGAAATCCCGGCAGGGTACAGCTCGGCCCTGGTATGCATACGCCAGACCACCAGACGGTGGGGTGGGCCCGGTGGCTTCCTGTGCAATGTTCAGCGTATGAAAGGGCCTCGAAAAATTTACAGGGAAATAGGATTAAAAAATAAAAAGATAAGTTTATTTCCCAACTTAAGTTCCATCGAAGTCAACCTACCAGATTTTGAGTCTATCCCTGTCAAATATGGAGGGTCCTGGCCACGTAAACAGGTCCATGCAGTCATTTTTTGCTTTTGTCTTTTTAACATCATTAACAGAAGAACAAAGCTGCTGTGGTGAGATATGACTAAGTTAATTCCAACTCATAGAGACCCTATAAGGAAGCACTGCCTGGTCCTGCACCCTTGTCCCCAATGTTCTGTGGGGGCCCATTAGTGCAGCCATCCTGTGGATCCTTCTTCTTGATGGGATTCCTCTTTCTTGACGCCCCTCTCCTTTACTTTCAAGCATGACATCCTTTTCCAGGAGCCAGGCTCTCCTGGTAGCATGTCCCAAGCACGTGAAACTAAGTGCCACCCTCTTGGCTTCTAAAGGAGCATGCTGGTGTACTTCCCACAAGACACATTTGTTTGTTCTTCTGGTGCGGCCAACATTCATCACCAACCCCCCAAATTCAGTGCCTCGATTCTTCCGTGGGCTTCCTAATATGCATATCCCACTTCCACGTGCACGTGAAGTGATTGAACACACCCTGGCCTGCTCCGGGCACACCTTCGTCCTCACAGTGACATCTCTGCTCGGTAAGACATGAAGGAGACAGCGGCGTGCAGCAGACTTGCCCGGTGAGATCCTCCATCTGATTTCTAGACTGCTGCTTCCACGAGGAATGTTGGCAGCCCCAAGTATCAGGAAAGCCGGGAAGCAAAACAGATGCCCTTGGCAGAGTGTTTAAGATTAGGACATAAAATGAAGTCAGAAGGGGCTAAATCAAGAGTGTACGGTAGATGCCTAATGACTGACCAAAGAAAGTTGAAGAACATTGCCCTTGTTTGATGAGAAGAATGAAGTAGAGGTAGTCTCATTGAGGACATAGACTCTCTCATAAGCTTTCCAGGGCGTTTTTCTGCTAAAGCTTTGGACGCCTTTCTCAGAACACTCCTAGTAAGC
>NW_022107432.1:25567719-25570358 GCF_000313985.2 Echinops telfairi | reverse complement strand
CTGACCTTGCCGTTAGCAGCCCGATTTATCACCCATGACACCACTGGGGCTCCCTTTCCCTCAAGAACAAACAAAGCTACATGGAATCAGCACTGACTCACAGCAATCCTACAGGATGAAGTAGACCGCCCTGTGGGATCCTGAGAGTATAACTCTTCACGGGGGCAGACAGTCTCGTCTTTCTCCTGGGGACCAGGTGCCTATTTAGAACTTCTCACCTTGTGGCTAGCAGCCCAGTTCCACTCTCTGGAGTCTGCTCGGTGGCAGCCAAGGGAGCCCTGATGGCATAGTGGGTTCCACACGGGGCTGCTAAACTCAAGGTCAACCGTTCCAACCTTCTAGCTGCTCCGAGGAAGAGAGAAGAGGCTTTGTACCCTGGTAACGATTTACAGCCTCAGAAACCCACAGGGCCAGTTCTACTCGTCTATGAGTCAGAATCAACCTGATTCAATCCCACTCAGACATGATATAAGAAGAATGTATGAATTTATGTTGATGCAAAATGCCTAGTGACATCCCCTCGTGACTCCCCCCACCCCCACATAACATGCATTTTTCCATGAGCTTTTTGAAAACCCCTTGGACAATTGTTTAATAAATGCTAGTTTTCTTGCTTCTTGCTCCGCCCTCCATCAAGCTGAAAACCATTCTTTAGGCTAGGCTTTCCCCACTTAGAGCATGACAATAACGTCATTAAACATATCTTTGCCCCTTTTTTCTTACCACATTCCTTCTGCCTTTTCCTGGCAGCCAAATTCCCAGCCCTCCAATTTTTCCATTAAGGAAAGAGTTGTCTCAGCCTCCGTTAACTTTTTGTGAGACGGTTAGTCTTC
Source organism: Echinops telfairi (assembly GCF_000313985.2). Taxonomy (NCBI): domain Eukaryota; kingdom Metazoa; phylum Chordata; class Mammalia; order Afrosoricida; family Tenrecidae; genus Echinops; species Echinops telfairi. The sequence continues at coordinate 25,569,525 of NW_022107432.1, read as the reverse complement.
GTATGGCAGTATCCCCATCCGACTGCACCTCCCAGCCGCAGTGGTTGGTCGTGAGTGCAGGCATGAGATCCGGTCACAGTCCTTCCCCCAGAGCTTTCCTTTCTGGGCAGGGAATGAAAAGATGGGATCTCGAACTAGCTGCTAATCATGTCCCCAGAGTGCAGAGAGGCCCAACAATTGGATGAAAAATGGGCAACGAGAGCCCAGGAGCTCAAACCCAAACCAATCAGTTCTCTGAATCCTCTAATTGCCTTCCAATCAATGTGCTGGTGTTTAAAATGACCAGGGTCTGCTCTGAGGTTCTTTACTGGCCTCCCACAATCCTTTTTTGATTTCACGGCCACAGTTTCCCACCCTTCCAGCAGAGTGGAGTTTACCATCACAAATCCAATCATGGGGCTCCCTGCTTAGCATGCTTCTGTGGCCTTCTTCAGCTGTGAGGATCAAGGCCAAGTTATCAAACTTGGCCAGTAAGACCATCTTTCCAGCTTCCTTCCACAAGACCACCGATAGCTCCCTGTGTGTCTAGCTACTTCTGGGCCTTCCTTCTTTCCAATTGTCTTCCCACTTCCTCTTCACTGAAGAGTTTGTCTTCATACTTTACAGCTCAGGGAAACCTCATTCCTGAGGGAAGTCTTCCCTGACCTACCACCACCCAGATCCAATGGGGTCAAGTCCCTGTACCACAACGGTTCTCAACCTGGGGGTCGAATGACCCTTTCACAGGGGTCGCCTAACACCATGGGAAAACACATATTTCCGATGGTCTTACGAATGGAGACACCACTCCTCTATCGTCTCCAGGTGGGTCCGCCCACATGTAGATACGCCACCTACGAGTACCCAGCGTGAAGACTGCTACCCACGCTACACCATGCTTCAAAACATTTCACTGATTTGTCATTAGAAATAAACATTTCACAATATATACTTCCATATTGTTCTTGTGATTCATCACTACGTTTTAATGATGTTCAATTCGTAACAATGAAAACACATCCTGCATACCACATATGTATATGACAATTCATAAGCAAAGCAGAAGTAGCACTGAAAATAATGCTATGGTTGGGGGGTCACCACCACATGAGGACCTGTATGAAAGGGTCGCGGGATTAGGCAGGCTGAGCACCGCTGCTGCAGCACGTTCTTCTCGTCATGTGTGAACTTCTATTTATTTGTGTAACTGTGTCAACGGCATCTCTTCCACGCCAGGCTGTCAGCTTCGAGAAAGCAGGAGCCACCTCTATTTCACTCCGTGCAAACGCCTGCTTGGAACAGAGCTCGGCACAGTCGGTGCTCACACAAGATTGTCACTGAGAGTGGGGCACCCTGTGGTTGTGCTGATAGGTGCCGCCGAGTTGGTTACGACCCACAGTGACCCTATGTTCAGGAGACCCAAACAGCCTCAAAAGGGCTCCCCTGCTTCCGTTCCCAGTTGCTGCCCCTGCACCACTCCATCTCGCTTGTGCACGCGGATCCCCTACTCTTCCGAGCACCATGTCCTTCTGCAGGGACGGTCTCCTCTGACAATAGGTCCAAAGTACATGAGATGCCCATCTCTCCCGGGGACACACAACCTCTTACCTAGTCCTGGTCCCTCTTGGTTCGTGATTTGTCTCTCTCACTCCCCCTCCGACGACAGCAGCTTCGTAACTAACCTCCGCCCTGTTGTTGGATGCTGTTGAGCTGATTTTCGACTCCTAGCGACCCTGGGCAGCGGCGGAACTGCCCATTGGCTTTGCCCAGCTGTCATTTTGATGGGATCAGGTTGCCAGGTCTTTTCCCCTCGGAGTTGCTGTGTGT
>NW_022107432.1:25560843-25566700 GCF_000313985.2 Echinops telfairi | reverse complement strand
CCGAGTTCTTCGCCTTCACCTGCATGATTTGATTTGTGCCTCTAAACTTTGCGGGGACATCGGGACAGGTATTCTAGAGACTAATTCAGCTGCGTGGACCCCAAACGCACTGACATTCCTTAAGTCAAGGGGATTTAATGCTAAGTTGCTGGAGAAGACCATGGGTACTAACTCCTGGTGGTGGTGCAGGCTGGTCTTGGGCAGCCCCCCTCCAGCCCCCACACACACCCAGAGGTGTCCGGCAACCTTCTATTTTCAACTGCCTGCCCTCTTGATTTCTCTTTTCTTTATCCATCGGCTCAGTATCCTCTCTGCAAACCAGCCCAGGGCTTCTGCTCCCATGTATTCGGTGCCAACACACCTTGGAAGGGTCCTGGTGCTAATCCTGGGCCGGATGTCGACCTTTTCCCTGCACGTCCCAGCACCAACAAATGGTTCTCCAGTTTGGAAACAACCTTGGATGGGAGTTTCAAGAGAGATCCTCCCAGCCAGTCCAGTGACTGGTTTGGGCCCACTACTGACCCCTCCTGGTAAGAACAGACCCAACAAAAGGTCCTGGGTCCCACTCCCCACTTCCCAGTGAGGCGGACAGTGAGCACAAGCAAAGAGCCCGGGTCGGGTGATGGAGACAAAGGCAAACTCTGGGGTTGGAAAGCTGCTCCATCTCTCAGAGACTCAGGTTCCCCCTTGGGAACTCGGGGAAACCATAGCTGCGTCCATCAGTAGAGGGCCACTGTGCTGATCACAGGACACCATCCATAAGAGGTGGGGGCTCATAGCCTGCTGGGGGTCCTTGCCTTGAAGTTGGCTCCCCGGGTGCTCCCTGGTAAACTGGACGGTAGCATCCCATCTTTAAACGACTGTAAGGTTGGATGCATACAGCACATTAAGTTTGGGAGATAATCTGCATACTTGGCACTGAGCTGTAACGATAAGATCTGATCATGATGGGTCGACATACATCTTTCAGTTTTCCTCTTGGTCTGGAGCCCAGAAGGATGGACAGTAGACTAAACTTTGTCGGTAAGATACACATCAGGGAAATGATAACAGAAAAGGGGCAGTAACTCATTGGCCGGAATCTCTGGACTCGATCTCCCATGCCCAACATTTCCAGTTGAATCACAAATAACCAGAAAAATCAGAATAATCATGATGGCTTTACCCAAAATAAACTTAAGATTGATATGGAAATATAGAGACATCCATTACACACATAGATGGAGCTGTGTCTCTCCTCAGACTGGGGCTCCCTGAGGGCAGGGTTGTGTCTCCCCCTCAGTCTAGAGATTCCTACAGTTCTGCGCTCTCTCAACATCCATTGAGAGGAGGGAAAAGGAGTTTCTGACACACAACTACTGTACTGACCCCTTCGCTGCTGACCGGCAGCCTGGGGCAAGGCTCTAGATCAGGCATCCTCAAACTAAGGCCCGCGGGCCACATGCGACCCGCCGAGGACATTTATCCGGCCCGCCAGGTGTTTTTGCCCCATTTTGTTTTTTACTTCAAAATAAGATATGTACAGTGTGCATAGGAATTTCTTCATAGTTTTTTTTAAACTATAGTCTGGCCCTCCAACAGGTCTGAGGGACAGTGAACCGGCCCCCTGTTTAAAAAGTTTGAGGACCCTTGCTCCAAATGGTGAATTGGCGTCTTCCACAGTGACACTCCACCTACGGAGGTTTCTGCAGACCACTTCCTGCCAGTCTAATTGCCGCATGCTATGTTTTATGTATTTTAATTAGCGCTTTAAATTTTACACATATATCCCAAGGTTGTCTAACAAAAGGCCCCTCTTTAGAAACGAGCATAAATAAATAAATACTTTCTAGACCGACAATGGCCAGTAACCTTGAGAGACTTCCTTTAAACCTGTCACTCTGCCACCTGCAGTCTATCGTCTGGGGCACTCTTGACCACACGACACGTGCTGGGGGTTACAAACCATCTCACCAGCGTCCCTTTCTGCACTGCCTCCTGCCCCCTGACTCGTGCACTCACCCAGTCCCGGTCACCGAGGCAGTCCTGATACATAGTGAGTATAAGACAGGGGAAACTGTCCCCGTGGGTTCCTGAGACTGTAAGTCTTTATGGGAGTAGAAAGCCTTGTTGTTCTTCCTCAGAGTGGCTGGTGGTTTTGAACAGCTGACCTTGGGGCTAGTAGTCCATTCATAACCCACTACTCCCCCAGGACTTCTTCCAGCCCTGTGCTGGGCACCTTGGTTCCCCAAAGGGCAGTGTCTATGGCAAGCACGGTCACCATGCTGCCGAGTGTTTCTGTGGCAGGCCAGTCTTCCAGGCTTACTTTGTCCAAAGTGCCATGCAAGGGCACAGGGATCCACAGCCGTGCAGTGGATTGAAATTACCTGGCTGCTATCTGAAGGGTAGGGGGCTCTAGTGCTCCCTGCTCACAGCTGTCTCAGAAGAAAGGCCTGATGATCCAATTCTGGAAAACTGTCCATTGGAGCCCCCAGAGAGCACAGGTCTGCTCTCGGGCACATGAGGAGGTCACCTTGAGTCAGGTTTGATTCCACTGCAGCGGGAGCACTTTGAAAGATTCGAATACCCAGATTCCTCCCCCAAAAGCCTGGGGTCCACTCTTCTGGAGGGGAGCCTCTAGAACTTTTAAAAAAGCTCCCCAGTGGTTCAATTTTGCACCCAGAGTCATGGACAAGAATATTCAGAAGTGAATACAATCCTGGTGGCTTAGTGGATCACACATTGGGTTGTTAAGTGCAAGGTCAGCAGCTCAAACCCCCATTCCGCTCCTTCTCCAGAAATAGACAAGGCTTTCTACTCCAGAAAAGAGTTAGAGTCCAGCAAAGACCATCGTAATCTTGATTATGCTGCATCGGGGAACTGGATACTTTGTCAGCTGACCTCCCGATCGACCCAACCTGAATTTGTTCTAGGTGCATGTTCCATGGGGGTGGTCTTTTCCTTCTGATTCATTATTTGTATTTCAATCTTTATAGTATTATTTTATCCTTACCCCTTTGTTTTTCTTGTTTCTGTTGGGTTTCCTAGTTTGTGAAGGACAGAAGGAGTGGATGCATACAGATAATAACTGATGCAAGGGATTACAGGGAATGTCGAGGCGCGGGGTGAGAGATCGGGGGGATGAGGGGATTCTTGGAGTAAGCAATGAAGGCAGGAGGGGGGAGGGAGCATCAGAACTGGTTGTGATTGCACAACTCATGTTGAAGGTGACTTAACCATGGGGGAGAGCGGTGTTCTAAAATGGATTGTGGCAATGATTGTGCAATTCTCCTTGCTATGATCGAATGATTGAACTATTGAATTGTATGAGCTGTGGAGTCGGTGCCAATAAATTGTGTGGACAGAAATCGCAGAGGGCAGCTCTCCTCTGTGCCATGAGTTGGACGGCACCGAGTGTGGTTTCGTTATCACCAATCAAATGGCGTTTGTCTCGCTCTTAAGTCATTCTTCTGTAATTTTTAGAAAATTTCTCATTCCCTAAATAATCTTTATACACTTTCATGATACTCTATAACATGGGGGGAAAGGAGGCTGAGGGAATACATGCCTAGTTTGAACGAGAAAATAAATAAATAAAAGAGTTACCCCAGGGGCAGCTCTATCCTGTCCTATGAAGGTCACTGTGAGCCGGAATCAACTGGATGGCAGTGACCGCTTGTCTGGTTTGGGGATGGGACATTCACCTGTGCCATTCGCCTGGGGCCACATTTGTCTGACTTGATGACAGCCATGTCACCAGGGAGTGGTGTGCTAGCTGACACATAGCAGGTGCCCAGAATGTCTGTTCAATGCCATGGGAGCCGTGTGCCCTCTGCTCCTCCAAGTGTAGGCCATGCCGTGTTCTAGCTGGGTGGCTGCCTCCAGTTCTGCATCTGTAAAATGGGCACGATCTTGCTAACCACCCTCACAATCGCCCTCAGAAGGACTCGGCAAGCATCAGCCCTCTGCCATGTACCTGCTCCCTGTCCCTTTGCTTCTCCGTCCTGTTTTTGACCCGCCCACTCAGGGAGGAACTCTGAGAGGCAAACACTGGAACCCAGAAATGTGATGGTTGACCTCTCCTGATGTACCCGTGACCCTGATCATGTCACAGAACACCCATACCCCCTCCCCTGCACTCTGTGGCTCTCTGGCTTAGAAGGTCAGTTGGCTGACCACCACAGCTGCCCAGAGACTTCTATGCAGTGACCAACCAGCACCGGGCATCCCTGTATGCTCTTCGGGTGAGAGCAGAGAGCACCCCACACGGGGGAGAGAAAAGTCTTTCCACCAGACAGCACTTGGAGAATTCTATGCTAGGGGCACAGCAGCTGTGTGCTGACCCAGCATGCCGTGCAGCTCAGACTCACAGGCCGGTCTCTCCCACCAGCGCTGGGAGGAGCCAGGTGGACGATGGACCACCAGTTCTCAGGCTATCCTCTGTGATGGGACATTCCATCTGGGATGGAGGCTGACCGATTGGTGGGAGCTGTCCCCCTCAGATCTTTGAGAACTGGGTGTCCCTTCTCCTGTTCACAGAGGGATCATGACTACTTGGGGGCGGGGGCAGATGTGATGAAAAGAGTAGAAGAGAAAGTCTATGTGGAACCCGAAGGCGGGAACCTCGAAAGCGGGCTTCAGACTTGTCAATCACCTATCTCAGAACAGGGGCTTTCTGTACACAGGAACTTGGGGATCCTGCATACATCGAGGAGACTTCCTACACCGCCACTCCCACCCCAGGCCTACTGCAGCCTTCCTGCTGAGAACGTCCAGGCACCCCATGCTGGCTGCAGAGCACGGTGGAGCCCTGCTGGATATGACTTAAAAGGGCCATTGGTGGCTGAGATGTCTTGAATTTGAGTACCCATCGAGAGGCTGTCAGTTCAAATCTACCCAGTGGTGCCTCGGAAGAAAGGCGCTTCAGTTACTACGATGGCCGAGAACCCCTGTAGAGTAGCTCCACTCAGACACCCAGGGCCACCACGAGCTGGAATCGTGTTGGGAGGAGTGCGCGGCTTCCTACTCCCACAAAGAGTTACAGGCTCAGAAATCCAGAGGCACTTCTACTCTGTCCTTGTGGTTGCTATGAGTCGGCACCGCGTTGATGACAGAGTTTGGGTTTGTTTTTGGTTTGGGTCTATGATTTGGGGCTGTTTACTGCCACCCCTGAGTCTAGGCCTTTTCTTCAAAATCAGCCAAAAGAATGCCAGCTCAAGGTCTGCGAGAAGGGGGTCAATCCCCACTATTGCTAGTTCCTCACTGTGCGACCACCAACAATGGGTCTCTTTGCGTCTCCACTTCCTCGTCTGCAAAGCGGGCACAGTAATCATGGCCTTACAGGGTTTCTGGCCGGGCCCTGGGGGCTTAGTGGGCTAGGCATCGGGCAGCTCAGCACCAGGTCAGTCGTTGGGGGATCAATAAGGCCTTCTACTCCCTTAGGAATGTGCGGGCTCACGCCCACAGGACCGTTCTACTCTGTCCGACAGGCTCGCTCTGAGTTGAACCCTTCAATGGCAGTGAGGGATAGGATTGCTGGCGAAATGAAAGAACAGCAGTCCTAGAAGCCGCCTTTCTTGCTCCTAGGAGATGTTGGGGGATGTTTAATAAACCAAACCAAACTCTGGACTCGGAGTGACGTCCTGTGGGTTTCCACGACTGCTGACCGGACTAGAAAGCCCAGTCTTTTCCCCGTAGAGCTGGTGATGCTTTCGAACTACCGGCCTTGAGGACTGCAGCCCAACTCACAAACACTACCCACCAAGGTTCTTATCGTGATAATAACTATAACAAGTCCCAATTATGCTCTGAACGCCTTGAGGGAAAAAGCTCCAGGTAGTTCTCGTTAGCTCTTTAACCTCCCTCAGCAGCCAGCGGA
>NW_022107432.1:25526932-25560736 GCF_000313985.2 Echinops telfairi | reverse complement strand
TGGCTGACTGAGGGGGAGCCAGAGGCGGAAAGGTTTGGAGAGCAAAGAGGAGGGGCCTGGATCACTGGCTGGCAAGAGTACAGCACATGCCACACATCTGTTTACATCTGCCCCTGAAGATTTCTTCTCTGAAAGGCCATAATTAATACTGCGCCTCTTCAGCCTCAACCCAAAGGCGAGCCTTGTGCACGCATGGAGGGTGCACGTCAGCCTTCTGCAAGGACGGCTCCTGACAGCACCTGACAGCACCTGCAGGCAGCTCGGTGGGGGTCGGGGTGTGCCTTCCGCTCCCTTGGCAGAGAGGTGCGTGATGAATCCGGAGCGCTCTCCTTTCATGAAGACTGCACGTTGATACCTGAATTAGCTTTTCTCATCCAGTTAAGGCTCCTGGGAGGCTTTGTGCACCACAGGCGTGACAACCATAGCCGCTGGTTGGCATCGGGATAGGAGATAGCCCACCACCCAAGAGACAAAGGAACCCTAGGCTGGGGTGGGTGGGGGTGGGGTGGGGTGTGTCTTGGAGATCAACATTCCAAGCCTTGTGGAGGGGGGGCCCACCCCCCAATGCAATCTACCACCCCGCACTCCAGCGCTGGCACCAGGAAGAGGTCCACAGCTGTCTGTGGTAGAGGGGGCACTATCCACGTGGTCCTGGCGTGGCTGTATCTCTCCTGCTGAAATGCACTGGTGCCTAGCTCGGGACTCTGGGAAGGTCCGGAGACCCGATCCCACTGGGGAGGTGAAGTGCACCCCACGTTGTAAGCATTTGTCTCTTGCTCCTGTTTGCACTGAGCACATCTGAAGGAACATGAACACAAGGACACACGCCCCCCTGCGTGGAAAGATTTTCCCTGAAAGGAGACCTACCCTTGCTTGGCTCCCTCAACCCGGAGCTCATTAAACTGCCAGCGTTTCCTTGGCACCAGTCCTGGATAAACTGCGGATTGAGGGCATCCTCCATTCCCCCTGGCAGTGGGTGGCACCTGGTCATCCATGCCCAGAAATCTGTAGAGGTCAGTTGCCCTTCTATCTCCGGAGAGCCATCTGAAGGAAGGAGTTTCTAGAATGATTCAGCCCCTCAGTGTTGCCTGCCAATCACCTGAGGGTGGTGGTTCGAATCCACCCAGGGTTGCCTTGAAAGCTCTGTAAAAACTGCAATCAATGAAGACCCTTTGGAGCAGTTCTCGTCACCAACACGTGGGCCCCCCGAGTCAGAACCATCTCAAAGAGGGTGCTTTTTTGCGTTTGTCTTTTTGTTTATAGTCCCATCCCCACCCCCGCCCCAACACACGCCACCCTTGACCCTCCTCACAATACTGAAAGATGCTTGGTTAAACGAGAGAGGGGGACTCCCAGTGAGGAGCCTGCACCGTCTCAATGAATTATTTCCTCTGTGATCTTGGTCCTCCAGCAGCTTCACATTGGGGGGAGGAGATGAGACCCGTGACACAGGCATGGCGAGACATGGGAGGGTGGGGTGGAAACCATCTAATGTGGTGAGGGACTAAATGCCAGGACTGTGCTGGAGCTCCAAACCACCCCCTGGGGAGGAAAGGGAGATGCGTGTAGGCTGCTCAGCCTCCCCTGAGATTTCTCAGGGAGGTGGGATTTGAACTGAGCCTTAAACCAGCCTCCATTCGGTGCGGGCTGTCCAGATGCGTGGCTCTAATCAATATGCCATGGTCTCATTTCATCCTTTCGACAGCCTCACGGTCCCTCCGGGCTTGATCAATCACCATCTGAATCTGGCAGATGAAGAAACAGACTCCGAGAGGCCAGGGGACTTGCCAAAGCCACAAAGCTGACAACCCAATTTTAAGCAGTCTTACTTCCAAACCCCACCCCACCCCAACTCTAAACCTGGTGGCTGGCCAGCAGCCCTCTGAAACCCCTTCTGTGCCTAGAGAATGTCTTGCTTTGTGATCCTTCTTCCCCAAGGAAGGAGCATCTATTTCCCATCCTGCCTTGCTACTGGATCCAGTCATATGACCTGGACTGCACCAATCCACTGCACTAGTGAGAAGCTTGGATTTAGATGAGCAAACCCCCTGGATAGCTCTTTTTCTTGGCTGGGGACATGTTAGCTTTGGAGTTGGCAATTCTAGACTTTTGGGTCAATCATCAGCAGGGCAGACAGTTGCTCTGGGCTCAGGAGCCAAGGTTTGTAGAGCCTCCTGTATAAGAGACCATGGTGACCTCTGGGCACTGCTCCCGCAGACCGATCCAGGTCTATTCTCTGGTCTCCCAGCATTTCTAGGAGAGGCTTGGTATCTTTTAATCCATCTCTTCTCTCCTTAAACTAGCCATAGCGGGCTCCATTACCTGCCACTAGAACACTGACTCATGGGAATGAATGGGAAGTGGGGACCTAGACAGGAGAAGGCAGATTAAGTTTTTAATAAAGAGAGAGAGACAGAAAAATGGTAGAACCGTGGGCCCAAAATTAATACCGTTGGGAGAGTAGAGCACCCAACAGGTGTATCAACTCAAGCAAAGGACAACGAGCAATGGAGAGTGTTTGATGCTGTTGCCAGTTGCCTTGGGGTTGGCTCCACCTTATAACCACCCTGTGTTCAACAGAGCAAACAAAAAATTTCTCAGTGTTGTGCCAGCTTCATGGTCATTAATGAGCTCCAGTTCACTGGTACAGCCAGTGGGTGTTTGGGGTGCCTTAGGGGCTCATTTCCCAACACTGTGTCAGAGGGCATTCAAGTATGATCTATAGGTCGTCAATGGCTAATTGTTAGAAGTAGATTACCAGATCCTTTTTCCTAGAGTCTTAGTCTGGTCACCACCACTGAATCTTGTCTACCACGGGAAGCCCTGCTGGCATTTGAAATATGAGTGGCATAGATCGCTGCCCGCATCATAACCTGCTTTCCTGTAAAATGCCTAGGCTGGAGCTAAGGCACTTAAAGGTTGAGAGGAGGTAGTACCTTGCCCAGGTCACACAGACAGTGGAGTGATGGTGAAGATGTTCCAGCCCAGGCTTGCTGACCTGAGAATCTCTGGAACGGCCAGCTCAGGTAGTCTTCTAGAGAGTAGTTTTCACCTGAAAGCTAGAAGTCATGCCCCCAAGTCCAATGTGAAGGGATGGAAGAAGGCATGAACTAGCCAACGTGGGCGAAAAAGAGACTCAAGTTCATGTCAGGGAGGCAAGCTAGCCAGTTTAAGACCTGAGAGCTCTTATTATGGTGCTTAGGGTTGTTTTGTTATTGTTTTATCAAATCAGTTTTATTGACATATAATTCACCATTTAATTTACTTGTGTACTCATTCTTATTAGCATTTGATTTCCCCCCAATCTGATCTGCCATAACCCTAAAAACTAATATTCTAGTTATTGCCTCTATAGATTTAACCTACTGGGATTTCATATAAAGAAAATGATACAGAAACTATCATAACAGCATTAGTAAAATAAAACACAGGGGAAAACTTCAATCCGAAAGAAAGCAGAAAATAAAAATATAGAACAAATTAAAAATGGGTCAAAAGAGAAAATACAAATGATAAGATGTTAAAATTTAACATTACTACAGCTTCATTAATTCACTTTCTTATGCACTCTGTCTGAGGGAAAGGCTCTTCCCATCCATGGTCAATAGTCCAAGTGAATTCCATGGAGGCTTAATCCCTGTGGGGACTCTGCAAATGGATGTGGGGCTTTCCCAGTCATCCATAGCCCTCTGCAAACAGAATTTAAGCTCTAATACAACTTCCTCCTCTGATCTTGGATTTTATTCTTTACAATCCTTGCATCACATAGACTGGTGTGCTTCTTCTCTATAGACTTTGCTAGCACCTCACTTAGGTGGCTGCTTATTTTAAGACAAGCTTTTAAGACCCCAGATGTTATTCTTTCTAATAACTTGGCACCATCTGCTTTCTTCATCACATTTTTTTATAGTGCCCATATCTTCAATGATCCCTGCAGGTGGGTAAGTTATCGAGCAGGGATGCATTATGAGACATCATGAGAACTAATTGTTCTTAGGTTAGGGCTTGTAGTTAAGTTTCAGCTCAAAATCGACTCATATATCAGATAGATAGATAGATAGATAGATAGATAGATAGATAGATAGATAGATAGATAGATAGATAGATGGCAGCATTGTCAGCTTTTTCAAAAGATAATGTAAGTAACCATCATTTGGTAATGGGGTCTTTGGTAATTCTAATAATAGTATCATTTGGTACATTAAACTAGCCAATGGTGTAGGGTTTAAAATACCATTGAGATAAGTGAGGGGTAGAAACAGGGCACAAAATGCAATAACCCTCATTCGCTATGGCAAGCCTCTGTCTGCGGATCTAAGACGTGTCTTTAAAAGCTAAGAGAATATGAACGTGGCAAATACATGGCAGACTTCAGTCATCCATTGTTGGGCAACCCCAAAAGGAAGTGATTTCGACCAAAGTCCAATGACTTCCAAATCCCCCACCGGGACTATGGCAGAGACTAAGGCAAAACTGAAGCTGGGTTTGTTTCCCAAATGGCTACCTTGCTCTATGGCAGGGGTTCTCCACCTTCCTAATGCCTAACCCTTTCATACAGGTCCCCATGTGGTGGTGACCCCCAACCACAACATTCTTTTCATTGCTACTTCATGACTGTCATTTTGCTACTGTTATGAATTGAGCAACACCTGTGAAAGGGTTGTTTGACCCCCCAAAGGGGTCACGACCCACAGGTTGAGAACCGCTGGGCTAGTGGTTTGGATCTGCTGACCTTGCCATTAGCATCCCAGTGCTCCTTACTGTGTAGCAGTGTTTCTGAAAGTGGGAAGCACCTAGGGGGTGGGGTGGCACTGGAACCCTCAGAGGAGGCAGCCAAGACGGATGACCTTCACCTTCCCCATGGGCTATATATAGTACAACAGGTTGTCCTTGTCATGGAGGTGTTTAAGTCCATTTTTCCCCCTTGAAGAGGGGACAGTTGGCCATATCAGTTTGGAAACCTATGCTATATGGCACAGCCCCGGCCCAAGAGGTCTTCAGAGGGAAGGAGAAAAGGAAGGAGCGGAGAAAGACAGCATGGCCACCCAAAGCCCTGGGGAAGTGCACATGGTGGAGGGAGGGGCCGTGAAAGCTAAGAGCTCCTGGCCCATTTCATCCAAGCCAGAGCTGGCTTTTGTGGCATGTCGCTGTGTGTGCAAGGAGAGCAACGCAGGGCGGGTCTGATGAGGAAACGCGTGGATAGAATCTACAAGTCAATCAGTGACTGCGGAGTCGGCAGAGCTGGTGCAGCTGCGGGGTCGGGTCCCCTTTGAGGCTTTCTGTACAAAGGCTCATTGAGACCTTCCGTGGCTGGCTCACTCCAGCGGCTCCACATCTGTGTGGAGTTTGCACACACGGGAGGCCAGGCCTGCTCCTTGGACTTGCAGCCTCAATGTGGAGAAGGGTTTCTGCTCCCCCCAAGTCTCTGATAGTCAAGCCCCACTGTCACTACAGCACAATTAAGGGGCTGATTCCCAGGTGCTTTGTCAATTGACCCTATCGACAGAGTCTTGAAATTTGGTTATTTTAGTGACAGGTGAAGCTTTTTTCCTTGGTTAACACATTCAAGTTTAATTTCAGTAATATTTCCATTAACAACCTGTAATTAAAGCAGCTAATAAGAATCTGTAATTCACTTAGCTAGGTTTGCGTTTAAGGGGGGGGGGGGAAAGAAAGGAAAGAGGAGGGAAAAAATACATTTGTGGAACTCCAATACCGTTCTACTGTTAAATGAGCATTATGGCTTTTCTGGGGATCTTAATTGAACCTCATTTTTAACAGGAATATTAAACAAATTAAATTAAGCAAGTAATTTTGCTTTTTAGGGTAAAAAAAAAGGCTCTGAGTGGAAAAGTTTCTGGGAAACAACCATTAGTGGGATGGATGGGCGTTAGGCATGCGGGCAAGGGGTGGCTGCTGCAGAAGCGACAGGAAGCTGATGCTCCTCGGGGAACCCTAGGTCCCCAGGCAGAGGCCAAGCACAGGGGCCCCGAAAAGACACATGGTTTTCCGACTTTGCCAAACAGCACCTGCCATTAGCTGCCTTGGACAATGACCGCAAAGCAAGCTTTGAAATGGCTAGTGCCTGTGAGCCAGTTGGCTCACACCCTGGCTTTAAATCTAGCACCAGCTCATCCCTCAGGATGGGTTGGTGCTCCGATGTACAGATGTGGAGAAGTCACCATGTTAGGCGAGGTCTGCCTGTCTACAAATGCAGGTGTGTTAGCCTGGGTGCCCCGCCCCACGGAGAAGGTTTCAAGACAGGCCTAGCTGTGAGATGTACTTAGAGGCTTGTTAGGGACCGTGTCTGTGAGGGTGCAAGGGAAGGCTGCGAGAGCTGTCAGGGCAGGATGTGGGTCTGATTCAGAAGGAAGGAGAGGAGGGAGGAAGGAAAGAAGGTTGGGTGGTAACATCACTGGCACTGTAAAGAAAAGGACTGGCACTGTAAAGAAAAGGTTCCAGGAGGCCCGCAGAGGAGTCTGGCACCCAGAGGGGCATGTCTCCTTCCTTCTGCTCAGTCATGGACTGGGAGTGTGAGAGTAGAGCCCTGCCCTTGGGATTGAGGATCAGCTATGGCCTGGCACTCAGAGATCTGAGAATGTATTTTAAAGCCACTATACCAGTACTAAGCAGGCTGGTGCCAGGACCTGGCAAGGACAGGGCAGGGGTGCAAAGGGGTGGCATGTGCTTAGAGTGTTTGGGAACCCATGTGGCTACGTGAGTGGAACATGTGGCCAGGCCTAGAGAGTAGAGAGCGGAGTTCTGGGAGCAAAGGGTAGGAATGTAACAGGGGCCCCAGACAGGTAGCACCCTGTGGGTCACTCTGCAGACTTGGCTGCCATTCAAGGGAGACAGAGAGCCTGGGTAGCAAGAGATGTAACTTGTAATAAGGTCACTCTTGCTACTGTGCTAAGAATCACCTGTGGACTAAGAAGGCAAGGCCAGGCAGGATGACGCCTGTTAATCTGGTTGAATCTGCTCTCGGCAGGGTGAGGACAGAGGAAGTGCAGGATGCAGAGAATTGAACAGAATCGAGTATAGTCTGAAGGGACAGACGACAGTCTATGGGTTAGGAACATGTTCCATTTTTAAGTAGGCGTTTAATTCAAATTTGTAAGTAAGTCAGAACAGTTAGGTATGGACATATCTAAAATCAGCCAGCCAAATGTTTGTCTTAGTATATATTGTCTAATATATAGTATATGCTGCATGAATACATTTAAAGGAACATGAACACACTTTTAGTACAAGGTGATAGCTGGGCTTTGTGTCAATTTGACTGGGACAGTATTCTAAGTGGTTTGGCAGTAAAACCTAGTAATCCCCTGTGTCCTGAGCTAACACAATGTAATCACAGCCAATCAGATACAAGCCATCATTGTGGGATGCGATTAGGGAAGAATGCAACAGCCTTATTCAGATCACAGCCTGAGGTAAGCAATCGAAAGGGTGTAGCCTGCTTCCAATGTAAGCGGATGATGTGGAAAAGTTTGCTTGATTTTTGCTGAAGCCTCTGTCTTGCTCATTGACCCCTGGTTCTTTGGACTTGAGCCAATGGCCTGGGTGTCTTGCCTGCTGATCCTGGGAGTTGTCACAACTTGAGCCATCTGACCTTCGGACCTCTGCAGCTACAAGCCAGCTCTGCTGGCCTTGAGTTCATTCACTGCTGCAGCCGTAAGCCTGCCATGTTCCTACTGATGCTGAGTCCATGAGCCCCCACAGCTGTTGGAGTCAAGAGAAGCCTCCAATCTAACGTCTGGCCCATCCACTTGGAACTTGCCCAGACTTGGACTTGCCAACCTCCACAACTGTGTGAGCCATTTTCCTGATATCTAGCCATCTCTCTCTCTCATATATATATATATATATATATATATATTAACCCAGGTACTGCTCATGTATTTGGGAGGATTTGCTGTAGATCTGAAGTCTTTGGTTGGCACACATGACTCAGCTCTTGACTACCAGGCATAATGGTGGCTTTAACTCACTCAGAGGCACATCGGAAGACAGGGCTGTAGCTCTGCTTTTTAAAAAGCTGGTGTCATACCCACCTGACGATGCACAATTATTTCTGCTCTGGCCCGTGGGGCTGTCATGAGTGGCCATGGGTTGGAATCAGCTGGACAGTTCATAGAGACAACATCTGGCCAATTGGATGTGAAAGGGGCAAGCATCCCCAAATACACACACACACACACACACACACACACACACACACACACACACACACCCCTACACTACACTATGGCCCTTGAAGGCCAGAGCACTTCACCCACTGCGCCAGAGCCCCTACCCCAGGAAAGGAGAGCTGGTGAGATTCTACCCTGAGCCCTACCTACGGTGAGCCCTGGTCAGGTCAGTGTGCCCATCATGTGGACAACCCCAGGAAAGCACAGTAATTCAATTCAACCGCACAGCCCCATAATCTCATGTCAGCCACGCAGCTGATGGTTACTGCTTTATCACAGCCTTGTCAAGTCCCCTCATTGCTGTGACTCACAGCATTCTGCTATCGAGTGAGAGAGAGAGAGAGAGAGAGAGCAGGAAACTCGGCCAGCTCCAGAGCATGCCAGCTTGATGAGCAGCTTCAGAGGTCACCTTTCTGACTGCCGGGGTCATTCCACCTGATCTTTCTGCAAAGTGGAGAGCAAGCCTTTCTCTCTTCCTGGGGTGGTATCTCCAGCTCCCCTCTGGTGGAGGAACGTTCAATGCCCAGAGATTGCATGTAGCAGATTAAATTCACTGTTAGCAAAGTACA
Source organism: Echinops telfairi (assembly GCF_000313985.2). NCBI lineage: Eukaryota > Metazoa > Chordata > Mammalia > Afrosoricida > Tenrecidae > Echinops > Echinops telfairi. The sequence continues at coordinate 25,551,975 of NW_022107432.1, read as the reverse complement.
GGGGAAAATACTTTTAAGTGGACTTTCATTGAGTCCAAAGACATTGCATCCTGGAGTCTGCCACTTATTGCTCGTGTGATCCTGGGTTTGTTAGTCTGGGTAGACTAGAGAAACCAATTCATAGATACTCATATGTATACAAGAAAGAGGTTTATACACAAGAGCAATTGAATATTGAGAAAACATCCCAGTCCAGCCTAGATCAAGTCCTTAAGTCCAATATATTAGCCCACATGCAATACCATTCAGCATCATTGCATGTATTTTGTGAGTCCTCTTCAGATTCATGAAATACATGCAATGATGCTGATTGCAGGAGGATCACAGGCCAGTGGGTTGGAAGTCTTGTGGATCCAGTGGTGTTGTAAGCATCTCAGAGCTGGCAGGGGTCTCTACATGGTTTCTCTGGCTCCAGAGGTCTGGTTGCATCAGGGTAGGTCCACGTGGCTTCTCCAGCTCTCAGGGCATAGCACATGTGTCTTGTCAGTAGAGTGTCTCTCAGGGAGTGAGTAGGGAGAGAGAAGTATCTCCTGCCTCCAAGGAGGAAATACAGGAGTTCTCAGCATTCGCAGGAGAAGGCCATGCCCACACAGAAGCTTCATTGGTTATATCTTGATTGACAGGCAAGACTCTACCCCTTCACTCACAGTCCTCTCAAACGGACACCAGATTATGTAACTATCACACTGGGAAACTCATAGAGGGTGGGCCAACCTCAAGTTATGATCCCATAGTGGCAGCATGGTGAGGTATTCAGCTGCTAACCAAAAGGTTAGAGGTTTGAACCCGCCCCGTGAAAAGAGCAGGCAATCTGCTACCATGAAGATAACATCCTGGGAGATCCTGGGAAGCAGGTCTACTCTGTCCTACAGGGTTACTATGGGTTGACATTGACTGGAAGGCAGACAGCAGCCTCAGTACATGAGGCGGTGCTGCCCCAGTGGTAGAACCCTTGCCTTCTGTAGGGCACACTCTGGTTGGATTCCCTCATGCTCGGCCAGGGCTCCCCTGCCAGTGGTAGGCAGCTTGTGGCTACCAGGGGTACAATGGGTTACGCATTGGGCTGCTCAAGGCAAAGTTGGTACTTGGACCCCCCAGCAGCTCTAAGAGAGAACAATGAGGCCATCTGCTCCTTTCAGAAACAGAGAGCGCCGTTCGACTCTGTCCCACAGGGCCATGGCGGAGCGGCAGCCACTCGGTGGCAGTGGGTTTGGGTTTATGATGCTGAATAGGTTTCGCCAGGGCTTCCAGGTTACGTCAGACTAGGAGGAGAGGCTTGGAGATCGACTTCTGTTTCCGTCCATGGAAAACTCCATGGGGCACAGGGGTTAGAGGGCTCTCCCGGGTCTGGGTAGCATTTCATTCCACGGTGCTTGTGGCCTCCAGGAGCCAGGGTCCACTGAGCTGCAGGTCTAGTAATACCATCTGTAAAAGGGGCTGTGACGCTCCCATGAGGTCATTTGTGCAACTCACTTGGTAAACAGTCAATTGCTAGACACATTGACGTGGCCATTCCCAGGAAGTCAGAACCCAGAGAGCAAAGCCCAAAGGGCAGACGCTGGAGACCAGCGTGGAGGCTGTATCTGAGGTCCTGAGCAGCAGGAAAGGCCTGAGGCCAGGGAAGGAGGCAGGCAGAACCAGAACATCTACCACCACAAAGGATGGAAACCGAGAAGCACCATAGGACCGACCTAGCCAGGTGATTTTTCAAGGTCTCGTTAGCAGGTGAGCTCTTTTCAGATGAGGTCTTGTGGACCAGGCCAGTGGATAAAACAGACATCAGAGAACCCACGTAGCTGAAAAGGGAGTGGAGGACCAGCGTTCACTGAGGCTAGCCCACTCCTCCTCTGCAGAGGCTACCGGAGCTCCCAGCAACTAAGGAGCAACTACGACCACCGTTCCTAATAGACACATCCATGCAGATTACAAGAGATCAAACAATGCACGGTGTTGGGTCAATCTGCGGCGCAAGGGTTGAAAAGCAAGGAGGTTACTTTGAGGACTAAGGCAAGTACCTGACCCAAGCCAGGGTCTTTCAATCCCCTCACATGTGTGGGAAAGTTGGGCACTCGATGAGGAAGACCGACGATAAGTCTATGCATTGGCATTGTGGTGCTGGCGAAGAAGCTTGAAAGTACCGTGGATTGCCCACAGGGCATGCCAAGCTGGCTTGGAGGAAGTATAGCTAGAGTGGTCCTTAGAGGCAAGGATGGTGAGACTTCATCTTGTATACTTTCGACAGGTTGTCAGGAGAGACCAGTCCCTGGAGAAGGGCATCATGCTTGGCCAAGTACAGGGGCAGAGAGAAAGGGGCAGACCCTCACCAAGATATATTGGCACAGTGGCTGAACAAGAGGCTCAAACAAAAGAGCAATGGTGAGGACAGTGCACGCTTCATACCCAGGGTCGCTGTGAACTGGAACCCGCCAACGACAGATTGCAGGAAGGACAGGGGTCGGAGGGTGGCTGGGAAGGACCTAACTTGAGGGAGAGTGAGTCCATCCCCTCCTCCTCCCAGTGTCATCTCTGAGGATGGATGAAATGTCCCGCCCCAACCAGGGAAACCATGCCAGCTGAGTGGAAATGGGAGCTGTCAGTCATTCTAACTGTAACACAAATGGAATCCCCACTCCTGCCCCTGCAAAAACTCCACACTCTCTTCCTAGGGAGATGGTCTGAGTTCAAGTCTGGGGTGAAGGCCCCTGGGGTGACGGTCAGAGCTCAGCTGCAGCGTCCTTTCTGCGCAAGGAAGAACCGGACTGTGGCTGCTGGCCAGCCTGCCCCTCCTGTCCTTCCCCAGCGCCCCTCCTCCTCCCCTCATAAGACGGATTGACACGACGGCTGCGACCGTGGGCTCAGACCCAAGAACCCTTGTGAGGATGGCACAGGAGCAAGCGATGTTCCGTTCTGGAGTGCATAACCTTGGCTGTGGGCTGGAAGAGGGTCAAGGTCACCTAACAGCAACATGCAAGGAACACACACAGAGAAAACAAGATGCACAGCTCACATAGGAAATTGACTGTGAGTGGGGTGGGGGGGCAGGCCACACAGGGTGCAACATGCGTGTTATTTGCGTTCACACGCAGTAATCTAGTCTCCACTGTGCAACCTTCTGCAGAGAGGTTAAGCAACCAAATGGTGATCACAGCACTGGGTTCAGAACTGGATTCAATGGGCTCTCCACCTGGTGCCGGACACACTGCTATAGCTCCTGGTAGACCATGATCTCCTCGGGTAGAGGACCATTCGCCTCCGTGTGCCCATGTGCATTCACATAGTAGGCAGACAGTGCATTTGGTGAGTGAGCAGAGGGATAAACGGATGCAGGCAGAGAGACCAGTGACAGCCTGGAAATCCAGACCTAGAATGAGGTGCAAAGCCGAGGGCCAGCTTAGCAGCCGTGCCTCAGAGAAACCGCCTCCAGGCTGCCCTGCAACAGCAGGGACCAATGACTGAATTCCAGGGGAGGGCGCAGATGCTGCCATTTGTAGACTTGACAGCGAACGCTAACAAGCCTCCTCCTTGGGGTGGGGAGGCAGCCTGCAACTCGCCCTGCAGGGAATTCTCTGTAGGCTGCTAGTCAAAATGCGTGTCTGTATCCTGGGAACGCATTCCGAGCTATGAGAGGAGGCAGACAGCCCAGAAACGCGGCTGCAGAAGGAGAAGTAAGGGTATTGCTCTGAGAGGCAGACTATCAAGAGTAGCAGTTGTTGTTGTTGTTGTTGTTGGAGGCCCTGGAGTCTGTTTAAGCTCCTAGCGACTCCACGTGGGCCCGTAATTTTTTCTAGCTTGTCATCTTTACACATGGCGCCCTGGTGGTGGAGCGGTTATGCATTGGGCTGCGATCCACATGGTCGGCAGTTCGAAACCACCAGCAGCTCCGAGGGAGACAGACTGAGCTTTCTACTCATGTCAGCAGTCTTGGAAACCCACAAGGGGGATGCTCCGAGTCAGCAGTGACTCAGTGGCCGTGAGAATCTTGACAGGAACAGAGAGACAGAGCTCATGGACCAGGAGAGTGGATTCAAACCACCAACGGTTCAGTCCACAGCCAAGCACTCAGCCATTGTACCACCAGGGCTCCTTGTAACCAGCAGAGCCTCCAGAAATGGGAGAAGCAACCAAGAGATAGCTGGTGCTGCAAGCCTGAACCTGGAGGATGTGGAATCTGACCAGAAACGCGCAGGGGAGCTGTCTGCCCTGCACAGATTTGAGGGGCATCTGGGCCCCAGGCAGGATGTACTGCATGGAAGAGGAGTAGGTGTGTGGAAGCCAGGATCTCTGGGTCGCATGCGCTTCCTTATACTTGGTAATTAACCAGCAGCGGAGGTTGGCGTCTACCCCATCTCTGTCTCAGGCGCCTCAGGAGGCTGAGAACTTCGCTGCCAGCTGTCGGCACAGCTGCTCTCCAGCCCAGGGTGCTGCAGGGAAGGGGAGAAGGGGGACTGTTAGGCAGGGAGGCACAGTGAGCCAAGGAATAAAAGTGATGGCAAAGGGACATTTTGGCAGCTCTGCCCCTGGTGGTGTAGTGGTTATGTGTTGGGCTACGAATTGCAAAGCCAGCAGTTCAAAACCACCAGCAGATCGGGGGGAGAAAGATGAGGCTTTTACTTCTGTAAAGAGTGACAGTCTGGGAAAGTCTCAAGGTCAGGACTGACACGATGTTTGACAGTGAGTTTGCTTTGGAGTTTGGCTCTCCCTTTTAGGTGTCTGACCCAACAAAGACGAGCGAGGGTCATTCCCATGGGCTCTTCCCATTTCTGAGCAAGACAAACTCTTGCTTAAGACAAATTCTACTTGTCCCCACCCTACCCTCTGCCCATGGTGCTCACCCCTGACGGGCATTTAAACCCTGCCCACTCCAGAGCAGCTTATGTAAGTGGTTTGGAGTAAAACTTGAGCACTGATATTTTTGTGTAAACTTATCCAAGGAATCTCAATATGCAGCCAGGATTGAGCCTCTCTGCTTGGGGCCTACCTCCACCCTGACCCCTGACCCCACCCCTGCTCTCCACCCTGCGGCTGGCCCCCTGCCCTCCAGACATGGGAAGCTCTGATTGTCTGTGTCAGGCTCCTTGTGAGTCAGGCTTTGACACCTGCAGCTTGGGCTTCCCAAAGGCCCCACTTTACCCTCTTAACACACTCACTGCCATCGAGTCCATGCCGACTCATAGCAACCCTATAGGATGGGGCAGAACTGCCCCTGTGGGTTTCCGAGAGATTATAACCCATTGTGGGAGTAGAGATGCCCATCTTTCTTCTGTGGAGTGACTAGTGGTTTCAAACTGCTGGCCTTGAAGGTAACAGGCCAACACGTCATCATTACTCCACCGGAGCTCATGACCCTGCCCTCTTAGTCTTCTTCAAATAAGCCTCAAGCCACATGCTGTGGAGACTCACCAAGGTTACTGATGTCTGCAGACCAAGCTAGTCCCGCTGCTGCCTCTGGGTCCCACGGCAGCACGGCACGGACACCTGTGTAGAAGCAAGTTCCACATGCCTCTCCAGCTCGGCTCCTCCCCTGACTCCTGCTTCCTGGAAGCCAGGAAGGATTCATGCATGGAAAAGTGTGTATGTAGATACTATGGGATATATGTGTGTGTATACGTATATGTATGCATCGAGATAGCAGGCCTGCTGGTGAGGTTAGGCATGGAATCGAGCTACTAACCTCAAGGCCGGTCGGTGGTTGAGACTCAACAGCAGTTCTGATGGAGAAAGATGAAGACCTCCGCTCTCCTAGAGATTTCAGTCTTGGCATCCGATGAGATGGCAGTGGGTTTGCTTTTGTTTGATTATCCAGAGATGAGGGGTACCCAAATAAATACGGAATGGTGCTGGGCAGAGCAGAGCTTTCGTAGTACGCGTTTGCCCCGTAAGGTGAGCATAGAGCCACTCGCTTTGAGATGGTGCACCCAGAGGTGACACCTGGGAAGGTTTTCTCCGGTCACAGGGAATTTTTTCTTAAAGCAGTTTCACTCAAACCTTTTTTGTGATGGCTGATTTAAGGAGAACAGCGTGCAGCTGTGAAATCTTGTGTCCTGCTTGAGAAACATGCCGCAGAAACTGTTAGTGATGTTGAACACAGCTTACAAGGACAGCACTATAGGAAAAAAAGCAAGTGTACAGGTGTGTTTTTTCATTTCAAAAGAGGTAAAATGTCGATTGATGACAAACCTCATTCTAGACATCTATCAACTTCCTGAACAGACAAAAATGTTGACTCATAGGGCATTTGGAGTTCATTCCACCAGGCCAGACTGTTAATCAAGCTTTCTATTCAGAGGTTCTGAAAAGATTGCATAACAGTGTGCGACAAAAAAGTCCTGATTTGTGGCAGACTGGTTTGGCCACCACGACAATGCACCTGCTCACACAGCCTTCTTAGTGCTACAGTTTTTTTGGCTAAAAAACCCCAAACATGCCTCTCTTGCCCTAAGCACCTGATTCACTTGACACTCTCCCTGTGACTTCTCTTTGTTTCCAAGGGCCATGCGAGAACAGCGGTTTGACAACAAAGAAGAAGTGAAGAAGCCCGGGAGAGAGGTGCTGTCAGCCATCCAAACAAATGAGTTTGGAAAATGTTTCCAAGAACAGAATTGCAGAGCTGACAAATGCGTTAAGTGTAATGGAGAGTATTTTGAAAATCGTAAGGTTGTTTTGTGAAAGAATTTAAATACATAGCTTTGAAAAAAAATTCCCAATTTTTGTTAGGGGTTACCTCCTCATAGTGTCTGTGGCTGGTGTACATGGTTTTGATTCAATTACTAACATAAAAGTGAGGGCTTCAAAGCCACCCAGAGGAGCCGCAGCAGAAAGGCCTGGTGCTCTGCTTCTGCAAAGGTTCCCAACGCAGCAAACCGAACTCACTGCCATCGAGCTGTTGCTGACTGACTTATAGCAACCGTCCAGGGCAGGGTAGAACCACCCCTGTGGGTTTTCAAGACCCCAACTCTTTATGGAAGCCGAAGACCTCGTTTTTCTCCTGAGGCATGACCGACTGGTGGTTCCGAACTGCTGACCTTGCGGTTTGCGGCTCAGTGTATAACCCACTGCGCCACAGGGCTCCTGACGACAGGCAGAAAAGTCTCATGGGGCAGCTCCACTCTGAAGCCTGTGGCTAGTGATGAGCCCAAATGAAACCAGCAACAGGGAGGTTGGCATACAGGCTTCACAAGGTGCCCTGGTGGGCTGGGACCCACACGGCTTTCTACTCCCATAAAGAGTTACAGTCTCGAAAACTCCCAGGGGAAGCGCTATCCTGTCCTACAGGGCTACTGTGAGACGGATTGACTCAATGGCAGGTGGGTTTGGGTTTGGGGTTAGGCTTCAAAAAATGTATTGAACAATTCAACTATTTTTCAGTGCCATTTTCCCATGAATGTTTTGAAGGCCCTTTGTGTGTGTGTATAGATGTGTATATAGGTGTGTGCATATGGGTGTGTATATGTGTGTATGTATTTGTGAGTGTGTATAGATGTGTATATAGGTGTGTGCATATGGGTGTGTATGTATTTGTGAGTGTGTGGGTGTGAGTGGGTACATATGTGAGTGTATATATTATGTGTGTGAGTGTGTTTAGATAAGTGTGTATATAGGTGTGTGCATATGGATGTGTATGTATTTGTGAGTGTGTGGGTGTGAGTGGGTACATATGTGAGTGTATATATTATGTGTGTGAGTGTTTAGATAAGTGTGTATATAGGTGTGTGCATATGGGTGTGTATACATTTGTGAGTGTGCGTGTGTGAGTGGGTACATATGTGAGTGTATATAGGATGTATGTGCGTGTGTTTTGTGAGTGTGTTTAGATAAGTGTGTATACAGGTGTGTGCATATGGATGTGTATATATTTGTGAGTGTGCGTGTATGAGTGGGTACATATGTGAGTGTATATATTATGTGTGTGAGTGTGTTTAGATAAATGTGTATACAGGTGTGTGCATATGGATGTGTATGTATTTGTGACTGTGTGGGTGTGAGTGGGTACATATGTGAGTGTATATACTATGTGTGAGTGTGTTTAGATAAGTGTGTATATAGATGTGTGCATATGGATGTGTATATATTTGTGAGTGTGCATGTGTGAGTGGGTACATATGTGAGTGTATATATTATGTGTGAGTGTGTTTCTGTGAGTGTGTTTAGATAAGTGTGTATATAGGTGTGTGCATATGGATGTGTATGTATTTGTGAGTGTGTGTGGGAGTGTGTGTGCTAGTAAAGAGCCCCGGTGTTGCTGTCAGACAAGTATTGGGCTGCTTACCACAAGGTCAGCAGTGGTTACACTCACTAGTTGTTGCAAGGGAGAAAAAGGCGTCCATGCTCACAAAGACTTACAGCCTCAGAAACCCTGCGCAGAGTCGCCGTGAGTCAGAAACGACCTGATGGTGCGGGGGCGTTGGTTTGGGTCGACGCTGCTCGTAAGATGAGTGCATTCTGGGAACGCGTTCAGAAGGAGCGAGGACAAACGGCCCAGCAAGCCCTCCGCGGAATGGAAAGAGGGGGCAGTAGCCTGGGATGGCCCCGCAGCATCCCTAGCTGTCGTGGTGGTGCTTAGGTGCTGCGAACGGAGAGGTTGGGTGCGGCGAGGCCACCCAGAAGTGCGGTGGAAGAAAGGGCTCTGGGTCCACTTCGGGTCAAGCAGTCCTGGAGAAACACACGGGGCACAATCTCCCGGTGACACACCGCGAGTAGCCACGCGTGACAACAGACTGCGTGGCAACTGGCTCTTCCTTTTTGCTGTTCGTAACAGAAGAGGTGACAAAGTGTGGTAAAGCTAGGTGTTTCCTTGTCTCAGAATAATTGTGGAGGCAAATGGCTCGTGGGATGTGGGCAGCAGCACGCACAGGCAGCCACTCCCCTCTGCCATCTTCGGGGTGTTTGCCAGATGGCTCCCCCATTTCTCGCATCACCGCCTCCCAGCACACAGTAAGCAGGTCTAAAGCAGCAAGGGCGAAGGAAGCAGCAGCTCCCTCTCGCTCACCTCACCGCTCTCTTTTCGGGGAGAGAGAAAGTCTTTGGAGAAAGCCCTGCCTGCAGTTCCTGAAGGTTCACTGGCCAGAATCAGGTCACATGAGCACCTTGGGCCCCAAGTAGGCCTGTGAGGCAAGTACAGAGTCTTCCCCCTTTGGGAAGCGGGGTGCCCAGGCTGGGAGTGGCTGATCGGGAAGAGTCTGGAGGAGCCCAGCCAAAGGTGGAGTGTTTTTCTGCTTCACGTTAACCACAGCGCGTTCCATGCAGAAGCCTAATGACTGATTGTAATTTATACCTGAGTTTGTGATTGGGGAGAGCACCAGGGGACTCGTCATTGCCTCTGAGAGGCAAGATACAAAGGCAGGATCGTTTGTTTTATTTCCCCTTTCAAAAGCTTCTTATGAGGCATGTCTTTTGCAGCGGCATACTCATTATATTTCAAATGCGTTCAAGTATCCTTGATGTATTGCTAAGAGTCTGGATGTTATCCACACCCCAAAGCACTTAGGAGCAAAACACTTCTAGGTGGAAGTGGGTGGGCCGACGGCAGAGCCGGCTTCACTGTCCTACAGGAAGGTTGTGCGTTAGGAGGCCCTGCTCACGGAGGCCTGTGCTCATCCCGGGAAACACAAGGTAGGCCAGGCCTCGGCCAAGGTCAAAGCCAAGGATGGTCTTCTGGTCACTGTGATTTGGGGCCTATCCAGCCAAGATTCGGGTCACACACACAAAAATAATAATAAATAGATAAATACAGATTGCACACCAGCATTGGATGGAACACGGATCTGTTCACCCAAAGAAGAGATGGGGCAAAGACTGCTTCAGCTGTAGGTGCCGGCGGGCCTCCCTGCCTGCAGCCAGCGAGAGACAGGTGCTGTCCACCCACCCCTCCTGGCCTGCAATGAAATAGACCCTGTTCCTTGCCCACTGGGGACAGACACAGAAGTGGTGCTGGCCAAGTGCCAGATGGTGCCCATGCATGTGCAAGAGACAGACAGGTACCGTGTGCTTCCCCAGAACAGGGGAACGACGTCTTTGATAAGAAGGAATCGGGGTGCGGGAAATGACCCAATTCTCAGCCTCCCTATCAGAGAACATTCTGGGCCTACAGCCTCTGCTTAGTTGGGAGACATCGGAGGCAGATGGTTCTCTCAATGGGGACCCAGCCCCCGCTAGGGCTGTGCTGAATTCTGAAAACTCACTTCCCAACTCTGAGAGTCAGCCCTTCAGTCAGAGAAATGTTCCTTTAACTTTCCCTCAATGCTCACTCAGTGGAAGATGGAAGGAAGTAGCTGCCCAGGGGTAGGGGGTGAGGGGGTGGAGGGGGAAGAGGGTGCTTCTGGAACAATAGCCAAGGGAGCTGTCTGGCTGTCCTACCAGTTGGTCCTGAGGCTTCTGAGAGTGTCCCCTTCATGCAACCTCAGGTCCTGCTTAGGGCTAAAGGGTTAACCCCTTGCCAAGGCCCTCCTCCAAACCCCTCCACCAGTTCTGATTGGTTGGTTGCTCTGACCTTAGTGACTGGGAGGCATTTTGACAGTCACCTCTGGGTGCTGCCCCAGACGTCCTGATATCCGCTGAAAAAATGATAACAAGCTTGTAGTCTAGGCTGATGACGTTTGTTTTCATGTGGAAGTAACTTGTAAAGTCCTGTCCATCCACTGAAAAGCTTGCTCCCCAGAGATGCAGAATGCTCACCCTTAGCCCAGCACCCTTAGCACAGTGCTCACCCTTGGCCAGCACCACTTCTGTGTCTGTCCCCAGTGGAGTTGAGGAACCCCATTTGGAAAGCAAGGCTCTAACGGGCTGTTGTCAGAAAGAATAGTTTTGCAAGATGTTCGCATGGTACCAAGAAGATCTTCAGGGCCAGCCCCCTCAGTCTCCGGGGTATGCCTGGGACGGTTAGGTTGTGGGGCAATTTGGCTGGGCTAGGATCCCCAGTGGTTGGGCAGTTGAGGTCTCCCCCCACCCCTACCCCCCTGCCCATGATGCGAGCTGACATAAAGTCACCAACTCCGTGATGGGATCTGCTGTGTGCAGCCAAGCCATTGTGGGAAGAAAAGGGTAGAGTCACAATCCTGGTACAATTGGAAGGCAATGTCCACCAAGGTGTGGCCTACACCTATGTAAGTTGACAAGCATGGGGAAGCGGGCTCACTTTGACAGGCTGGATCCCACATCTGGCTCATTGACCCACCGACCCTGGGAGCTATCAGGGGTCTGCCATCTTGCCTGACAGCTTTGGCTTCCTTGGCCTCTGCAGCCATGAGCTGGACCTGCTGACATCGGATTCATCCGCCTCTGCCTCCACCAGTCTGCGCGCTTCCTGCTTTCTGGGCCATCAGTGCCACGCGGCTCTATGAGTCAAGAAAAGCCTTCAGCCTATTATCTGACCCACTGACCCGAACCAGACTGGACTTACCTGCTTCTGCAGCTGTGTGAGCCACTTTCTTGAGTGGAAACGATATAGAGAACCCAGCCTAGCACAGTGTTCCAATGTTCTTTTTGACAATACTCAGCCCACACTCCCTGCTGGCTGCTCTGCTTCCTGTCCCCATTGGGCCCATCTACCAGAGCCGTTTTCAGAGCCCTGTGCCACCAGTTGCCTTTGTCCGTGTTGTTTCTGCCAGTAGGCCTGCTTGCCCCCTCAGTTCAAGGTTGGAAGCCATTTTCCAAACTCCCATCATCCCTTTCAAGAGCAGTTCCCCAGGCAGGTGCTCTGCACCTATTGCACAGCCACCATCCCTTTCCATCCAGGCGTAGCGGACATTCCAGTCATGATCTGAGATCTGACTGTGAGCTCCTTACAGGAGGGGTCACATGACACTGATCTTGTCATCTGGCACTTTGCCGGATGGGGAGCAAACAAGCAGATGTCTGTTGACTGAAAGGTACAACCCTCACCTGGTACACGTGGCTACTGGTAATTGCATATTCAATTCAAGAGACAGCTGGCTAGATGATGGGGTGGGCTACTTAGGGGGGATGGCTCAGAAAGGTCTAGAATTGAGAGGAAGGACTCTAAATCACCAAGATACGGAACGAAGAGAAAGACCATAGTGGTCCCCTGCCACTGAGCAGGCCCTCAGCTCACGGTGACCCATGCACAGTGCGACAGAACGCGGTCCAGGCCTGCAGCCTTTGCCAAGATGGTTTGAGGCCACACCCTTGTGACCCACAAGATTGTCACTGGTGGTTTTTTGGGAAACAGACAGCCAGGCTTCTCTTCCTAGTCTGCCTTAAGCAGTATTGGTTTATCAGTAGACCCTTGCCTTCCCGGTGGAAGGCCCGGTTGCATTCCCAATCAATTCGCTTCAAGCCCAGCTACCCTGCTTCTGTTGGCGGGGACTTGTGCCTTGCTGTGAGGTTGAAGGGGCTTCCTCAGAGCTTCTGGATTCAGACTAAGAAAGCGCGGAAGTGAGGAGCCACTGTGGAGAGGCAGCCCTGTCTCCAGCACAGGCTCGGGACCATGCTGCCTGAGTCAAAAGACTGGCTCTGCCGCATTGGGACCTGGAGAAATTCTTCACCTGCTGTGGTTTAGTTCCCCTGCTGGGAAACAGGGGCTTAGTAACCATACCTACCTTTGTTCGTCTGAACAGATTCGAGGACTTAATGCAAATAAAACATGGAGAATCCTGGGAGCCTGACCGTGGTCACTCAGAATACCTTAGCTCCCTTCATGTCCCCGGGATCCAGTCCGCATCGCAGTCCTCTGTAAGCTGGGCCTTCCCCGTGCTTGCTTCCTTCAGGATTCCAGTACTACTGCAGTTTCTCAATTCTCTTGCCTTCCACCTCCGGAACAGTCTGTGTGCTGACTTCATGGGACTTCACAGATTCTCGGGATGGGCATGCCGGACTTGTCGCTTCTGGAAACCAGGTTGATCTGCTGGCTGTGGAGGACGTTTGGGAGAGTGGGACCCAACATAAGCACCTGAAAGAGAAAGCTGAATATATGTTCCTGGGCCGCAAACCAAACTCACTGCCATCGAGCCCATGCTGACTCAGAACCACCTTGTAGGACAAAGTGGAATCTTTAGCGGAGCAGAAAGCCTCCTCTTTCTCTGATGAGAAAGTAGCTGGTGGGTTCGAAAAGCCGGCATTGCGGTTAGCAGCTGTGATCGTTAGGGATGAGGTCCACGTGGATGGGCCAGGATCCTCCCATGAACACAATGTGGTCAACTCCATGCCGCAGCCCAGCAGTGCATCTGGGCAGTCTGGATACAGTTGAGGGAGTTTCATTCCAGGAGTGGCCTGCTCTTCGTACACACGAACAGCGTGCTCCCTTCTGCTCACTGATTTGGCTTCTGCATTGAGTTCATCAGCCTCCTGTAAGGGCTGCTGATCCCGGGAGCCATCAGCAGAATGCGGGCCTGCGATTCCATTCAGCTCTGCATCGACCAGTCTGTGGTCTTCCTGCTCCACCTTCCCGCCCCCTGTCCATCAGCCCCTACAGCTACAGGTGCGGGGAGAAGCCGCCAGCTGACATTTAATCCATGGACATGAATGAGACGTACTTACTTCTACCATGGTGGACCATTTCTCGAGATAATCTCTTTCTATACACATACACAGACAAGAGTTACTGGTTTTACTTCTCTAGAGAACCCAGCCTAACACAACACCCCAACATGTAGCCCGCTATACCACCAAGGCCCCGGACCCCATGACTCTGCCCACCTCCTCTGAAAGTTCTTTCACCCTGCCGGTAAATGGTCTCTTCAGCTTTGTGATGCTGCCTAACATTTCTGCCAGTTAGAGTTGTATTCAGTTTAATGAGTGTCTTCTTATCAAGCACTGGTAGGTTTAGAAAATCAGCTAGCAGTCGTTCACAATTCAGCGTGAATTTGTTAAATCACACAGTTTCTCTGACACTCACCTAAAACCAATCCACCTGGAAAGCAGAAGCATGGGCAGGCTGGGTTTAAAACCGGAAAGGATCGTTTGACAGCATGTGCCGGAAGGACAGGCGTGGGTAGAATGTTACAAACAGAGGCGATGTGGGTGTTGGTGTTTTTGAGTCCACTCTGACTTACGACGACTCACATGTGCAAGATCGAGCTGCCCTTCATGGGGCTCCAAGGCGGGCAGCATTCCGGAGTGATCCCCAGGACTTTCTTCCGAGGAACCTGGGTGAGTTTGAACTGCCCACCGTTGGACTAGTAGTCCAGTGTGCCATCGTGTGCACCATGCAAAGAGTGGCATGGTTAAACACAACTGACCAACACCCCAGCACAGCTCCGCTGCTGCCAAGCCAATTCCAGCTCACAGCGAGCCCACAGGGCAGTGTAGAACCGCTCCCACGCATCGCCCACAGTGTAAACCCTCAGGGCAGCAGACTGCTTCATCTTTCTCCTGGCGCCTGGTGGGTTTGAGCCATCGACCTTTCCGTTAGCAGCCCAAGGGATAACGGGATGGGAAGAGACAAGGCGCGGCCTGTGCAGCCAAAAGACACACTCAGAAACGGAATGGAGGAGATGGGAGGGTTCAGGCAAGGGGATGAAAAAGAGATCTGAGCAGACTCAGAAAACCTGCTTCGCCTCTTCCAGTGTCTCCCAGGGGTTGCTTGGAATCCGAATGCCAAGCAGATGTCACAGCCGCAAGCAGTGTATTGTGTCTAGCTGCCCGGCGTTGGTGATGCAGTGCCGTCTCCGGAATAGTTTAGAAGGAGGGATCAGAGTGTCACGGCAGCTGCCTCTGCGGAGCCCTTCCTGCCAACCCCCAGGTCCTGTCTGATAATGCAAAGAACGCTGTTCTTTCTCTCCACGGTCCTCGGGGCAGACTCACCAGGCCAGGTCAGTGAGAGGTCACTCAAACTGTGTTATCTCCTCACTGCCCCTCTCCCTGGTCGCTTTTGGAACAGATGATTCCAAATCTGCCCACCCTGTTTCTGCATAGAAAGCCTTGTGTTTTCCCAGCCAGCCTCAGTGGCCCACGGGAAAGCCACTGGAACAAATGGCCCATCCACCAACTGAAAGGTCCAATGATGCCCATGCTCTGCTTTACAATTTTAGGAAAAGCACGTTTATGGGTTTAGAGAGACGACCACGCATCAGGGAAGCAAAGAGCTGAAAGGGCTCTAACTGAGCATCTCATTCAATGCCCTTGTGGCAGTTACATAATCTCCTGTCAACTTGCCCAGGGGTGGAGAGTAGCCTGTCCATCAGGCCATAGCCAACGGGGCCTCTGTGTGGGTGTGGCTTTCTCTTGAGGATTCTGAGAACTCCCGTCTGTCTCCCTAGAGACAGGAGACACTTTCTGTTTCGTCTTCCTGCTGACAAGAGACCCCTGCCAGCGCTGAGATGCTTCCACTGCCACTGGATCTACAAGACCTTCCACCCACTGGCCTGTGGTCTTCCTGCATTCAACATCATTGCATTGCGTGAGTTTGAAGAGGACTTTATAGATTGGTATCTGACATATGGGCTAATATCGGACTTATGGACTTGATCTGGACTGGGCTGGGATGTTTTCTTAATTTGCAATTACTTATGATGTAAAGCTCTCTCTTATACACATATGAGTGTCTATGAATTTGTTTCTCTGGTCAACCCAGACTAGCATAGCCCTCATGTCATAAACAATGAAGCTGAGACTCAAAGGAGGTGACTGCTCCAAGATCACACAGCAGGTTGCCCATGAACTACAGCTAGAACCAGGACTGGGGTCTCTCAGTGCTCCTGCACATTTGGTCACTGGATTATGTTGTAAGGTTGTGAGCCCTATCACCTGTCTGCTCAGGATTTCTGGTTTGTGGGGATCCTGAAGGTTGCTCTCTCCAAAGCTGCTACTACATGTGGATAAGACAACATGCTCTCCTCTTAAGGAAAACCATCATGGCCTACCTCCTTAACTATTCAAACATGCTTTGGGCTGCAAATAACAGAGACCCTCACCAGAAAGATGAAGGGAAGGACACCGTAGGATGCCCCGGAGCCGATGTCCCAGGTTGTCAACATTGGTGCACTCAGGGGTTGACTACAATACAGTATCCTCTGTTCTTCTTCGCATCTTTCTGATCTACTGTCTTCACCTCGACGTCACTTCCAGACACGAGAACATCCCCCTGTAGAAGATATACCATTTCCTCTTAGTGATTCTTTGTTGTTAGTGAAGAGATCCCCCCACCCCAAACCCCATCAAGATCCTCTCTGCTCACCGGACAGGACTATGGCATGTGCCCTTACACCACTGGCTACCAAGGACAATGGGATTGCTGCAAATGACTTGAATGAAATTTGATGTACCCTGGATCCCCATGGGGATTCTGGATATGCCCAACCACACCAGGCCGCTGCCAGTAAGGGGAATGGGAATGTGGCCTGCCACGCTCAAGTATCACCAAGTGCTGTGTTCAGAGGGTGGCCTGTGAAACCACAGGGGCGGAGTTCAAATCCCCACTCTGCTGCTGCTTACCAGCTGTGTGACCTCAAACAAATGGCCTTGCCTTTCTGCCCCTCAGATTCCCCGGAGGTTAACATAGAATCGAACTCATGGTACGGCCATGATACTAAACCCTAACGAGATCCGTTAGCATCAGGTCCATTCGGGCAGAGTAGAACTGTCCCCTGCAGTTTCTGAGGCTGAGCTCTCCATGGAAACAGACTGCCACATCTTTCTCCCGTGGAGCAGCAGGTGGGTTCAAACCACCAGCCTTTTGGTTAGCAGTAGCCAAGCACTTAACCACTGCACCACGAAGACTCCTTACCATGAAGGCTATGTAAGTGAGCACGTACAAAGG
Organism: Echinops telfairi; assembly: GCF_000313985.2. Lineage (NCBI taxonomy): Eukaryota > Metazoa > Chordata > Mammalia > Afrosoricida > Tenrecidae > Echinops > Echinops telfairi. The sequence continues at coordinate 25,535,264 of NW_022107432.1, read as the reverse complement.
GCTTATCCAGAGACGGGCCCACAGCACACGCTTGATAAGGAGGAGCCGTTACTGTCTTCCAGGTCCACCTCCTGCCACTGCACACAGGTTGCTGCTGTTCTTAGGTGCCTTCGGGGCGGTTCCATCTCTTAACGACCGAATGCCCTGTTTCCTTCCTGCAGCATCCTTGCGAACATTGGTGCGTGTGAGCCCACTGTTGGAGCCATGGTATCGCCCCGACATACGCACTAGCCATATGCCTCACATCACTGCTGCAAGAGACTCGTCGTTATTCCAAACCCTCCCTCCCTCCATTTGCCGAACCTTGATGGTTCACATATGCCAGCCCTTCCACTTGTAAAGATCAACTTTCCACCATCTTTCTGTTGACATTTAAGAGCCAGCTCATACCACTCCTCCATAAACACTCCCTGTCCCCGCTTGCCTGGCATTCCTCTCTTCCCACCTCCAGGCTCCCCAAACACTCTCAGGCTGCATTCTGCCTTGCTCTGAGGTGCTGAGTAGGAGCAGCCTCCCCTCTAGCCTGGGTTCACCAGTGGGGCAGAAGCCTACTGTTGGCCTTGTCTTTGATCCTTGACCCTCCAGAAACAATACTGGGCCCTGCATCAAACATCCTCTAATATGTGAGTGGAGATACTGGGAGGGTAGAGGGAGAGTGAGTAGGAAAGAGGGAACCAATTACAGAGAACTATATGTGACCTCCTCCCTGGGGGACAAACAACAAAAAAGTGGGTGAAGGGAGACATCAGACAGGGCAAGATATGACAAAATACCCATTTATAAACTATCCAGGGCTCATGAGGGAGGGGGAAGCAGGGAGGGAGGGGAAAAATGAGGACCTAATGCCGGGGGTTTAAGTGGAGAGAAAATGTTTTGAGAATGATGAGGGCAATGAATGTACAAATGCGCTTTACACAATTGATGTATGTATGGATTGTGATAAGAGTTGTATGAGCCCCTAATAAAATGATTTTAAAAATATCCTCTAATCAAATGTTTATGAGGTCCCCTAAAATTACATCAAAAATATATAGTCTCCGTCTCTTCCCTCGAGGAATTTGCAGTTCAGGTAGAAAATAAGACAAATGCCGGTCAGGCCAACTGCCATCTAAACCACAGACCTTCAGTGCCCTAGGGCACAGGTGCTACAGCCACACCTAGCTTCCTGACAGTCCCCAAATGCGACATGTTTCCTCTCACTGTCTTGCCTTGGCAGATGCTGTTCCATCTGCCTGGAAATCCCTTCCTTGCGCCTAGAGCTCTTTTGCACCCGACAAAGTCCACCCCCCTCCAAGTCTCTCCTGCAAGTGTGCCTACAATTTCACTCTAACAAAGGTGCCCTAGCAGCACAGTGCTTAAGAGCGCAGCTGCTGCGTTGGCTGTGACACTCTACCAGTGGACACATGGGAGGAAATGCCCAGCTATCTGCTCCCCTCAGCATCACAGCTTAGGAAACCTCACCCGTGGTTCTATACCGTCACACACATGGGTCGCTGTGGGTCACAGCACAGCACTCTCCATGCATTGCTAATGGCTGTACTCCTGTCTGCCCACATCTCCACCAGCATGTGCTCTGTGGAGCTGACAGCTGTGTTTCATCTTTTCCTCTCAGCAGCTCAGAGCTTGGCCAGTGGCAGGTGCTCCGTGCAGGTTCATTGAGTGAAGGAGATGCGAGTCCACCAGCTGGCCTCAGGCACCGCAGGGGGATTGAGGCAAGCCCTCTTCTGTCCCTTCTTCAGGGCAGCACCCCTGGGGCTGCTGTGACAACATACAACAGGCCAGGTCCTCAGGAGGGATGGCCAGTGTGGTGAGCAGAGAGTGGGAGCCAGTGCCGGCAGTGGAGATAAGCATATACTTAGCGTAATCCCTGGAAGGAGTGTGCCCACACCTGCCCAGTGCTTGCCTCCAGGAAGGGAAGCTGCCAGTGAGAACAGGCTCCATGGAACTGGGATTACACACCCTCCAGGTTAAGGGCCACCCACGGGATGCCAAGACAGGCTCATTCTTCTGAGAAGTGTCCCTGAATGGTCCAGCCGTTTTCCCTGGGGCCCTGGAGGTTTGTCCCCATGACGATGTCTGCAGCATCATTGTTCTTACAACGGTTCCCGTTGGTGTTCCATGTTCCCACCACAACTGTATGGTGTCCCCAAGTCCTTTCCCATGGGTGACCTCAGCCAGCCCTCAGAAACACCTCACCAGGGATTGTTCTGCCCATTTTCCAGATGGGGAAACAGAGTGGTTAAGAAGGCTTGCCCATGGGCATGCAGCTGGTAAGGGCAACGGCTCTGGACCCAAACCCCACGCTTACTTTACTCTATGTTGGTAGGATCTGGTGTGGACGGAAGATTTCTGTCTCTCAGGCTTCGAATGGGATCTCATTCTGCCGCCAGAGTCTATGGACCTGTGGGTTCCCATGGATCTTGGGGCAGAGAGTTAGGAAGGTAGGGCACAGAGATGTGTGGGTGCGTGCATGAGTGTGTGCGTGGTTGCATGTGCACCCTGGGCCCTGGGGAGGACTGCAGGCATCCTGTGTGTCGTAAGCATAATAGACCAGGACAAGGACTGAGGCCACCCAGTGGGCTGATGGTCATATCTCCTCCCACGCGAATGATCAGGGGCAGTGATGTGCTTAAAATCCCATTCCAATGCCAGTTCTTCCTTCTAGACTGAAAAAGGAGAGGCTGGGTCAGAACCAGAAGTTCTGATGAGACGTCCCATCGTCCAGTCACCCAAGCCATCACAACCAAAGATGCTTCTTCTCAGACAGCTGGGAGAACATCTTCAGTTTGGGGACATGTAGAGGCTGGTGAATGTAGGATCCCCGCCCCCCCCAATCACCCTGAGACCACAGTTTCAGCAGACCTCCCCCAAGACTCCTATCACCCTCCTGTTGCATTCGTGATCCTGAAGGGGAGGAATCGGCAAGGAAAACTGTCGAGTCTCTCTCCCGCCCAGCTTCTGAACTGACCAGTGGTGGTTGGTAAGGTGTCCTTGGGTTCTCCCCAACTCCTAGTGACCCAATCAATGTACAACAGAAGGAACACGACCCAGTCCGGCGTCATGCTCCCAATTGCTGCTGTTTGAATCCATACTTGTAGCCACTGCGCCAATGCATCTCGCGGAGAGGCTTCCTCTATTTTACTGACCCTGCACCAAGCATGATGTCCTTCTCCAGGAACTGGTCCCTCCTGGTAGCCATCTTCACTTCCAAGGTGCGTTCTAGCTGTACGTCTTCCATGGCCGATCAGTCCAGTCTTCTGACAGTGCTTGACATCTTCAGTATTCGTCACCAACCCAATGCTTTAAAGGCACCGATTCATCTTCGGTCTTCCATCTTCCTTGTTCAGCTCTCACAGGCTGGCAGGCCATTGAAAATGCCATGGGTTGGGCCCTAGGGATGCCTTTGACGCAGTCTCACGCAGGACATTTGTCCAACGCTATGCATTGTTGGAGCTGACCCAGGGGACCATGATGTGGTTTCCGGCTGGTCTCTGTGGCCTCAATGATTCCTGTGACCTGGAGCAAATCACCTAGCACCAAGGACTATCATGTCTTCACTTGCAAAGTTAGGGTCTTAACATCTGGTGGAGGACGCAACTTCCCTGCTCTGTTGGGGCGTCTTTCTTCTTAGTTCATCTTGGTCTTGACGCACTGCTGAAATCCACTCAGCATCAGAGAAGCACCCGATAGACGCTCTTCTGCTGCCAGGCTGGCCTGATCTCGCCGTGTCCACCTTTGCCCACCTGAGCACCCCTCAACCCCAGGACACCTGGTCTTGTCATCTGACCCAAATGCAGTCAAGAGCTCTGTGCTGATTGGCCTGCTCGGACCACAGGATCGACCCCTTGTTATCTGCTCACATGCTAGAGGCTGCTCCCCAAGGGAGGTGGGGACCTCAGCTAAGGCAGCTGCTACCTCTCAGCTTCTGTACTCTCTGGGTCCCGAGTCCTGGTCCTGGCTGAGGGCAAGGTGATGTCTCTGGTCATCCTATAAGGAATTGAATCTCCCTAGGCTGTCCTCCAATGGAAGATGCTCTCGGTAGGGTTCTTGTAACCCCGGCTGTCTCAGTAGAGCCATTTTTGGCTGCATTAAGCAAAACTCACTGTATGAGTCAATAGACCCACCTGTGCCACAAATAAGCTCTGAAATCTCCGTGGGTTAATGCAACCAGATTGGTTGCTCATGCACACAAAGCTCCCACGAGGATGGGGAGCTCTCCTGGGTGGTTATCCCCCATCCCTGATCCGGGCGATGGGCTGTTTCCGTCTTATAACACTGCTGGTGTTGATGTTACTGTGTGTAGTCCAGTCCGTTCTGACTCATGGTGACTAAAGAGACTGGAGTAGGAGAAAGAGGACACGTTCTATTCCCATAAAGAATTACTGTCTCGGGCAAGATATGACAAAATACCCATTTATAAACTATTGAGGGCTCATGCGGGAGGCGGGAGCGGGGAGGGAGGGGAAAAATGAGGACCTAATGTCGGGGGTTTAAATGGAGAGAAAATGTTTTGAGAAATGATGTAAAAATGTGCTTTACACAATTGATGTGTGTATGGATTGGGATAACAGTTGTATGAGCCCCTAATAAAATGTTAAAATAAATAAATAAATAAAGGAGGGAAAAAAAAAAAAGAATTACTGTCTCGGAAACCCACAGGGACAGTTCTACCCTGTCCTATAGGGTCGTTATGAGTCATTATCAATTCTACGAGAGGGAGTCCACATCATGAAAGGCAAGAATACTACCTCTGAATGAAGTTAAAGAAGAAGGTTACAGCCTGCAGAAGGGAAATTCTCAGGTCCCGAGGACAGCCTCAAGGAGCTAAGAATCCCAGCCAATAATCAGTAAGAAAGCAAAATAGAGATCTAACCTGACAGTGGCAAGGGACTGAATTCTGCCCGCAACTCAGATGGTCTTGGCAGAGAAGCCCAAGCCTTTGATGAGATTGCAGCCACTGGAGACACAGAGATGGCTGCCTGGTGAGACCCTCCACAGAGGATCTGCCTCCACCCTGCCTGGACGGCTGCTCTACAGAAACGACCATAGGAAATGGGTGTTTCTTGAAGCCGCTAAGTGCGTGGTAATTGATTAGCCAGCAGTAGACTGCACAGACATCTAATTTAGAGGCCAAGAGGGGTGCCGTTAGGTAAGCATAGCAAGTACGTTCCACACATCTGATCCACAGAGGCTGTCTATAGAACGAGGCATCCAATAAGGCCTCATTGGTGTATTGCACCCAGAGTTTGGCTTTCCCAGATATATAACCTGTAACTCACCATCAGTGGTACAGGTTGGGGATTGGGCCGGAGAGCTGTCTTCCCATGGCGATTGATCTGTGCCATTATGACAGAAGTGGGAGGCCGTCCCCACTCTGGGTCTGGAAAGAGTATATTGTTGGTTTCACTGTCAGTCGTTGGACTTATAAAAAGGATGAATAATAACCTGTTGACAAGGGTGACAGGAATCCAGTATGCACACGTGTTGTTAATACAAGTATAAATTGGATCCGCTTTCGAGAGTACAATTTGGCAAGATCTATTCAATTGCAAAATGTACATATCCTTTAAGTCAGCAATTCCCCTTTTAAGAAGTTACCCTACAGAAATATTAGCACCGGGCCCACTTTTATATGTGGAAGAATATTCATTGCAGAATTGTTTGCAATAGGAAAAAAATACATGGGCCATCACCTACATGTTTGTCACAAAAGTGATTGGTTAGATAAATTGCGGACCATTCACCATGGAATACAATTCAGTAGTTGGAAAAAAATGAGGTTCATTTATATGTGGCGACATTTCCGTGTCGTATATGTGATATAATACTCAGGAGAAGACGCCAGTTTCAGAACACTGTATAGTATATCATTTTTTTGTTAAAAGTAATTACATATTTATATGTTAAAATATGCATAGAAAAATGTAAAAATACAAACCGAATTTTTAGGAACACTTATTTCTTGAATTATGGAGAGCTTTCTATTTCATATACACTTCTGGATTATGTTGTATAATGGGGAACTTCCTACAATATACATTTTGGCATGGTCTGTAAAATTTATGACTTGAATTTGTTAATTGGATAATCAAACAGAAGAATAAATATATATATTTAAATTGGGCTAAACACACCCAGATACTTCATCTTCCATCTGAGAAATGGAAGTAAGCCTGCCCAGCTGTGAACTCATGGTCTGAACAAAGACTGCCCACAGGCTTGGAGAGTTGGCAGTAGAAACACACAGTGGTCTTACCTAAAGAAGGGTCTGCCTCTGCCCTTTGGTATTGGGGGGGAGTAGGAGGAGGGAGAATGTCTAGGTCTTACATATCCTGTTGAGAGGAGGGTCTTTGTTTGCCAATGACAAGGAACTGACACCCAGTTGGCTACTGAGCAATCTAACAATGCACTTTGGACCAGAGTAGTCATGGGATAGGAGTGCTGGTGGTGTAGGTGTAGTGGATTATGCATCAGGCTGCAGGTCATAACCACAGGTCAGCAGTTCAAACCCACCAGCTGTTGCAGGAGAAAAACAGGCTTTCCACCCCTGTGAAGAGTTGTCATCTCAGAAACACACACGGTGCAGTTCTACTCTGTCCTAGAGAGTCAACCCAACTCAGAATCAACTGGATGGCAGTGAGTTTAAATTTTGGAGTTGCAGAGTGACACCAAGGGCTCTGTTCGTGAAGAAATCAAAGTGACACTTAAAAGATAGGAAAGGGTCAAACAGCCAAACTGGATGTCAGAAGAGATTCTGAAACTTGCTGGTGAACATCGGGTACTAAAGTGAAAGAGAGAAGTGATAGTGGAGAAGATCTGAACCGGGAACCAGTGTGAAGGGAAGACAAAAACACAGTGAGAAGATGGTTGGCCCAAAATGATGGAGGCAGGGGAAGACACTGGAAGCAATTCAAGAGTTAAAGGCATCCGAGGTGAAGAGTGCTATCTACACACACCTGCAGTGATCTCTGAGTACCTGTGTAGACAGACACACCAGCTGGACAAGGGAGGGAGGCAGAGTGGGGGTATAAGTAAATAGATTTTAGATACATATGCCTAGGCCTATGCTGGTGTTGCACTGGCTAGTATGTACCAACAGGTCAGCTCCAATCCATGGCGACACTATACACAGCTGACGAGATGCTGCCCAGTCCTGCATCATCCTCACACTCCTTTCCATACTCTAACCTATTGTGGCAGCCATTGTGTCACACCATCTCCTTGTTGCCTTTGAAATGTGACAATACATATGCATGTACATGCACATGCACACACATGCGTGCATGCACACACACACGTGCACGCACACACACACAGAGTACCCCCCAAAAGAAAAAAGCTCCACTAGGTGAAGCTTTCTTAGTACACATTTTTCTCACTAGGCAAGCGTCAAGCAACTCACTCTGAGTTAGTGCACCAGTGGCATCATCTGGGAAGGTTCTCTCTGGTCACAATGAAGGTTTTCATGAAAGCAGTTTCTCTTGAAACTGTGGCTGTGAGATTTAAGAGAATTTAAGAGTGGCTGATTTAAGAGAATAGTGTGCGGCTGTGAGATTTTGTTACCTGCTGGGGAAAGCTGCAGAAACTGTTGTGATGTTCAACACAGCTTACAAAGACAGCATTATGGGAAAAACTCAAGTGTACACATGGTTTTCTCTTTTCAAAAAAAAAGGTGGAATGTTGATTGATGACAAACCTCATTCTGGACATCTGTTAACTTCTAGAACAGGTAAAAATGTCGACCAAATTCATGCACTTGTGCTCAAAGACCGATGACAGACCATTGGAGAGATGGAGAAGTTATCTGGACTATCTTGGAGCTTGATTCAGCAAATTTTCACGGTAAATTTCAGAATAAGAAGGGTCACTGCAAAATTGGTGCCGTGGGTTTTGACTGAGCACCAAAAAGAGTATTGACTGGATACATGCTTTGCTTTGAAAGAACAGCCTTGAAGCAACCCACATTTTTTTTTCAAGAAGACACCATTATCACCTTGCCCCCCCAAATCTCATCAAGTGAAATAAAAGATTAAGACGGTGCTCTTTCTGTTTGTTTGTTTTTTATAAAAGGGGGATAGTGCATTTGAAGTTCCTTCCACCAGCTCAGACTGTGAATCAAGCTTTCTATTGAAAGGTTCTGAAGCCATTGCATAACAGTGTGCAACCCAAAAAAAGGCCTGATTTAATGCAGATGGGGGACTGGTTTTACCACCAAGACAACGCACCTGCTCACGCAGCTATCTCAGTGTGCCACTTGGGAGCTAAAAACAACATGCCATTCTTGCCCCACAAACCTTACTCACCTATCCTCGCTCTACGTGACTTCTTTTTG